>NC_088849.1:12735724-13344474 GCF_904066995.2 Poecilia reticulata
TGTCTGGAAGGATTTCTTCCCTTAATGTGATCCTTGAAACCGTTTCTGGACAGAACATTGGACCTGTTAAACAAAGCTCCTCTGGCTACAAGTTGCCATTTCATGAATGTTACGAGAGCATTTCATTAGTCTCTGGCTTAAATACCAGGCTGCAGTTCACCATACTTTAAAGTTCTGTAAAATGCAATTATATTAGATACAATGCACATATGCCAAATTATCCTAAAAGTGGATTCTTCCTAATGCATTTGGTTGCAAAGATAATTCTATTAAAATGTCCAGCAAGGCAATTTAAAGAGCTTCTTCTGTGTTTTATTTAATAGAGTATGATGCCCACTCTGTTAATAATACTCCCCTCTGTAATAAAGTAGATAATAAAGCAGGGCACATATTAGGCCAGAGTGAAATAATCATATAATTAATAGGACAATATCTTCGAAAGGGTGGTGTCCACAGCTCATTCAACTTTTTTGAGATGTAAAACTATTTTCCCCCCCTAACAAATTTCTTCTGTTTTTACTTTGTTGACACACATACATGTTTTAGATAATCAAAACAAAAGTAATATCTGGCAAAGACCAAAATGGCATTTTAAAATGATTATTTTTTTTATTTATTAAGGGAAAAGAGCAATCCAAACTAAGCTTGGTTGCAATAACTACAATGAAATATGGAAATAAGAGCTTAACGTTGCTGTGGAAGAATTTTGACCCGCTCTTCTTTGCAGGAGTGCGGTTGCTCAAGCATTATTGTAGGATCATGTGACATCAACATCTCTAAAAGATTTTAGTGCAGAACTTAACTAGGACACTCAGCAACCTTTATTTTCGTTTTATATGTGTTTTTTTTCCCTATATGTTTTATATCTGTTTTTTTTTTTGTTCTTTAGCTCAAATTATGATATTTTTCCTCTTTTGGTATTTTCGCCAGTCTGGTTCTGCTTAGGTGATTTCTAGACTCGACAGGTTAGGTAGTAAGCAGAAGAATATAACCAAGAATCACATTAATTACTTCCACAGTTACATCATAATTTAACAATGGAACCAGTGACATTTTCACAAAGCTCTGATAGGTTTTTTCTTTAATATATCAAATTATCATTTGAGCTCCTGCGTACTTAAGTTATCTTATCTCATCTGTCTTCATTTGATAAAAATGCAACATTTAAGTTGACGCTGGAAACTAATGACACTGAACCAACTTCTTCACATCTAAAAACAAAGATGTGTTACTCCTTCTTACTTCTTCATTATAATTTATGTACTAAATCTAAACGAGATGTTTGACAAATCGGTAACTCTTCTTCTATGACAATAACTACATTCAGTGTAGATTTTATTGTAATATTGGAAGCAAGTTTTTAATTCAACTCTTGGATTATCCATGCTTTAGCAGCATCCGTTAGCTGCAAGCAAATAAAATAGAATAATATAAATCACACCTTTGAAGCTATTGTTTGCCATTTTGGGTGATAAGATCTGATTTTCTCCAGCAACGGCACAGAGGTGAAGTCTGTCTACTGTCAACACAGACAAATATTGAAGCTACACAATATCAAGTAGTGTTTTGTCCAGCAAAAAAAAAAAAAAGCCCATGGTTTTATTGAGCATTTTTGCCTTGGCTCCATTCACTTCTCCAGGTTATTTCAGGACTCACTTCACTGCAGACTCTAGTTGAATTTAACAGCTTTAACCAAGAAAAACAAACCTGAGCTGCTGCTGCTGCTTCTGGCTTCACAAAGCCTGAATGAAACCTTTGACTCCGTTTTATCCTTAAACGCATCTCAGTGGGACGTGTTTCAGTCGCTTTACCAGTGGGATAACTCTCAATGCCATAAGCAGACGTGCGGAAATGCGGAGGTGAGAAAGAGGCTTATGTCACATTCGGCGGTGGAGGAGAATGACGTCTAAATCTGGCAGTCTCACAGATCTGTTATCAAACAGCGTGAATAGGCTGCAGACTGTCGCCTTGCCATTCACACATGCTCCCCTATTCAGCTGCTGCAATAAGACGCCCAAATCCTCGTCCCTGCCAAAGCTTTCCAGCCTGAAACGGAGTGACACTTAATTCAAAAGATGAATGAGTCCCGACATGTGTGAATATGCCAAGTCGAGTGTCACCGTGTGCCCCCACAGTTTGCAACCTGCTCTTGTTCAAGTAGATCTGTAATTATATTTGCACGACGGAAAGCTAAAACTCGAGGGTGGGGGGGGAGAATAGAAGCCGAGCATATTTACCACTCGCACGTTTATTTTTGCTTTAAAAATGACTTTTTCTTTCCATTCATGCGTTCATTACGTTTGCTGGAGCTCTCATAAGCCCAGAGGCAGGTTACATCTCTGCTGTAATATATATTATCATAAACATTCAAGCAGCAGCACTTATGAGCCTTGACTGTTCAATGCACTGACATCCTGTAATGAATTCAAATTACACCTGAAAACTCAGAGCTTAGAAACAATCACCACAACATTATTGAAACTACTTAGACTTAAGAATATGTCAGGAACTGGATATTGCAATCTTAAAAAAAAACAAGACTCGTTTTAAAACCTCGAGCTTTTCGGTTGGTAGTCAGTCACTTATGTAGTAAAGATCCTTACTTGTGGCAACGTGAAACTGAAGCGTGTCTGTCTGTCTATCTATTTCTAATGTCGGGGATAGTTGCCACCTTAGCAACTTCATTACAAGAAATTTTCTTTGTAAAACATATCCAATACTGTGTGGATTCAGTCTTATTTATTATACCAGCTTCTCCTTGCAGGGCTGCAAGGGGGCTGGTTCCCATTTCCAGCACTCATTGGGGAAGAGGTACGCCTTGGACAGGCAACACACAGACACGCCTGACAAATAACCATCCACATACACTTATTCCTAAATGTAATTTAAAGGGAACATTTCACATAACAGTCATGTTTTGAAACTGCGGGATAGAGAACCCACGCATGCATGGGAAGAACTCTGTGCGGAAAGGCCCTTGGCCAATATTCAAACCCAGGAGCTTCCTTCTCCAAAGCAGCGGTACAACCAACTGCGCCACTGTGACAAACGTTTGATTAGTCATTTCAGTTTTTAAGACTATTTCTTACTCTTCATCACTTAGTGCATTTATCTTCATCCAGCTTCCTGGATGCCTCATACGATTCAATCAAGAATCCATCGCTCCTTACATTCCGCAACAATCCAAAGCTACTGACCCCACATGAAAAACGGTCTTGGTCAAGACTGAGGTTGTAACCATCAGCATTCATGTGACAGAAAGTTGAGCTATCCTACAAACAATCATTCTCCCAGCTGTCAAATCTGAAGGACCTATGCGTCAAACTCTATTTACAACCTAATCTCAGCATGAACATTCTCAAAAGATCATGATCCTGCTCTCCTATCACCTTCAAATCAATGCCCCAACACCAACAGAGACTGCGCTGTCTTGATTTGTTGAATTTAAAGGAAGGAGTGATGGATGTGCCGTGACAGCACCGTCATTACTGTATGACTGCAAGGCATTTATTTGCTGGTTCTATATCGTGTGTGGTGTGAAAGGATGGTGACTGAGCTCCCGTCATGTCTGAACTAAACGATGCAGTTGTCCATGCACTTTATACATAGATATTACAGAAACGGTGGGAGAGGCTACAGGGCGTTTTGAGCTGCACATGGTTGACCGCACACTGACCCATAGAACTGTCCCGGCTGCATGTGATAAAAACAATCATATAATGCAGGTGGAGTATAAAAAAAAAAAAGATGTGCCTTTCACACGTAATCAACAACAGCATAGATGAGTGATTAGTGCTGAAGCAGAGGAGAAGATTGCAAGTCATTCAAACAAAAAAAATTCTTGTCACACAGTAAGGAATGGTTGAACGTTTACATCTTTTCTTCCCAGTTTGCAAAGTTGTTTTAATCAACAAACTTCCAAAATGGCCGAAACATCTCCCACAGTGTTGTTTTCATGCACAGATTTTAGTTAGCCATTGTTCTGCATGTAAAATATTAGACTTTTAATTTACAATTTAAGAAAACATTAGTTTTCTAGAAAGGCTGGTGATAAGGCAATGGATTTTCGGTAAATATAGCTGATGAAAACCAGTAGTGTCATGATGTCTGGGAGTATAATATCCAGGTACATTTTGCAGGACAATCAACATTCAGTTGTCATAAAAAAAGCTGAATATTTGAAACATGACCTAAAAGAAGTTTGACTTTGCGAATTAACCCCTTCAAATTGGCCTCTGTCTTTTTAAGAAGCTCCTGCTCAAACAAGGAATCTGACTTTAGTTTAGTTTAGTTTTTAACGTGCAAAACAGTGTTCACATGTTAAGCATAAATATAGCAGTTCTGGTTCACTGCTCAAAGTGAAAGGAATAACGAAGACGGAAACTTTCAACAGTTTGAACTGAAGCGTTTCATGTGTGCAATATTCCCAAGCACACATAAAAACTGGATAAAACATTAAGCGTTTGGAACGACCCAGACGTGAACCCTTTTTAACAATGCTTAAACTAGGCCATTGCAATTGTTGATGGAAAGACTGATGGGAATTATGCCAAGATCTCCCTCATTCTTAATTTTGTTCCTCGCAAATAAGCAACATTCATTCAGACGTCAGTGGGTTTGTATGTAAGCCTGTATGGATTATTTTGATCCTTTGCGAATCTACAGAAAAAAGATCCACAATAAATCCAGGAACTTTAAAAATCATGGAACTTGTCTTTTAAATCATCAATCCACTCCTCCAAAAATGATGCATTTTCACACAGATAATTTTAAAAATAACATATTACAGTAATTTTACACCACTAATTAGCTTACCAGTTGAGAAGCACCATATGTTCCAGGTTTAGTGTCAAACTTTATTTTTAGGTTTTCAAAAAGAAAAAAAAAACCTGCAGCAAAAAGAAACGTGTTAATTTGTCACAAATTTGTTTGGTAAGATTTTCAAAAATGTAAACACCTCGCGTGTTTTTTCAGAATCTCATGAGATACCGCACACAATGACACTCTAATATTTCCACATACAACTTCATCTGTAACATTCTGGCTCAACCGGTCACTGTGTCTGATAGAGAATGCAAAAAGACAAGGTCGGGCATTCGGTTCGCACTTTGATTGGCACTACACGAAAGTCCACCAGTGTAATTCTTTCAAGCTACGAAAGCAACACCTTCAAACTGACACTCTCACTTAAAGGGACAGGTAGTATCTGTGAAAAATAGGTCAAACCGCTACATCTCTCCTAGAGAGCGGAACTGTGAGTTTTGTTGCTTTTTCACTCTCAATGCTTCTCCTACGTGCAGCAAAATAAACTTATGAACTCAGGTGTACCCAATTAAAACCCACAAATAAATCTTACGCCATCCTGCGGAGCGCTTGGCTCTACTGCGATTCCTCACCTCAGAGAGCCGGCAGACGATGGACAAACTGAGAACAAGGCCCTGCTGGAGCACTAAAAGGGCAGATGCAGCCGAGCGCAAAATGAACTGCTTGTTTAAGACCCTCTCCGTTGTGTTGGTTTTTTTCACAGCAAGTGAGAAGGAGATTGAGACAGACTCCAGATGAATTAATATTTGGATGGTGAGTACAATAAAACGAGCTGACAATGAGTGAGGCTTTTTTTATATATACATTATATATATATATTTTTAAATCAGATATTGTGATTTAAATTATTGGGAAAGCTCTCCGTCAATACTTTGCAATTAGGAATGCACCAAACAGATCTGTGACTGAAACCAGGTTTCCAGTTTGATCCTGCTGAAAGGTGACAGGCAACACTCAAGAATCCAACTTTCTTCCAGTCAGTGAATGCATCATGATTGATTTGCTGTTGGAGCTTTTTACTCTGTGAAAAACTGCAGATATCGAGCTTTAATCAAGGAAGACTTATTAAAAATAATCAATTTAAGGGTTGGATTCTTTATCTTTATGTTTCCGTTGAGCAATTTTTATCAGGACAGGAGAAGAATTTTGAATTTCTTTTGTTTCAAATCAAGACTTAAACAATTCAGCTTGAGATTGTAAAAAAAAAGACTGAGAATCAAGAATTAAATGTATTACAATCAAACTGCATCATCAAGGAAGACCCACAATGTGACATTATTAATCTGTGTAGTGCACAATGTCACCTTCAGTAAATTGACTAGCTTAGACTTATCTACAGACTCAAACTATATCATTTCCTGCGACCATGAAATTAGAATTATTTGTCTGAGAAGTTCAAGCTTAGACTACGGTGTAAATTATTTTGATGATTTATTTATTGATGGGACTCTGTCTGACTTGAAAGATTCTTTTACATTTTAAATAATGACACTATTAATGCAAAGCTGCATTCAAAGTCAATTAAAAGTGCAAACTTTGCATTATTTGGACAATAATGAGCCTTTTAAAACATAGCTCTATTAAAATTTGCTTTGAAAAGCCATTAAAAGCGTCAGTTTGGAATAAACGTGTCATTATTTACCGAATGACACTTCATGGCAGCAGTCATAGACATTCATGAAGACCCCTTTATGTTCGTGACAGGCGTTATGTCATATCTATGACAGTGTCGTGTCAGTCTTATGCACGCCCCTTCACATAAAGTTTCACATTAGAATATGTCAGTGTACGAGAAGCAAAGACTTAAGAAAGTTTCATTTCAGTGATTGAGTGAAAACGTCTACTGCTTTCTGACACTGAATTGACTCTCAAAGCACTAGAAAGAGGATATCTATCCGTCTAATTCTGAGATTGATTAAAATAAGAGGATATAGAAGAAAGACAAAAACAAAGTCGTAGAACAAGACTTGATCCACCGCTTTTCAGCATCAGAACAGGGCTGAATGCCAACATAATTGGCTGTTTGCTCTGATGCAACACAGTCACACAAGTGCTATTCACCTTGTTACTGTCAAACCAGACTTGCTCATTGCATCGCCAGACAGACAGGTGTGATTCTGGACTCCGAAACACATCTCCACTGCAGCGTCGGAGTGCTCTCTACACCGCTGCAACCGACTCTTTTCATTACACTTGTCAGTATAAGGCTTGGAGGAAACTCCACGGGCTCAGAAATCATTTGAAGCTCTTCCGAAGGCCAGTTTTTGGTCAATCTGAGGGTTACACGCAGAGAGTTTGAGATCAATGTGCATTATGCGTTTACCCCGCTCTGGGACTGCATAATGTTTGCCCGCCTTGTGGTTGAGTCACTGTCATTCCCAACAGCTTCCACTTTGTTAGAAAACATCTCACAGTCGATAAAGGAAAATTTAGCAGTGAGGCAATTTCACAACTTGACAAACCGCACGGTAAAATACTAGAATTGACTGATCACCAAAAGCAAGTTATTCCTTCACAAATGTTTGTAGAAACAGTCTGCAGACCTGTGGCTATAGAAATTACTTCAATGGATGAGTTAATGTCGTGTAAAGGGTAGATGTGTATTTTGCCCCAAACCTGCTGCTATCGGTCAAGATGACACCAGCAGAGTGCCCAGAAAATGAAAAATAACACTGGAGTTAATGTTTCACTCGAAGCTAATAATAAAGGCACTTTGTCTCACGTAACATCAAGAAAAAAAAAGAAGAAAAAAAACTTGCAGAAGGTAAAGCAAGTATCATCCAAATATTAGAAAGTAGGTACTTTAAAATTCTCCCTCTCAGGGAGAGGATTTGATCATTTATCACTTTTTGACACCTGCCTGCTGAGCCACATCAATCACCACCCTGCCTATCCACGCAAAGCTACAGAGGAAGCTGCTGCTGCTGCTGCTGCATCCGCCTGGGAAGATGCCCTCACATCTCCAGCGAAACCCGTCAAACACATGCACCAGGAGTCACACTCTCACCTCACCTGAGGTGTTGAAATGAAAACAGATGAGGACTGGGTATGGCTGCGTGATCGTGCATGATGTGAGTGAGTGTTGGGAGCACGAGCATTCAAAAACGAAGGAATGGATTCAAATTTGTGAGGTGAATGCTCTCTTCCTGCATTCCAAGATGGTCCTCCCTGCTGTCAACAGGTGTGAAGTCAACAATGAAACACACACATACACAAACAAAACAACCTACAATATAGCATGGCGAGCCAAGCTAGGATTTTCAGCCTGCATTCCTAGGGGGAGGAGGTTAAAGTTTCTTTCCCTTACAATGCTCCCTAGACTAAAACATGACTTTACTTCCACTGGCTTCGGCTCAATCGCTTTACTTTAATTCAAAAAGATGACTCACACTCTGCACCTCCAGGACCCGGTTTTTGTTTTGTTTTGTTTGGGGTTTTTTTCCCCCCCTCCCAGCATCATGAACCTGTCAAGACACCTGCTCATTTTAACCCCTGCGTGATTACATCGATTCTCTGTTTCTTTCATTTAAAGGAGCCACCTATTCGTCTAACCCTGCCACGTTAGCTGTGACCGGATGATAACATCTGTGCAAAATGTTGCAGGAGAGACGGGTTCGGCTCTCTCGCAGGAGACTAGAGCATCATTCTGCTCCTCGCGACGTCTAAGCATGCACTGTAAACAAGCCAATGTAAAAAAAAATAAAAATAAATAAAAAAGGATGCTGGTGTGTTTCCTGCCTGCTCGTTGCATCGTTTCAAAGCCTGTTTGCGGTGAGAATCACTTACACGGGATCAGCCGGAGCCGAATGACCGCCAGTCACAGCCTCCTTATTCCAGATACTGACCAAGAGACGCGGAGGGATGCGAGCGTAAACTTCCGCGACACCTGTCAGCCTGTCTCCCGGTTACTTTTTCCCCCCCCCTCGTCTCTGCACCAGCTCGACTGGTCGGCTTATTGTCCCCCCCCTCCCTCCCACCTTAAAGCACGCCAGGCACCGGTGAATGGGTGATCACGGGGTTTGTATTAGAGGAGGAGGGAGGAGGAGGAGGAGGAGGAGGAAGCAGGGTGCACGGCGTTACGAGGTGAGCGACCAGGCACCCAACCTCGATTTCTTCCTGGTGCTCATGAACACTGATCGCGATGGAGCCGCGGATGAGGAAGGATTTAGTGAATGGAAAATGCAGTATTCTCCTCCTCTGCATGGCACCTGGGCATCCTGCGCTCCAGTCTGCCTCTGATGTTCCTGCAGGAGGTGTAGAGAGGTGGTGGAGGAGGTGGAGGAGGAGGAGGAGGCTCTCTGAGCTGACTGGATGCTTCATTCACAAAGCCATTGAATGCAGTCAAGTCACAGAGAGGCGAGAAAAGTTTGGCAGCGAGTGTAAGCAATCCCTCAATGGGCAAAGTCATTTGCATTCAAGTTTGTTTCTCAATTACGTAAATAAATAAAAAAAACATGATATGAAAAACATATAGGCGTATGAATTTTGGAGAACGTAAGTCAGATTCTATTTTCGTTCAATTAAGAATGTGTGAACCTGTTCATGTCTAACTCTAATCAATGACAAAATATATTTTTTAAATTAAGCAGTTCTTAGCGTTTTACGTGTTTTAGCTTGCATTTTCATGGCTTGCCTTTACAAAACAGGAGGCAATATAGTTAGAAGTGATGAGTTCAAAGTACTTTGAGATTTGGAAGAGCTCCTTGCCATCACCCTAATCTTAAACTCTCTCTAAAGATTCTTTGCCAGATTCAAGTCAGGAACTCTGACTGGGCCACTCTGACAAATCAATAGTACTTACAGTCAGAAGAAATATCTTGGTAAAAGTAACGGGATGCTTGAAACCCAAATCTACCTGCAGGTATGATCATTTTTTGTCTTGTGTGCAATTTTGGCCTTTGGGATTTAATGTGGGGGTGCACTAATACATACCTCATAGGAAATTAAACTTATAATAACATTTAAAAGCTTTTCTTCCCCCTTGTCCAAATACGTTACAAAAACACAAGCTTTCATAAGCTTTCCCTTTTTATTGTAATTAGTTTTGGGCTTACTCACAGTTTCACTAAACTGTATTAATGCATCAAAATGTCATTTTGATAACACTTTCTCACTATGCAAGTCCATCTATTGTTGTTTAATATACAGATGGAGGACAAATAGGTATTATGATTCATGGTAAAAAAAAAAAGTTCTTATTGGAGAAACTTTATGCTCACAAACGACAGACAGGTCACTATAATTAGACTTGGACTTATTTTAGTGTTGCGGCTCTGCTGCAGCTACAGTCTGTCCCTGAAGCAGGAGCTGCATTGCATCTCGTTTCATTCCTTGAAAGGAAGAAGCAATACAGACTTCAAACCTTTAGAATATCAGCGTTTTCAGCATTTTCTGGTGGATGAGGAGAAAACCAGCATTTAACATATTTATTTCATCCTCATTTTCCAATTTTACTGCATAGCGGTAAAAAAAAAAAAAGAAACGTACTCCTTCCATCTTTTTTCTTGACTTTTTCTGCATTCCCACTGAGCCCACATCTGACTGTTTCAGTCAAGAAAATGATGTTTTCTGTTCATCGACTAGAACCGATGATGTTCTCCAGTTTCACACGGCGCTTGGGCTGCCATGTATGGTCATGCAACCCTATTTTTGAGAGCCATGGCTCCAAATGCTGCTTTTTTATTTACCTGTTTGGAAGAAACTCTGGTGGGACAAATTGTGATTCGCTAATATTTTACACATTTAGGATGTTTAGATTTTCTGGCTCTAATATATATTTGTTCTTTTAGTGACAGTCAGAACAACAAATACTTATAGAAAGTTACAAGATCAGCTGTATCACTGTGCAGTGGGCTGGCAAGGCACCACAGCTGGTCAAAGAGAGAGAGAGAGAGAGAGAGAGAGAGAGAGAGAGAGAGAGAGAGAGAGAGAGAGAGAGAGAGAAAAAAAAAGGCTCTCAGTTCTCTTTATTGGTGCACTTACTTCCCTTCAAAACTGCTGACTCTGACACACAGTAAAAACACTTTCTGGGCTATTTGCCCTCCATAGTAAGATTTTGCAAAATAAGTAGTCCATCCAAAGCTGAAATTACTTTATAGAGCATTTAAATCATCTGGGGGCAGGGGGAGATGCTTTCTTCATCTTAAATTCAACTAACTGCTTTCTAGAACACACAGTGAGTAGAAAAGCATTGCACACATCCACACATCCTATGCATTAGGCTCTATGTATGTGTGCAAAAAAATACTTGCATGAGTCACTGTGTGCTCATATAAGTTACCTTGACCTATATGCAGAGAATGTGCAGAAATATTTGCTGTGATGCTGCAGTGTCATGCTTGCCCAGAGTGACTTTAATGGGAAAGCTGGAAGACAAATATGATAAAGCAGGGATTAAACCCAAATCCGGTTGTAACAAAAAGGTTCTTCCTCCTACTGTGTCTTTGCTATAAAATGCAGGAGACATTTACTGAACAAATATGAACACTGCCATTCACTTTAGAAGGATTGTGTTTGATACAATGCAAACCTCAGTTTATTAAATGTAAATTAAATGTTTGGGATGTTTAAATGTTTTTCCTGCCTTTTCATGGAGTATTAAATGTGATACAAATAACAACCCAAATTACAGACAGCAGGGACCTTAAAAATACAGCCATAGCTACAGTGGGGTGTTTTAGATTCAATTCTATTATTGCTCCTGAATAGCCCAGCTAAAGGCCAGATCTTAATCCAACAAAGAATCTGTGACAAAACATTTGCAGCAGCTCTACATCCAATCTGACACGTAATAATAAAATGAAAACAGGCACAAGTTTTCAGCGTGTAGACATGTACAGGTGGTCAAGACATAACATATACATTTTTTCCTTAACATCACAGTTCAGCACAGCTTTTGCATTGATGTGCATTTTAAAATCCCCTCAAAAAAAAAATATCCTCGTGGTTGCAATGTGACGAAATGTGGGGAAAGTTCAAACGGGTAGGAATGCATTGGATGGTGTTGCGTATTGCTTGAAAACTATTGCAATTACTTTAACAGTCCCACAAATCTCAAAGAAGGCAATAGCGAGAAGCAGTCATTGGGTCATTTTGTGCTGCGGCTGGGTTAAAATACACTCCGCAGGTCAATGTGGCATACCTTAACATAAAATGTGTTCTAAATGTGCTCCTAAAAGCCGGTTGGGCAGCAGTGACTGCTGAAGTGGAGCGACTGATTCTACCGTCCCTCTCACATGCTGGTGTGTTCATGTGTGTTTATTGTCCGCTTTGACATCCAGTGTCTGTGTGTGCGTATGCATGTGTGTGTGTGTTTGGAGGGGGGGGGTGGTAGATTATAGCTTCGCAAATCCCGTTTCGGCATTTGAGGTTTTTCGTTTCTCTCTGAGGAGTTCTGTGCGTGGCGTTTGTTGTCGTCCTTCAGCCAAATGTCAGCCTTCAAATCCACAAAAATGAACAATGAATCTCAATCCCGCTTTAGCCGACAGCGGGGACTGATCCATAAAGGTTCCGTTGAGGAAACAGCTCGTTTTGAAATAAAAAATAAAAAAAGTGCTATTGTTGTACAGGAGACCACAAGAGGCCTTCAAATAGGACCATTCACTGCATACAACAGTAACCAGAATTGTGCCTACAGAACCAAATAAAAGTATTCCCTTTTTAACGTTTCAGCATTTTTCTAGGTTGCAGCCACAGATGCAAAGTGGTGTAAATCTGTGAAGTTGATGGAGCATGGCGTGGGCAGCATCATTCTGCGGGGATAAGTTTCTGGAGAGAAGGCTCGTTCAGAGCTGATGATGAGATGAACTGAGCGTCGGAACAGAGCGATCTCGACAGCTGTAACTACAACGTAAGATGACTCTTAAAGTAACAGCCAATTTATGTTTTATTCGACGACAATAAAAAGAAGTATTTCCACTCTCCGTTTGGCGTTGCACTCCAATCAGTAGCATTAATTTCCGGCAGCGAGTTCATTTACGCAGCCATTACAGTTGTAGCAAACCAGCGAATGAAAATGTTTAAGAAAATTAGGTTCATAAAATAACTCAAAGAAGGCAATAAAACACGGAGGGTAAAATGAAACTGAGGAAACTGGCGTTGTAATCGCCTGAAAATCAGATGTATTCTTTTAACCTCTTTGATTTTTCTTTGCTTACTTTTCCGAAAGGTTTAAACATTTTGATTGCACATGTTTTTAAGTTACCAATATTTGTTAAAATATTGACTACATGTCTTGCTTTATTGTTATATGGTTTGTTTTATTGGATTTTACTCAGCTCTGCTTGCTTGCTAACATTGGTGTGTTTTGTTGTTTTTTTGGAGCAACGTGTTTATTGGGTCCATTTTGGTTTGTGTTTCATTGCTTTTTTATGTGCAGACTTTATGTCTTACAGTTTTAGACTCTTCACATCTTCAGACCTTCTTCCCATGCAGCTCGCGTGAATGTGTTGCCGTTTCTTCTTATTCTCCACCAGGTCTCTTTGCCATACTCGTTTATGTGCGCATCATGTCATTTAGATTTGCTTTGAATTTTTTTCATGGCTGCTTCCTTTGGTTTTGTTTTAGCTATGTGAATATTATTTATTCCTCCGTCTTCTGTGAGTTGCCTCCGAGTTTCCTTTTGGGTCCATCGCTCACCCTGCTGCCTGATGAAATTAGCTCGTGTCAGCTACCTCCCATCTTTCCAGTTCTGCCAATTTGCCTTTTTGAATCTTTGTCTCAGTGTTGTCCTCTGAGTTTTTTTACTCCACAGGCTGTCGTTTAACTTTATTGAACAGGACCTACCTACACCAAAGCGCTGTTAGTAAGTGGTAATCAGAAGGTTTTGTAGGTGATTTCATTTTTAGACCTAGAAATGGGGTATCATCATGATGTGTCTTCTAACAAACCTCTTAGGTCCTTGGACAGTTCAGCTGCATGCATATATATATATACATCCTGAGATTAAATACCACAAATGTGGACTCTGTTAAATATTTTTTGGTGAATTATAACATTTGTTTTGTTTTTTTTTTTCCAATTTAGAAAACGGCCTTTTTCACTTCTCCCCACAATTATGTTTTCATCTTGTGTTGGTCTATCATGCAAAATCCCGACAAAAACATACATATGCGTAGTTGCGAATGTGGCAAAATGTGAAAAAAGCTGTTTGGATACTCATGCAGACTGAAATTTGCAGAAATTAGTGAAATAAAACAACAAAAAAACTAGCTCATTAAAAAAAACATCATTAGTAAGCCACGTAGAACCACCTCCAAACTCCACATGATGTCTTTTAAATAATTAGAAAACTATCAATAAAAGGTTTTACTAGCAGTATTGAAAAGTGGGTTTTTATAGTCCAGTGGGTTAAACGACTGATTTTGGATCAAACCTCTTGCTCTGAATCCAAGCCCTCTTTGCACTGCCAATATTTCTTTCTGCCACCTCTCTTTCCAGTCACCCACCTTGCTCCTTTCGCAGCAGCAGCATTCTCCTGTGTTAGTCATTGGAGAGGTGGAGGTGAATCCTCTGCCTACTCAGCATGACTAATTGCCCATAAGTGCCCATTTCACCACTGGAAACAAAGCATCACAAAAACCAAACAAACACAGTGAGTCACTCAGTGCATTGCCCGGATTGGGAGTAAAGGGGAAAGCGTGTGTTTAAGTAAAAGCAAAAGTGACGGCTGCCTTTCGCATTTGGCTAATGGATAATAGCATTTGGTGTGTTTTTTTGGAATTAAATTATGCATTTTCAGATCGCCCAGGAGAGGATGGGCCTCTATAACAGAAGGAAGTCTTGAAGCCATTTCCCCTGTTAAAGTTAATAAGGAAGCACTAATTCTCCTCTGGGGTGAGTAATGAGTTATATTTGAGTGACCTGAGGAAAATCACGCTCGTAATGGAAAACAACCGTCTTTGCTCGCGGTCGAGCCGTGCGAGTCCACACGAAGGTGTCCGCTGTGGACGGTGTTATTTTGGCTCAGGTACGAGTCAGAGCAGATGTTCTTTATAACGGATCGGCATTTTGAGCACGAGTAGAACGAAATACGAAGCGCAAACATGGCAGAAACCAGAAAGCAAAGCTGTCAGACATCAGACTTGGAAGGCGAGCTCTTGCTCCAAGTGTCCATTTTAGCCTCTAGTAACCCCTAACTAATTTATTTCCCTTTCCAATGTTTTAGCAACCGCAACATATTGACAGTCTGGTCAGCCTCACTCCAGACCATATTAGTCACACAGCACCACAGAAGCCTGCTAAACCCTTCTGATCTCTTTGTGTTTATTTCACAAATGTCCATGAGAGAGGGAATTCAATTTGCCAGCCTCTCCATTTTTCAGTCTGTTTGCCAGCTGGGCTTTTTTTTATTTTTTTTTTCCAGCCAAGTTCAGCCCCAGCTGTTATAAGAGGTCACTTTTTTGGGGGGTTGACGGGGGGTTCGTGGGCTTGGGAGGATTGGTCTGCGATGTTCCAACAATGTTAACACAAATAAATAAGAGTGAGTCAAAGCTATGAGTAAGTCAGCAAACATTTCCTTGGCAAGATCACAATGAAGCGGCTTTTAACTAATTTGACTTCCGCTTTAAAGATACTAACCAGAGCTGTGTTCCTTTTTTCAATAAACTGTATAAGTACCAAAGTGGGTTAGTTAATACATAAGGATTTATTTATTTTTTTTACAAAGTACAATGTTTTTAAGAAGCACGCTGACAAAATGAAATTCTAATTTTCCTTAAGGTGTGTGCATTTGCATTGTGGACATCACGACAGACGCAGCAATCAAGCTGATTAGTGAGCATGGGCAATTTTCAGCAGTAGCAGCTGCGGCACTTCTGCAGAAAACGTCACTAGCAGGATTTTAACTTAACTTCTTTGTGGTAACTTGGCAGCTTTATTTGACGTGAATTGCTATTGCCGGCATCTCGGCATCCGGGAGGGTGTGACTTCAAAGTACTTCAAGCCATGACGTCTGGTCTGGTTAGTCTGTTCTCTTCACAAACTGCTTCCAGGTGCTTCATTGCAAACGTGATTTCATGACATTTATACGATGTTGTTAGATATGACCAAAATTATGTGCTGGAAGTTAACATGTTCCGATGAGGAATTTGGTCACAAAGACGCAAGAGAAAATTGGAAAAAGGCAAGAAAACACGGAAAAGAACATAATGTGACATCACCAGAGGCATGAGTAGGTGGAAGTTTGTTTTAGTTTGAGTAGTTTGCATGATCTATTTTCTTTTTATTTGGAACAACACATTTTATAAAGGTGATATTTTTGAGAAAATTTCCACTATGCATTTTTCCCATGCTTATCGTTGTAAGTTATGAAAACGCTAAGATAACACACTAGCATGCTTTATTCGTTTCCTTGTTTCAGTTTTTGAGATTTCCCTGGAATAAAACAATCCACGAACCATTCATTGCTTCTCTTGCGAGAAAGACTACACGTCTTGACAGAACAAGGGATACGTAGAAAATGCGAGATCATTATTGCAGTATGCACCCTAAATTGCCACTGCATGGCTGCAAGATGGCCTCATCCTGAATCCAACTATCTATATTTTTCCCCGATTACGTCATGGGCAGCTAAGGTTGTGTGTTTAAGGCTGTGACTGGGCTCTATGTCTGCTTTAAGGCTCATAAGATTGTGCCTCACCTCTGTCTTGAGAGCACAACCAATTTTATTAATGCTGACATATTGAGATGCCTCAGAACTTTGTGGATTGCTCGTGTCGTCTCTATATGTTTATATGTAGCTGTATTAATAAAAAAACTAATTTCAAACTTGCACGTGCATATGTATTCAGCCTCCAAAACGTTCTGATGCAACCAATTACCTCCAGAAGCCAGGCATAGCGATCTGTCAGTTTACACACCTTGACTCTACAAAGCACTGAATTTAGGGGGGTGAGATATTTTGCATACTAAAGTTTTCTGTTATGGTGTCTTACTTGTTGTTTGATTCACAATAAAAACAAAACGAAATATTCAAAATTGTTCTGTAAATAAAGTGATGTAAGCCCTAAAATAATGAAATTTTTTTTTCCTGGTTGTGAGGTAGGAAAGTACAAAAAAATTTTAAATGCAAAAGGAGGACGAATACTGTAGACATGGTCGGCTTTCTCCTCTCTCACCAGAGGCTTCGTCTCTTATCGTCATTGTTTGAATCCAACTTCTTGCTGTCATGGTAACAAGAGCAAAGTGAGTATGGGACATAAATGAGAGGCAGAGGGAGGCCGTGACCCGCACTATGTCTCACAGTCTGCTATGATGATGCTGCGCTCAGTGTTCTCGTGGGGCAAATGGGAGAAATGGTTAGATTTGTTTGAGTTTAATAATCGCTTGATATTTGTTTGCAGGAGCGTTTCCATCTACTACCACTTATCATAGTGATAAGTAGTAAACATAACAAAACCATCATTCATATCAAAACCTTCATAATCCCTGATTTAACCAGTCAAAGTGTAACTTAACCTTCTTGAGTGGGTCACTATTACACCTGGCCCATTTTCCCTCTTGCAGAAGATTCGTTTGAGATGTCATGGCCACACGACTTGCTGTCACACTGACTTTAACATCCAATTGATTATCTAGAGATCCCAAATCTCCTGCTTTGATGTCTAAATGTGTAAACTCTGATACCATATTAAGGATTAAAAGGGAATAAAATAGGATTAAAACAGTTTGTCTTCCCCCTGCTGTGTGGGAAAGGCAGAGCTGTGATTACAGCTGCCTTTTCATCAAGTTAACATGCCACGATAAGCAAAGGAATTACAAATGTCAGATTAAAGATAAATATTTGCGGTTTCTCGCAACGTATTTGCGATCGAGGCAGAAACAAACATGCTCCTCCTCAAACAGATAAAAGGAAAGCGAAATGCAAGACGCCAGCCGGTAATCTGTCTTTGCTCAGTGACAAACACCCAAATTGCATCAGAAGAGCGTTGTTTTGTTTTTTTTCCCCTCTGCCTTGTCCTTGGCTTCCTCCACCGTTTCCACATGACGGCACTGAAAGCCTTGCTGCTTTTTCTCTCCCTCGCACCTCTCATGTAGCCGTTGCCAAAGCAGCGGCGCAGGGGAAAGGAGGACGGCGCTCTGCAGAGGAGTATTGATTTGCAATAAGACCTGTAGCTGCACTGGCAGGTAAAAGGAGTTAGGAGCGTTCTCGTTTCCCAGCGAAAGATTTCGCTGTTTTTTGGGGGGAGGCTTCCGCCAAAAGCAGTTCATGCATAAGACCACCAATTCCACTTATGGTCGAGAATTGTGCTCATCCGTAAAATACACATCTGCTCACCGAGGCTCAGAGACATGTTTGGATAGTGTTACTTGGTCTGTAACTAAGCTGAGGCTAAATGGAGTCCTTAAAGGAACAAATATTGCACTGGTGCACAAAGGGGGTTAATTGACTGCTGTGTCGATGGCTAATTAAATCTAAAAATGACATAGTGTGTGTGAGTGTGCTTTTCAAATCCTCTCATATCAGTAGATCTTTGTGTTCAGATAGGCACACTACTACAGATGGCTGCCATTTTATTGTCACCGTCTAAGTACTCCTTCATCCCACTTTATCAGTACAACGTGGATGCCACTCAAACCAGTCGATATTTACACAACCGGCCTCTTAAAGCTCTTTCCGACATCTGAATAAAAATAAATAAATGCCAGGAGTCCAAAGGTGGTGGAGTCTTTGGTAACACGGTAGCAACTCGGACTGAATACTCATGTAGCACTTCACCACTGAACTCAACCAGTCAAAATACTTTTATACGACGAGTCTCGTTCATCCAGCCTCACTAACTGCGTTCGTGAATACACAGATTGCTAAGCAACTTCGGCAGGTGCAAAGAGAGGAAGTTGGAAGCAAATTGGCAGCTTTCTGATTGCAAGTCTCTCCCCTCCCATCGAGGCTCAGCTGCCTCCAACATGAAGAGAAAGTATGTCGGATCAGCGTTGTTCGCTTTCTACCTATAATAACGGAGCCGTCCCAATTAAAATATTTAGACCTGCATGAAGCTGTTTCATTATTAACGATTAACAATCGGTTTTGCAGATACAAACTTTTTTGCTCTCCATCCATCCATCCATTTTCTTGCACCCTTGTCCCTTAATGGGGTCGGGAGGGTTGCTGGTGCCCATCTCCAGCTAACGTTTCGGGTGAGAGGCGGGGTTCACCCTGAACAGGTCGCCACTCTGTCGCAGGCCTTTTTGCTCTCCTCAAGTGTATTGTGAAAGGTAAAGAGTGCTACAGGTCAACACGCCCTGGTGAGGTAATCACAGGCCCGATCGCTTTGCAAGTTGAGGGAGTGACGGAGCGATGTGGGGTTTGTGTGAGGGTTTTAAAAGCGTAAACAAAACTCAGAAATCGTTTCTGAATTTGAAGCGTTTGCTCAGACAGCAGCAACAACAACACTATGGTTTTGGAGAGAGTGGTATAGAGAGGCTTTCCAGGTTCCCATCCATAATTTATTTGTACTGCTGATCTCACAGCCACATTTCCTGTTGCCTTGCGTGACTGGCTTTGTTTTCTAAAACTCACAGCTGTTGCCATGTCCACCTTTTTTGTAGGAACGGTGAGAATATGCTTGTCTTCCTAGAGTCATGATGGAAATGTTTTATGAAAGAGGCTTATCTTTACCGAGCAAGAACCAAACGGCTTTGGGTGTGTTAAGCAGATTTAACTGATTAGTTTGCAGCTTTGAATATTAATTCAGTTCAGTTAAAATAATGCCAGTTCACAACAAGTGTCTCTCTGAGCTGCTCAGGTGAACTTTCTATGTTAAAGCAAAAGGAAAGAGATAGTAGCAGAAGTTGAACTTTTAGCTACTTCGTCTTAGGAGAGAAAGACAGCTAAACATGAGCCAGTTATAAAACTTTGATGAAAAGCAAAGATGCAGATTTCACGGCAGCAGTAGCTCCGTCAGCGGCTGTCTAGGAGAGATGCTCTCTGAAAATCTGAGGCCAGACTTTAAAAGGGTTTCATGTGAGCAACGCGGCCTAAAAACCTGACTCAGTCACACCCGTTCTGTCAGGAGCAATGGACCAAAATTCCAGCAAAACTATTTTTGAGAAGTTTTTAGTGGAAAACCGAAAATACGTGTGTCGAGTCGTACAGTTTGAGCAATGATTATAACAAATACTAAGGAGCTGAGAGTACAAGCAAATATCATCTCTTATTATTTTGCTATCTAGCAATCAGGGATCATTTTTGATGCATAATCTTGGTGCACCAAAGGTGGTTAATATCTGAGTTTTATTTGTTTTGTTTCATTTTTTTTTACACAAAAGCTGTTTTAGGGTTTCTTTTCTCTCTGTAGCTCTCACCTCTCTGAAATCCTGCCAAAGATAGGCAGGATTTGCACTTTTGAAGGGGGATTTTTATAGCCCCACCCAAACGGGGAATTCTTTTCATGAACCTCAAATGTGTTGCTTTGTTTCAAGAGAGTCTGTTTGCAGAGTAAAGGTCAAAGTTACATCATAATCAAAAACATCCTGCTCGATGAGTCACGTCTGCTAATCCTGATGTTGCTTCACATGTCAAATCTCCCTTTCCCACATTCAGGCTGCCAGCGAGACGCATTGTTTATTCTCGTGCCACACATAAACACATTTCCGCCAGTATTTATGCTCAGTCTACCTGTCTTCTCACCCTCCAACATGGGGCAGAGTGGAAAAAGAGGTGTTTTCTCCTGAGGTCAGAGGCTGCTAGCCGTGGAGCATCGTCTTCAGACAGACTGACAGCAGCTGAAAGCAGAGAGGATAGATGTCAGTTCCCATAGGGAGGCAGGGAAAAAGTGGTTCCACATAGCAATTTTTGGAGGCTTAACTCCCTCAGATGCTTCAAAAAAAGTATACTTTAAACTTGAAAGTGTTGAGTGAATGAGAGGGATTTGGAGAGTGAAATAACCCTCCCCTGCTGTGATTGCTCCCTTTTTTTTTTCTTCACGGCCGCATTCTGGTTTATGTGGGTCTAATGTAAACTTATAACCTTGGTAAATGGATTTTAACGTGTTTTCCAGGACCTCCTGTATTTCAAGCAAGTGGAACGAGCAGGCTCGGGTTGTCCGGCGAAACGGCTGACGCGTTTGTCCTCTCGTGGGCTTGGCTGCCGTCTGAGGCAGTGTTCGCTCCCTCGAGATCATTTTTTCACTCTTCACCCTTTCCCTCGTCTCTGGACCAAACGTCACCCTCCGTCGATTCGCATCATTAGCCCGCGGCTGTCCAGACGGCGGTCTCTCCGTGTCCCGCGGGAAACGTGTGCAGCAACACCTTTTACGCTCCCAACCTCAAGCTCCCAGAAAATAAGGGAGTTTGAGGTTGGGAGCTGAAGGTGCAAGATGAATAATGGTGTTTCTCTCTCGCCGCTTCAGCCCTGACTCACTGCGTTCGCAGTCTTTTCCCGCAATGTTTTGGAGAGAGACAGCGACCTTGCAGAAGGCAGAAGTAGTAAGTCGACTCTGACCGGAAATGAAACTTGTTTAATATCCATAGTTTGAGCAGAGAAATGAGACGTCCTCTTGGACTCGAAGGCGTTTTATTGGATTTCATTTTCTTCTTGTTTGTCTTCCTGACTCCCACTCGTTCTCTCAATCTTGCGATGCACCTCGACACAGGGTGCTTTAATAGACAACTTGCCCCATCAGGAGATGCATTCATCATGGTTACACACACCCACAGACTTACACTAACCCTGTCAACGCTCGCTTCCCAGATAATGAAAAACATGCGTTTGAGCTTAAATGTAACGCATGCTCTATTTTGTTTCCCAGTACATTTCCAAAACTTTGCAAGCATGCAAGACTTCTTCGTAATTTCTAACTGCTTCTGACAGGAATGATTTATCCACATTTGCCAGCGTTCGTTCAGCGGCAGTCTGCTAGCTGAAAGATAAACTGACAGCGCTGATAGCTGGTGGTATATATCAGATTTGACTGCCGAAGAGTAATTACTTCTTCTTCTTCTTCTTTTTTTTCCCTGAAAGCTTATAAGACTCTGATGTGTTCCAATAAGGATGAAGAATTGCATAAATTCATTGTATCAACGTTTCATCCAAGGTGATCACTACAGTGGAGAGCTATTCAAAAGACATTTACTGTTATGTGTGGATGTTGATGGTACTTCATTGGATTCGCTGCACTGCCACCAATTGGGCAAGCATGGGAAGTTCTCCAGACACTTCTTCAAACACACATGGACATCAGTCAGACAGAAATGTTGACGTCACGGTGATATCTTGGCAGTTCTGGTTTGCATGACGCGTTTAAAAAGGTAAAAAAAGGAAAAAAGAAGAAAAACATCAACTGGCAACTAAGGACCGACATGAGTGTTAACAATTAAACGTGTCGGTTTTATGATGGCAGGAAATTGAAATTATGTATCTGTACATAAAAATCGTTGCATCACTGATATCATTCTAAGCTGACTTTTTTCTATGATGCTCATAATCACCTGTATTGACTTAAATAGTTTCTCAACTTTCATCCTCAGTCATTTGGAGACACACCTCCTCCAAGCTCCGCTTCCTGTTTAACTAACCAGTGGCTTCTTAGTGAATAATGGTCAAATGTGGTAATGATTTAAAGCAGATCCGGGGAATTTTATAAAAATAAAAAAAAATAAAAAAACATATACTCGGAAACTGGCTATAAATTGGAGCTGATATCACAATCAAGTTTAGTGCATTTAAGTCAGGGAAACGTTGGAATTTGTTGTTATGCGTTTTATTTGTACATGGAAGTTAGATTTTTATTTTCCCTGTCAGAAATACAACCAAGATGCCACCTGAACTAAAAAAAAAACTCTAGCTCGGAAAGTTAAAAGTCGACCAGGAGTTCTGAGTCCAAAATGGTTTCCATCCATAGAAAATTTTGTGAAAATTGTATTTGCAGAACATTTAGCTGAACTTTTTATTGCGCACATAGTGTTTACAGCCTCAATTTGGGAACCTTTAGTGTGTTACAGCATAAATTAACATGTATATAAAAATAAATTATTTCTTCCCGCATTGCTAAAAGCAGTTAACTACATGACAACTTGCAAGTAAACCACGCTCAGCTCGGTTTTGGCGTCTTTCCCAGATCCACACTTTGGCTACTGAGTCAAAGCAAACGCACCATAATCGTAAGCAGAAATAACAATGGGAATGCTGCAGTCTTTACCAAATACAGCCAATCACAAAGTACTGTAATTTTTCACATTTCATGAATTCGAAGTGTGAAGGAACTTTTTCACAAATATATATCTTGCCGTACCATGTGTGCCACTAGTTATATGAGATATAAGCAATCACCATATACAATATTTACAATAAAACTGGGTTGTTGTTGTTTTTTTTCAGTGGAAGCCATATTGGATGGTGAATTTCTTTTCACAAGCCCCTGTAGTCTCTCAGGAGGGGTTCTTGTATTTTCAACTGAGAACCTGTAAAAACCCATCCAGTAATGATAGAATGCATCACTATAGTCAATGAATATGCCAAGAGAAATATTAACAACACTAAGATATTGACTCCAGAGTTGTGTAGTAATGGGTTATATTATTCTCTCATATCCTTGAGTAACTTCAGGGAGGTGCTTCTAAGTCTGATTTATTGCACTATTCTTTTAACATTTATTTGAGTAGTACTATTCTAAAGTAATGCTACTTTTACCTATGTTCAGACTCTACTCTGGTTACGTCCACGTTTTCACCAAAAACACAGATAAACAGACTCACATGGTTTATGATCAAAACCTTATTATCTGGACTCAAGCCTGCTTGATCTGTACAAATATATACACATTATATTTGGACACAAAAAGTCATTTTTACAGTTCAAAAATACAAATCTTACCTAACTTAAGTGTTGATCTCAAGAACTTTATGTTTTCGAGAATCGAGATTTAGAATCGATTCAGTTTATTTCATTTTTCCAAGTCTGATTAAATCTCAAAAAAATAAATCAAACCAACGGTTACAGCAAATATGTTTCACTCTTATTTGAGGTATTCTTTTGAGATAACTTTTTATTACTTGAGAACAAAAGTTTTTAAAGTAATGCTCTTCTTTATTTAAGCTGGTTGTTTATAACCTTTAAACAGAATCTCATCTTAAAAAATATATAACTTTCTCTATAATCTGGCTTTTATTCCTTTCTTCTTTTTTTTGCCGACCTAATAAACAGCATGTGAAGTTTTACCAAAGGAAGTTTGGTCCCTTACTTTCCTTAAGTAAACACATTCACACACATGTTGTTAGCAGCTGTAATGCCGACATAAGTGGAAAAATATATATATATATATTTTTTTTTTCTCTTTGGGTTTTGGGTAGAGGGCTTATTGAGGGGAAACAGCCTTTAAAAGAAAAAGAGGGTCCCCCCTCAGGATGTCTAACATGTTTCTGCTGGGCCACAGTCCGCTGGCTGGCGTGGAGCACATGCTTGTGGTAGGCTGTTTGTCTGCGCGAAGCTGGCATGGCCTCCCTGTTCCCCCTGCATCTGTTCTCCATTAGATGAGCCGAGAGTATAAAGCAGGGAGCTGACAGGGGCTGGGAGCTAGTCTAGTTCCTGCCTGGCTGGATCATGGGGTTTAGCGTGTGGCTGTGCGTTCTGTGCCTGCAGGCGAGCCTGCTGTCGCACGCCCTGGACTGCTCGGAGGGAAGCCAGGGAGAGCTGTGCGCTGCCGGACAGACCGCAGACAGACAGGTAAGTGACGCACTTTAATGGATCTGATAGTTAGGGAAGGGCAAAGTGCTCATCATGTGTCAGTCACAGTCTGTGCTGCTCAGACACCGCCGGGGTAAGTGCTGCCAATACCAGTCTATTAAGACGTTGTTTAGAGAAAAAGACATAATAACTAACCTCAGCTCAAACAAGACTTGAGACAGAAGTTGTAATATAGTAAAAACTTGCATTGCTAAGTTGTTTTCTATATTGTGATGCTTTCTTTTTAATATGCCTTTTCATTTTGTATATTTTTTCATGAAATGTTTAAAACATTTCAAAACCACTGCAAAGAACTGTATATATATATTTTTGTTGCCTACTAAGACCTGTAATTTTTCAAGTTTTATTTATTTTATTTTTTTAGATGATCTAATCATTAAATCGTTTATGTATATAGTTGTAAAGCTATATTTCCAGGTTTGTTTGCATTTTTGGGTTAAATACCTACACAGATTTTGTTCCTTTTCCCTCAGACATACTGTGGTCAGTGTTTACACTGTAGCTCGGCCAGACCAAACCAGTAACTCCGCTGGAATGTAACTTCTTCCACTCAGACTCTTACAGTCTAACCCTGACCTGTGGAGACGTGTAATTTATTTTATTTTTTTTTCGTTTCAACAGAAACAAAGTCTCATTGTAATGGTTTTTACAGTCGCAGTGCCACCACACCAAAATACATACCCATTTGTGGAACAAAATCATGCGGCTCCCCTGTTCTTTGGCTTTTCATGTGGCTGCCAGCTGTTAGACTTTAGACTGGCATTTAGCTTGTTTTTTCTCCCGAGACAGTCCTCGTGTTCTGTCCAAAGTAATCACCCTCATCTGGACAAAAGATCTGACAGCTGCAAAAAAATTAAAAATGCAGTCCCATCCGAAAGAGTTTGCGCCATATGTGCTCTTTCTGCAGCAGTTATTTGTAATGTAATTACAGCATGCACACAATTATAAGCTTCAGTTGTGGTGAGGACTAACTAATACCAGCAGCAGCATCTTTTTGCGCAGGCTATATTTACAGCGTTTGGCTTAGTTTACTTGTGTTTTGCCCTTTCCTGCCTAAATAATATGCACTTTGACATGAGAGCTGCACATTAAATGGGAAATTTATGGGATTCACCAAGAGTAACTGTATTTAGTCAAACAGCAGAGAGATGTATGCACACTGCCAGGTTTTGATGAGTAATATCAAAATGAATTTCAAAGGCAAACATCACATTTTTGTGTGGAATTACTGTTTATTCTGAATTAAATTGAGTCTGATTTTGGGTTTAAATTGTATGCTACAAATACATTTTGACTCTGACTTCATTTTTTTTTCTCAGCATGATGACAAAAGGCAGCAGAGAGGGCCACACTTACCTGAACAGCTGGTATGTGCAAAACATCAACACTTTTGTTCCATTTAAATGGCCAAATTTTTGTGCGGCCGTCAGATTTTGCCACGTTTAGATTAAACGAAAATAGAAAATGAAGTAACGTCAAGGGAAAAATCTGAAAACAAAACAGAGTGACGCTGAAACGTTTGAGAATCGCTTTAAATGTCTTTGTGTTTCTGTGGAAACAATATGGTGTTCAGGGATGCCGGATCCCTGGAGTTAGGGTCGTCTCAACGCTGCGTTTGATTGAGCTCCGAAATCGGAGGTGGGAAATGTGAAAGCCGGGATGAGCTGAGCGTACGTCCTGGTGGAAGGTTGGATGCCAGTGTGATTCGCTGCGGCGCTAACTCCTCTTAGCAATTTCCTACATTTTATGTGTGCAGCAGAAACTTTGGACACTAATTTCAGGGTTGTTTGGACACGTTCAGCTTCCTGAGTTAAAACTCAGAGCTCAGTGGGAGTTCCTCATTTTTCCCACTGGGAGTAGGAAAAATCCAACTACCAAGTGTGAAAATAACTCAGCATAAAAAACCCAGTTTCTCACAATAACTGGTTCACATTATAAAGCAAAAAAGTGTTTGTTTGTTTTTTTCTTTAAATACAATACTTGATTTTAGTCACACCATGTTGCTACCGCCACGCTTTACAGACAGCATCAGGTTCTGTGGCTTACATTTTTACACCGTTATATTATGTTGAAACATCTGTAATATTTCGTTTTCAATAAATTTTTTTCTTCAGACTTCCAGTGTGAATGCATTACTGTTTCGTGTTGCGCTAACAGTGGCCACATAAACGCCACAATGAACCAATACGTTTTTTTGGTCTATCCAAGTAACTGCCTTGTCACTGCTGAGAATATTACACACTTTCCTGTTCCTTCTTCAACAAATATTTACTGTCACACATTCCAGTAATTTAAACTATGAACAAGATGTCTGATTGTGGATTAGGGGGAGTCTTATTGGTTTGTGGTTTTATCTTTTGCTGTCTCAACCTCACCAATTTTCTTGTGTTAGCTGTCTCTAACCAGATGAATACATGCATTTATCACTCGGTTAGTAAGCGGCGACATTCTTCTGTGTCGCAAAAATAAGTCTTAGGAGATTCAAAAGTATCTTTGAACCAGAATAACAATAATTCAAGAAATTCCCCACAAAAGCAACTTCTACCTCTAAACTGCAGCAGTCGTCAAAATGGAGATTAATGGGAAAAGCCGCAGGCAATTTAAATGGAATTCAAATTATTAGGATTTTTTTTTTTTTTTCACAACTAAATGTCCTCTTTGCAGAGAGTAAAACCTGTTGTTTCTTACAGTGACTGGCCATATTTTAGGAAGATGGCCGGATCAATAGCAATGATTCATCCTGAGAAAATCAATGCCGTAAATGGTGAGAGTACAAACATTATTAATTCAGCTAAATCCTAAAATCGACTCCAAGCGAATGAAAATTAATTTAAGGTGAGGCGGGGCGAAGGAAGCCAGGGCAGAAACAGACCAGGGCTCGGCTGGCTCCGGCGGGACAAAGGGCTTGATCCACGTCTGCATTTTAGCACCCACAGAGGCATGCAGGCGTTGTTGTTTCCCTCTGTGGTCTGTGGTTGTGACTGTCTCATCCTTCCAAGGATTTGTTCAGACGTAAGAGGCAGCTGGAGCGGAGGGGCCCCACCCACCTGAGTCACCCCAACCTACCAGGAGCCGTCTCGGTCAAGGGCTTCCCTAACACTCTGATCCAGGTAAGTGGCTTCTCGTAGCCACCCAGAAACCAGGCCAAGCCGGGTTCAGGGGTGGGGGGGGGGTGGGGGGGGGAACAAGCTAGCAGCTAACTACATAACCCAAATTTTAAATCATCTACACCCTTCATCACGCAAAAGTCACTTTTTTTGTTACATTTTCAACTCCGAGCCTTGAGTTACTTCAATGCTTTAATGCGTTTCGTTTTACAAATTAAAATCTGTGCATTATATTTATCTCCACACCCTTATAAAAAAGTAAAATAAGCAAAATCTGGTAGTCATAGTCCAATTTACTTGCAGCTGTAACAGCTGTGAACTGTGGCTGTGCAAAGTTTTTACTCAGGGAGGCAAAATATAAATACACGGCATAATCTTCAAGTGGGGTATGGGGTGGGGGGGCTCAGAAAGACATTGAATAACAATTATTCATTGCTTTTTGTTGTTCTGTTCCATAAAATCCCAAAAGATCACATTAATGTTTGTAGCTGTAAAATGTGAAAACTGTTATAAGGGAGCATCAGTATTAGGAACCATGCAGTGTGTGTGTGTGTGAGTTTGTCCATTACTGTCTATGTAATCCCTGTGTCAATGTTTTTCTTAGGCTGACAGGTCGAGGAGACACTTGTCTCAAACTCTGCAGACTAAGAAGAAGAACAAGCGTAAACATCGCCCAGGCTCCTTCTCCCTCCTTAGCAACGACAAGACAGCCAACCCCCTACAGGTGGGTTTCCATGGCAAACCAGAGGCAGCGGAGGAACAGCTGGCCCATAGAGACATGATGTGATAAGGCTGCATTGCTCTGTTTCACTGGATGGGCTCAACGTTCCATGTCTGAGGAGTTTGTTGTTTTTTGTTTGTGAACCCCCGGCCAATCCAATTCACCGCCTACGAGCAGAAATGACGTCAAAGCTGATAAAATGTCAATAACTAACGCAGATGCATGTCTGGGAACGCTTTCAGGTGACCAGAGTGAGGAGACAGGTGAAGCTGGACCCACCCAAGAGGGGAAAGTCGGGTCGTTCCGGCGCGTTCTCGGTCCTGGTGAGTCATCGCTTAAACGCATCTTAGAGCGCAATACCTGGTCAGTGTTTAAATGACAGTTCGCTGTGTGCTCTGCAGGGGGACCCTCAAGTTGACGGACCGAGCGACGTGCCTGAAAGGAACATGTAAGACGTCATGTGCAGCAGGATGGAGATGCGAATTGTAACAAAGGATGCGCTCAGTGCAACTAAATGGGAGATTTTTAGCATTATAGAAGAGAAAGTCTATGAAAATCTAACATTCGCATTAAAGCCCTAACTGTTCTTATTTAGTATTTCATCAGGTGATTTTTAAGTGTCCACCATAATTATTTCAACAGGAAGCTGGCTTACACTAATCAGACATACTCTATTGTATATTCTATTCTATGTGTCTGCATGAGATCTTGTAGTACTATTTTACTTTGCCATTTTTCTGTCACATATTTAATCACATCTAAATGTTTGGAGTATATTTTTGCACAATTCTTTTTTTTTTTTTTTCTTGCTGTCGTATAAGGTTTCGGTAAACTTAAGCGGAGAGTTATAATTAACAAGTCTTTATTAATTAAACATTTTGTACACTTTTATTAAGTGAATTTCTTGCTCTTGATTCTAGAATAAGTTCTATTTTTCTTTTACTGTGACTTAACAGACGTTGCAGGTGTACGGCACGACTGGCACTGGTGGCAACGGGGTGGGCCCAGCAGGAGCTTACAAGAGACCCATTAATCCGTTCAAATTACTGCAGCCAATGGCAAAAAGCTTCCATGTAAGAGAGAGAGAGAGAGAAAAAATCTAAATCAAGTCCAGACCATCTGTTGCAGGAGCTGGACTATTTCAAAAAAAAAAAAATCTAGTGCCATTTTAATTATTTTCGGCCAAAAATGGAAATGCAGTTTAGTCTAGATAGAAAGATGTGCTCAAAATGAGGTCTTTATGCACGGCTGTGAGGTTTGGGCTTATGTGGAAAAACCACCTCTGCATCGCCACGGTGAATGCAAGATTGAAGAACAGAGCTTACCCTGTTTTCATTTCTTGGAAAACAACGCAACCCGTCCAAGGGTTTACTTTGAACAAGTTTTCTTGTCTTGTTAAAAATTCATTGCTTGATTTATATATTTTTTTGTTTCCTATGCCTCCACCAGTTTCCCAAATGTTTGTTCGTTGTTCGGAATAGGTCAGGCTTAGCGATCCAATTTAGTCAGGCTGGAGAAATAACGTCTTTGAAAGTCAAATTTCCACAGATTCGCACCTGTGTTTATGTCTGGACATGACTGGGCTTTTCCAACTTGTTTCCCTCGGTAGCTCTGGCTGTATGTTGAGGGCTTTTACTCTTCTGGAAGGTGAAACTCCACACCATTCTCAAGTCTTCCACCTCCACCATTCTTCACTTTGGAGTTTATGTGTTCAGAATGATGTGTAATGTCAAGATTTTACCATATGAAATGTTGTGCATGTTGGCTAAAAGGTCACATTTTGGACATCTTCTTTATCTAACACTTCTTTCACCTTATCTGTGGAGCTTTGCAGCTCCTCCACAGCTACTATGGGCTTCATTGCTTCTTCTCTGCTTACTCTGTCGGTTAAATTTACGGCAGCGTCTTTATAAGGTCTGCAGTCTTTCCATACTCTGTCCATCTTTTGGATGATGGATTGAAGAGCGCTCCGTGAAACGATCAGAATGTTGTTTCACGACACATCTCTTTAAATGTCTCCACAACTTCATTCACGACCAGTCAGTTGTGTTCCTTGATCTTCAAGTTGTAAAAAAAAAAAGTTCAAATAGCAAGAAATACGCTTGAAAAACGCTATATAACTAAATGAGTTGTAAAGACCATGGAGTGACTAATTCACTCCTCATTTTCTGATCAAAGCCTCTACCCTCGATGATGTAAGACGAGGAGTGCTTATGATCCCATTTTTGTGCTTTTTCCAGGCACAGACAGAATCACAACAACACACACAAAAAAATGCTATTTATAAACCTGGCATTTTCCCCCAAAGCACATAATTGGTGCAAAACATGCTTCAGCAGCTCGCTCTGGGAGAAAATAGACAAGCATAAAGCCCTGATGTTGTCATTCAGTCATCACGCAGCCTGAATTAGCAGGATGCGATCAGTCTCAGTCATCCTGGCGACAATCCATCATGGGAAATGGAAATCTGATTTCTCTGACTCACTGATGGAAAAAAAAAAAAAAAGAGACCTTACAAGGAGGACAAGAGACACGCACGCATGTGGTTTTCAGTGATAAAAAAAGCCATCAGGAAATTCCTTGTCTGTATTTGTAAAAGTAAAAGTGGACCCAACACCTCACCTTTAAAGCCGTTGGTAATTCTCAGACTACGTAAAAATAGATTTAAATCGTTCCTGAGTGTTTTTGTAAATCTTTAAATCTAAGTGTGAGTCTGAGTACGTCAACAAGCGTGGCAAAAAGCAAGACCTGTTGTTGTGCACTGCGGTGTTGTCATGGCGTGCGGCTTTGTTTCCGCTCTGCTTCGGCTCAAATCTTTCTCTCCGGAGCAAAACTGATCACAGTCACGACTGACCGAATAATCTGGAAGCTATTAATCTGGAGGTTCTGTGGTAGGAAGTGATGCAGACGGGGGTGGCATCTCAGACTTTCCCATAAAAAGCCCAGTCAGGTTCATGTGTAGTTAGTGGCTTTTGCAGTCAATTTCACCAAGCCCTAGAAGCCACGCTATAAGTGATAGCTTCACTTTGACCATCTCATCCTGAACAACACGCAATGTGGGAGAACTTAGCGATAAACATGTCTGATGAGAGCAGCGGGGATAAATTTGTCCTTCTGGAACCTTTGAGATTTATCCAATTTTTCGCGCTTTTGATTGAGTCCTTGATCGCGACAAAGAAGAACGTGTACACCACAGATAATTATAAATAATCATTAAAAACCTTCGCACTTTTATAGCTCCCTGGATATTTTTTAGTACAAAAGAGACGATGAATATTACCCATGGGTCAAAGTTGACTGTGAAATTGAGTGAAAATGTATTTTATCGACACAGCTTATTAAGAACTTAGCTGTTACATTATTTGATGGATGAATAAATGGAACAACTAAATATACTAATCCTATAAAAAATGTCATTTTAACCTCTCACATCATTTTGGATAGATTGTGTCACACTGAGGATTCAGGGTAGGAGGTTTCTTACAAACCTTTGATCTAAACTCAAGCATGGCTGCATTTATCAGCCACGATAATGGCTGATAAATAATAAACAGTTCAGTTACTCTTCAGTTTGTATCTCATTAAAGGTTTTCCATACGTAAACACATCTTTATGTACATGCTGCTTTAGTCGTTGACTGCAAAATGCACTGTCATTACCCAAATTGTTGTTAACATGTTTAGCTAGTTGTAATTAGTCTATAGTCACTGACTAAAACAATTGGAAACTGTTCTCCAACTTGTGACAGTGGTTTTTAAGACAGGCTTTTCAAAGTACTCTCCAAGGCACTATCCCTTTGAGTAGTATGTAATTAAACCAAAAATAAGTGTCCAAAGCTACTTATCTTCTGCATGTGCTTACTCCTTATATATTACAACAAATTTGCTTCATGTTTAGTTTGTAAATAACTGAAGCTAAAATTTCCTCTGAGCTCTACCACTAGAGGCATCCCAGGGACCACCGGTGTGACATTTAAATTGAAATTCAGAGATGCTGGATATGTATTTGTATTGTAGAAGAAGAGAAGTAAAATTGTTAAGTAAAGGCTGTAAATAATAAAATAAATATGAATAAAATATAGAATAACAAAGAGCAATATTCTTATAATCTGCAACAGTACTTGCAACCATCATTAAAAACATAAACCTGCAAAAAAATAATATAGTGGTAGATAATATGAAATTTGCAAAAACTAAAATAAACAAATGATAAGAGATTTATTATTTCTTTAATAATAAATCTCTTTTGAGAATGAAATTTATTAACTATAAGTACTTTAAGCTTCGACTAAAAGCCATGCTTAACAGGTGTATCTTTAGTTTGCGTTTCAAAATTGAAGTCAGTCTTTAAAAAAAAACAGCTTGTGCAACACGTTGCCTTCATCAAACAAACTGCACTCCCACATCAGAACAGTGAAACTTTGGTCAGCACAAAATAAGAACAGCTGAGAGAAATGAAAATAAGTAACTCAGCATATTTGTCCCAAAAATATGTGTTGGTTTAATTTATCCACTTGTAAAGGTTTAAAATTAAACATGGTGTTTGATGTTCCCCTGAGGTGTGATTCCAGTGTGAATGGAAGTTGAGATGAGGTACTCTCCCCGCTCAATATTCCTGAAGTGTTTCTCATCTGACCTCAGACTGTATAGCCTCCCTTTCAGGATGAACTTGGGTCCTTGTGGACATGTCCTGCCACCTCCCATTAGATCACAAACGGGGCGTTGGCTGTCTCCCCTGTGGTCTTGTCAGTCTGAGCAGCTCTCTCTGAAATCTGTCAAAACTTCCTCTCTCAGCAGTCCCCCTCTGTCACATCACTCTAACTACAATGAGAAAAGAAGAAAATAGTATGAGCTGCACATTAAAATTTACCTTAAAGTAAAATAAAAATTCAAAAACTATAGAAACCCGGTCCTGTAATAAAAATTTAAAATTAAAAATTCAGCGAGAAAAAACCAGCTGCAAAACAAAATCTGTGTTTGAGACCAAAATCCATCCTGTGGATGGATTTCCATTTTCCATTTTCTTGCACCCTTGTCTCTTAGTGGGGTTGGGAGGGTTGCTGGTTCCCATCTCCAGCCAACGTTTCGGGCGAGAGGCGGGGTCACCCTGGACAGGTCGCCAGTCTGTTGCAGGGCAACACAGAGACACACAGGACAAACAGCCATACACACACACTCACACGTAGGGGCAATTTGGAGAGGCCAATTAACCTGACAGTCATGTTTTTGGACTGTGGGAGGAAACTGGAGTACCCAGAGAAAACCCACGCATGCACAGGACCTTCTTGCTGCAAGGCAACAGCTCTACCAACTGCGCCACTGTAGAAGTTAAAACAAAACAAATATATTAAAATAGTGTAGTGATATATGGTTAGACTTGGAAATAACACTACTGAGTCAGTCAGTTTATTTCACAATATGCGGCCCTGATAGCTGAAGGCTACAGAAACGAGCTGAAATCTCACATATTTCTGCATTCTGAGAACGCAGCGCTGTTAGGACGATGGGGAAATGTTTAAAAATGATGAAGGCTGGTCATTGACAGATTTGTAGGTGAAAAGATGAAGTTTGAATTCAACTGTGCTGGGAACACCGGTGCAGAGATTTGAATACAGGAGAAATATGGCATCTTTTACTCGTCCTTATCTGCACTCCAGCTGCAGCAGCAGTTTCAATGAGTTGAAGTTTTCGTAAGGAACTTTCGGATCATCCAGATAATGTCATTTATTTAGGTACGTTTTTAGCTTCATTACAAAACATAGTTGTAATGGTATGGAAACAAGACACGCTCTCGAACAACTTGGTGCATTTATTTAACGTAGTACAGCAAGTACAACTCACCGAACGAGCACAATGGACCTTAACACAGGGGCAGCGTTTCATTGGCTAATGCCCATTTTACGTCACAGCGCAGCTATCACGTGCCTTACCGTCTCACAAACTCATGCTAATGTACATTGTGGACTACCAGACCGACACAAAGTTTTTGCGTCAGGACTCGGGGAAAAAAATGGTTCTCAGTCAGTGGGGTATCTGTACAGGCGATGTCAGGTATCCTGATGGTGTTTGTGGAACTAAAATTCACAGATTTCCAAAATCTAAAACGGAAAGCCTTGCTTGGATTAAAGCTTATGCACGACCACATTTGCTGCTCAACCGTCGTAGGATCAATAAGAACAAAGGATTGTCTACTGGCGTAAGTATTATTGCTTTGCTTTCTTTGTGCTTAGTGAATGAAAGAAAGAAAGTCAATAATAAACACATCCATTATGAAAACCTTTTAGCCAAGTACAGCATAACAGCAGTACCGATACAACTTCTACATCCCGAAGCCTGTCTGTTACAGCCTTACGTTAGCTGAACAGCCTTACGTTAGCTGAACAGATCAATATGCAATGTGTACCGTATCTGACATACATTAAAGATTTTATTTCACCTGAAAAGGCTTTTTACTAAACTGTAATCGTGTTAGCCACGTTAGCACCCAGTACTGTGTATAAGTCCTAGGCACATTCGAACCCTCAAAACCATTAATGCCCGACTTACCCAGCCTTGCAAGAACAATAGGCATCAGTGATCTTGTCCACAACTATATTTATGCTGAGGGTGTGAGAATCTGCTGTTTTTCTCATCGACCGGTAGCATTTAGCTGCGACGCGCACAATGTTGGAGGCATCGCGTGGCTAAAACACCTTGATGTTGTCCAAAAATGATGACATGAACTTGTTGGTTCCCTTGTCCATTGTCGTGGCTGATATTTTGTGAAAATCCGGCAGAAATGCTACACTAATCGACTCAGAAATACTCTGCAGAGAATGAAAAATGCCATGTTTAGACATTGGAGCTAAGCTGTTAATGTGAGACATGTAGTCACGTGGGACTTTCAAGGGGCGTTTCTGGGCGGAGCTTGGTAAGGTCCATGCCGTTACTCCACCTAATGGCGTGGAGTAGTATTACGCAACACAACATCAGCGCTCCAGATTTTAGTAATGTTGCGTAGGCAGAAGAAAGCCGGAAATAAGACTTTGGGGGGCCGGAGGTTCTGTTGGGTGATGGAAATATGTTAGTCAAAAGTATTTCCTACAATTGAACTTGAAGCCAAGACTGTACCATGAACAGAAACTGAGAATAGTATGTTAATATAATGTTCTAGAGGGTTGGAAACAATAATTTCTATTTATTCCATAGTTATGGATATTTCAGGCCTTCACATTCAATTGTGCTGTTGGTAAATGGTAGATGTCAGGTAACCTCACAGACTGATAAAGCTTTCTCACCAGCATGCAGATATTAATGCTGGGGATTGATGCTACTTGAATACACCAGTTAAAAAGTGTCAGCTCTAGCACTGAACCATGGGGAACTCCATGTAGCAGTTATTTTTATTATGTACAACAAAAAGTTCTATGACTTTGTTTAAGATAACTTTAAAACTGTTAAGTCACAGTTTTTAAAAACATACATAGCCACAGTTTTGATTGCAATATATTCGCAAGCTTCAATAAGGGTGTGGCTAAAATTTGTTATTTTTTTAAAGGACCAAGCAAACATTTTTCTGGAGTAAAGATTGTATTTAGCAAAGTGACGAACATATTTCCTTATTCTGTAGATGTTTTGCCATTTTTTTATTTTGTTGCAGCCTAAAACAACTAGACTTAAAAGATTTGATTGTCTAGTTGAACAATTACTTTGTCTCTAACAATTACTTTCATTGCCCAACGTACTACAGTAATATAGAAACTTTTGTTGTTGGTAATCTTCAAAGTTGTTCTTATCCTTGACATTACACAGAGAGGTAACGGATGTACAGTCTTTGTGCAAAGGTGAGCAGAGCCGAGTAAAATTTGCAGGATTTTGTCAGTTCTGTCTCCGAGTAGTATTTCTCTGTAGCTCTCCTTGAAAATGATTGATGTCTCTGAATAACATCTACCAGCCACAGTGTCCTGCATACATTATTAAAGCAGAAAATACAACACAGTTAAACTCGCCGCCCCCCGTATCCGCAGCAAAAAACTGATTTGTTTGAAGATGGGTGCTCACGGGCATAGTAAAATGACTGCATAAATAAAGATTGGAAAATGAAGGGAGATAATTAACGGAAGTTACAATTTACAGCCTGCATAGATGGGATTAAGGGTAGAAACCGTGCGCCAAGGCAGGGATGTTTCCTACATCTGCGTGAGCCCGAGCCAAGGTTGAGGAGAAAAAGTGCTTCCTTGTTCTCCTTTCCCTTCAGATTGATAAAAAGGTCACCGCAAGCTTTGAAGTGGACAGAGCTGTCAGGGGAGGGAAGCCGAGAGGAACACGTAGAGAGTCGGGCAGGCGGGGGGGGATGAATTGCAATCAGACTGCAGCCTTCGAAGATTGAGCCTCAAAGAGCATCGTACTGGTACACATTAGGTCATTGTCTATGAGCAACCACTTCAGTGAACTCCGAGTAGAGAAGTAGCTGTAATATGTGGTTGGAAAAAGTAACTGGTTTGTCCTTTTTGAGTCAGTCTTGCATGCGCTCATTTGAAAAAAGAAAAATAGCAACCAAAGCAACACAAAATAACCTCAGATTACAGAGCATGATTAAGTCTGACGGAGGGACACAGAGCGGAGATAGGAATCACGTGGGGCTTTTTCGTTCCCTTATCTCTTAGACAGAGTAACATCCCTATCTCTGTTGAGTTTGCACAATAACTGCATCGGCAATAAATGTCAGTCAGAATCACAGATAAAGAACTAAACACCCATCCTCTGCAGAGAAGACGTACAAGGTGAGGAAGAAGAGGAGAATGAAAAGGGAGGGGGATCAACCACACAGTGATTAATTGCTCCCGAAGCTCAAAAACTCTCCATAGTTCAGCTTCTCGACCAAGAGGCTGAAGAGGACCGGCCGGGGCAGAAGCACATTAACGTTTCATTTTCTGATCCTAAATCTGTCCCTGGAACGGACTGTAGTCTCACATTGAATTTTTATTTCAGAGTCATAAATAGATCTTTCAGGGCAGCAGAGCAGGCTGGCACTTTGGCGTTCCCGAGAGGACAATAAATCATTTGGTCATACGTACTGCAGCGGTGCCCCAGTCCCCGGATCAAAGAGTTTTCTCTGCATCTCTGCACCACTCCGCTGCCCAAGAATGAAGTTCAAAATTGGAGCGGCTGCAAGAATCAAGAGAGAGAACATGCGCTGCTTTGTGTTTTGAATGATCATCAGTTTTTCAGTTTAGCATTCATCCTGCAGACGGATATAAAGGGGCCTTAGAAAAATATTCTTCTACCCGCACATCTGACCCCATTATAAAGGAAGACGTTATTGCATTATTTTAACGTTTTTACAGTAAATCGAACCACGGTAGCTTGTCATTGCGAAATGAAAGAAGAAATGACATGAAATATAAATCTGAAAGGTTAAGTGTCTGTTTGTATTAAGACCCAAAGTATATCAACGTGTCACAAAGGTCCAGTCAAAGTCCAGACCTAAATCTGATTGAGGATCTATGGTAAGACTTGGAAGTTGATATTCACAGAACTTGAGCTTGAGCAATCTAGCAAGAAACAATGGACAATTTTTTTTGAGTAGCAGGTAGAGACATACTTCATAAGACTGTACCTGCAGTGAAACGTGATTCTTTGATGTATTAGTTCAACTCGGCTAAAAACAAATTTGTGCAAGATTTTCTTTTTTATTGAAAACTGCGTCCTTCAGTTTCCACCTCGCAATGACACTTGTTTCTATGTATCTGTGACATAAAAACACACTAAAATATATTGACGTTTGTGGTTTTAATGACAAAGTGTGAAAACATCAGACACCGTAAAGTGTTTTAACTTTAAATTTATTCATCTTCAACAGATATCAAAAAAGGTTGTAGGTTGATCGAGTCTCGCTATGCCCGGCATATTATCAAGACTACAGTAAAACAACAGCACACTGATGGAAACACTAGAAATGCCTGGTCCTCCTGCAGGGAGGAGAATACTACACCAACATGGTTAATATTCTCATAAATTCATAAACCTCTCAAAGTAATTTAGATCTGTTTTTGTAATATTAGCTGAAAAGTATTTGCGCTCTGTGGAGTCTAATAAGCATGCTTATTTCTACTCAAAGCCACACGATCTTACAGGCATCAGTGATGTGAGAGAAATCACATTTGAAATCTACATGTACTCTTTTTTTTGTGCTGCTACAACTTCTGAATGGGTTTTCCACTGTGTAAAAAATAGGCAGAGCTTGATGTAGACTGCCCTCTTGTGGTTAAAAACAGAACTTCTCAACTAAAACAAGACAAAAAACAAGACAAAATATCTGTGAAACATAAAAAAACAGATGGACACAGTTAATCTTGAATTACATACAGGAAATCAAAAACGTTACTTTTTTTTTAAAAGCAAAATGTAGCTTTTTATTTTGTCAAAACATTGTTCCCTGTAATTGTTTCCGTTCTTTCTTTTTTGTTTGGTGAATGTTTTTTAGTGTTTGGTTAATGTTAAGATTTAAGAGGCCATGATTCATACTTTCTTTTATTTGCGATAAATTGTTTAATACATTTCCTAATTATTGTTATTGTGAGGTTATTTGAGTAACCGAAAGCGTGGCGATTGTGTAAAGGTTCGTGAAATGGTGTTCCTGTTACTGCTAATGCTGATTTTTAAAGATTGTAGTTATTAAAAAAAAAAAAAACAGTAGAAGCTTGCTGTCAGCATAACTCCTCTCAGACTGAAAGTCTTACCAAATCAAAACGCTAACAGTTTTCTTCTAACTTTTTCAACTTAAAGTTTTGATTGTAAACCTTTAACCACTGCATTAAGACGGACAACAAAATTATTCGTCTTAACATTGCATTAATAATTACATTTATCGTGTATTGGAAAACTTTATCCGACAACGACCTTATATTTCACCTATCCAAAAAATTTCCAATAATGAATAAAGCACATTGTTATGAAGTTACATTTATTTCAATGAACCACTGCTTTCATTGGTGGTCTGAGATGGGGCGGCAGCCAGTCGGGCCGCCTGATTGTCCCCCTGCAGTAGCGCTTTGTCCCTCTCCAGCGCCACCTGCAGGACCTGCTTTGACAACGCCTGGTATTTGTCGCTCATCTTCTTTACTTCAGGCTGGTAGCCCTCACACTGCAGTTTCAGCTTTTTTATGTCCTCAATGAGTTTGTTTTTCTCTCCGACCAACCGTTGATGCTCCAGCCGGTGGGCATCTTTGGCTTTCTTGGCCCCTTGCAGGGCCTCGGCTGCGACAGCGGCCGCCTGCCTGTATTCCTCCTTCTCCTGCCAAGCATTTTTCAGCTCTCCGGCCAAATGCTGGTTCTGAGTGTACACTTTCGGGATCAGGTCGATGTGCTTCGCATCCACCTCTCCTTTCTGCAGTAGCTCAGACCATTCCGCTTCAAAACACGCCAAAGTCCCCATCATGCCGTGTTGGAAAAGGAAATTCAGTAAAAAATCAAACACTGAAAGCTGTTGGTGAGCGACGCTGGGCCTCCGATTAATTGAAGCGACCGCCTCTGCTCGGTCCTGGATGGCTTTCTCTGTCGCTTCCAAGTCTTCTTCGTGTCCTTCTTTTGCGCTCTGATCATCTTTTAGAACGTCCGCACACTCCAGGCCATCTCCATCCTCCGTTGATTCTTTGCGAGGTACTTTTCCATTTTTGTCAGGAGTGTTCATCTTTTCACTTGAACGTTGCGAGGAAAAAAAAAGGTGTTTTGAACGTTGTCGTGGTTACGACGCGAGACTAGCAACGCGAGATTTTACATACTCTCGTTTCTCACCAAACAATCATGGCGGACTACCGAGAGGCGCCCTTGGCTACTCGGCCGAAAACACTGGACCCAAATGAATATTTCAATCTTTCTCCGGACTACAGGCGTGCAGAGGAGGAGCGGGCAGCACTGCGAGCCAACCTAAAGAGGCAATACCAGTTGCAGCTGAACAACCCGCACAGGACCGAGCTCATTGTAAGTGGCTAAGTTAGCATATTAGCAACCAAAGTCACCTCTGATTTAAGGAGAGCTAAATGCTACTGACGGTTAAATGTTATGACCGAACCTGTACAAAAAGTGCTCAGTATCGAGTATTTGTTAAATTTGTATTTATTTCCTATTGCTATATATGGTTATAAATGCAGCTCTAACAATTATGTTTGAATGTTGAAGTTTTCCAAGCAACTTCAAGCTAGCCATAATAATGAAGAGGTCCGTCTTTAGAAAAGGAGGTCTGAGCAGATATTTATCAGAGATAAATGAATAACAAAAACATTTTCATTGGGTTTATATGCGTTATTTGACTATTGTCATTTCCTCTCGACAACCATATGGAATGGAAAAAGAACGAGATCCATAAATTAACTGATTTAAAGCTGCAGTATGTAACTAAACGGTTTGTTTGTTTTTTCATATTTGTTAAAACTGTCACCATGTCGTGACAGAACATTATGTGGCAGGTAATTTGTGAAAAAATTGATTTCCTCCAATAGTAGCTGAGCTACTATTTCAGTCTGAAGAAAAGCACTGCACCCGACCAAGTTCAACCAATCGGAGCCTAAATGAAGCTCTAAATGCGTTCAATCAATGCTGCTAAATGTGACAAATCACTTACTGTTGCACGAAACTGTTTTATCCGCTCTCATTGATGGTGATGCTAACTAGACTGTGCATACATGACATTCTCTGTTTGCTACAGCAGCACAGCAGAGATGAAGTGGGGGACAATTATGAGCACCAACATATCGTATTGTGATTGACAGCGCTAAAACCCGCCTCCTACCTCTTATTGGTTGTTTCTAGTTAGCACCGGGCAAAGGTAAAGAAGCTAGGTCTTTTTCACAGATTATCTCTCTCATACCATCCTGTCATAACAACAAATTTTGCTGGCCGATAAATTTTCCCAAAACTTATTGCGATAAATTATAATTTGTTGTTTTGAGACTGTTTTCAAGTAATAAAATGGCTTAATAATGCAGGACACGTCATCGTCAAAGATCAATACATTTTAAATTCTAATGAACATCAAACACTGAAAAGAACAATTATCAATTCATTTTCTTACACCCTTGTCCCTTGGTGGGGTTGGGAGGGTTGCTGGTGCCTATCTCCAGCTAACGTTCTGGGCGAGAGGCGGGATACACCCTGGACAGGTCGCCAGTCTGTCGCAGGGCAACACAGAGACACACAACCATGCACACACACTCACACCTAGGGACAATTTGGAGAGGCCAATTAACCTGACAGTCATGTTTTTTTTGGACTGTGGGAGGAAACCGGGGTACCCGGAGGAAACCCACAGGGAGAACATGCAGACTCCATGCAGTAAGGCTGGGAATCGAACCCAGAACCTTCTTGCTGCAAGGCAACAGCTCTACCAACTGCGCCACTGTGCAGCCCCCTGAAAAGAACAATTAAATATCAAAAATGAATTAACAAAGCAATAGAAACAACAAAAGGAATTGTGAAATATCTGTAAACAAAGGTGTCTTTACACACTTATGTTTACATACTAAATGGGTTCAGTTCACGTTGGACAACATAACAATGACAGTAATCCACATGCTATTTCTTACATGTTGGCTAAGCTTAGCATTGATGCTAATTTTTAGCCTCAGAATGCTAGGTTCCAACCGACCGGCACATTTTGGCAGGCCCCGTTTAAATTTCTTCAGAATGTTTTTCCTTCTAATCTCCTGGAGCCTTCGCTTCCAGTGGTCCATGCTTAATGTTATAAACGACATGTCACCAAGAAATATAGTGACTACTTGTCACTGGCAGACTGACTGATTACCCGCTTACAGCCACATGTAATGCTAATTATAGAACACACCTCAGTTTAACATATTGCAGTTATATGGTGAAATTATTTTCAGTCTTTTCTAGAGGTTGCATTACTTTTATCCAGGCCTTTTTCTTTTTTTTAATTTTTTTTTTAACTTTTCTTCCTTGGTTTATGTAACCACATTTTAAAACCAACATCTGATATTTATGAGTTAATTTTCTGTCATTTTTTATGTTGTGTTTTTTTGCTAGTTTCAAGTTATTTCAGTGATCTTTGTGGGCTTCATAATCATTAGCAGAGGGGTTCCAACCATTTATTTCCTGTGTGTACATTGCAAAAAGAATGTGAAGAAACTTAGCTGACAATGTTCTTGGACTGTAAACACATCAATAAGAAGATCTTTGATTTTCTTTTATTATTATTATTATTATTATTATTTCAGTTAAAGCACATTTAACACATTTTGCTTAGTATCATTATTTTTTTTACTTTTAAAGAAAGTTTACTCTGAGTTTTTACGTGTTGATTACTATTTTTCTTTCAGCAGAAATAAAACAGGCCTCAAAAAAGTTGGAGTTGGCATGAAACAATTTTTTTCCACAATAATACGTTAAAAGAACAATTTTTTGTCTCAAAATCATTTAGAAAATGAACCTACAATTCCAACTACAGCCATTCATGTTCCAAAAAATACTTTATTGATTACAATTAATTACCAGTTAAGCTGTTGTTGTTTACTAAATAAATGACTAAGTAAATCCTAATCTGATGTTTCTTTTAACTGAAATATCACTGCAAATGTCTGTGTTTGTAGGAAGACCCTGCCCTGACGAGGTGGGTGTACGCACGAGCCAATCCGTACCCTCACTTCAGACCCACAAAGAAGACTTCTCTGCTTGGTGTAATGTTTGGAGTGGTGCCTCTGTTTGCCCTCTACTACATCTTCAAGACAGACAGGGTATGAGACAAGAGGCCCCTCTGCCTTCTCTTTGCTTTATGTTTTACGGACAAGTTCAACCATGGACCTACGTGTCTAATGTTTATTAGATATTAACATAATCTGCATCATTCTTTAAGGTTAACTGCTTTATTTAAAAATTGTAGATATAAATATAGTAATTGGTTTAATTTATGATTAATTTCATTAACACGTTTTTACCATATTATTTATTTTAACTTTCTGTCACATAAATTCCTAAAATAAAAACGTGCCGTATGCATGAATAAAAGATGTATTTAAACAAAATATCGTGTTTAAAGAAAGGAATAAAATAATTTGGACAGTATATAAAGATGAAGTATTTGTGCTGTCCAAACTTTATTTGCTGTTGATATTTATGTTTACTTGCCATGTTACTTTACCAGTTCGGTTATCTTTGTTGGCATGAGACTTTGTCGTTTATGTTACAGTACTAAGAACGTCTGACGAATCAAATCCATCATCCGGACAGTTTACATGAACACTACTGCTGCCTACAGACCTTTTGTAGACTTTGAGTTTTTACACGGGAATTATATTTTTAGACAAACCAAAAAGCGATCGGAATCAATGTTCCTTCTGAGACACAGATCGGATTACATTCAAAATAAATGCTTAGTTCGAAATCTCCCCGCTTCCATTGTCATGGAGATTTACCCTGTAAATCGTAGTCAATTGAAGTTCCAGCGAAAATTTGCTGCCGTTGTCTCACTGTGCCGGAGCCATCATGCTCGCCTCTTCCCCCTCGTCTCTGCTGGGTGGAGGGGAAAAGAAAACTGCTTTGAAATCACAAAATGCTCACTCATAAAGCACATCGTTGAGAAAATGTCCAGAAGGTGAAGGGGTGTAGTGAGGGGAATGATGTGTCTTTGTTGCTATGGAAACTGTACCAGCCAGTCATCTGTTTGTCGTCTGTTTTACAGGATAAGAAGGAGGAGATGATTAAGGCCGGAACCCTCAATCGCAAGTTCAGTTTATCGTATTGAGCTTCAGTACAGAAAGTTCCTCCTGTGACATCCCCGAAATGTTGTTGTGTGTAATTATAATAAAAAAATAAATAAAATGTTATTGTTCAACAGTTACGTGGGTTTGATTTCAAAGGAGAAGTGGTGTGGTGAAAAGTAAAAAAAAAAAGGTTCTACAAGTCAAAAAAGCAAGAAGTGAATCAACAGTTGCATTAATAAGAGCTGTTTATCAGTAATATTTAATTTATATAGTAAGTAACCTGTAACAATAAGGGGAAGTGATTTTTGTTTTTGTTAAAAAAGGCATTTTTGCTGGAAGCCCATTCTTCTTCACATTTACCCAGCGTGTATTATGACACCAAATGATTTTAATTTGTAACTTTAAGAAGTAAAAACGACACCACGTACTGCAAATTGTGGTTTCCATTTTTCGGTTGTTGCTCAAACCACTTTTTTATTTTTTTAAATCATCTTCTGTATTTTGATCCAAATTTTTGTATAAGTTGCTGGGGATTTTTTTGCTACTGCTTCCTTGGCTTCCAGTTGGGGTTAAAGTGGCTGCGCAGTGGCTCCCAGCACTGGTAGTAAGTCTTGTCCAGTCTCTGGCACGTTTGCAGACCCCACTTGGTCACAGCCATGCTGAAGGAAGACTCGAACATGAAAGCCTGAAAGGAGGAGAGAACACCAGTATATGATCTAATTAACCATACTAACCATATGTACTGATCAGTTCCCGTATATTCAAACACATGCATGCTCTACTTAAAAACACTTGATTAAATATTCCTAAACAAGTTGCGTATGAACGACACACTTTGTGTCTTGATGGTTTCCTCTCAGTTCATGTTGATAATGGACTGGATAAACGTAGCTCCTATGACGCTGCCATCTGAGATTAAGGGCCAGATGGTTAAAACTAAAGGAAATGATTGTTCCGAACAAGAGAAAAGACCCCAATTACATATTTAACCTGGGTCTGCAGTGCATAAAGCAGGCAAACATTAACCTTCTGAAATGGCCCTGACCTCAAACAAGCTTTGTGCAAAGAAACCACAAATTCAACTGAGCTGTACCATTTTTATCAAATATCCAGACAGAATTATGCCAGGAATTTGCTTAGAAAATGTTTAACTTGCTAAAGGACATTATTTAAGGATTAAAGAAAGTCCAGAATAAATAGACATAATCAACATAAGGATCACCGCCCATCTTCAATGCATATAAATTCCTCTGTATGAAGTTTTACCATGGTTCCTTCAGCAACCCGCTCTGGTTTCAGCTCAGCAGTGCTGTTCTTCTCGAAGCAGTCAGCGTCCGGGCCGTGAGGGGTCATCATGCTGTGCAGGCTGCCTCCCCCAGGCAGGAAACCTTCCTCTTTGGCCTCATAATGGCCCTTGATCAGCCCCATGAACTCACTCATGCAGTTACCTGAAACGACAAGCAGGAGGCAGTGTAACACAGCTCCTCGTTGAGGAACAGAGAGCGGGGTTCCCCACTAGATGGCCTTAATGAGCTGTGGTGAAAACAGACAAAAGATCCTGGCGTGTGAAGTGAGTCATTCAGCCAGGTAGGGACACTGTGTGTGTCACTAGCTGGTAAATGAATGTGTTAGCTTCTAGCTGGGTTGCTTAAATCCACAAAATATCTCGGAAAGAGCACATTGTGACATTTCCATCCGAATTCATTTGCAAAATGTGACCCTGCCGCGCTAAAGCAGGCGCGTACATAATTCATAAAGGAAGCATTTGTTATCGCAAACAATCAGACCAAGTGTGGGTGCTGAGTTCTTACGGTGGTAATACGGCGGACGGAAGGTGTTGTCGGCCACCCCCCACCTTGGGGGGAAGATGACAAAGTCGGCAATGGCCACACCTGGTTTTGTGGATTTGGCGGTCAGCACGGTGAAGATAGATGGATCCTAGAGAGGAGTGTATACATGTTTCTGTCAGGAAATGGGATAAACCCAGACGGAGTGCCAGGGCTCTGTTTGAGTCACCAACATACCGCATGGTCAAAGGCCACACAGTTGATCGCCATGAAGTTCTTCAAGTTGTATTTGTACGGTGTGTAGTTCCCGTGCCAGGCAACGACATTGAATGGAGAGAAATCCTGCGTGTGAAAGCACAAAACAAATAAGAGAAGCCTACCTGAGCAACAAACACAAAAGACGTTAAATTGAGCTTTTCACAGGGAAAGGGGGGGAACAATGAATAATGTCTTTGTAATCTTAAATTCCAAGAAAAGTACTTCTTGACATAAAGAGAGGGAAAAAAAATGGCCATAATGAAAATTGTAAGAGGGTGTTGCTTCTTTCAATCTTTCTTCTCTTTCATTCCCCTCCCGGTTCTTTGTGAAACGAGGCACCAGGTATTATGGGGTAATTGGCTTCACAATCAAACTTTCCCAAACTTTGAGCATTTTGACGCTCGCCGCGGTGCAGTTATTGGAGGAGAAGGGTGGGCTTCGGCAAGTGTGGGTGTAGAGATATTTCTTTATCTTGATTGTTAAAAGCACAGCAATTTTATATAGTTTCTCTGTTCTGATAATGTCACTGCGAAAAAGACATTCAACAGAAGCTCTGAAATCAATATAGTTCATTACAACTGAAGCTGCTGCCAGGCTGACCTCCATGCTCCTGCGTGCGCACCGGGGCGTTTCTACACATAATGCCGGGGTCTTTCTTTTTTTCTAATTAATAAATTGAAATAAAACAAAATCAATTACAAATTTGAATAAATAGCTAACAATAGCTAAAAATAAATATATATAAAAATAAAAAAAAAGGTGTTACTTTATGCATCCAATTGTCTCTAGTTATCATGGAAAATGGCCTTTTGAGCAACCCCGGTGCAGGTAATTTCTCGGACATTCATCTGTGAAAACTCCCCTACATTCGATTAAAATAAAGACGGGGGAGTGGGGAGGAGGGAGTGGAGGGAGGAAAAATGAAGGAGAACAACTTCGCACACACACATGAACACAGAACACAAACATATTGGCCCAGTCAAGCAAATAATAAGTTAATTTGAGCAATTTTAGCACTCTGCGGGTGAACAAAACAGCAGGACCAGACAGGAGCGGCAGCATCTTCCCCTGAGATGAGGCCCTCTGTCAACCACGTCTTGGTTTTCCAGCCTCACTCTCCAGTTTCAATGAACTGGGAGCGGAGTGTCACCACTCACTCACCCCCAGAACATAATCCCCCAAGAAGAAGAGAAGGGCTCCAAAAATTAGGAAAGCTCTGTTTTGCTTCAAAAAAAAAGAAGATAGTATCATGCTCTTGTATATTGTTTGTATAGGTAATTACCGAGTGGCTTGACATGATTATAACCCCAAATCCTTTTTCTCTAAAATAAGAAAAACACACAAACAAAGCAAAAAAAAAAAAAGTCCTTATGTGTCGATCCAATTATTCGCCCAACGGGAAATTCAGGAGAGGGAGGATCATTTCCTGAGTGAAATATGGTGAAATTAATGCTTTACTTGCGAAAAGGTTTTTCCTGCTAAGCAAAGCCTCGCAGGTACGCCGTCTGCGGCACCAGAATGCCTTAACTAATTACAAGTGATTAAGACTCATAAGGGAGTCGAGGCGGAAACCGAGTGAAAGGATAACAGCTAACGCTTGGATATTAAATCATCAGGGATGGCAATTCAGCCGGCAGGAGCAGCTAATGGATCACATGCTTCACTTGGACCGTTTCCTGTTAGTCACAGTGGCACTTTGATGGTGTTTACTGAAGCAAACTTAAACCTAAATAGGGTAATAGGGCAAAGTGTTCAACACGAGCGATTGTCCGCTCTCAGACGGTGTGTACGTGGGCAATTCTTGCTGCGGCACACGGAGAGTTGCATGTGACAATAAGCACCTGCTGGCAGGCAAACAGTTTCCCTTGATACTTGTTGATGACGGTGTAGCCAGAGGGCACTTTGCGGTCCTCGTACCAAGCAACCGGACACAGGAAGTCTCTTGGGTTCGCCAGACCATTGGCTCCTGCAAAACATGCATACATGACTGCATTGGACAGGCTGTACACAATAGAAAAAGCATGACAGTGTTTTGCAGATCAAGTCGATGTTTACTGAGAAATAGAGGAAGTATAGGTGTCTCTAGAAAGTTGATAAAGGGGCGGCTGATGATCTTGGAGTGGTACACTAGCAGCCGTAAAGGAAATTCAAAGGTTTATGTTGTACGTGTCGATTGCATCTACAAATTTTATATCAATTGGTTCATCAGAAATACATTTACAGAGAAAAACATTAAACTGTTCAACGCTTATTTATTCTGTGATATTTATTAGGAATTATAGATAGGTACTGTCAAAATTAACTCAATTGAAATGCATTGTTTGAATGACACGCACCACGTGTAGAGTACAATGAACCCAATCTTTATTTGTAAAGGGCCCCGCTTGTTTCAGTTATTTTCTGCAAGTCGTTCTCTTGTTTTCCTCTTCAAATGTGTTGCTTTGATTGCTGGCACCCCAATTAATTGTTGTAAAGAATAAATGTAACAATGGTTTAATTTGATAATAATATGTACCAACTTTAAATTTGTATCCCTGACAAGATAGTACAACAGTCAGGCTAAGCAGAAGTGGATTTACCTTAAGAATGTTCTTGTTGCAGGAAAATGGATGCTTTCTTAACTTCCTCATATTGTTCCTATAGCCAGGGTGATTATTTAAGTTTAAAGTAATCGCTACTGGAACAAACTAGTCCGGATGAGGTTTCAAAATTAAACTGCCGGTGAAATAATAACTTACATCTTGGTTTCAGTAAGTTTCATTACCAACCCTTAGATGCTTAGAACCCTTAAAAGCTCTTTCTGTCCAAGCATTGCAACAAAAAAAAGCCAAAAAGAAAAAAGACACAAATACCATAATGAATATGAAACTACGCATAGTGGAGGCTCTATGATGATGTGGGTCTGTTTTGTTTCCAAAAGACTTTGGGATCTAAAGGTACTTATTTCTTTGAAATACCAGGGCTGTTAAATCTAAATAAATTTGTTCGACTCCCCCGGAAAACTGAAAACGGGTCATCTTAACGAATAATGATGCAAAGCACTCAGCCAAATCAGCAAGGAAACAGTTTGCCAGACACAAAATCAGCCTAATACCCAAATCTAAATCTTACAGAAAACTTGTAGGCTGAGCTGAAGAAAAGAAGATAAGAAGAACGCTCCAATATCCCTCTCTCTGTGCGCTCTAACCTAGTAAAAGGTGGATGAGTGAGTGCAGACCTGTCAGCAAAAAGAGGATTGTACAAAGTGGGCATTGATTTCTGCTTTCAATTCAAAGAGCTCTTGCTGTAGTGAGAGTTAGTTTTTTTGTTGTTTTTTATTTCCTATTCTGTTTATATAGAATTAGAATATTGCTATGCATTTACATTAATACCTGTACACAATACAGAAGACGCTCGTGTACATTTGCACGTGAACCTCCAAAAAGCCTGAGGCGTAAGCACATAACCGATGGCCAAGTTTGTGGCGGTTCAGCCTGAGCTGCTGATGCTAGCATGATTTCAAGAGATAAGTGTCAACAATTTAGATAACAATAGCACGTTTCAGGAAGGCGAGGCAAAGTGGCCGATGTGCGTTTTTAAAAGAAGAATGAACACATATGGTATGTTTTCATCCTTCCTTATCTACACTTAGGAGTATCATCCAAACACAAACCTATAGGCCCCAGGTCAGGGAGCTCAAAGTGGGCCCCATACACCTCAAGGATGTAGCCTCTGGTTTCTCCGAACACATCCACGCTGAAGCGCATCCCTTGCTGGAAAAATAAAAACAAGAAAAGTGGCAGTTAGAGGAGATTCGGGGCTGTTATGTAGCAAATGTGGGCTGTATCAGTGCTGAGGGGGACTAATCGTCTGCGTTTGGAAAAAAAAAACCCCAAAAAAACACATGTGCCGCAGTCACAATCCAGACGTCCAAAGCCTGAAACCTCTTTCCACTATTATCTACTTTTAAGGTCACTCTTGAAAAGTGCCAAACCACAGCTTTCTAAATATGGTAAGAGGAGAGTGGGGGCAAATACAGTAGCAGATGGAAAAGCACTGGAGAACTCAAAGCCCACCTGGATGACACAGATCTCGTTGGGCTCGACCATCATCTTCCCGAACTCTGTGGTGATCAAGACCTCGCCCTGCTGCGGGACTGGAGAGAGAGAGAAAGAGAGAGAGAGAGAGAGAGAGAGAGAGAGAGAGAGAGAGAGAGAGAGAGAGAGAGAGAGAGAGAGAGAGAGAGAGAGAGAGAGAGAGAGAGAGAGAGAGAGAGAGAGAGACCTTTGAGGAGAAGTGCTGAGAAAATACAATTTGAAGCAAAAGGAAACTTAACTTTTTCCTCACCAATCAGAAAGTCTCCATCTGAGTTGTTGAAGCACCTGAAGCAGACAAAATATTAATAAAACCCCTTGACTGGATACTTTTTGTGATCTAAAACAGATCTGTGTGAAAGTTATCTGCTCATTAACCTGTCGACCATGGAGGTGTTGCAGGCGTACACGTGGATGCCGATGCCGTTGCGGGTTTTGGCGTCTCCTGCGCCGCAGATTGTATGGAGTCCCTGAAGAATCCAGGAAAAGTAGGGATTTACTGATGAAGAGAAGTTCCCTGCGATAAAGATAAATCCGTGTCTCTTTTCCCGGACTGAGTGATGCCTCTACCTCTCCTCCCCCCACACCTATATTTATTTATTTAATTATGTATTTATTTATTTAAGCTGTGTACTGGGGCATACTGTGTCATTGGTAGTTTAAAATTCCTCTTATAATGTCCCCTTCCCTCCTAATAAAACTATTAATAATAAATAAGCAAATAAATCCGTAATGAGAAAAAAACAACAACACGAGACTCACAGCTACAAAGTCCACTTTCTTCTCTGTCGATTTGGGGATGATGAACGGCAGCCACCGCAGCTGTAAAAGGAACCTCAAGGTCAGAAAGTTCTCTTTTAAAATTCAATGTTGATTTCAGCTTCATCTTTTTAAAAAAAAAAAATCTGTTTCCATGACTGTGATCGTCTTGTTCTTTAAAGAAGTAGATGATGAAATTATTCTCCGTTCAAATTCTAAGTGCTTAAAGTTGACGTGCCTGGTTCGGATCAGGCTCCACTTCGTTCCAGTTTTCAGTCAGATTCCCACATGGCACAGCGGTGAAAGGCTTGTGTTTAACAGACGGGAGGATCCGGTACAACCAGCTGTAGAAGAAAAGGAGGGTAAGAATACGAGCGGTTTTGTTGAGGTTAAAGTTGAGATGACTCTTAGCCCAGGGCAGCAGGGGTAGGGGGTTACCAGAACACACAAAATGCACTTGCACCTTGAACGGGTTTTCTGTTGCTTCTATGCATGTAAGAACTGTAAGTATGGCCGTATACTGCAGCTAATTCCTATTCGGCGGTAAACTGTTTTCACAATTGACTCTCAACTATGTCAAAAATCTGACTTACTACTCGTAGACTCTTCAAAACACTGTCTGAGCTTCATGAATTGCTAGTTACACGTGTGAAAACTCAACAACATGCCGGCATTAAAAACTTTTTGGAGGTTCTTGTTAGGTTCTTCATTGCTCCTTATGAAAAGACAATGACACTTCTTCAAGACATTATTTGTGCAAGGCCCCCCTCTGATCACGATGCCTGGGAATCATGTTTTATATGTTTCTTACAGTGTATTTAATGTGCTAAGTTGATAAATACCTCCTCTTGTTGGCTGGACGAGGACAGGTGAAGGCCGAGCCGGAGAGCTGCTCAGCATACAGGCCGTAAGGACAGACCTGAGGACTGTTCTGTATGGACACAATGTAACAATGTTTTCTCTAAAACAGGAGCTAAAGTTTAACCTGAGATCATTATTGTTTTTTTTCTTTTTTTTTTTTTTTTGCTAATTAACATTTTAACAGCTTTGATGGGATTTTTTTTTTTTTAAGTCATTACACAGAATCACAAATTGCAGGAAAGGTAGAGGCTATTATTATTTTTGGCACATGGTTTGTTTGGTGGGAAGATATCATACTGTGTCATTTAGCATCTGAATGACTGGACGAACAAAAAAAACTGTGGTTTCGTCTCCTTTAAGATCGCCATCTCAAAGGAACAGACCGAACGTTTGCGGTACCTGTCCTTCGGGTAAGGATCCAGGACATCGTGGATCTTCAGAGGAGAACTCGTTCCCAAAACCCGTCAAATACTGACCGAGAAGACAAACAGGAAATGATCAAGAAAGAGTAATCGAAGAGATATATATATAAAAACTAAATGTTGAGACTTCTTTATGATCAAGGAGGAATATGTATATTTTGTGGGGAAATATTTTTAATACTTAGCTCCAGTGTTGCTGTTTAAAAAAAACAAAAAAGCCTTAATAGCTGTGAGAGTAAGAGGAGCACCTGGACTTTTGCCCAGTTGATCGGAGATGGGAAATAAAACAAATTATACACAACACAAGAAAAAAAGTATTGTTTTACTTTATACCTCCTGCAAATCAACCTCCAGAACATTCCCTAAAAACAATAACTTTTACCTTGTTTTCTGATCAACATCATATTGAATTTAAAAAAAAAAACCTAACTTGGTATGATGTGAACCGCTTGTTGCTGAGTCACTGCTGCTCCGCAAGAGCGATGGTTTCCATATGTGCGCGTTCGTGTGCCTGAAGTCTGGTGTTGTTTCAGGAACATCGCTGCTGTTTTATAAAGTAGTTTTGTGTCTATCAGGAATATTCATTTTGCCTTCAAGTCAAAAACTGGCAGATGGTAGAAGCTCCACTTGTGTTATGTAAAAAAAAAAGTTCTAATTTACTCAATAACCAAATAAAGTAAATGATTGAGTGTTTTTTGCACCTTTGTCTGTGCCTTACATATTAACTTTTGGAGATTAGGAAGTAACATCATTTAACCGGCGTCCACATAATTATTATCACTTTTAAACAAGCTGAAACGTTTTTTTACAAATACAAATAAAACTGATAATAGTAGCTGTATTTGTGTTAAGATTGTTAAGGCGTCTCTCAGACCACATCTGGGCAGATGCTGAATGCAGCCCTCTGATTGGCTGGAGGGAACGCCTCCCTTCAGACGGCTGCTGTCACAGAAATGATGACAGTTAAATATTTTTAATTTTAGTGCAACACAAAAACTAAGTTGTCCAATTTCACAGTCTTTCTTGCACACAGCACTAATCCCCAACACGGAAAAAGTGCATTTAGAAATAAAACATTTTATGTAACTGAATGCTGGCTTACCTTCAGTCCTGCCATTGTGCCAACTTTTGTTTTTAAGGTTGCGGTTGCTGAGTGTTGCAGTGGTCACAGTTTAACTTCCAGCTCCCCCTGTCTTACCCTTTGGCCTAAAAATCCACCTCTGGACTAGCACATGCCGGTGTGTGGACCGAGCTGCACTCAGGGGGCTGGATTTATACTCTTTCTCAATGTGGCTTTAATTACGTCCCGACTGGCTCTGTGACGCAACAGGCTGGGGGGCCCGAAACAGAAAGAGGACGGGTTAGACGGGTGTGATATGTGTGCAAACCGAAGTCAGCGTGAAAACTGACCGACTGGCACAGAATCGTGAAAATGGATTTGTACATGATGTCTTAGGATTTGAAACCTACGTGAAAAAAAGTGATTGTAGACCAAGCATTTGTCATAAAGTGACACTATTTGTGCAGAAAAACCTTTGAATAAACACCTGTGTTGACCTCTGGTGCACTGCTTGTGCAAATAATGTTGTCATGTGCATCGCCACGTCCTGTAAGGTCAACATTTAGTAAAAAAAAAAAAAAAAAACCTTTATGGCTTCATGCAAGAATCACACCTTCAATTACACAAATACAAATCTTAAGAATATGCTACGTATTTATAATTAGCCTCCTGGAGTCAACATGAAAATGTTTTGATCGACTGACATAATCGATGGAGTCCTCCCTCCCTAGACTAAAGTCTTTTTCGGCCTCTAGCAAGTCGTTTTCTTTCAGTAGGGCCCTGTTTTAGCTCCATCCATCTTTCCATCAATTATGACCAAGTCCCCACAGCATGATACTCCCAACACTATGTTTGGGCCAAACAGTTGTATATTGCTCTTAACTTAGCAAATCATTTATTTCTAAAACAGAAAAAAAGAAGTAGTTTTTCATTCGATGTCACAATTATTCAATACTCTGTGTTGGTATATCACATGAAATCTCAGCAAAGCAGATTTATTAACACAAGGTCGTGTACTTTTAAGAGCAAAGTATCGAATGTGACAAATAAGCAGATTGTTTTTACTTAAGTTAATGTGCATTTTATGGTTTATTGTGCACAAATTGATCAACAATCCTTTCAGATATCCAATCAGGGTAAGCCCCGAGTTGCATGGGGTCTCAAATTGTGAATTGTGGGGCCACTTCCACCATTACCGCTGTTTCGGATTTGGTTGGATCAGAAGGAACAGGTCAAATTTAACTGACTGGGTAAACAAGCAATCGCTGAAGAAGGTCGAGTATTCAATAAAATCTACTGACCAGCTTTCCCCAGCTCAAACAGTGCAAAGCAAACTTAAGAAAGCAGTAAGTACACATTAAAATTTCAAGCTAAATCTGAAATATTTTAAATTATGGATTCTGAAGACTTGAAGGAAGATGTGGTATATCTTGATGAACAAATATAAAATGTTGGGATCTGTGCTCAGTAGGTGTTCTCCTGATGTTTTGGAGGTTCTAACCATCCTCTCATGACTCAAACGGTCTCTGACTGATGTCATGTTTAACATATTTTGTGTTTATGCAAAATAAGTTATGAGCCCAACATTTTTTGTTTTTAATTTACTGACTCGCAAAGAGAAATGTTGTTATGTCTGGTCTCTGTGTTGCTGAGGGCAAAGTCTTTTTATTTTTTGGTTGAACCAGAACAACAGCAGCAGATGGCCTCTAAAAGGCCTATACATTACATCAAGCTAAATTTATTCAGTTCATTTCTCAAAATAGGTTGGTCAAACGAGGTGTGCCTAATGTCCCCCATGCAGCATGTATCAAAAAGAATCAATTTCGCCTCTACTGTTGCTTGCCTCGCTTCCCCTGGTTGTCTATTTCTCTTCTCTGTTTTGGGAGATGTTGGGAAGGGTAAATGATGGCAATTCTCATAGCGAGACGCAAATAAACTCGCCGCGGCAGAAGTAACTGTTCTCCGGCGATGCGTGCAGTCAGACCCGGCCCCCCCGCTGGGAGGCAGTCAGGGTGCTGTGCCAAAGACGAGGAAGCCCAATGGCAGGAAAATATCCCATCCCATCTCTGGAAATTGATCTGCTCCTTGTATGGAGAAAGAAAATGAGAGATTTTAATTTCGTCCCCCCGAGTCCTCTGATAGAATTCTGGAGTATTTGGGCCCAACATGGATGGTGCCTCAGTGTTATAAGAGAGGAGGAAATAGCTTGAGACTGAAGAGTTGCTGCCTATTTATATCTATGCATGTCTAAGTGAGCCATAAATGCTTTGTTATTAGGTACCTGCTGAATTCAATGTCTTGATGGCAAATGATACACTCACCTGGCTCAGTTTATCCCCATGTGCATTAAAAAAAAAAAGCAATATTTCATCCAAACACACAGTTAAGGAACCGTTCACAGCTCTGATAGCATCTATGGTTGTATCCAACATGCATGTGCAGACACCGCCACATGTTTGCGCCGACTAATCCTCATCATAACAGGACGATTCTGTCAAAATGAGATCTAGAATCCAGTCCTGCTTTGAAGAATATCACCGCAGCCTTATGTAATAATTATTTATATTTCTTTTAAACTTTCTCACGTTTTTGTCAGTTTGCATCCACAAACTTCATTTGTGCAATAGGCCAACGCAAAGCTGGTTGTAGTTGTGAAGGGCTTTAACATTTCCAAACACCCAGTAGTTACAATATAAAATATAAATATAAAGGAATCAACAATGAAACTCGAGATGGCTTCTGACTGCAACGTACACAACAAAGTAAAACAATTCACTGCAGGTATTTCCAAAGTGTAAATTATGCTAATGCAACGTGGGCTAACAACTTTAAGCTTGAAGGATTTTTTTTTTTTTGGAGGCAATTTAAATATGTGGAACATTTCTTTCAAAGGAGAATCGAGTTCAGCCGAAAATTGGATTTGTTGGTTAGCAGTGAAACGTGGCTCAACATAAACACAAAAAACAAAAATCCCTTAAGCTGGTATCGATAAGATAGATAATCAGGAAGAGGATGACGAGTGCTTGTTTATGTATGACACACTCAAATGTTGTGCAGTTAAAATGGATAAATAAATATACATCCAGAATGTATGATCAAATCATGAGTTTATATGGCCCAGTTAAAGTCCAGGCTAAAATTCACCTGAATCTCAGACGAGATTTGATCATTGACATTTACAGAAGCTCTCGCTTCAGTCTGACTGAGCTTGTGCTGTTTTGCAAAGTGAAATGGGTAAACAGTTTAAGTCTGCAAAGATCGACCCGAAAAATAAAAAATCTTTGCCATAAAAAATAAATAAATTGTGAAAGCCACGTATCATTTTCTTTCCATTTCATTCCATTACTCACTACATGGACAATGGTTGGAAATTTGCATTAGGGGAATTGTTTTTGTACAAACATCAAATCGGTGTAAACTTTAGTGGTATTGTTGGGCCAAACTAAAACTATTTTCTCCTGTCACGTCAGAAGGAAACAGATATAATTTGTTGTTTTTTTTTAACAAATACCTTGTTTATATTTGTAGAGCTCATCAACCATTCTGAATATTTGAACTCAAAATAAAATTTGCTTCAACAATTTCTGACCTATAGCTTACTGACATCAGGGTCAACGCTAACACTAAACCCTGGGTTGAATTTAGCAATAGACCAATGTTACCATGCTAACGGCATTTTCTCTCCCCGTCTACCATCAGCCATCAGCGAGGTTAAAAAGTATCAGGTCCACATCCACACCACTCTGAAATAGTACAAATCAAGTGAGGGCACTCAACTCTCTTAAACCCTCATTATCTGCTTCACTTAGCAGGTTATGTCCCTTTCAGATCTTCCTTAATGCACCTTGTTTTCAACTATTTATTTATTTTCCTTTTATTTGGCTAACCTTGGTGTGTGCGCTCCTCTGTGGCGCTCTCCTCAAGTCATTGTCATGCATGTACTGTATATTGCCGTAAATTGGATTAAATTAAGGAAATTCGGCGTCTCCAGACTTTTATCCCACATTTTCGTTTGACCTAACTTCAAGTAAAATTGTCTTATTTATTCAAAAGCCTGTTCGGATTTACAGACACTATAGGTTGTGTCCACGTTTCCACCGTTCGGATTTGTTCACTCAGCTGACTTGAAGTGAGGACGTTGGAGAAAGTCATCCAACATGAAACGGTTCCTGAACATGATGGCGCTACTTTGCAAGGAGTCAGGTGTGAAAACTTTATTTTAACTCCTAACATGCTTTTTTCATGTTGGAACATATTCACAAAATTTAACATCATCCTATCTAACAATTATTCTCCCTATTATGATGATACCACCACCATGCTTGATTGTTTTTGTGTGTGCGTGTGCGTGTGTGTGTGTGTGTGTGTGTGTGTGTGTGTGTGTGTGCGTGTGTGTGTGTGTGTGTGTGTGTGTGTGTGTCAAGACATACTTCTTTTAATTGCAACCAAACAGTTCTCTTCTTTAATTAATTCTCTGTTAAAATGTTAACATATTTGTCCAGAAGCATTTGGTTTGTGCAGCTTGTTCTGCTTTTTTAAGTGTTGGTTTTGGAACAAGGCGTTCTTTTTTTTTTTTTTTTTTTGCTTGGTTCCCTTAATTCTCATGCTGATGTAAACTTCGCTGAGGATAGTGACACCGTTACACTAGCATTGTCTAGTTTATGATAGCTTCTTTGGACCCGTTTATTGTTCTTGAACATTAAATCCATTTCTTCTTTCATCTGAGAGTGGCAATTTGTGTCAGATGAGCGACACTTGGACACCAGTTGGGCAATGATCTGAAAACTGGTTTCGAAAAGGATTGCAATGGTGGATGCTGAGCTTTGATTTACTTTTCATTGAGAGTAAGCTTGAATTTGTCCGTGCTCTGATATCATCACGAGCAGTCCCTTGAATGAGGCAACAAGAAGGGAGCTCCAGCTTTGAATGGCAAAAAAAAAAAAAAAAAAAAAAAGTCAAGTGAGAATGAAAAAATATTCCTCTCGTCTCCAGCAGCTGGTCTCTTCTATTGCAAATGACTTAGTTAGTGAAAGTTGATGCAACATAATGTCAAAACAATCCTGCCCTAAAACATCTAATATTGCTAAATTAAAGAAATGTATGTTACATTGGAAAAGATTTTATTTTAGGAGGTTTAAAACTGATTCAATTGCTTTAAACATTTGTAAATTATAATATTAAAAAAAACTTTTTGATTAAATTAATCAGGCAGTAGCATCAAGTGACAGCTAATTAGCATGCACTTGCTCATTGTTTGCTGTTGTATTTCTGCAGAGTGGAGTTCTCCCAACAGGCTTCTTACAGCATGAAAATATTGTCATGTTTCTAGGGAGAGCAATTCAAACTTCTCTTTTTCACACGGGGCATGTAAAATGGTTTTTGGTGTTTAAACGTGAAATCGATCTTTTAGTTGGTGTCAGATCGTAAGAATGATCCAAACACTGGCGCAAAAATACATCAAGAAACGGCTCCAATGTAATTTGCTCTAATTGGGTAATGCTTTGTGTGCTGCAGAGCTGCTGGAAGAAGTGTAAAAATTACAACACATTAAGAAAAAATGAAATTAAAATAAAGAAAATGTGATGGGAATCTACAAGCATGCATGTCACCTGCATCATTACTACCCGCTGCATTTATATGCCACGTCAAACGAGCAGCGGCTTGGATTCTTGTGTTTTATAATTACAACCCTGTTCCACAGTAAGTTGCAGTTTAAGGCTAAATGACTCCTGACATGAGCCAGCCAGTGCCACACACACACACACACACACACACATTTGACAGCTCCATTTAACGCTGATTAGATTTGCAAGGACATGTAGTATACCCTCTCTGTGTCTCCTGCGTCGACTCTCTCTCTGTCTCTCCCCTGAGTAGCTTGAGTATCTCCTGAATCTTATCTATCGCCGTAATGTTATGCAAATGGTTTAATATGAAGATAAAAGACTGTTGCAGTGTGTGGCGCTCTCTTGGTTCACAGCCTCCTGTTTCCAGGACGATAGCTCTAACGAGGAGGGCACTATTTGGGAGTCATTAAATGATGGCCTTCCTGACATGCACCCGCTCAGCGCCATCGCCGCCCGCCCCGCGTTGGCCATTAAAGCAGCTCACACCCACACCAAGACACACAACTGCAGACACCTTTTAGCGCCAGCTCCCAGTTTCTTACACATCACAGTGTCACAGAATAGAAAATTACACTCTCCTCCCACAGAGAAAATTGCTTTGGAATTGCTTGGTTATAAAGATGTGCTTTAAAGAGAGGGGGGTGCATGCAATAAAAAGAAGGACACACACAAACACAATTACTTAAGCACTCTAAGGACAATTCTTACAAGTTAATCAGAGGATTTACCAATTATTGATGTCAAAAGGATTTTGTTGTGCGTGTGTGTATGTGTTTTGTGGCCTATGTTTATGTGCTGCTTGGGTTTCTCTTTGCATTGTGGGTATTTAGTATGCATTGTGTCTGCTGCACTAAATCATGGCTGAAGAGATCCTACACATATAAATGACGAGCTCTGAATCAGATGTTGCTTTCCTGTGCAGCCATTGTTAAGTGTAATGTGAAAGATGCCCACGGAGAATGAGGTTGAAAGAATGAAACATAATTTAATACACAAAGGCAAACGCGAAAATGGAGGAGTGAAGAGAACGGGCGCGAACCAAAGGCAGACGGGACGGAGATGAGAAGAGAATTAGCTTCACAGTTGAAACCAATGCACTCCAAGAACTACTGCGCTATTTCTGTAGCCCAGATGTTTGGTTTTGTACAGTAGGGAAAGTGTTGAGCAGTTTAACAAAACACTGGAATACAAAATGCCACTTTGTTGGGTTGGAGAAAAGAAGGCTAGAAGGAGTCTTCTAAGGCTGCCATGTGGAGCTTTACAGTCGGATTCTCTTCACTGAACCTCTTCAACGGGATGAAACAAGAAAGGGTAAGATGGTAACTATATATGCATGTGAGTCGTTCAGACTTTTGGACGTGATGTTCTGTGAAGTCACCTGTACTTGCAGAATGCAAAGAATTGGTCATTAAACTTCATATTTAATAGACAATTTGTTTGAGTTTTGTATTTAGCTGTCCAAATTCGGTTTGTCAATTAAAGTCTTACCGTACATTATGAAGTTGTTGTCTTTTTTTAATACAGAATTAAAACAAAATCCTTCACTTTTTTTTAAAGATGTTTTGGCAATAGTACCAAATCCACATAGTACACTGAACATTGAACTCATACGTAGTGTTAGGGAAAAGGTCCACCTTACCCAAACCTTTAGGATATGTGAGCTACTGACCAAATCTGTACCTCAGACACCTCATCATAAACATAATTAACGTCCTGGATAGAACACAAATACTAACACCTGCTTTCCTGCAACCAAATATAATGATACGTGAGGGCTGCTGCTGGTACTTTTCATGTAGAAGAACCAAAAGGCAGGCATATCAGTTCAAATTGATATGGTGCCAGTTACAATATTCACTCCTCTTTGTGGAGGACAGGCACTGCCTCCTCCAAAGCTGTAGTTTGGTGAGGTAAGCTTGAAGAGGAGACTTGAGGTGAATGGTCTCTGGACACTGAATAAGTGTGTTCAGCATCAGAGAAGAAGAAGAAGAAAGAAAAAAAAGAAGGTGTGTTTATATCCGTGTGGTTTTCTTATCAAAGTGTGTTTGACTGCTGCAGGAGTGCGGCTGGCGTTATATCAATCTGGGAATGATTATGTGTGGGTTTTGATGCGCGTACATCCCTCTCAGTGCGCATCCATGTGTAGATGTTGGTCCGTGAGGAGCACCATCATTAGGTCGCAGGCAGCCCCGGCTGTTTTGGAGGCTGCAGCGCGGCCGCTCCAGCGGCCTCTTGGGCCAATTTAGGTGCAGAAAAAGCACTTCGATCCAACCCCTCCAAGTCTGCAGGTCCCCAGCGGGAGGCAGCGCAGCCCTGCAATCTATATTGGATTTATTCCTTTCCCATCTACAGGCCCCACAAACCCCACAGAGAGGAAGTCCCAACTCCACTCTCTCTCTCTCTGTCTCTCTCCCAGTCCCCCTCCACCCACCCAGACAACGTGTTACGGGACTCAGATGAGTACAACATAATCGCGTAATACCCACACACGCACACATATGAAGGCGCACTCGGAGGCACCAGTCTATCTCGAAGGCGCACTCCCCCTAACAGCGAGGAAGTTATAACAGCTCACTCTGTAACACTGTGGGAGCTGCGCCGGGGTCAGCTGAGATCTGTGACAGACAGACGAGCCTCATCCAACCCGAATAACATCTGAGCTGTACTGAGAACCATTGTCCCCCCCCCCTCCGCCCCCCACCCCTTAACAGAAGTGCTGTTCAGGTTTACAAAGGCCAGGATGAAAAATGCATTTTTATGATATTAAAGCATGGAGAGAAAAAAAAGAAGAATTTACATAAAACTCAGACAAGGTCAGGAACAAACGAGGTTCTTAATTTAGTCTAATCAACTATCATTTGCATCGCGCCATTTGCGCAAGGTATTGCCACTAACTGAATAAATGGACTTCTTCAGACTCAAGGGGGGGCACTCGGGTTTTGATAAGCTGGCAACATAACTGATTAGCATATATTACTTTGATTATCTCATTACCAGGATGATTCTTGCGGGATTTTTGACACTCGCGCAATCGAATTAAAATTAAGGCACGCAATCAATAAAAGGGCATCGCGGCGGTGAGAACACACCGCACTCCAGGTTGGTGTGTGTCTATATATAAATGGTCAACCGCTGATGAAGATGATGGTGGTGATGATTCGGCAGATGGCGGTGGCCGTGATGATGATTATGACCTCTTCAGCTCAGGAGCCAAAGCCGGACCTTGCGGTTGGTTTCACGAAGAGTGCCGGGCTCTTGATTCCTGTGATCGCGGCAGTAATCAGAGGAGACAATGGGGGCCGTTAAATTGCCGCTCTTGTGTGGGTGACCTATCCACCTGTTATGAATCCACGAGTGGCCGACAGGCGTCTCAGGCCTCCCCGCCGACCTCTTCTAAATCGATAGCAGCGCTCGCGTTTAGTATCTTTTGACTCGAACACCATGTAGGGAATCGTGCGTAAAGATCCGCATGGTCTCTGCGGATAACTTCACATTTCAGCTTCTATAAATGGATACACGGGGACCGTCACGAAAAATAAGAACACCAAGTGTACACCCAATGAAATGTTTTAATGTTTTAATATAGCAAAGTTATTCTTTTATCTCAGTATAAATCCAAGTGTTCTGTGAAGACTTCATAGGCTTATTGGAGAACTTTAGAGGAAAAATACAGTAAAGACTATGGGATAAAGATGTCAAGTTTAAAGGTTGTCTTGCTATGAAGCAGTATTTTTTTGTTTTTGTTTTTGCCTTGAATAGCTCAGAAACATAACCGGAGAGAAGATTTCACAACTTTAAATCATTCAAACCAACCAAGACATGGATAGCAGCCAAGGGGCTAACCTTGGAGGAGCAATCTAAGGTGGGAGACTCTGTTAGCTGTGAATTTCACACATCTGGTCTTTGTGGAAAAGAAGAAGCAGGGTAAAGCTACCAGGGACACCCTGGGTAAAAAAAACCTGGCTCCAGATAGATTGAGACTCTAAGGACTTCCACCTTCAACAAGGAAAGTGCTGACTGAAGATTGCATTATTCTTTGGGCATCTTTTGATTTGTGGGTTGCTTTTAAGAATATCCATCCATCCATCCATCCATCCATCCATCCATTTTCTTCCGCTTATCCGGGGTCGGGTCACGGGGGCAGCAGCTTCAGAAGGGAGGCCCAGACTTCCCTCTCCCCAGCCACTTCTTCCAGCTCCTCCGAATATCACGTCCACAAACTGAGTTTGAATACAGAGTTGGTGGATTTGGGAGAATGGGCCAAGTGAACAAATCTAGTTCAAACTCAAAGACATTGAACTTGAAGCATCAGATTGTGATTAAAACACAACAACCAAAAATGTATATTTAACTTTTTATTTCAAATGTTTTAGTTTATCTGTGCTGAAACCATCAAATAAAATTTTATAATGTTCTCATTCTTAATAAACAGATGTTTCGGGCCCTACACAGCGGCTTTGTTCACCCATGCCTTGGCCAGGCTGAGGTACAAGAACAACTCTAAACTCTGGACAGACAATAGGATAAAGTTTCAATTAAATATATTCATTTGGTGGAGTCTAGTCAAAGTCCAGTCGCAAATTCAACCAATCATATATAACAAGACATGAAAAGTGTTGCTCAAATACATTCTCATATTTTTTCTGAGGTCGAGCAATTTACAAAGAAGAATTGACAAAAAGTTTAGTCTCAAAATGTGGTTTTACTGTACTGACTAATGGGTAATGATTACATTTTCCAGCCCCACTTTTCAGATTTTCAATGGAAAAGATCCATGTCTCTTTTTCATCTACATCACAAATGTGTTGCTTTGTGCTCCCTATCACGTAAAATCTAAATAAAACACTTGAAGATAGTCAAGAAGTGAAATTCAAAGTATTGTCAGATATCTGAAATTACCTAAAAAAAAAAATTTAATTGTCACCGCAGGCTTGACGTCTCTAATTCAGCATATTGTGTCTTGTGTGTTTACGCAGATCATCCAGTCTGGCTGGAGGATGAAGATCTGGAACTCCTCCTCTCCCTAACAGACTCACTTGTTTGCACATTAACCGGGGAGCAAGGGCGCACGTCCGCGTTTTAAATTCATGATGCAAATAATTACAGGGTTGGAAAATTGATTTCCTTATAGGCTTCCACCTTCTCCGGCAAAACGCGGCCTCCGAAATCCCCCCTCCCCTCTTTAAAGAAAAGCTACTTCTGCTGAAGCATTAAGTCATTAATTATTTTCCTTACATAAGGACAAATTATCGAGTCAGTTGAACGAAATTAGAACCCTTTGTTTCAGATCAGACCGTATTACCGCTGGAAATTACGGATGATGGCTGCGTGCGCGCTCGCCTTTGTTGTTTCGATCATTGCCTGTCGCTCTGAACCCGCGCTAACAAAGTCATTAAATTGACTCCCTCTCGCTCCCATTATGCCGGCTGTTAATAACCGCTAATTAACTTTGCTTACGCGCGCCTTAAAAGCTTCCCTCCTCTTCTTCCCTCTCTCTCTCTCTCTCTCCCCACTTTCTTCTTATTATTCTGCTGCTTGGCCTCTCGAGCAAAGCAAGTGTCCAATTATGCCAGCGCGCGAGGATGGATGCAGGATAGGCCATTAAGGCCACTAAGTTTGGTACACAGGAACTCGGCAAAATAGTCAATTTAACCTTACTGTTAGATAAGCGTCAGATTATCGCGAAATCACATCTCTTCAGAGCCCGTATTCACGCTACGGTTAATGTGGTCAACACAGCGGGCGGTTCATGAGATAGCCAAATGTAGGAGTAAGAGAAATAGGCCACTTGCTTACAACCACAAGAGCACTCTGCTCCTCATGCTAAACACAGATGTGGAAACTTCAAATCAATAAGGAATGAATGTTATTGGTGAAATCTGCTTGAAAGGTTTATGGATTGCAGGGCTTGCACAATTACAGGCAAACAAATATTGCGATACCATTGTTAAATATGTCCATCATTTCGTCAATCTGAAATGATTAGTATTTACTCTATCTTTTACTTCTGTGATCATTGAAATCTGAGTCATGTATCTAGTGTGGGGATTAAGAGTGATGAAAGTTGCAAAAGACATCACTCAGTCAGAACATGGATGGCAGTTTGTGATGTTTGTTTCCCTATTTTCAGTCTATATCTAAGTTATAATGTGCATCTATTTATTATTGTTACAAATTTGGCTTGTTTTTGTTTGAGTGCTGTCCTCCAGCTGTTGGCTGTGGAAATAATTATTGACATGTTGCACTCCAGACACCAGTGCCAGATCAAATGAGTGAGTCGGATATTAATTTGTCTTCCCAGCTCACTTAGTGTTACTTATTTAATAAATAATTTGAAGTGATAGTTCAGAAATAGTTCAAAGTGGATTTCCTTTACAAGTTTCCAGCCAGTTAATATTGTAACATCAGTTGAATTTCTTTGTAACTCTTCAGTATGATCCAGATTAGCTTGGCCCGGAGGATAAAGCTAACAGCTAGTCTGAGACGGGCCGAGACCAAAGCTGGCTTCAACATGTATGTTGAAGCCATACATAACTATTTTATAAACCTCTCAGCTATCATCATATTTGCTTTAGGGGGTTATTTAGATAAATCTGAATTAAAAGTCTTTATTTCAAGACAAAAAGTAGTCAATATAATTCAGAAAGAAACAACAATTGAGAAAATGGAGGTTGGAGGTGGTGCTACACCAGTAATCTTCCTCTTGAAACACCTACTGAGAACAAAAACACTGGGTCATGTTTCATCATATACAAAAGTAAGACTGTAAAAATCAACAAAGCACTGTGCACCTAAATCATAAAAAAATATTTTTATTTTTTACATTGCCTTAATACCAGTATGTGTTTGATAGTGGAAGAGACTGTTTGCTTTGCCTTGTTTTTCAATGTAAATAATTATCAAATTTTCTTTAAATAACTATAACGTAACAACTGATAATGGTTAAAAGCTCATAAAATAGCATTTGTGCTAAACAATATGAAATTCCTTTTAGATTGTAATTTTTTAAGATGATTTTGTTTGTGGCTCTTATCAGCTCGACCCTCTGGAACCAACTATTCTGAATGTTAAGCATTATCTACTGCACATAAGATATTAACCGTTTGTAACCTTTTAACAGAGCTTCATTTAAAAAAAAATCATGAACAATATCTTTAAGTCAATTTAAGAGTTTTCTTACTAATAAACCATTGTTTGACTGGTGGGTATTGAATACCTGGTGCTGTGGTGGCTGGTGGGAGGTTAAGAACACTTGAAGTGGGGGCCCAAATCAAAATTCTGCTCAAGGCCAAAAACAATGTTGAGCCGGCCCTGGCTCAAGAAATCTTACAGTTGATGGAAGAGGTAAATTTTTACTAGTTCACTGTCAGTGTATAAAACTGTCTGTACATCTATTTGAGCAGTGTGCTTATCTGTCCAGGAGATGGCGCCAGTGGAATGACCTCCAAGCCATTAAGGCCCATCCTGCTGGTCCTTGATAATGAACTTGATTGGAGCTGACAGGCTTGAAGGCCTTTACAGCAAAGGATAACCTCTACTTGTAAATACGGCATGCAGCCTGTATCACAAGATATGTGGATCAGTGAGCAAATAATTTTTGTTGTAATAAAATGCTAAAAACAAAGAACCAGAGTAAAATGAAATATTAGAAAACAGAGAAAGGCCGCTATCAACAACAGTCTGCGCCTAGAACAAATAATGAACTCTCCACAGCCCGGTGTTTCCCCTGGATATTATCAAGTTATGATGTTATGAAAATACAAAGAAGGCGCTGATGATGGTGCTGCAACGAAAAGCGCCATCTCTTCACCTGCACGTCAAACAGACGGAAAAATTGGAAATGTGAAAATTGCGCTCATGGCTAAACCCTCCCTCTCGTAATGTATGCGCGTAATTAGTGCATTTAAACAAAGCGCGGATGTCCTGCTGGCTGAAATGGCGGCTGACATCTCTTTTTCCGCGGGGTTAATAACAGAGTGCGGATAAATGAATCAAATTGTGGCCCCCAAATTACAGAGCGACTCTAAATACCCGTCTGTATTACGCGCGTCTGTTTGTGACCGTGCAGGGGGAAAAAAAAGGCATAACATTTTATATTGTTATTACTCTCATTATAGTGCTGATTTGCGCGCAAATAAACAAGCTTGATAAGTTTGTGGCACCACAAAGAAAAGAAAAAAAAAAGTTAAGGACGGATTCAACATGACACCATTTGTGGAGGTGATACTGTGATAGAACTGTTATGGTGACAAATGCGGAAAAGGTTTTGGAGGAAGTGTGCGATGTTATAAATAAAGATGTTATTGCTCTATTTTTTTTTTTTTTTAAACGGTAAAGCACCAAATGTTAATCTAAAAATGTGGCCCCAATATTACTGGAACATCCTCATTTTAACTAAACTTTTGGAGATCAATCAAGCAGCAATTCCAGCTACGGTGTTTCTTTAAAATAGAAGAAACGAAAGGGATAAGGGGACAACTTGTGCAATTTTTCTGGAGATATATTTCATTGTTATTGTTCGCTTTTGCTGCGAACCTCTAGGCTGATACATAACGGAGAGAACAGAGGAGAGAGAGAGAGAGAGAGAGAGAGAGAGAGAGAGAGAGAGTAGGAGAGGAGAGAGTGTAAATTGCAGCTTGCTGACGTTTTTGGATTGAATTCTGAAAATGATCCTTTTAACAGTGATGGGCTCTGAGGCGAGGATGGGGGTCATGCCATTCACAGCGGGTTAAATAGACTTTCATTTAAAATTACATTCTCGGTCCATCTCTCCGTCTCTCCCTCCTCTCCACAGCGGAGTCCCTGCGCTCTATCCCCCCGGCCACCCCGTGCGCTGTCTCATCACCGCCACCCTCACCCCCAATGGCAGGCTCCAGCAGGGCGCAGGCAGATGGAAAGAAAGCAAAAACATAGATAGATAGATAGATAGATAGATAGATAGATAGATAGATAGATAGATAGATAGATAGATAGATAGATAGATAGATAGATAGATAGATAGATAGATAGATAGATAGATAGATAGATAGATAGATAGATAGATAGATAGATAGATAGATAGATAGATAGATAGATAGATAGATAGATGTTTCTATTTCTATGTGGCCAACATGGCTTTTTTGCAAGTGCTTTTCTGAGGTTGAACATAAACTCCGTTCCAGAATTTTAATGCTATTGGCACAAGGATTCATAGAAGTAATTGTTATATTCAACCTTTTTGAATAAAGCTGATTTATATTTCTGCAAGAAGTCACTTATGTGTCCAATATGATTTTTTTTTTCATTTAAAAATTCAATTCATGGTGTTTCTCTGCATTCATGTACCTTTAGCTCAATGAGAGCTGGAGGAAATCATGCACATCCTCGCTTTTTTCAAAAGCATACATTCTTATAGATTGATGTCCATGGATTAGTATGGTCTACATATATGTGAAATAAATAAATACATTCATACACACTGTACAACTCAAATGTCAAATATTTATATTTTTAAGCAGCGCATATGCACTGAAATAATACTGAAACGGCTTAGCTAGATCAACATCTAGGCATTTTGTGGTACTTATATGGGTTTTGAAGCAGGGGTGACTCCAAAATGTTATGAAAATGGGTTTACCAGAAGATAATGCCTGCTGATATGCAACATCAATGCTACTGGGAGTTTTATGTTGCTGCTGTTTTATGGAGAGGTAGACAAAAATAGTATGATATGGAAAACAAAAACCTTACATAAATAAATAAATAAGGCATTTCATTAGCTTATAGGGACATTTCTATTCTTTTGGAAACTTTTTAAAACGTCTTTAGGTCTTCTGCAACAGCAGGTTACTGCAGCCTTGCTATATTTTCACTAATTGTGTGAGTCAAAAATATGAATCAGCTTCCAATTGACTTTTGTGACATAGTATCTGACGTTTCAGCATTTCAGAAACAATCTACTTATGATTCACATTTGAAACATTAACAAGAAGAAGAAAACATATCTCAAACCACATGTTTATTACAGCAGCTCTCAAACTGAACAGGCCCAATAAGTCGGGTATTTTGGACTGTGGTAATTAGACTTAAAAGCACAGGTGTTCTTTATAACGTAAATAATAGCGTTGAGAGAGCTGAGTGGAGTTCAGGCACAATGGTTGTTGTTTACACCTGTTATGAACTCTTATGCCAGCAGGCATTACTGATTAAGTCATTGTGTTTTCCTGACATTGTAGAACTTCAACAATGATGTTTGCTTCTATCCTGCACGTTGGTGAAAATCTGTTAAATAAATAAGTGTTATCTTTGATCAAACTGAAATCCCACTGACTGTAAAATGCTCCTCTCTGAGTTCGTTCCGCGGAGGAAAACTGCGTATTCCATGTCGGGTTTTGTCACCTTTCCCTCAAATTAACTTTAATCGTAAAATATATAAAGCAGCTCCGCGCTGTCTCTCTTCAGGCGGACACACACACACGAGCCAATCGGGCGCGCGGTTACATCCTCCACGCACGTTGAATGAGCGCGCGGTACAGGAGCAGAGTGCAGCGCGAGACGGACGAACCGCTGCCTGTCATTAGCTCAGAGAGTGACAGAGCAGCGACAGAGAGAAGAGAGGAGTAGAGGACACGCACCCACACCCACACAGAGCGAGAGGACAGGGGAAGAGGGAGCAGAAGCACCCCGAGAGAAGTGGGAGACTGACAGAAGCCAGGCGTCAACATGAGCGCTCAGTTTGAGGAAGATATTCTAGACCGGGGTGAGAGAAAGAGCAGCAAATCCCCGACGTTGCTCTCTTCTTACTGCATAGACAGCATTCTGGGCCGCCGCAGTCCCTGTAAGGTCAGACTGATTGGGGCGCAAAGTTTGACCGGTCTGCCCGGCAGAGGAGAGTTTGACAAGACGACTGACGGTAAGCTGAATCTAAACTTTGAAAAGATACTTTGGAGAGTCAGGGTGGAATTGGTGACATGTGTAAACAGTAAGCCCATATGTCTGCTTAAGTTGTTAAATTGTATCAGGTAAGTGCGCGTGTTACATGATTAAATTTGAGTTGTTTCTACTAAGCAGGACGAATTGCTTACTGTCCTGTGAAATTATTCGATTTTATGTTCCTAACGAGGTATTAACAAATTAATTCCTGCCTGGATACAGTTTTGTGTAAATATTTTTTTCTTCTACTATGTTTCCCGCACTCCCAATTTCCTCAGGGTCAACGAAAGAGCCCCTTTCTCTCGGCGCTGACTTGCACCTGCCTCCCAAACTCCGTCGGCTGTATGGACCGGGGGGGAAATACCTACACGACCACGCAGAGAAGCTGGAAAGAGAGAGGCTGCTCCTGGAGCAGGCCAGCGAGAGCCTCAAAATCAGCCAGGCGCCGCAGGTGAGCATCAGCCGCAGCAAGTCCTACCGGGAGAACGCCTCACTTCACCGGGGAGAGGGCGAGCAGAGTCCAGGGGAGGCCTCGGAGGACGGCGCACTCGGACTGGTGGAGCTCGGGCCCCTCAAGTTCGAGGAGGACGGCGGAAAAGAGGAGGAGGGGAGCTGCGCGGACGCGGCCGCGCTGTCCCCGAAGGACGAGGAGAGGGAGGAGAGCTTGAACGCCGGAGACGGGGACGTGAGGGACGGGGAGGACAGCGTGTGTCTGTCGGCGGGCAGCGACTCCGAGGAGGGGATGCTGAAAAGGAAGCAGAGAAGATACAGGACTACGTTCACCAGCTACCAGCTGGAGGAGCTGGAGAGGGCTTTCCAGAAGACGCACTACCCCGACGTGTTCACAAGGTTAGAAAATACAAACGAATAAATATTAATTCAATTAAGGAATGGTTAAAAAAAATATATGCACAATTTAAAGAGGATAATCTATATAGCAGTACGTGTTTAATATCTGTAAATTAAAAATATTACTTAATTTTTCCAGCTCCACGGTATAGGGGACTGCCTGCTATTTAAAAAAATCTTAAAGAATCAACAGTAGTAGTACTACTAATATTATTAATAAAAAATATTACAATTTAACTTTATTATAATAATAATAATAATAATAATAATAATAATAATAATAATAATAACGTATTATTATTATTATTATTATTATTATTATTATTATTATTATTATTATTAATGTTTTAAAACATTTTCCTATTACGCAAAAACCCACAAAAAATCCCTGGAATTCATGTTTATTATTTTATTACCTAAAGTTTTTAATTAATTGCATTTATTCATAAAAAAATACAATCACTTTCTAACAAAGCAATTTAAAAAAAAATCCATCTTACGTTTCTGTGCGGGTCACGTCATAAACTGCCCATAGTATACAGGTTTCTTGCATGTTTAGCCCGGTCTTTGCTGCTCGTTTTGGGACGTTTGATAAAAACCTGAACCCGTAAAACGTGTCACTGTCAGGAGGAGAAATTGGATCAGACTATAGAGCCGATGGGCTTACAGACCAATTCAGGCACATGTCTGAAATATTGGGAAAGAAGAGCAACGTTGCATTTTATTTATTTTTAAAAAAAAATTTTTGTTATTTTGGGTTTGCAAGTTGAGTACTTACGTGCAAAACGAAACAAACTCAAAAAGAATTACACGGTCTTAAGGATATTCATTCTATAATGTCTTTTCTTTACCCTATATATTTCCACATTTCCTCTATCGGCGCAGGATTATTCATATTTTCCAGTCGATTTACTTTAAAGAGAGTCGGTCTAATTTGGACTGCGGGGCCCCATCTCGCTGCTAAATCTGGAGGGAGCGCCAATTGCTTTGTGTCAGGCTAGTTTAGATGTCATTATTCCGACCATTATGTTGTTACAGTGACAGGCCTTGGCTAAGGAAAATCTAACAATCACTAGGCCTATTTCTACCCACGCGTGACAGGGGAAAATAGAATATGGGTATGGCGTCTTTTTGCACAAAAAAAAAGAAAGAAAAAATTATCCAACCTATTTTGGTCGTCTATTGTTGACAGTTAACAACAGGAGGGGACAAAACAGCAATTCTATGTGCTTCCAAACGATGGCCTGTAACCTCGACTCCTTCCTTTCCTCTCTTTCTTCCTATTATTTTTTTTATTATTATTCTTTGCAGAGAGGAGCTCGCAATGCGCCTGGATCTCACCGAGGCCCGCGTTCAGGTGAGTGCTTCCTTCTTCTATAAAGTGAATCATGCAGTAATGCAAATCGAAAGAGAGGGAGGGGGAGAGTGTGTGTGTGTGTGGGGGGGGAGGGGGGGGGAGAACAACATCCTCTAATGCTTTATCAGTCCTCTGTGAAATGTCCCCTGGATAATAACCTGCTGATATGCGTCACTGATTGAGGATCAACGATTATGGGCCAATTTGAGGCAATAATTTATTACAGTAAAACGTGTTAAATGGCCCCCAGTCGCTGTGCGGGGAAGGTCCTTCCTGTTATTGAATGTTATTACACGCGAACTGGGGAACGTTTTAGTGGCAATTAAGCCGACGCCGGCGATTCATAAAAGACTCACTTAGTGCAGGAGCAAACAGTGTCTGTATTCCCGGGATGAGTTGGTGTTTGAATTCCCATCAGATGGGGGCACATAGAGGGGGGCGAGGCCGGAATGTGTGTGTGCGTGTGTGTGTGTGTGTGTGTGTGAGCGAGGGAGAAAAAGAGGGGAGGGATAATGCTATTTGATTTCCCATTATGTGATTGCAATAGACCTGCATTGATCCGATGCTTTGCACTTGGGAGCGAATGAGAGACCATTAAAGGTGTTTGCACCCCCTCCCCACTCTCCCCGCACGTCCACGGTTTGGCTCTGAAAGCGTGTCTTGCATGTCCAAAGGCCGGACTCATAACCACAGAGACAGTTCAAACACGATGGAAACTCCAAGAGGTTATGGGCGACGGTAAAACAACAGATGTCTCTTTAAGGGGAGGCGGAGAGGGGTGGGTGGTGGGCTGTAGGTGAACAAATCACTTAACGGGCGCCATCAGGAGGTGATAAAAACTCATAAATTCCCGAGGGGCTGTGTAATGCTAAACAGTCCCCTCGGGGAATAATGCACGTTACGTCCCTGTCACTTTCCACATGTTGACATTTTGCTCATTGTGAGAGAGGTTCCTCTGCAGCGTCTGCAGAGCAAACTGTGCAGCGGCGGATGCGTGGGAAAGTTAAATACTCTCCTGCGTGGAAGTTCTGCGGCTCTTAAGAATTTAATTTAAAGCGCATTAATTGTTATTGGAGCCAGTTCAGCGGTAATTTTCTGGATCTTTTGTTAACAACGCTCTTAATTATCTCCTCCCCCTCCCTCCCCCCGAGAAGCCCGTCTAAAAGGGAGGGTGTTTAATTAGACAGAAAGTAGATTTAAGGAGCCGTGAGCGGCGGGGTTTACCGTGCATGTAATTATTGCTGACTTTCCGCCTGTTGGCCATGCACGTGAACTAGACAGCACTGACAGTGCAACAGAGACTCGTCGCGTTGATGACAGTAAAGCTAAATTACTAATCCCTGTAATGATTTCACACTGTGGAAGACCTTCATCAGTCTTTCCGTCTTTAGGTTTGGTTTCAGAACCGCAGGGCCAAGTGGAGGAAGCGTGAGAAGGCAGGGGTGCAGGCCCACCCATCAGGCCTGCCCTTCCCAGGCCCCCTTGCTGCAGGCCATCCTCTCAGCCACTACCTAGAAGGAGGGCCATTCCCTCCTCACCCGCATCCAGCCTTGGAGTCCGCCTGGACAGCTGCTGCAGCTGCAGCCGCTGCCTTCCCAGGCCTGGCCCCACCGCCTCACAACAGCTCTGCTCCACCCTTGGCTACCCCACTGGGACTGGGCACCTTCCTGGGCACTGCTGCCATGTTCCGCCACCCAGCCTTTATCGGACCCACTTTTGGCAGGTGAGTTGCTCCTGTAGAGATATGAACTTTTAAGAGTTAATCTCCATTTGAGGCATTTATTGTAATGGTAACAATTCAAAGTATAACTTCATTCACGTATTGTGTAAACTGCATACAGTCATAACCCAAGATAAAAGTTGCCCATGATGAAAAAGACTTTATCGTCCAGTAGTAATAATTATATTCAGACATATTTTTGAAACATAAATGCAGTGATTGCTGAAACTCTTTTAGAACCAACTTTGAAGAAATAAGAAAACAGCGAAAGTAAATACCAACTGGTTTTTTTACTGGCTGTTATGGTATAAATGCCAATCTGGGTGCAGCAGCCCTTCCATCTGTTTAACCAGAATGAAAGAGCAACCTAGCAATGACATTACTTTTAGTTCGTTTTAATAAACTATGATGTTTCATAAATCATCAAAACATCCACAATTCATTGTATTCACCATAGAAAAATTCAGTTCAGGCTTAGCATGGTTTGACCAGTCTTCATATTGTGTTTTTAACATTTGTCTAAATCTAAAGTGTATTTGTAATGCCATTTTTTGTATTTTTACAAAGAGAAAAAGATTTTAGAAATCTTAAATTGTGCTTTGAAAATTTTTTAAGTCCAATTCTGGTCTGTTTAGTCTCAGTATTTTGTCATTTAAACTGGAGATTATCAAATGCAGTCTTGACTCAGTAAAAACAATGAGACATCTTTTTGATTTGGGTCCAAACTACATCTTTAGAATTAGACATTAACTTTACCACCTGCAATTTATGATAATATTTTTTTACAGTGTATGCTGTACACAGTACAGGTGCGTGCCCACTCCCCATTGATTGGACTTATAAATAAGCAATAAAAAAAAACCTCACTGGGCAACTGACATGGTACCCCATATGTTGTGCCGCCCTGGACAGTGAGCCATAATGACACAAATTGACGACTGATTCCAACGTTGCTATTTGTTTCTGGTTTTTGCAAACATCGTCCAGTAGTTTGTGTTGTTATTATCATAGTGTGATTCATTCTTGTCATGATGAATCTTTTAAACAATAACAGCAAAAGATAAAGTAATTGCTAAGCCCCAGTTGATCTGATGTACAGCACCTCCTGCAGCTCTAATATTTGCTCTTTGCTCCTGTTTATGTCTCAAGCTGCCTATCTTTGCAGCAGGCCTCCCATAAAATATGACCCTCACATTCATCCCTGTATTTTAAAGTAAATCACAACCATTGTGCAGAAAAGACCCCAGCAGCAAGTCGGCTTAGGATAAACTCCCACTGCACAGTGCAGCTCTAATGGGAGGTGGTCTTCAGTCACACTCTTGTCTATGTTTATCTCCGTGTCTGATTATAAATGTGCTACACTGCTAGCCATTCACAGTTTGGCCTAATCAACCTGTTAAATGTGTTAATAAATTAACCAAATGTGTGAACCTGCAAATCAAGCTGTGAGGAGAGGGTGATGCCCCCCACCCCAACACCGTGTGACACAATTAGCTTTACCGATATAGAATGCTGAAAACTGTGTTCGCTGCATTTATACTTCCACTGAACACAGTCAGGTTAGAAATAAGAAATAATTTAAATATGTATATACAATTATTTATGTACATATATATTTTTTATGCAAATGAAAACACGTATTAAGGTGGAATAAATAAAAAAAATATCAAAATGCACAGCAACTCAACATATTTTAAACTTTTACACTGGATTAATCAAATAACACTACAGTAAAAAATGTACAATGTTACAATGTTACAATGTTAAAATGTTACAATGTACTAACATTTTGTCAGGATCTAATTCTGAAGATCTAGTCCCATCATCGATCATTTCTCTGAGTGTAAAAGAGAGTTCCTCTTCTGCAACTGTCACACTTCACTCTAATATAAGAGCCAAACACCTTTAGCTTCAAAATAACCACTCTGATGTGCTATCTAACAATGCATAAATCAACCTAAACATGTTTATTTTAATTTAGATGGTTGAACTCTGGTCTTCCTCCAGGCTGTTCTCCAGTATGGGTCCCCTGACAAGTGCTTCCACTGCTGCAGCCCTCCTCCGTCAGCCCGCGCCCCCAGTGGAGAACCCCTCCCACGCAGGCTCTGTCCTGCCCGACCCGTCCTCTTCTTCCTCTTCCTCATCCTCCTCGGCGGCGGCGGCGGACCGCAGGGCCTCAAGTATTGCCGCGCTGCGCCTCAAGGCCAAGGAACACTCGGCTCAGCTCACCCAACTTAACATCCTGCCAGCGGGAGCCGCAGGGAAGGAGGTGTGCTGAACACTCAGCAGCAGCTCTCGCCCCTCCCCTCCGTCCTGGGCTTACGCCCCATTCCATGACACCCCGCACCCTCTGAGAAAAAAACAAAACAAAAAAAAAACAAGAAAAGCAAAACATTCATACCTCTGGAGGCTGTCGTCCTGATGATGAACCCCCCTGCCCCTTGTTAAACCTTCCCAGTTACCTCATGTTTCCCCAACAAAAATAGCATGACCAAATGCAGAAGAGCACTGGCTGAGAAAGTGTGTCTGTGTGTCTCTGATAAGCATCGTTGCCATTCTTTCACGTAGTTTCCAGAAACGCATAACATTAAACTCAATATCACGAGAGCTTTCGGTTAAAAAGAATATTTTGAAAAACATCCAAAGATTAAATACATTTATATAGCTATCTATTTCAAATACTTATTGTTCCTTCCACAGTCACTCAAAAGTGCATTGGGGATTGTTTACAGTGCATACATATACATATATGCTTAATAAAATATAAAGCAAACAAGTCACTAGAGGCGGAATGTAACAAATAAATGAGCTTTTAATTTAAAAAATAACAGTTTATAATCTTTCAAACATGAGGTATTGAAACAGCTTTTTGGTGGTTTACGTTTAACAACCAGGACTTTTTTTTATTTATTTTTTTCATGGTTTCATTTCCTTTCCTGAAGGCGAGACACACACACTCACCCCCTAGCACAGAGCTGAAAAAACGGCAGGGGAACCCAGACTTTTATAGAACAGAGTTCCTCGGATGTGAACAACACGAGTGCTCGACATTAACTCTGCTTAATCTGTATGCATTATTATGTGGGCTGAGCCAGTCTGCATGTTTAACAAAGGCGAGTCAGAGGAGGTCCACCCCACCACCCCCCCACCCTCACCCACATACACACACACACACACACACACACACACGCACACACACCCTGAACCAAAGGAAAACTTGTCCATAGACCTTCCATAGCCTTCTCTGCAAGCCTGACTCCTCTCCACTGCTCGCTTGTCCATCTGTCACACTCGGCCGCACCACTGCGAATGTATATCTAATTAAAATTTACCTTCTAGATCATCTACGTTTCTGTATTTGGTTAAATTTGATTTTCACAGCAGTGGTATTTCAGCTGACTCTGACACTCCAGGACATACGAGCAACGAGATCTGACTGTGTGAGAGAAAAATTGTAAATATTGTGTAAAAAAAAAAAAAAAAAAAAAAAAGAAAGAGAGAGAAAAGCTTGAAAAGTAAGAGAAAAAGGATCATTTTCAAAACAAGGTCGTGTATATTTTAAGAGACCCTGTTTTGATCAATTTGCACTCGGTGTAGTGTGTAATGAATGTCGCCTTGTGTAGATTTCCACCTGTGTTTATGAATTATTAGGTTTTTAGATAATTATTTATGTCAAAACTTTTCCCAGAGGAAATGAGTGAAGGATATTTGTTTTTCATATTAAGTGATTGTAATTTACTGGCTTAATAACATTAATTTGAATAAATGACATTGGTAAAATGAGTTAGTATTATTATTTTAAATTCCCTCGATAATTAGAGGCTTACTTCCAGGAAAAAAAATATTTTAAAAGTATATAAAACAATTAATAAAAGGTGCAAAGAAAAAATATGTGCTTTCTGTCTTACCTTGCAATGACAGGTGCTCAAAAGAGGAATATTTTCCCAAAAGCCAAAATATATTAGTACGTGTTTAATCTGCCGCAGTTCAGTTGACAAAATACTAACCATATATTCATGAGCTTAATCCCCACATAAGAAAGGCACGACAAAGGCGAGGGGTTTTCAATTAAAGCACCCACTTTATCTTTGGGGGGCCGTCACAAAACTTGCCTAAAAACCCTTTAAAGGCGCTAAATTGGTCTTAACATCTGTAATGCCGTGTCGATGGAAGAGAGCCCCTTTGTCATTAATGAAGTAACAAACCACTTCATCAAACGGCTTTCACACACACAAACTGGGAGAGTTAATTCCCCCCCCAAATCCCCACTCTGATGCAGGACTATTACAGCAATCAATGGTTATTCTGCTCAGTTTGACCCAGCCATGGTACCCGACCAAATCGCGTGAAATTACCCCACGGATTAATGTAGTCCCCCTTTCTTTTATTAAAAAATATATTGTCTGCATCTGGGAAAAGCCTCCTCTATAATTCTTCCAGCCCTCCAGTTTTTTTTTTGTAAACACCTGTTAATCACTCAGTTTTACTGCAGGAGACTCATATAATAAGGGACTGAAGGACACACTTAGAGCAGGCGTGCCTCTAGCCGATGTTGCACCAAAACCGAAAGCTGTGATAGATTTCCAGGAGTTTTAATATTCTCTTTTTATTTACATGTATCAGAGTAAATACTTGAAAGCAGAATGTGGAAAAAATAAATAAACATTAATATCAAGAAATAACTTTTGCAACTATTTTAGGTTCATTCTGTCTTGACGTCATATTCATGGGGAAATTATTTGTAGATTGAGGCACCAAGGGAGGAGTGGGGGTGCAGGACATTTGGTGGTACCGCTGATTTACAGCCAAAGATATGAACCAATCAGGCCGATCAGTTCTGAGTTTGTTTGTTGTTTTTTGTTGTTTTTTTCTGAAGGACTTTAACACATGAAAAACAGTTTGGTACAGGCACCAATTTTGCAGCTGGTCGATGATTGGTGGGGCAAATGTTAAGGTTACCCTATCAAACTTTTTTTGGTAGGTTTTCTTTGGGAATCTCATCTGCCAATTCTGATTTTGACCATTTATTTTTTGTCTAAGGACTATAACAGATACAGAGTTATCTGAATAAAAGCTACAATTGGTTGTAACAACAAAATTATAATTGTAAAAGTAAATTTTTTCAAAATTCTAACAAAGCGTAAAAAGAGGGGGTGATTTTTGATGCATATATCTGAGTTTTCAGTTTATCCAACCTACCCTGGACCCCAGAATCAGACTTTTCCTGCATGATATCAATGTTTTGGTTTTTTAGGTGTGAACTTTGATGTATATACACTTTTTATTCTAAAAAATACAGAGTATATTTATAGAGGTTGTAGTTTTTAATCCAACAGAAAATGAAGGAATTGCAAGATTACACTTAATTTTTTTAAACCAAGGTCTGAGTCCCCACTCTTTATATATTTATTTAAAGTTAATAAAGTGTGTTAAAGTTTGTTGATGCATTTATAAATACTAAATACAGTGGGAGATCCGTTTTGATGCATTTAAGGAATGGTGAAGAAAAAAAAAATGTTTTTAAAATATTTTATCTACTCAGAAAATTGGCCTATTCCGACATATGGCTGAATGATTGGTGCTTTCTGCACCCCAGCTGCTTCAATGTACAAAAAAAAATCTCCAGTATGTCTAAACCAGCAGACACTATGTGTGAGAGCTTCATGTTTTTTTTTTTTAAACCGTCTTTTGCTGAAACTCAGTGGAGCGTGTGTGCTTTCTCTTCCTCCGTGATGAGATTGTCCGGGAGAACTTGTAATCTTATTGTGAATATAACTAATGAATGGCAAACCAATTTGTCTCTAATATCTGCGGGGGGAATGCCAGGAGGCAGGCAGATGACCCGCTGGGAGCGAGGCTTAAACTTTCTTTGCAGCGCAAAAAAGGCGAGAAAATTGAAATGCTGTCGAAGGTTATAGAGTGGATTTATAAAGTCACACTTGTTGGATGTGTTCCTTTTCATTCAACAGGGGCCTTGTGTTTGGGATTAAAGCCAGGAGGCTTCTTGTTGCATGAATGATCATAGTAATGAATGTTGATGGGGGGAAAAGTCCAATCAGAAACACGTTGTTGGGGGGGAGATGGGGGGTGACGGGGGGAATCATGGTTGGATTCCTCACAGGTAAATCCAGGTGACGGAAAATTTCCACCCATTTTCATCACTGCGTTTCCTCCGCCCTCACTTCCCCCAACACCACCCCCCACCACCACCACCCTTCCTCTGGACTTGATTTGGCCCTGATTTGGATTCTCCCGGACCTCGTTGCTCCCACCACGTCCCTACCAAGGAGAATAGACCAAATCACTCCACAGCCTCCGCCGGATAAAGTCCTCACTCAGCCCCAGTGAGAGGAGAGGAACTCTAAAAGGCGCTTTGATGAACGACTCCCCCTCTTTTCCTCCCTCAGGCGGAGAACCAGGCCCCCGATAAAAGCCCTAAATAGCGGGGGCCACGGCTCGGCGCTCCCCTCTCGGTTCGCCCCTTAATTCCCCGTCTCTCTTGCTCTCATCCAATTAGCTCAGTGTATTAAGCGGTTTATCGTCTCATAACCACCCTTTCAGCTCCAACAAGGGAGACACTTTGCAATAGGACCAGCTCTCCTTTTGACACCCTCTCCGGTGCGGCGCTATGAATAACAGGGACAGAATAGGCGACTAATTCCCTCATCAAAGCCTACCTTGTCCATCGCTGGTCAAAACGACAAGCAATAAAGCTTAACGCCACAATACAAAGAGACTTGTTCGACCTTATTAGCTTAGCGGGGTCGAATTAATGCAAGGGACCTCATTTGACTGGGTTGTAGGGGACAAAACTGGGGGGCCCTCACTTAAAAACCTGCGGCGTGACAGAGCACTGAAAAAAAAAAAAAAAAAAAACCCCGAGCTGTTAGAGTTTATCCACTGAAACTGCGTCATCCATTCTGTTTGGGGAGATTTTAGTTAACTTATCTTATTGTAAATTATATATATATTAGAAATAAATTAGGCAAAGTCCCCCCAACTTTTTAAAGACTACCACAGAACTAAACGTGTTGTATTTCAACAATTTTTTAAAAAATTAATTTAACATAAATTAATTCTATTATTGGAAGAAAGAAGAAACAAGTTTCGTTTTAATTAATTAATTCAGAGTTAGCTCGAGTCACGAGCAAACTAAGCTGCTCCTTAGGGTGCCCAGGGCACCAGGGGGCCCTCTAGAGGCCAAACATACTTACACAATAATGCAGATGTCAAAACTTCAATTTCTCACGAAGAGAAACCACTGAAGTGACTGTGATGAAGTCACAGTAGGCGACAAAACAACAGTCTGCCTCATTGTTCAATTCAATTTATTTATACGAAACCAACTTACAACAAATGCCATCTCACGGCACTTTACACACACAGAAAAGTCCAATAGACGTTTACAAATCGATCAGTGAGTTCAAGCCCTCGTTTTCATCCTCCATGCACACAGAGAATAGGTGAAAAATCTGAATCAACTTTTAACCAGTAGCATATTTAAATAAAATATGAATAAAGTTATTTGTTGTCACATTATGGTACCATGTTTAAAAACAATCTCTTAATTCACAGAGCGTTCATTTAATCTAAATCGAGGCTAAGGCAAATCCTACAGATGATAAAACCTTAAACAGTTCTTTATTTGTTCTACAAATAAAGAAAAATATTTGGTTTATGATACCTCTACATGTGGTACAGAAGGACTCGATAGAATGGTTCCCATCAAATTTTATTTTCTCATTAAATTTTGTTTTCTAATCTATTTTTATTTTATTTCATTCAAACTGCTTCGATCTTTCACGAAGCCTGATTTTATGCTGATGTAAATCTGGGGAAAAGCAGCAGGTGGCCACAGGTAGAGCCGGATCAAACAAGCTGCTGCCTGGAGCCTCCAGTGCAGAGGGGGGCCCTCAAGAGCCTTCAACTTCTCAGATGGAAACTCCAAAACACGAGGAATCATCCCACTGTGAAATCTAACATGGTGCGAATACACTTATTTTATCTCTTAAACTCCACTTGTTAAGCTGTTAATGCTTGTCTGCATTGATTTAATTCATGTCTGGAAGCTGACTTGACTCACAGTTTCAAGGCAGCTTTTGAACTTTTGTTTTCACGTTCAAGAAGTTAAAGTTTATTATCATGCAGGGGCTTTAAGTTTGCATCAATGGTTTATGGATTAGAAATATGATATGGACCAATAGATTGATATTGACTTGAATTAATCTATATTTTTGTCAATCTTTCCATTATAATATTTCTATCACTCTCCTCAAGCTTTAGTATCTTCATCACTAAAATAAATTTGAAGGGCATTTGCATTTTTTTGGGCAAAAAATGCAACGCTGATACAAACTCAAGGCTAGATTAAGTCAGGGAAATAACATTTACTTCACTATTTAATTGTTGCTATTTTTATTTTTTTTTAAGTCACTTGAAGTTTGATGTTAATTTGATTGTTGACTTAAAAGTAAAACAAGCAATTCCAACATTATCACCCACATTCAGGACACGGTACTAGTCACAAATACAACCCTCATCACACCAGGATAAACCCTGTTTTTCCAGGTAATCTTTGGGATTCTGCAGTATGTAAACTGAAGTTATACTATCGCACGTCTGGCTCGGATTTTTACCCACTAAATACTTATCAAACTCAATATACTTTTAAGATCAGCGTAAATATCAGAGTAAGACATTTTACAGCGTTTCTGCCTTAGCTGGTCTTGACGTCTCTGTTCGTTGGACCTTTCAAAGCTGTTCATATAAGCTCATTTTTGCTCAAACCAGATGGAAGGAACATCCTCAATAATCCAATACTTTCCAAACGCAATCCAACAGAAACCTCATTGTTATGCACTTCAGGCCTAACTGCTTTGTTTTGACTCAACTTTTGACAGGTCAAGTAATATTTGTCGCTTTATGTTTGACTAATAAAGAGTGCAAGAACAAAATGTCTGCAGCAATAACAGTTCCTGAATAGCAGGATAATAAAACTGATTTAAAATGTCCTTACGCAGTTTAAACTCATCAGTAATAAATACGCCTGATTAATAGGGACACAGTTTTACAGCTGTGTGGATTAATGAGCACTTAACAAATCTCATGGATGCAGGGGATCCCCTTTTATTACACTATAGGCCTCTAATGGGGGCCTCATTCTGATATAAAAACAAATATCAGTGGATTTAAGTATTAGCTGCAAAAATAAGTCATAACTTAACCAAATATTATAGTTTGTAAACGTAATAATCAATAATAATCAATTATATATTAGCTACTTTCTTCTTTATAAAACATTACGGAAATATTTTAATTAGCTTGTCCAACATTAGCTGCTCTCTGTCCACCAGAGAACTGTGAGGGTGATATGTTCACTGGGGTCGAGTTATCAATGAGTATAGTTAAAAAAAAAAAAAAAAAAAAAAAAAAAGAAATGAAAAAGAAACGGTCATAAGAATTGTGGTTCAGAAAGTTGAAAATATCAAGTTTTAGCTACAGCGCTAATGCTAATGCTAATGCTAATGCTAAAGTCAAAGCAAGCTTTGCTTCCTCTTAACCCCTAAGAAATCCAGGGAAAGGGTTAGATCGTGTCAACACGGTGGGATATGTTTATTACCATCTCTGCAGCATTTTATGCTTCAATCGCAAACTCATTCATTTTAATAAACAAAACTGGAGCTACTCAGTTATGACTCTGCTGCCAAGGAGAACCCAGCGGAGGCTATTATATAATATTATATATTATATATTTTAGAGGATCCATTCTGTTCATGTACCCTGGCTTCAACTGTAAAAGTGCATCCTTATTGATCACAATTGATCCAAAATTGTAAGTTTTACATGTATATTAAGATAATTCTGGAAAACACATTTTAGGTACTTACTTTAATCCTGTTCAATGTTTAACTTGCCAGATGTTTAAGTTATTTAGACTTAAGCTTTAGTTATTCAAGATCATTTTAAGAAGTATTCAGACATTCAATCTAATCAGGCGTAACATTATGACCAACACAGGCACTCTGCTATGCAGCTCTATACGCAACAATCTGGAATTAATTCTGACACTTCTTTATCAGAACTGTCCTTAATTTCATATTGGATTTGAGCAACAGCAGCTTGCCTGTTTTATCGGACCACCCAGGCCAGCGTCCTGACCTTGTCATTGGTGCACCGCTGTTTGTTCCTTGAACCATTTTGATGTAAACAGGCACTGCACAAGAGTGTAGATTTGGAAATGGTCTGGACTCACTGGCTTTTTCATCACAATGTGGCTCTGGTCAAACCTGCCAAAATGGCGTCAATTTTCTGTTTCGAACACATCACAGTATCCGCTTGCTGCTGAATATATCCGCCTAGATTTTAGCATGGGCTTACAGGGGCTCCAGCCCAGGGCGGCGGCGCTTTGGGGGCACACCAAAAGATGATTTGTATTTTTGTGAATGAATAAGGTCAGGATGCCTTAATTTTATCACTGGCTAAGAGGATTTTGACAGTGCTGTTGAAAAACAGTGAATGAAGCATGAATGCTTGATCAAGCATGAATGCCAATATCGGTCCAAATTTGAGGTTTTTTTTTTTTTTTTTTCATGTATTGGGGAGGAGCATCAGTGAATAATTTCTCACAATGGCGGACAACAGAAAGCATGACAGCAGAGAAAGAAAGAAAAAGAAGAGCGTACAGAGAGGTGATGAAGAAACTATCCAAGCCAATAACAGGCTTTCATAAACCTCATATTGGACACGGAACAGAACCATCGTCCCTCTCCGCTTCTCAAAAACGTTAGCCTTGCTAACGGCGGCTCTACGGTCCCACCGGAACCTGGATGTGTGTCTGATCCGGCGCCTGCGAAGTCAGCGGCGGCGGAAGTTGCGATCTTCTTCGCCAGGTGCAAATGACGGGTAATCCGTACAGTTCTGATCCTGCGCTTCGGGTAAAAACTGTTGAGTTTACTGGGCTGAACAAGAAGCAGGGAGCTGTCAAAAATATGGATGTTCATTTTAAAGCATCGGTACGTGCGTGTTAATGTACAACTGTATAACCATGATTAATTAAGTAGGGCCCGCACCCTCCTAAATCCGGCCCTGGTGGCAACTGCATCAAACAACAACAACAAAAAACCATAACTGCTTTCTGAATAAGCCATAAAAGAAACTTTAAAAAAAAATCTATTCTAATAAGGAGACGTGTAAACTGTTTCCCTGACAACAGACCAAGTTGCGGTGTTTATTGCTGCAACACGGAAACTTTCTCAACTTCAAATGAGATCTCCTGAAGTTGATGCATTCATTCATCACCCTCACCGCCGAACACGGTGGATTTACTGAGCGTTGCATTTAGAAAATATGAATAATTTGAATGGCTTACATTTAAAACCTTCCAACAGTCCCTTTTTATAGCGTGGGGGGGCCGCAGTGTACATTCGGCACTATGCAGTCGACCCTGAAGTTGATTAACTCAAGAAAAGAAAGACGGGGGTTGGGGGGGGTAAGGGGAGGGGGGGCGCGACTGTGGGAGAAGAAGTGGAGCCAATATGATTTAATAAATATGTAAAGTTCTGAGCAGTCGGATGCAGACGCATGGAGACACTTTCTCACACACAGCATGTTCTATCCGTTGCAGGAGTGAATCACGGTTTAAGTGTTCAGCCCACTTAAGCTTGCCTTTTGCGAGTCACAGAGGTTTGAAGTGATTTGTGAGGCGTGCAGTGTTTATGGAAATGCACACGGCAGGATGGAGAGTTAAAAAAGAAAGAAAGAAAGAAAAAACAACAGACTATTAACACAAAGGAGAGTTATTGGGTGAAAAGAAAATGCTTACTTTGAGGCATGTGTGTTGAACTTCAGCAACGGCAGATTAAATCCGGGTAACATTTAGAAATGCAGAGCCATGATATGCGACTCAAATGTCATATTGGGGAGGTGGGCGGGGTCAACTCGTGGATTTGCATTGTCGGTTTTTACTTATGTTCTTTCACATGAACAGTTTACAAAAATAAATGCAAAAGGAAAACAATCTTTTATTTGGCAACCTGCAAATTCAGGAGGTGAGACGTCTAATTTAGCTCATCTGAAGGATAAGACTCTTTTACAATCAGCTCATAAATAAACATATACGTTGCAGACTGATTAGAGCGTATGGTGCACAAAGCAGAAGGGGGCATTAAGGAATGAAACATTTTAAAATTAAATGTCAGCTGTAAGAACAAAAGGCCTCGGCTGTTGCATTTCTAAAGAGATCAGCTTCACACAGAGCTCAGAGAGAATGGGTTTTAAATATAGCTGCTAAAAGTATCTGCTCCCTTTGTTTTTAACCAGTCCAACCGTCGAATCATTTTTAGCTGGTTTTCTTTGCATGTTATAGGTCCTTTAAATGTTCTTAAACCTCTGTTTCAAAATGTGATACTGTCAAATATTTGCCTCTCAGAGCTAAAAGGATGGATTTACAATTAAACGTAACAAAAGATAATTCCCCCTCCATCAAAAATATTTATCAAGCATAAAAAGTGGGAGTCAGTCTGACGCGTTTAATTACAGCAGTCGGATTTGATCGTACTCGACCTCTTGATCTCTGGCTGGAGCCGACAGGGAAAAACAAATGTGATAGATTTAAACCGATGTTCGGTATATAAGCACATTGTTGTGTATTTCACTTGTTCCTTCCACGTTTGGCTAACACTTGCTGCTAGTGCAGTGACGACTCAGTCACTTCATTTAGTATGGAGACCCCTCTTTTCACTTTTTTTTTTTTTTTTACAATAAAGCCATAAACTTCAATTTTGTGAGGATTTATTTTTTTGGCTTTTAGACCAAAACAAAGTGATTTGTATTCGGTACTCTAGAAGCAGCTTTTGCAAAGTTCCCAAGTGGATTTTTTTTACGTTCCCTCTTCCAGGTGTCAACATCTAAAAGATGAAACATTTGAACTTTCCTCTTTGCAAACAGGTGTAAGATAGAAAGTCCTTGTTAATATAGAATTTGAAGCCTTGCCATTGGTTCTTGGCTGGAATTAGATCCATACTTTGACTAAGCCATTCTATCGCAGGACCTTTGTTCTGTTGGAGGATGAACCTCACAATCCGCTCCAAGTCTCTCCAGTCTTAGCAGATTTTCTTCCAGCACTCATTTCTCCTGCTGAACAGAATCCCCGCAGCATTCTTCTGCCACCACCGTGCTGAGAGTTATGCGTTTGGGTTGATGTGTGGTATTATTACACTTGTGTTTGAAACTTAGGCCCAACAAATATATTCTTTCTCATGTGAAAATCAACTCCTACATGTCCCCTGAATGATTAGCAGAAAACACTGCTCCCTAATGTTCTCAATCAGCTACAATTATCCTGAGATGAACTTTCACAAAAAGCAGGATCTCTGGATCAATAAGGCGACTTTTCCTCCCTACAGATCAATAATCAGGCGGTAGATCTAACCTTCTACAGCTGCACAGGTAATAAATAAATTCATGTTGGGTTTTTTTTATATTATGGATCAACTTATTTTTATGATTGTATAAAAAAAAAAATGGAACGAGTTGATATAAAACCATTTAATACGTAATTATTAAACAGAATTGAATACATTTATACAACAACAAAAGACAGAGTTCTCAATGATTAAGTTCTTTATTGAGTTCTTTTTTTATTTATGTATTTATTTAAAACATCATTATCAAAATATGCCACATTCTGGCCATTACAAAACAAGACTCGGAATTGCTACAGTAACGTAGAAAACGTATTAAAACACAGAGAGGGTAGAAGAAGAGTGAGAGAGACGACCTGGCCTGAGTTAAACAGAGGCAGTGAGGGAGAAGCGGATCAGATGTTCGATACCGGGACAAAAGAGCCAAGGAGCCGCGCGTGTGGCCTTCCTCACCCAGTCACTCCCCGTATCCTCCTCAGCCCTTTCTTTCATCCCCTGATCCGACACACACTTCTAACGCGCACACACACACACACACACACACACGCAGCGTGAATGGTGGTAATCAGAACAAGTGTCCGATCGCTGCGGGCGTCCAGTGGTCTCAGTGGCTCGGGGTCACTATCATTGGCTAATTAGCTGCTCCTGGAGTACACCAGCTGCTCTAAGGAGAAGCCATTTTCACACACTCACACACACACACATGTACACGCATCTGGGCTCAGCTAGCTTCTGCACATACAATAGACTGTCATTTAGGTATGATTGCTGCTCCCCTTTACCATACAGAGTAAGGGTGATGGGGTCAAGTCATGACTGTGAGAGAAAGTGTGTGTGTCTGCGTGTACGTGTGTGTGTGTGCACGTGAGGAAACTGGAGAAAAGGAGAGGTGTGATTGGTGTTTTAAGGAACACAAGAAGCCCCATCAGGGCGAAGAAAGAAGATCGGCGGTCCACCAATCACGCTGTTATTTACAAACCGAAGGAGGATTTAAATGTCTGCGGCTCTTGGATGTTTTTGTCCTTGCAGATTGTTTTCATTTGAACGACGAAAAAGCTTGGAAGAGTTTGGCCAAGTTCACCTCAGAGTAGCCACTGGTGGCCAAAGCCTTGTCTGGGACTTCCTTCAGCCTCAGATACGCCTGCCGTGTGGAGCTTGTTCTCTTTAAAGAGGCTGCAAAGACAGAAAAAGAAACATATTGTGATGCAACGCCAGAGTTTTACAGTGAACCTAACAATCCCTCGTCATAAACACTCGGGGATCATTCCAGTCGTAAACTGCAAAGCGAGCCGATCCAGCTCCGTCTGAAAGTAATGCTATTACTTTGAGGAGCGGATGGATGATCACACAGAATTAGACTGATGGGTCGATGGCACATGCGCCCACACAGGATCATGGGATCGATGGAAAAAGCCCAATGAGAGCATGGAGTCAATACCTCGTCCCTGTTATCTCCTCAGGTGGGCTGTAATGAGGCCAAAGAGAAGACGGAGGGACGGCTCCCTGGGACAGGATGGCAACCACAAGCAAGCAAACCTTTTCAATATACTGACGTACCAAGTGTGAATGAAACCAAGTAATAACACCATCGCCACACAAAGGAGGGCAGTGGATATAGCAGTGATCTGAGAGGAGCTGTTTTTTTTTGTGTTTTCTTTAAAGGAAGTTCTCCCTCATAGTAAACATTGTGTTGGGTTTGCCACGTTCCCTACATTACGGCGAAGTCACACTACACCTGCTACCATAACAGCTTAGCTAGCACTGTAGAGTACATGATAAGTAAACTACCATCTGGTGGAAATAGCCGTTTCAGTGCTGCAATGAATGTTTAAAAAAAAAACAAACAAAAAAAAAACTACAAATGTCATTGGCGGATATCTTAATTTTTCTGATCACCTGTCGAAACTGAAAAACACCATTTCACCCATCAGAAATACAAACGAAACCTCTTAAAATGCCACTTTTCTCTGTGTGTGTGTTCGTGTTTATTTGTACAATCAAGTTCATGAAAGCCGTGATGTCTCAGCCACAACCTCTGGTTTAGCCCTCGACCCAAAGCGCATCATCTGTTTGCAGACTCTCCAAGCTTTTTCTGCATGTTGGTGCATCCCGGTGGCAGGCTGCCACAGGTTTTACAGTAAAGTCATTATAAGGAACACGGCTGTGTTTACGTGGATCTTTTTGGAATTGGATATCAGAAAAGTCATATTCGAAGATGTTTTGTGTGAACAAAGCCTAAATATTTCTTGTGTTGCACACCACTGTTGCAGCAGCATTTTTTGATACTGGCTAGCTATTGGCTGTTCATTTTTCTTGCCACTGATTTGCTGCACACCCAAGAGTGACGATAAGGAAGACTGTAAACATAATTAGGGCTAAGATGGTCTCCATTGTGCATATTAAAGTGCATTTAATGTTTTGATTTACTAAAATAGGCAGCTGTGAGCGATTTTAGAGGGTGACTCAAGTATTTGCAGATTTTAGTTATTCGTGAGTGACTATGGCCCTAATAAGACCTAATTATTGTGCTAATCTTTAGAGATGTACTTTAAATAAAGACCAGCTAATCATGTAGAAGAGAGGCCCATAATAGAGCCTGGTATTTGTCTACTGGTCCGTTTTAGTTTAGCTCCAATGTGCACACAAACCAAGCCGACCATATGGCCAGTTGCTATCTCCTCGCCACCTCCATGTCCATATCTCCCCGTCTCGTCCTTCCTGTCTGCTGCATTAGTGGCTACTGGATAAATACCGGTCCACCGACAGCACAGAGGAACAAAGGTTAGATACACACAGCGTCCGCACGCACTAAAAGGACACACACACACACACAACAACGCGGGTAGTTAAACACTTAAAAAGCCTAGTAACTCAGCCGCTAAAAAACATCCACGCGTCAAACAGCAATCACACATGCATGTGCTCGCGTCCATGTGTGGAAGATGGTGTGGTTGACTTAAACGGCAGCAGCAACTATTACCAGATAATCCTCATTTCAGGGAGGGAGAGGAGGGGGGGGGAGAGAGGAGAGGAAAGGAGAGGCAGGGAGAGACTATTTATCCGGGGAATAGAAAGGGGGTGATGATGCATGATCAAGCGAAAGCAATCATGTCATCATTTTCTGAAAGGTAGAAGAAAATAATTCTCCCCTTCCCCTCCCTCCCACTCCTTCACTCGTTTTTTTCTCTCTCCTCCCCCCCCAACCCAATCACTGTGTGGCGAACAGATAAAAAAAGAACGATTTAAGAGTCGCAGAGAAGAAAAGAACGACAGAGATCTCTCCGCGAGTCGGAGCACGGTGGGGAGCGCGGTTCAAATAAATAGTCTCCACTGCCGAGGGAGCAGGAGGCGCAAGTAGAGGTGGAAAGGGCCGAGGATGATGTTGGAGGGGAGAGGTTTGGGTCCGAATAACGAGGTTTAAAAAAAAAAAAAAGTGACAGATTTAAAGACACAAAGATTTTCCATTCCACCTTTTCTACGGTTTGAAGTCCTTTAAAGCGAGATTCCAGGGTTGAAGGGGCACAGAGTCGTGCATTACGCCCTTCCCCACCTGTTGCTGCACACTGCCGTTCAGCAGGGTGAAGCAACAGGAAAAGGGAAAATTCAGCTACTTGAAAGACTTCCAGGTCGCAAAAGTCATTCTAAGGAGCGGAACTAAAGGTAACCGTTTTTAAAATACATTTGTAAAGATAAAAATGTGCGTAAAGCTGCTGGTGCAGACAGCTCAACTAATAAACTGAATTGCTTTACTCTGAATGCAACTAAAGAGCAGAACAGTAAAACATTCTGTGCAATAAGCACAGAGTAAATCCATGTGAACCTAAACACCATCGTTATTATCACCGTTTAAACTGCCAATGCACCCATCAGGATTTTCTTGACCAACGCTAGTTTCCAGTTTTCCCTGAGGTTTGATCTGCCAATTCAGACTCATAAGTTATAATCTTTGGAATCGAAACTGAATGAGAGTGAAAAAAGGCGGCTTAGAAAATGGATGGATGCACATATAAGTTTAGGATACAAATGAAAATTAAGGAATTGCAAGACGATGATCTTATGCGTCACAAACGTCTACGCTCTTTACGCACCTTTCAAAGTATGGCATTAAAATAGGTTGATGGATGAATTTGAAATAACTTCCTCAATTCTTGAGCGGAAAACCCCCCAACTTTTTTCTGCTCACTTGATGCGGTTTTCGGCTTTTCCAAAAAGGATTCAAAGCACTAGAGGGAAGATGGAAAAACATTTGCCAAACTTTACTTTCCGTTTATTGCAGCCATGCTGGAATTAGATGGAAGCATGCCTAATTTGCATTTTTTTTGCGACATTTTAAAAGTTTGCTCAAAATTTTCATGACAGTAGGACTTTTTTTTAGTAAACAAAAAAGAAATCCAGGTTTCCTATGCAAAATCCAACAATTTTCCCCATAGATTTGGACCATTTTTTTCCCAAGCGGGATAGATGGACAGCACAGTCAGGCATTCACATCTTCCCTCAACGTACAGACATAATTGACAAAATACGATTATTTCTCTACATTCCATTTAGTTTCATTTTTAAATTTCCCCAAACTTGAAAAATGCCTCAAACAACTTCCATAACTTAATGGTCTTACTGAAAACCAAACATGTTGTCTGATGTGTTCACAGACTGAAGAAGGCGAGCGTTTCAAGCTCTCTTCTCATCTCCCCCCCCCACTCTGATATCTGTTATTCAGAAGGAATAATGTTATTTTTTCTGCTTTACATACCTGCATGTAGATCCTGCCATGTTCTATGTAAATACTGTCATACAATAAAACTTACTTTTCTTGATAGCGCTCAAGCCTATCTGGGGATCCCCAACCATACAAATGTGGAAGACAACAAAATCAACAAATGTTTCGGACTCATTCTTACGCGCTCACACACACACACACACATGTTGGGGGCTAGCACGTGCACGCGTACTCAGTGAGCCTATCAGAGGTTATCTCTGCTCTAACTAGGTGTTGTCACACACTCGCGCACACTCCGGTGGAGCCGGGCACGAGTAGATCGGGGCTCTGCACGCTCTAACTAGGTGTAAATACAATAACAAGCCTGTAATTAAGTGAGCATGATGAAGTTAATGGAGATCGGCCATTCTGTCGGCCGCCTCCATGAATATTCTATTAGGCTGGTGGCGACGGGCAGCTGGAATAGCAGTTAATTTAATCACTACTCGGAGCACGGGGAAACTTCTTTGTGTGAGTGTAATTGCACAGAATGAATAATTGATTTGACAATCGCACCCGTGGATTTTGCCACCCCGCTTTGTATCAGCGGAGAAAAGGGGAGGAGAGGGGTGGGGGGAAGAGGGAAGCGTGGAAGAGGAAGATGGAAAGGGGAAGAAAATAGGAGAAGAGGAGAGAAAAGAGAGAGTGGGAAGGAGAGGAGGAGGAGGAGGGGGAGGAGGAGGAGAGGGACTAAGCGCGGAGCACCCGAGAGGTGGCCGGGAAGCTGTCTGTAAATGGATCATTAGAAAAGCGCAACTCAAGGACAATTTTTATTTTATCAATGCGGCAAAATTACATTATTGCTCACACACGCAATCATACTGCCCACACTCAAGACTGAGACCTGGAGGAGAGGATGAGGAGAAAAGAAGTAGACAGAGAGGGAACAAGGGAAGAGATACAAAATGATTTGAAAGTCATTGATACGGGATGTTCCCAGCTAAAGAACGGACAGCGTGCGCTTTTTTCCCCCCTCCGTCTCCCTCTCTCGCATTGTGTGCGCGCCTCTGTGTGTAATCTATTAGAGATCTCCTGCGGCGGATGAAATTACCTCCATGTTTTACTCAGTCGCAGCAATCAGGCACAAAAACGCAATGTACATGTAGATAAGACAGGTCTGCAGAAGGCACGCACGCACGCACGCACACACACACATACACACACACACACGTACACACACAGAGGGCTGCAGAAACACACCGCTAAATTACAATCTGCGTTGAGTCAGAGCTCTTTTGTGTTGTACATACAGTCTGTGCAATTTTCCATTAATGTCTTTTATTATATATGTTCAAAAGCACTGTTGAAAATATACGTTGAGTCTGCATCGTGGCTACCTGCAGCATAAAAACCCAGATATTATCGAAACTGGCAGGTATAGTCATGATACACTTTTTACCTTCAGCTAACAGCGGCACGCGAAAGGAAAATGCTCACATATTCTGGTGATTTCTTTCAGATAAATCCCCTCCAGAGACCAAAAACCCAGCAACTCTTAAGTCATTTCTCCAGCATGTAAATATAGGCATGGAGTGTGTGGCCAGCGTGGAGAGTGACAGATTGAGAGCGCGCTCCTGAGGGGGGGAGAGCGGGTAGAAATACCGGCTCTTTTACCAGTGAGCTAGCAGTTTCCAGTGTTGATCAGTGTCACGGTGTTCCAACACGTTCATAATCACCGCTCTGTCACTCCGCACCTCTGTAGCATCCGCCAGAGCTAACGCTAACACCAACCCGACACTCGGAGGAAAATATAGAGTAACGACAGTGATAGCTGAGGCATCTCCAGCGAGCGTGGCTGTTAAAACAAAAGGAAACTGACTTTGGACTGAAATGGATTACATGCACGTTCAGGAAGCATCCGGCATCCTCAGTTAGCAACCCGTAGTTGCTAGCTGATTTTGGTCAACTCAAACAGTTCACCAAAGTCAGCGCCAGAGAGATAAAATATAATTTTTTTGAATGGACTCCCAGAGTGTGTAGAACTGTATGCTTTCTCCTTGTAATCTGAGCGGTGAGAACCCCGGGTGTGTAATGCAGTAATATGGGGTATTACTGCCCCAGGACAGAGGGATAACACCTTCAGCCTATATTTTTCAGCAGCGTGAAGGTGTGTATAGGTGTAGCTTTCCTCACTTTGTGTTGGAAATGAATCATTTGGTTTGTGAGCGAGACCAGAGCTCTGATTTGTGCAGCCAAAACACAAGTCACAAAAAGCAACAGGTGCTGCTTATTTCTCAACATCAGGATTCTGTGCTTTTGTTCTTGGACACCAGACTTTTTCAGGTTTTGCATCCGGCTAGACAAAATGTTACTAGAGTATTATCTTTATTTAACATGGTATGCTTTAAAGGAAATTGGTTACACTACGACAAAAAGTATGCCTTTCTGCTTTCACTTTTTTTTTCTACATTTAAAATGTTTCAGATCAGCAAAACTTTCATTTATTAAGGAATAAAGCTTTCTAAGCCAACCTGGTTTATGTGTATTTACTGAGGTCATCTTTATCTTTGACTAAACTTTGTTGGATGATTTGAAACATGTAACAAATGCAAGAAGAGACGACGTCTGTAAATCAACCAAAGGCCACTCAGTCACTTTGACTGCATCATGGGTCATCATTTTCAATATTTTCTGATTCATCCACTCCAAATAGTGATTATGGACCATATCAAACTTGTTTGTCCTGTCCTCTATGAAAACCTGTCCAGGAAACAGACACCTTAAGGTCAAACATGTCTGATTGACAGATGTGAGATTTTAACCTCTTAATAAATATTTATCTCCTCAATTCTTAGAAAATACCTGATTACCACAAGAGATGAACCGATAAGCAAAGATTGGGTTGACAGTTCAGAGATGGTCAGGTGTAACAGATCTGAAACAGATCAGACTCCTGAATTTCTGACTGTCATCAATCAGGTCCGGCAGGCCTTTCTAATAAAAAGCCATTTTTTGATTTATTTCCTAGTGAAACTCTTTTATCAGGGATTTTGCTCTCAGACTTTTACTAGATACAGTCTTACAAACTGCTACCCAACCCTCTGGCATACAGTGTTTAACAAAAGCTGTGGCCTGTGAATGATGAGTACATTTCATGCAACGTAGCCCCGAATATAAATGTACTGTATAGGAAGCGAGTCTCCAGAAAAAGAGCAGGAAGTGCACACAAATCAACTGCGCCATGTTGCACAAGAGAACCTAAAGAAAAGAGGAAAGTCAGGAATTGATTGGTGATGATTTCTTGCATCTGGGCCAAGACGGAAATAAAAGAAAGCAAAAATGGAGGCTATAATCATGTTAGTGCCCCCCCACCCCCACGTTCCTCCTCCCCTTCTTCTACCCTGGCCCAATCCCTCTATTTCAGCTCCCTCCATTTTCTGAGTGGTCATCTGTTGATTACACGTTATATTTAAAGTCTGCTGTCTCGATCCTTTGCTGCCTCACTTTGGCCCAAGCTCGCACACTCGCGAGACTCCGGCATACATACATAAATACCATACATACATAAATATTTAATCAAATAAATAAATCACTCGGCCCGGCGGCCCTTTCTAATCAAGTGACATCAATCAGGGAGAACTGTGGGTAAAGAGGCCTTGCGGCTGACGCCTACTGAGTGCACCCGGATCGTTGGAGTAGCGTCTATTTGAGTCCAAGGGGGGAAATATACGCTCCATGTCCCATTACAGGAGAAGGGCTATCCTTTCGTCAGCGCGCCCATTACTCGCCCTATCATTTCCCCAAATCTAAAACCTGTTTTCAATCAACACAGCCAAACGAGTGCCTGTCCAAGAGAGGCAGGGAGAGAGAGACAAAAAACGAGAGAGGGAGCACGGGAGAGAAAGGAGCAGAGATGGACAGTGAGGGTAGAGGGAGCGAGATGGAGGGCTCTTTCCTTCTTTCTTCCAGTGATTGGAGCGTTTTGCATTCTGTATGTGTGTGTGATTGAATCCGTCTCCTAAATTAGGGCTGTCGACTCGAGGAGCTGAATGTCCTTAACCCCCCCCTCCCCATAACCAATGCCTGGGCGCCGCGACTTGCAAGTGTGTGTGTGCGTGCATCACGTCGCTGGTGAATATTTTAAGTGCAGCCTGGGTAAAAGGTTTATGTTGAGACTTTGATTGCTAATGCTATGTTGTATGTGTGAGAAAGCATTGTTAGGTTATTAAAATTCAAAGTTTCTCAGCGGCTCTGCTAACTTGATTTCAGCTCCAAAGCCATTAAAAGCCGAAGAGGCCGGGAGACACGGCGCAAAAACAAGCAGGTATTGTTTCACTTTAACTACAAAAACTGGAGTGAGAATCAGCCGAGAGTCTTACTTTTGTGGTTGGAGTTTGGAAGTTTGGCCCAGGCGTAGTCCCAGTCGAAGATGTAGCTGTAGAAGCAGAGCTGGTTGTACAGGGCCTTCTCAGAGTACTGCGAAGAGAGCACAAGCAATGTTAATGCAATCAAAATGAGTTGAATAACATCTGTGTCACCAACACTATTCCAAAAGATCGACTGGTCCCGTCATATTTAGGTTAGACGCCTCCAATGTCACTGGAATGTCTTTTCGCGCTTGGTAAAAGGCAGACCTTCTGTAAAACTGACTTTTTTTGTTTTGGCGTTAAATATTCATTTAAATTCCCACATATACACTGCAGATGTGTTTTTATTTTCATATATGATTGTATTTCATAAACCTATGATCCACTGAAGGATTTTACTATTGTGTTTTTGCCTTTTCCTGCACCGTTATTCCTTTTTCTCTTAATGTATTCTCTCTGTATTTTAAATTGTGCAACATAAACTAAACATTTACATTTCCTCTCCCATGTTGCTGATTAATGCTGGGCTTTTCTCCGACCCCAGGGGCGGACACTCAGGATATAAGATATAGTGAGCTTATTCAAACACTGACATGTAGCTGATACACACATTTCAAAACACATGCAGTTCTCAGGGCTGTGCAGCTGTCTCTCAAGGTCATATTAGCAGGGGAGAGTATATGTTATTTCATCAAGAGGTTCACAAGTTCACAGTATGCACAAGTGTGAATGCCAGCGTTCGCCCACCGGATCCAGGATTCATTTTACTGCAGTCCAACCATTACCAAAACTCATACATTACACACACAAAGAAAAAGATCGGGGAGCTTACGTACCAAAAATCCAACAAATGAAGCAAAACCACCAGCAATCTTATGGGCATTGAATGTACTCACATGTGATCAACAGGAATGAAGAAAACCTTCCTGAACATTGTTAATGGCAGCACAGACTCATAATGAGAACGTACATCATCATGGCTTTCATGGCTGTTGCCAATCACAATCAAGAACAAAATATTTGTGTAGACGCTGTGAAATGATGGTACTTTTACTACAAAATTTTATACAGTGAAAATCTCAAGTTTTTGTTATTTTTTGTTTTTTTATATTTCTAGCCACCAACCTTCCAGCTCCTCCATCAGTGTGACAGAGAAAAAAACCTGGGCTATAAAGTAGGGATTGAGTAGTGAATGAGTCTGATTGAGAAAAATCAGACTCAGGTTGCAACAAATACGATTTTTAGTAAGAGAAATACAGAGAAACGTTAAAATCTGAAAGGACTGAGTTATTCATTACCAGGTGTTTTGATCTTTTCCCCTACCGACAGTATTCCAGCGATAAAGACATTTCACCTGCTGCAGCTATAATTAACATCAGCACAAAGTGTATGCAAACACTGAAAGATGTGATAATCTATGATCTGATGACATTGTCACCCATTTCATAGAAAGACTTGGATGTCGGCAGCACAGCTAAGATGAAGGACTATTTAACATGCTGGTAAGATAAACTTGGGTCCTTTCTTGTTTGTCAAAGTTACAGTTGATTTGAACTGATTTATTATTGCACTGACCATAGATATGGACACCTGATGTAGCTGGATGGCAGGTTCTCTTATTCTTCCTACTTTGAAGAGTGGCTAAAGCAATTGGGTTTAACATTCATGTCGTATTTATACCAAAGGAAAACAGGAAGGCATAGATTAGAAAATTAATCAGAGGTTGAAAAAGTAAAATATAAGTTACAAAAGTCTGTCAGCCCCATTTTTTTAATAGGAATTATTATGAATGCATACAAATAATTGTGAAACACAATCTACTCGTGTATATATAGGCATACTCAACCTATATCAACTCTTTAAGCTCCTTAGGGTCTTAGTTTAACTTCATAATTATGGCAAAGTAAAAAAAAAAAGTCCCGTTTTACTTTATTTTATTTGATGATATCATCCACTCATTAACATGCAAAACACTGCGTACCTTTCATCCGTCGCTGTTGGGGGTACCTTCGTTCAACAGTCAAACAAAGCCATTGATGTTACCGTCCTCACAGTTATTCTGCAACGATGCTCTCAGTCTGTCGCACCTTCATGCATTAAACGTATAAACGATCCTCACTTTCAAGGTTCAAACTAAAACTGATATTTTATTTGTGACAAATAGTAGACGAAGGACATCGTCTAAATATGAATCCATGTTTGAAAAAAATATTTATTTATATTTGTGTATAAACAGAATAGTCATACCAAAATATGCTGCCATACTCAATTTTTTTTCTTTTAAGAGTCACTGTTCTAAAGTCTAACAAGCAGTAAAATGACCCTGTCTTGATTTCCACCATAAGATGGAAAATCCAGAGATGCACACAGAGTCTTTAAAACTGACTTCTCATCTCAGTCTTTGAAGTAAATGAAAGGTGTCAATTTTAAGTCTTCCCTCAGGAAGAAGTTCTGCATCAAAGATTGTTCCAGTTAAAGTAGCTGATCACTTTGGCATGGTGCATTAACTGACTGGAAAAAAGTCTGGATTTTTAGATTCGATTTGAAAATCTGAGATGGTCAAAGGTAAAATTGCTTGACTAACAGCAAATTGCAAATTTGTCCAGCCACTAAGAAAACAAAAACAAAACAAAACAAAAAATCTAAGTAAAAAAAAAAAAAAAATTGATGTGGCACATCAAAGAGGATATAAATGTAAAGCAACGTAAAAAAGACAATTCTGATTTTAGTCTGCTAATTAGAGGAATAAAGACCTAAACATTTTACTTCCCATGATTTCTTTAACATAATCACCCACGCTTTGAAAAATGATAGAAATTATACCACTTTTAGTGACTATATAAAACCCCTGAAAGAAAAAAAACACATTTCAACTTTAATATATTTTATCAGACGTAAATACAATGCTTCATAATATAAATTCTGAAAACTAGTGTACTAATCTGGACAAAAAATAAATCTGGAATGATTTTTCACTTCTTTAATTAAAATAATGGAGTGCTTTCTATGCTAAATGAAATAAACAAGGAAGCAATAATGCTGAGCATTTCAGAGAACATGACGAGCACGTATTAAGGCTGCTACTTTGACAATTATTTCTCTTTAAACCAAATAAAAAAAAAAAACCAAATTAAAAAAAATATTTTGCTCAGACCCAAAATATTCCGATCCCTCAAACTTTATACCTTAGAAAACAGAGGTAGATCACTAGCGAGTAACAAACATTATTTCTGGCTGTTAAAAGTGGATTTGAGGATCATGACAGGACAAAAAAAAAAAAAAAAAAAATCTTGCAAAACAGAATAATAGACCTGGTAACAAGATTCCCACTCAAATGACTACACCTCCCTGCTAGCTTCCCCCTTCCTCTGTGTGACACAGTAAAGCAAGAAAACAAATTTGCTTGCTTTGTTAATTTCCACTGCAATTAAGCGGAGCCACATGACAGCCTGCCAAAGGGAGAGAGGGGGAAAAGAGACTGAGAGGATGAGCTAGACAGAGCAGTGGGAGGGAAGAAGAGAAGAGCGGCGAAGGAGAGAGAGAAAGACACGAGAGACAGCAAAAACAGAGTGAAGAGGAGAGAGAGAGAGGGAGAGAGGAAGAAGAGAGGGGGATCAGACCTGATACACCCTCCCTCATAATAGTTTGTTGTGATAAGCCATTGTGAGAGAGGCATGCGAACAGCCGAGGCTGTCAATTTGATTAGCCATTATACTGCATGTTTAATTGCAGTTATTGGCTCGTCATTTCCCAGCTACACTGCAGAGGGCACGCTAAGCCTCGACCCCACACTGCCATCAGGTGTGCGCCGAGTGCTTCATTATTACCACCAGGAAGAATCCCCCGACAATTCCCGCGCGCAAAGCGAGTTTGTGCGTGCCCATTATACCTGCCAATCGGCAACGTGCGTAATTGTAATTTCAGTTTTTACTGCTGTGGCATAATCAAGTGGTGAGAGTATCTAATGCAGCTAAATGCAAACTATGCAACGTGTGTGTGTGCGTGTGTGTAGGTGTGTGTGCGTGCATTTTAATGGCTTTCTAGCGCTGCCCACATGGCATGCACAGCTGTTGACCGTTGATGCACTGCCTAGTCAACAACCAAACCATGCACATCCCATAATGGAGCCTCGGTTACGGTTGCCAAGGTTGAACGAGCTCAGTCGGCACAAGTGCCGCGTGCCACCTCTTTCTCTCAAAACATAAAACACACACACACACACGCACACACACTACCGTCGGAACAATGTGCTGCTGATTGTGGGCGGGCCGGCCGCTGCATACTGATTGACTGACAGGTGTCAGAGAGGTGTGGCTTAAATGTAACAGGATTGTTATTGAATTTAGAGCCCCACAACCCCACCTTGCTCTCCTCCACACACACACACACACACACACACACACACCTACCTCGTCATTCGGCTCGGCGCTTTGTTCCCGCACTGACACCATTTCAATTTGCTCCACAAATCTGCAGCATTTTCAGCCTGACTGCCTAAGGAGCAAACCAGCTGTGAAATTGCCTCTCTCTCGGGAGTGTCGGAAGCCCCCCCAGCCCCCACCTCGTACCCCTTTGCTCCTTTGCCTCCAGCATCCCTGACTCACCACCCCCACACTCCCCCCTCCTCAAATACACATATACACATTCTTACCCCCTTGTAAGGACTCAAAAACACAAAGATACAAATGTTTAAGAGAGGGAAACGTGACGGAAGGATGAATAGTATAAAGATAATGGCGAGGAACATAAAAAGGGCCGTAAAACATAAAAATAATCCCAAACTTTCAGAGCTTCAGGATAAAATAGCTCACACAATAAAACAACCACTCAAGTCATCCCCAGACAGAAAATAACACCTGCCTCTACTAGACATGGCCTGGTTACCAAAACTCAGCTATAACAAGCATTTAAAAAGTTACCCTTTAAAATATGCCGAAGAGTCATGCCCCTCCCCCCCAACTTGTTGCTGCGCACTGCCAGTCAGCTAGCTGAAAGAAGGCCAATACATTTTCCTAATATCTTAGACAGAAAAAACATACCCTCGGAATAAATCTGGTTCTAAAAAAAAAAAAAAAAGCAAGGGCAGACTGAAACTCATTATTCAGAGTTAATAAAAGAGGGTTTTCCTTTCTTAAAAAACAAAAACAATTGTTGCAGCTGTTTGGAAATCAGAATCACAACATGCAAACTGAAGGGGTTCCGCCGATCACTCCTTTTAGTTAGCAAGCTACCTGCGGAGTCTACCCAGCCAGATGAGTCAACAAATTAACCAGCTGATGAATGCTCTTTAGGCTCCCAATGTTATTCTATAAACAGCAAAAACAGCTCTGGAAAAGACTCGACACATCAGCCACCGGGTTTGCATGCTAGTGTTTCTACTGGGACAAGATACAAGGGCGTGTAATAGCAACACCGAGCTAGTGTAGCTGCTTTTACAGAGGAAAAACTGAAATCTAATTAAGATTAAATATCTTATTTTAAGAAGATTTATGCTTGTTTCTTTCATGGGAAGATACTGTTGCTTTTACGTTAGAATATAAACGTCCATTAATTGAATATGCATCAGGTTGGTTTTAGTTATTTGGTTTAATTTCTAAACAGAATCTCACATTAGGAACCACGGCAAAGAGCAAGCTTTCTTAGAAACAACTATTACAATTTATGTTATAGCTTCAAGCAAATGGTAATGTTACATGGTGGCAAAGCTAATTAAATCAGGTTATACATTTCTAAGTTTAATACATGTCAATACTGTCATACTAGCTAAGAATCTCAAACGTGGATTAACACACAACCTCTGAAGAACTTTTCTGCACCATGTTGTCGCTCTACTACATGAGATATGCGGTTAATAAAAAGGTAATAACCGTTTCTGCAACCACAGAAAACAAGCCAACGCACAGCCAGGTTGAACCGCGTTCACCTCCCCTCCGCCCCCCAAGTGTTCTGCGATTCAAGCACAAACGTGGCCTCTGGCTGCAAGCTTTTTCGTCGATACTCTCCTTCAGCGTTCCTGCAAACATGCCCTGTAAAAAATTCTAAAGCTGCAACATCTAAGCCCTCGCAGAACTGCAGCTGCAGGTTTAAAAAAAAAAAAAAAGAAAGAAAAAGAAGAAAGAAAGAAAGAAAAACGAGAGGGAGGGAGACGGAGAGAAACAAACATACATTTTCTCCCCCTCAGCTGTGAGGCCACGAGGCTTTAAAACTCTTGAGCTTTTCAGATGCGATGAGCATTATTGCCGGTTGTGGTAGTCACGCCGATCAGCTTCACAAGACACCATAATGAGTCAATATATGTAAATCTTTACTAGGCAAACACGGCAGGAAACAAAGGCATTTAACTGGTGCTCTCGCCCGCAAGCCTCAAACGATTCAGCACCGGTAATTTCTCCCCATTGAAAGGCATAATTGCCTGCTATTTGAAGATATTCATGCTCAATTTTTGAAATTAATTTCAATTGGGGGGAAATGTAGAAATGTCAGCTCCAGTGAAAGGGATTTGATTTCAATTATCCTCGCTCAAAGGACTGTGATTTCCAAATACACTTAAGCAAAATTATGACAAGAATTTTTGTTCGGCAAAATTCAGTGTTTAAAGAGCGATTAGGCGATAATGGGGCAGCTTTGAGCCGGCAGTGAATGCAGCCGTCTCCCTCTGAAAGGCACTCAATTATCTCTGATTGCTCCCGCTATAATGTATCAAATAGAGATACCTGCTATTGCCGTAATTTGTGTGAAAATTAACATGCTGCAATTTCCACTAGAGGGAAAAAGGGAGCTCTAATGGGCGCCTGAGCGTACATCAATAAAACGAGGGGAGAAAAAGAGGGAGAGGCAGCGAGGGCGGAGGAGAGAGAGAGTGAAGAGTGAGAGAGAGAACGTGCCAAGAGAAGACAGAATGAGCGTAAGAGCTAAGGAGGGAGGGAAAGAAAGGGAAAGAAAGGAGCAGAGGAAGAAAAGAGAATAGAAAAGGAAAGTCGGGAGAGATATTTAAGAATGGACGAGGGAAGAAAGGAATGAAGCTCAGAGGAGAGATGGAGAGAGTGAGCGAGAGAGGAAGAGAAAGAAATTTAATTTACTGAAAATATTACAAATTGCACCTGTGCATAACTCCCCCAAATTACCAACCAATCAAGGCAGAGTGCCTATTACTCTCCCATTACATGGAGATCAGATCACGCTCTGAATCTGTGTCCAAAGAGAGAGGGAGGGAGGGGAAAAGAGGGACGAGGCAGAGCGAGAGAGACGAAGAGACGGAGGGAGGAAAGGGAAGAGACGGAGCCCAAAGCGATGGGTAATGTACCAAAGGAGGAATGCAGAGGCACAGCCGGGATGTTTCTGAACTGAAACGTCCCAGAACGCTGATATTTACTCAATATCCCGACAGATTTCAATTAAAGCCGGAGAGCGACAATCAGACGAAACATTCAAACAACCCCAAACTTTGATTAAAGAAATCGCATGTCTGATTGGAAAATGGTGGCTTCTTCTTCTTCTTCTTCCCTTCTTTGAGCAGTCTGACTACCGCCAGCTCAAACAGCCACTGAATGACCTCTTGAGTGCTTCGTATAATTGGCACCAATTAAATATGTAAGCTGCTGGGCTATTACTCTCCGTGCACCGGCTCGATTCAGACAACTGTGTTACCATATACTGAGCAGCCAATATTAGTCGACTATGAGCCATAATATAAATGTTTCCTGGAAAATAGGCAACAGAGAGAGAGTTCAGTGGCAGTAATTAGGGTTTAAGCATTTGGCTTAAGGGCACTTCAGCAGGGCAGATGCTTGTTTTGCTGAATGGCTGATAGACTTTAAAAAGGAGCCATTTAGTGTCCAGATATTAAAGGCATAAAAAACACAAATTGACTAATGAATATTCTGATTATTTAAAAGCTGTAGGTAGTAAGAGAAACCTTTAAATTACAGGGATGAAAAATGGACTTCAGATGAAGACTGCAGCAGTTGTGTTTGGCAAACCCATAGTTTTGTCTCTTGATTACCAAGTTTTAAAGGTAATCTGGAGTTTTTGAACATTTATGAATATGAACACTGGAAACCTTTATGCATCACAAAGTATTAGGGATACTTTTGCTTTAATAAAAAAACCTTGCCTTTTGAGACATTTGTGGAAGCTTACAAAGAATGCTACATTAATGTTTAACTTTGAAAACAAATATTCAAACTAAATTATAACACTTTGACTTTATGCTTGCATCCCTCTGCAAAATCTTTAGCTACAGGTGTTTGTAAAAAATGCCCCATCAGTGAAATATATAATTATCAAGTTTACCGTAGAAGCATAGAGTAAAACTGAAATCATTTGTGTTAATAAAGTGGCAGTGATGGCAGGATAAACACTGAAATGGAGCTTTAAACAGCCGACAACAACAACAGTCAAAGAGAATAAAATCAGACAGAAACAGGAAAATCAGGTTACTGATATGACAACTTAAATGTCAAATTGAAGCATTTGTGTTGATTACAGAAGCATTTTAAGAACAAACCAAACAATCTTTACTCCAAACTTCTGCATATTTATTTGTTTGTGTTATTGCAGCATCTGTTTTTGTTTGTTTAAAAAGTGTTAGAAGTTTAAGAGTAATTTAGCACAGCATGATAGTGGGAACCTTCCAAATATATAGCAATTACTGTTGTTCAACACAGGTGGTAAAACTAATAAATCAGATTGTAGGAGGGCTTAAATAAGTTAGTATATCATAGCAGGAATTACAGTTGGCTGTCTTTAATATCATTTATATCTATATCTGTAAAGATCAATTTCAAGTCTTGCCACAGATACTCAATTGGGTTTGAGTGAGTCATCCAGACATATTGATATGCATTGATCCAAACTTTTCAATCATATCTCCGGCAGTAGGTTTAAGGTCCTTGACCTACTTCAAAGTGATCTTTGGCCTCAGTTTCAAATGTTTTGCAGCTTTCCTGTGCATGTTGGAAGTTTTACGCTCTGCATTATGCTGCCACTATTTTGTTTCACAGTAAAGGTGGTGTCTTCATGGACAAAAGCAGCCATACAGCATTGGCCAAAATAAATAAGTATCAATACAAATAAAAAATAATAATAATAAAAAATAAAAAAAACATACCTTGATGTTTTAGGTTGTAATGTGGAAAAACACAAAAACTTTCAAGGAGTACAAATACGTTTACAAGGTAATGTAGGTGGTCTGACGTAGGATCAGTTCAGCAGTTTAACATAGAACGGAGTAAAAGAGTGTTGGATGTTTTGCCGTGTTGGCAACATTACAATCGTCCAAATGAATACATAACACTAATGAACAAAATCTAGGTTATTCAGTAACTCGCATTAATTGCTCAGTGTGAGAAGGTACCATGTCATTCTAATATGTTGCTGGGTTTGTAAATACAGAAACATGGATGAATTAAATAAAAAATAATGTTTGAATAATGTCTCAAGATATAGTAAGATTTGTATGAAACTATTTGTGGTTACACTTTCAGCAGTTTGGTTAATTCTCTACTGTGTGTTTGAGCATGTAAATTATCACCAAATAATATTAAGTCAAATCTTTTCTTCTTACTTTTAACACTATTTTATAACAGAAAGAGCATATAAATGTTATAGGATATGACAAAAAATAAATAAAAATTAAATAAGTTCAGACACAGTGCTTAACCGGCAGTTTTATATTTGCAAAGGCAAAATGTGTTAGCTTTAGTGTTCAACTGTGTAATTGTTGAAACAATAATGTCCTCCACATTGGTAAGAGAAATTAACAAATCCAAATACAAACAGCTTTTCTTTTCAATACTCAGTCAAATACGTACATAAAGACATGTCCAAGGACTGAGGAGTTAAAAGAGAAGTCAAATAAAGGCAGGCAGCAAATTTTGGAAAGGAAAATGTTGCATGAGCAAGCAGAGAAAAGTTAAATGTTGTATTCAGCCTGCAGTTTAAAGTGCCACGGCCCTCAGGCACAGCAATGGCCGCCTAAGTGGCTACAGTGACAGCAGAAATTGGCCTTCTGGTTTACAACCTGTCGCCACATCGCCAGACAGAGCAAAGCAGCCAGAATAGGGGGGAGACACACAGGAGCAAAGCAGATATATATATAAAAAAGACCCTGAAAAGAGAGAGTTAAGAGAGGCGACGGTGGAAACAAGGAGAGTGAGAGTGGGACAGAGAAATGTCATGCTCAAATTGAAAGGAAGAGTGTTTTTCTCAAATCCAGTGGTCAAACTAACAAAGTGTTCATGGGAGCAGAGCCACACAGACAGGTGGTTTTAATGGCTGAACCACCAACCAGCTCTTAGACGCACATACACATGACACAAGACAAAAAAGGGATATTATGTCATGCATATGATGAAATGTGACACTAATAAGCAGAGACATCCAGCACATATGAGGAGATGCCAGACTGCAGCTCCATAGCACCATCATCTGGAAAAGACCTACAGAGCACAAAGAGTTCCCAGAGTGTGGCGTCGCCCGAGGAGCAAAGAGGCAGCTCTGTTGTGCTTTGGTGCGCGTTGCCGCTATACTAGTGCGCATTTATTCAGCACAGCGGGGAAGTGCAGACCTCTGGTGAGCGTAAAACCGAGAGGGCATTACCTCAGCTCTGAGCGTAGCACGGGTGCAGGCGGGGCAGATGGGTCCGTGTCGGGAGAAGGCGATCGGCAGGCGCCTAGTTCTGTTCTGGCAGGCCTGGTCCTCGCACACCAACCAGCCCTGTGCGGCAAAACAGACCAGATCAGATTCATTTCCATCCAGTAACAGGGAATATTTTTAGATAGGTTTCTGAAAGACCTCAGAAGTTAACATGCATTCAGTTAAGAAAATGTCTACACACAGACCCGTTTTTTCGCAACATTCTGGACATTGGGTCTCAACTTTTAACTGCTTGAACAGTAATCCAGGATAGCATTGGGTCACTTCGCTGCTTTTTTTGGCACCTGAACTAAAATAAATCCACTCTACTGCAAAATGTCCTGGAGTTTTAAGCACTTGTAAATAAAGACTATACTATTCTACACTAAAGAAGAAGAAAAAGTCTTTTTTAGTGAAATATATTTAAAGAAAAAAAAAATCACAGGTTCAGTTCAAATTAATTTCCAAGTTGTCAAGACTGCAATAAAGAATCTAAAAGCAGTTTTTAAATCCCATAAAAAGCATGTACATTCAGATACTAAGTCGAAATACTAATGTGTAAAATCAAACTGTGATGTAGCGACATAAAGCATAAAATTTAAACATAAATCGACTGTGGACAAAGTTTGTGCATAGCTGCGAAAGTGACACATGCACCAATTTCTTTTCTGTAATTTCTGAATGATTTTCAACACCTGGATATTTTTATTAGTCCAACTTATTTGTCAACGTAAAAAAAAAAAGTCTTAGAGTATAAATGTTTAAGAAAACATTTTCTTTTAACTGAAAAGATTTTTTTTTTTTTAAATAGATGTTCGAGCAGCAGCCGACTACTTGTTTATAAAACGTGTTTATGTGGCCATTTATTTGTTCGATAAATATGTTCTACAAAAAAATTGACAAAACTTCTGTTGACTGGAGACACTTAAGGGAGGAAAAAAAAGCAGTTTCTCATAATAAGGAAATTTTGCTGAAAATTGTTGCTTCCATTTAGCTGCTCTAATTCAGCACAACAATCTGACAACAAAAGTACTCTGAGGAAGAGAGAGAAAAAAAGGGTTTGTAAATAAAAAAAAAAAAACAAGTGTGTCAGGATAGGCAAAGAAAAGAGGAAGAAAACAGAGGTGGCACACGTCTGACTTGACGTCCCGCCTCGCTGTCTTCCTTTACGTTTCAGATTATTCGGCGTGTATGAGTGTCAACGTGCTGCTCAGTCGCAGGCGGAGCAGCGGACAGCCAAAACGGCAGTAGTTAGGACCCCCTGGGGTGAGGCGGCGACCCTGGGCAGGTGCTGCGTTCTAACCCTCTCAATCTCCCCATACTCTTCCAGACTCCTCCTCCCCCCCTCTCTGCTTCTTATGCCCTGTCATTACCAGGGGGGCTTTGGAAAGGGAGGGAGCTGGTGGAGGGGGTTAATGCCCAACTAATGACAGAGCATAAGACCCACCGTCATCAACGCCTTTGCTTCTCTGCTGCATCCGTCTTTCCTTCCTTCCATTCACTCAAAATAAACCGGAGCACCTGTCTCCCTGTCCACACCCCTTCACTCATAGGAGCTGCACTGGCTCTGATTGATTTTTAAGTCTTTGTCTGGTGCCTTGATCAGTTCTGAACAGGATAAGTTGGAAAATAGTTGATGAATGTATTTTTGCCTTCAAAGTTATTCAACCTTCCATACAAACTTTAGTATCTTTTCATGAAAAAAAACAAAAAAAAACACACCAAAACAAACTACTGATACAAACACAATTTTATTTATTTTTTATTTTTTTATTATATCAAACGGCACATTAGATCATATTTTCTTTATCATAAAGTTGCAGGCAAAGGGTGTAACAACATTAAAACTTCTTGCTTGAAATTTCTTGTCAAAGTTCTTCGCCTGTTGTCAACACAACTTTGGTAAAACACATTTATGCTACTAATATAGCATCCTGATATGGTGCTAGGTGATAAGGTGAGTGCTGTAAGTTCACCAGCTGGGACTCTTATTTTGAAGGAGGGAAGGAAGTAGTTCTCAAATAGCTCCATTGACAGATTCCGGTAAGGCCTAGTCAACAATACTCTGTTATAAACGAATTAAAGACCCCTCCTCCAATAGAGTGACGGACCCCCGTGAGATGCTAACAGTTAGCTGCTAATAGTGCTACAGTTGTTCTTTGGTGCTAAACTTAGAGGCCATTTCAGTTTTTTAAGATGCATTTGATCAGCTCTGGTTTTTAATCAAATTACTGTCTCAACCTAAAATTAGCACTGATCAGAGATCCTTTAAAACATAGTTTGAAAATATACAAAAACAAATAATAATAATAATTCAGTTGCTTTTGTTCAATTGGACTCAATTATTCAAAATGGATTTTTCTTTGCTTTTCCAAGAGTATCACAAAAATGGAAACTCGTCTCATTTTCCTGAATCCAGTATCATACATCCCATTATGTAAGGGGAGTATAGTTATGTAATATATTTCTAATGTATTTTCTGAGGACTGAACTGAAGCTGATTTACAAATCTTCACAGGATTTTTGTTAGTTTTAAAGGCACCATGGCAGAACAGCTCTACTAAGATTAACCAGTGGATAAAACAACCACAATTTCCTTTTAATATACAGATTTTGAAAGTCAGTCTTCTGTCAAACCCCGAGTTCAAATTCAATATGGCTGCCATGGAGCTAAAAATGCAACAAGGTTGAAGTAATAAACTATTTATTTGCATTTCTAATTGCTTTTATTCCAAAGAATGAAAAAAGTACTTTATAACCCACTAGTAAAACACGCTTCCTTCAGTGTTTGAATGTGCATAATAGTGCTAAACACATTGTTAGTGTCTTGTACTGCTAATAGCAGCTTGCTTTTTATAGACTGAAACTGGACCGCCCTGCGATTCGGTGATAGCATTCATGGATCCAAGTTCTGAGTAAAGACATAAGAATCTAGTGTAAGTGATCTTTTAGTTGTATATTAAAGTTCACCTGCAGATTGCGCAAGAAGACAACTTAAAGTGATCTAAAACAGGTTAAATAAGAAAAAAAAAGGCATTACTAAATGAACACACACACACAAAATCAGTTCCATTAGTCTCATTCTTAACACTTTAAAAACAAACAAAACGTGCACAATACAGACCTACAGACCTGTTTTGAGCCTCTTATCAAAAATAAAGTGCATAGCAATATTCTGATTTACAAAAATCATGGGTTTAGGTTAGCTGATGACAAACTAGCAAAATAACCTAAACCATCAATAAAGTGCTGAACGTTTCCTTGTAGTGCAAAACATATTGAAACGGAGCAGCTTTGTGTCTACTTAAATGTAAATAAGTTCAGTCTCGTTTTTATGGGTCAGTCCACCAAAAGCATTTAATACTTTCAAGCTATACCACAATATTGTTCAATTCAATTTAAAGTTATTTTTTAAAGGATGCTTTTTCACAACAAGTGTCTCAAGGTGCTGCAAAAGAAAAAAAAATCTAATTTATGTGTAGAATGTAATCGCCCAATCAGTGTAATCACAGTCAAGTAAAAGAATACTGTTTTTGATAAGGCTAAGTAGTGCGATCTCTAACAACCAATTGCTAGGATGCAAATCTGCTTAAATAATAATATGCAGATGATAATAATAATAGCAGTTATTTTAGTGTCAGCACCAGAAAATGTAAGAGGTATATAAAATTAGCCAATATACAAACAGGCTGATCACACACACAGACAAAGCCAATCTCTTCTAAATGAAAACCAAACACACACATGTCTCAAATCAATTAGAAAGTCCCAGAGTTCACAGCGTTACCCACAGATCCCAGCTCCAGGTCTAATTACCTCAACCTTTAGCCACCCTTGTGTAAAAAAAAAAAAAAAGAACCCAAAAAAACTGGGCATCCTGGGAAACGAGGGTGTTTCTCCTCCTATAATAAACACTGATGAAGTACAATGCATCATAAAGATGAAAAAATAACAGGTGAAAGTAGGAGCCGGCTGTTTGCAGAGTTTCTTCAGTTGTGTGTTCGTGGGAGTACCTTTTGCACACATTCCTGTTCCTGTTATGACACATACACACACAAACAACGTGTTTGTATCACACTCAATCTGTCACCATTCACGGGCATCACAATGAATTAATTAGAACACATTAAAGACCGAGGAGGTTCAAAAGAGGAAAAGCTTCCCACAGTGGCCTTCTGCCCAGCTTCGGCTGACCCCACAGCTATTTGCACAAAGCAGAAAAATAAAAATCAAGGTAAGATTAAGTGCATTAGACCTGCGAGCCACGCATAAAGGATTAAAAACAAGAAGCACATCAGTAGTGAGGCAGGATGAAAAGGGAAAAAAAGAAGAAGAGAAAAACATCTAATTGAGGCATTTTGCTGGAGCGAGAGGGGGAGGGGGGTTGAGGGGTGTACAGTCGGACGTGAGAGAATAAAGGCTCATAATTGCATAATTATAGCAGTGGATACCTGACACACTGAATGCAGACGTCAAATGAGTTCCACATAATTTAACCAAACAGAGGCAAGACCAGGCCACGACAGGGCCCACCACGAAATATACCCTCCCTCTGTTCCTCCTCTTTGTCCGCACGCTTTCCTTTTTTCCCCCCATTTCCTCCAAAAACCTTTCTGCTCCGTCACATTGTTGCAGGTTGTGGCTTGAGATTTGAAAACACTGCATAGTGGTTTTAGTTTTTAGTTAGTGGTTTTAGCGGCATGAAGCAAAAAGTGATGCTCCGGAATCATTTTGTAGTCACATTAGCTGTCCCTCCAACCCGCAACGCTTCACTAAAAAGCTGTTTAAAGCCGACACATTTCACTCGGTTCACTAAAACTTATTTGGCAGTATCTGTAACAAATTGATTGAAATGTATGTCATTTTGTATTCATGACTGTGTTAGAATGGATTTATGCCATTTCAATCAATATAAACTTTTGAATCAATCAACTAACTCTCCATCTCCCAATTTGGTCTTGATATTTTATTATGTTTCTCAAACTGTGGCTCAATAGATTTGGCAGACTTCGGCTGATCCTTTAGTGTGACTTTGCGACCTTTCAGTCTCGTGTTCTCTTGAGTTTTGAAAAAAATGTTCATTATCTCCAAATAGTTATGAATAGATTTGCTGCAAATACGTCTTTAAATATTTTTCAACATAGCAGTAGATGTAATGCTTCTTTATTGAAGTGGTCCTTGTTATAAACAGTTTGATCTAAACTGTTAACTTGACAACCAGATTCAACAAGACATCTGAAATAAATTTGAATTGTTTAGATTTTAGTTCGAGATTCCTCCATTGCTAGCACTCAAACTTGGTTCCTTGCAAGAGGATTTTCCTTTCATTGTCACTCAGCAGCATTGGTCATTCTGTTGACCTGTCAAACTGTTTGGTTTAAAGCTTCTCTTTAAACCAAACAAAGAGCCGCGGGGTCTATTCAAAAGATCAGAAATTCTTCTGTTGATTCTAAAGCATAAAATGATTTAAATGTTTTTTTCTTTTTTAGATCAAAGTGTGCGTCACTGCAGGTCTGCATGCAAAATGTTTTCCTCAGTTCCACACAATTAAAATTATATGAATATTAGACAATGCAACTATTCAAATGCACTTAGTACTCAGAGCTGGTGATGCACCAATCAGACAGCAAGTGATCACAATTTGACAATTTCTCCTGGTGATAATCAGATGAGATCTAAAGAGAAAACATTTTGATTTTGTTTTTGTCCTCATTTTTCTGTTCAATTCAATTTCTTTATCCCGAGTTAAGTCGATGTGGTTTACAAATTAGATATACGTGTTTCACTCAGTGGGTTGGACCTCTCTGCTTAGGCTTTGTAGGTAACTGGGGAATTATGTTGTATTAAAAAAAGTTTTTGGGATTGAAACTTCTACTTATTGTCATCTATGATTTTGATTATTTCTTGCCAAATATGCAAAAAAAAAAAAAAAAAAACAAAAAAAAGAACTAGTGACTAGATAAAACAGCTTTTGGTCAAACTTCCTCCAAAGGCTGCCTAATAAAAGAGAAGATGGCTTTAAAGTTATAAGAAATATATACTTTTTTAACAAGTTCCATCAATAAAAATGGACTAATTAAGAAGCTGTTCTCCACTCCTAAAGTGAACTATTCCCACAAGAATCCGACCCGCCAAAGTCCCACACACAGACCAGAAAGACTCCTGTCTGGTTCTTGTGTTTCATCAGTCCACATTTCCAAGGAGATCAGACCTGAAAACTGGTCCACTTTACAAACACACGCTCTCACACAGACCAGCACAGTGAAAAGAGCTCAAACGGCTCCACTTTGTACCTCCTCCGCTTAATCAAAGCTTCACTATTCAACAATTTGACCTTTTGTTCAAAACAGGATTATCACCTTCTCTGGTCTTCATTCACCCTTCTCTTTATCCACCCCTCCCTTTCTTCCCTTGCCCCTCAGCCCGTTTCCAGGGGCGACCCGCATGACGAGGGTAATTGCAATAATTTGTTAAATGCCATGGCAACCGTGGTTAGAGGGGAGGGGTTTAAAGAAAAAAAAATAGGGGGATTGGGCGGATCAGGAAACAAACAAATCCTTCATTTTGCCAAAGACAGGGGTCCGAGACAACGAAGGACCGCGTGTGTGTCTGTGTGAGAGGGCTAGTTGGGAACAAGTGTTTGCTCTTTCTCAGGGTGCCGGTTTATTGATAATCATGGAGGTGATGGTGAGGAGGGGGATAAGAGGTAATTTCCCTAATGATTAATGTGTCTCTGGTCTCAATTCAAGATGAACACACACACACACACACACCCAGAGGTGCAGAGCTTTCACTCTATCTGGCCAGACAAGCAGCTCTATTTGAACTCTCCCTCGGCCTGAAAGGAATCCTTAATTACACAATATTACCCCTCTTCATTGCCCCGCTGTGTGTGCTGTGTCCACTGCTGTTCAGCCTACAGTGGTGTGTGCATCTAAGAGTGTGTGCGTGTGTGTTGCTGTGTGACATGCAAGTATTCAGTGGTAGCAGCTGTTTCACACATAATAACAAAAGGGGCTGAGGGGGGGAGTCGATCCCCTCACATTCACCACACTAATTGATTTCTGTTCAGCACTGTGGGAGAATTACCCCCCCTCCCCGCCCCAAACCCCTCCACGCATACACACACTTTTGCAGACGGTGCATTCCACACACACTTAAAACCAAGGTGTTGGAAGCTGCCCTGGAGAGAGAGGGACGGCACAGGCATCCAGTTTAATTTACTCTCAGGCTGCAGGCTGGATGCAGTCACCAAACAGAGCTCCATGCTCCTCCATGTCCTATGGTCCTAACAAGGTCTGAAGCTGAATAAAAAAAAGAATCACTTTGTGCTGATAAGTGAGCATAAGCTGAATTAATAAACTAGAGAGAGAGAGAGAGAGAGAGAGAGTAGATGAGTAGAAGACCATATTTTTTTGCCAAATGCAGGTTAGATTCAATTTAAAACCGGTCAGCGGATAAGAGTTTCAAAGCGATACATTTTCATAGCTGTTAGCACTGTGCTTGTTTGTTTACACTAAGAAAACTAAAGACATTGTAGCCTGATTTTAGAGATCCCATCACTCTGATTTAGTTCTCAAAAACTGCCGACTGTCGCTAAAGCTTTGCAAGAGACGCTGCGATAAACTTTATAATGATGCACTTCTAAGTTCTGCCTTTGGCATTTCTCAAAGTTAGGTTATAAATAACCATAAAAAGAACCGAGCTCTGACTTTTATTAATCAATTCAGAATTGTCCATGTCGGCAACTAAAACCAGATGTAATTAAACATCCCCAATATGTTGTGGATTGGTGCTAGATCGATAAACTGAGTTGAAATGCAAGTTTGACTGTTTTACAATCAAAAATGTTCAAACTGTGGTGTGGTTTTGTATTTAGACTCCTTAATCAAATATAGTGTAATCCAGTGTTTTTCAACCTTTTTTGAGCCAAAGTACATTGTTTTAATTGAAAAAAATCACAAGGCACACCACCAACCAAAAATGTAAACAAAGATACTCTGTAGCCGCCTATATTACATATAGTCACTCTTATCAAACTGTCTTGAATAGGAATCAAATAAACACAAACATTTATTTTTATCATATTTTACATTTCTTATTTCAAATTGCACTTAACATGTCCACTTCAAAAATACACCTGAACAGTGCCACAACACTGTCGTGTGTCTCTTTAAGAAGCTCCTGTTCTGTCCGACACCCCACAATAATGTTTCTCCGTTAAGCAAAGAAAGGGAAAACTCAGTGGAATACACTCTGGTCAGATTAGATCTTTTATGAACTTTTTGGCAAGTAACTAGGTGTGGAGGAATACTACCAGCCTGATCGTAGCAACCCCCACAGAGAAACACGGCAGTGGCAGGTTCATGCTGTATGGGAGCTTTTCCTCAGCAGCACAACAACCCTAAACATTCAAACAGAGCTACAGTGGATGGTTTAGATAAACTCATATTCATGTGTTAGAATGGTCCAGTCAAAGTTCAGATGTAAAACCAAATGAAAATCTGTGGCAAGATGTTGCTTAGATACTATCTCAATGAGCTGTTCTGCTCTCCAGGTGTGCAAAGCTGGTAGAAGGCTTCCTTAAAAGGCTTGCAGCTGTAATTGTCTGACTCAGCAGGGGGGACACAAGTACACACCTCTTTATTTTTATTTCTAATTTTGTCCCATTTATCTACCAAGTAGATTGATGGTTAATAAATAAATTATATAAGCATAAAAATACAACCTAAAACACACGAGTAATAAAACTACATGAGCTTAAGAAAAAAAATAAATAAATAAATCACACAAAGTAGAAAAACAAAATACAACAGCCACTGCTGCTGATGCCAAATGTGATCACTCCCACAACTCCTTATAGAGCTTCTCCTCATTTTCCACACAGAGTGTGCTCTCTGGCTGAAAATGTCAGCCGCACTGCCCTGCTGGGGTTTTCATCTTTAGTGTAACATCTTTATGGTGGCTTCTCTTACCATCATAAGCTGCACCTGTTGGAGCCCCTGTTATTTTAAGCAGAGCTGGAACATTTCAGAGATACGTTTCTGGAAGGATTGGCCCTTTCATTACATTATGCAGTCATTTATCTGACTACTGTAATTTGTCAGTTGGCGCTTTGATTTAATTTACTTAAGAACATGCGTCGCTTGTTATGTGCGCAACACCCGTCGGGTGGAAAAATCCCGACGCTGGAGAGGACGAGAGAAATTGGCTGGTGACTGAAATCAAACAATTTAGAGCTCGATCGGTGACCAGCTAGTAAGAAAATGAAAAATCCAATCGTTTTCCGATGAGTGAAAGCGCCATATGTAAATGCTCCGACAAAGAAACGACTGAGTAAATAACAGTTAAACTTAGCTCTGTGTCAATTAGGTAGCAGAGTTGGGGAAAAAGCGATTTAAAAGGAAATTATTTTTTAAGACAGGTTTTCTTTTCATTCAAGGTTGAGTTAAGTTCTGCTTTTTTTTTTTGTTTTTTGTTTTTTTTAGCTTTGTACCTCATGAAACATGCTCCATTTAGAAATCCTTTTGGATTTTACGTCCAACAAAAATGCACATGAAGACCATCATTTTAGTAATGCTGGTGGTGCTAATCGCTAATCTAAGCTGCTAAAGAAAAATTAATTAAGTGATCAGTTTTAAAATATTAAATGTTACCTCCGCTCACACTAATAATTATCTATTGTAATAAGAAATCTAAATAATTGAAAATCCAACTAAATCAGAGTAAATTAGGAGAGAGTAGGACATCCTCCTTGTGGAAAACGAAAAAAAAAATATATATATATATTTTTCCCTGCTGAGAGCAAATAACACAACTGTTGCTTAGCACTTTTGAACTTCTGTATACAAGAAACGTGTCTGAGTTGTCCATTCATTAGAACTGCTTCAATATCTGTCAAATATACTTACAGAGTAGTATTTTTTGATGTGGCGCCGGATGTCGAGTTGCAGCTTGTTGCTGATGTTGACAACGTTGTTGATGGGACTGTTCGTACAAGGGATGTGACAGCAGCGCATCAAGCTGGGCTCAGCTTTATCACCCTGGAAAAGGAAACACGTCAAATCCCAGAATATAAAAAAACCCAAAAAATTCACGTCAATATTTTTGCATTAGCTTAGAAATCGATTAGGGAATTCTAACCCAAAATATATTATAAGTGCTCTTAAAGAAACTCTTTAAAAAGAAGCAGAAAGGAAAAAGATGAATACAAATCTAAATATGTCATGCATTTTTTTTAAACAGTTTGATTTTAAATGATGTAAAAGAGAAACAATTACTTGCACAAGTAGAGCATGCAACACTCATCACAGCTCCATTTTTACTGCGGTAATCGGAAAAAAACAGTTATGTATTGCAACATGGAAACTTGTCCATTAACTTTAAACCACAACCAAAGAGCATGTCAAACACTGGCAATATAAAAGCTGAAAGTGCCCCCCGCCCATGCACAGTGAATTTTAACATTATTGTCCCGTGAAGGAAAGAGGTCAGTGCGACCCCCTGAACTGTCCGCTTGACAGGACGGCTTATAGTTAATGCAATGAAGGAAGGAAGTCCCGCTACATAACAATTACACTAAATGCAATCACTTTAAACACTTGGCCCTTAGAACCTGAACTCCATTTACCTGTCGCATTGACAGCAGTAAAAAAAAAAAAAAAGGTTTCTGCAGAGAAGTCAATGGCAGAAAACTAAGCAAGTGACATCCCGCCTCCCCCTCCCCCAGCCAGCCATGAAGAGTGTTTTTCGTTTACTTGCATCACTTCTTTTTAGACAGAAAAATAGGGTAATATTTCACAGTCTGCCTAAAACTTCTGGGCTTTTCTAATAAGAGCCACACTTTCATCCTTCGCCCACTGTTCCACATTACTCCCTACTTTTCCAGAATTAAATTCCAGGTTAAATTTCCTAAAATGTCACTTAAAATAACAGAAAACTATATTAAAACTTTAAACCAATTGGCAAGCAACCAAACCAAAAGAACTGGTATCTGGGTTCTCAGCAAATAAAAGTCCAGGTCTCTTATTTAGAAGATGGAACAAAAGAAAGACAGTCTTGTAAACATTTTTCAATAGTTTTCTTCTTCTGCAAATACATGCCACAACTAGTTTTTAATCAACTGGACCAGGACTTTGGCATCAGATATGTTATCCTAAATCAGATCAAGGTAAAACAAATCCTGACTGATGCACACATCCAACAAGAAATCACAAACTTTTCAAGAGTAATATTGCTGCATATTATGCTGAATAAAGGTAATCAGTGTATGCAATGTCACAACTGCAATATCTGGATGCAATATTTGATAGAATGTAATACATCAAGTCACATCCATTCATATCTTTAACATATTTGAGCTAAATTCCTTTAATGCTGAAACCAGATATATTTATTTAGCTCATGGAGAGTGGTGAGGACAAAGTCCTATTCAGAATAGATAAATCATAATCAATATCCTTGATGCAATAGTGTCAAAATTGAATATTTTTCTGAAATACTATGAAGGAACCCTTCTTCTCATTACTTTCCTCCTTTTCTTTTTTTCTCCAGTCTAGTTCAGATGAAAGCAGACTCCCTTCTTCCCACTCCACTATCTCCTTCCTCTCTTGCTTTTTATCTGTCTTGTTTCATTCCAGACTTCATTTTGATATGCGACCCCCTCTCACTCCCAAACCAAACAAGTTGGATCTAATAAAAATTACACACTATTAGCTTGTAAGATAATTTAGCAAGAAGCGGGTAAATAAACTAGAGAAGGTGCTCAGCAAACACAACCAAATGCCATCTTTACATTCTGCAGCCTAAGAAGACTTTGGTCTGTTATCACGGTTTGATAATATGCAGCTTTGCGTTTTAACTGCCCACACAGGATACCCAGCGCTCTCTTCATCCTTCCTCTCTCTAGCTACCCCCATCAAACAACCTTCCTCCCCTCTCTGTCCTCCATCGCCGCCGCCGCCTCCTACCATCTCTGGCTCTGTGTCAGTGCTGGAGTCAAGGCCCATCCGTCCTCCCCTCTCACAAAGCTGTTAAACCGTGTTCGCCACCTTAATTAACTCGCAGCCTTATCAGTTTGCAGAGTGTCTGCGTGCATACCAGCCCTCAAGCACGTGGTGGATACGGTTAAGATAAACACTGACTTAATAGTTATTTTGAATTTTTGAAATGATTCAGACTGATTATATCCAGGTCATTCTGGTATTAGTAGGAGATTTATGACGCTCAAGCAGAAATATGCTTTTCGCTGAAACATGCTCGTTCGTCTAATGGCGTAAAGATCTCCTCCTTTTATGGTGAGGGCATGCGTGTGTGTGTGAGATACTCCTCTTTTAATTTAATGCAACTTCTTTCCTCCTGCCGAGGACAGAGGCTCATCTGTTTTATTGGAGCCTTCCAGACAAGAAAAAGCTGCACCCTGCTCCTCATTAGAAGCTGATAACACTCCAACTCAGGACCTTGGCCTGACAAATGGTAGGAGATGAGTGTGTACGTGTGTACAAGTGTGTGTCCAGAGAGTGGCGGGGTTAGGCTTTTCAAGTTGCGGAGTCCAAAGCTATGCCAATGAAAACAAGTCCGCTTCGGAGCCGGGCAGCTGTCTAAAAATACAGCCGGAGACACAATATGGAGGACGGCAAAAACATGAATCCCTCGCAGGAAGCGTTACCAACAGGCTCCCACGCTGACGCTCCTTATTCGTGTTGATGACATCGTTTTTGGTCAAGGCTTTGCTTCTGTCAAATCTTAACCCTTCTCATTCATAATAAAGACATCAATTGATATCGGATGACTACCTGGATCACGTAAATGGCATTAGCGAATAACCCTTTACTTCTTCACTTCGTAGCAGCATCAGTGTGGATTGGCTCAGTCACTCACCGCTCCTTCGAAGACGCTGTCGTAGATGTTGTCAGTGCCACATTGGGGGCAGGTGAAGGTGAACCTCTCGCAGTCTTTGTAGCGCTCCTCGTCGTTCAGCTGGGCCGCCGCGCCCAGCGTGCCGTCGGCCTCCTCCTCCCTCTGATGCTGCTGCTGGGATCTGAACTGACCTGGGTCCAGACCTGGGGCGCACACCGCCTTTCAATCAGCGTGTTTTCACAGGCGAGATCAGCTCAAGTCCAATCAATATGTGGTACATGTTTATATTTGGCATAGTAGGACAGATGAGGCGTTTTCTTTGCATGCCTCCCAAACAAGTGGTTGCTAACTATACAAAGTTTGAATGTAGGCAATATAAAAGCTTCCTGAGCATATCATAATGTGCAATGACCTTACCCAGCCATGAGGCTATGAGCACCGCATCGATCCCTTCGATTGGGTCGCAGATGCGAGAAACTACAGGGTGGACCTGCTGGGCCAGGTAATACTGCGTGTCCACGCTGAGACCCTCCTGCTTCTGAAGCTGCTCCAGAGCGTAGGCCCTCTGACTGGCCGCCAACGTGGAGCCATCCTGGAACAAAAGATAACACACCAACGCATTTCAGGTGGAAAGAAATAGTGAAAAGTATCTAATGAAGATGTTTAGAGCTCATATTTAAGCACCTTGCAAATGAGGTATGAGATTGTATCTCCAGCTTTGACACGCCGACCTCCCTGTGAGTTTATCCACAGAGCAACGTGCACATGAGGGAGACTCTTCTTATCTGGGTAGTCCTGAGGGTCCTTGGTCAGTGCCTGAAAAAGGAGACGCAAATCAGAAACGGAACACAAGAGAACTTCATGATTCCTGCCATCTTTACCTTGTGGATCTCATACTGGTTGAGTGGTATGTCTCCGTTCGCCACCTTCTCTCCAACCTCCACCAGATGCTTCTGGATGTTGTCCACGATGACATCCCGACTCTGGTCCGACAAGATCTGACCAATCACGTAGCTGGGGGAAGGAGAAGACGAGTCGAGTTTTCCCAAAATCGTGAATGAAAACATTTCTTCTAAATTTGTGAATGCCAGTTTGTGACTGAATAAATCTGACACTGGGAACACGGGATCTGTCGCACGTACTTCCCACACTCCTTGGCCAGGTCGCACCAATCTCTGCGAACGATGTCCAAGCCTTTGAGCTCCTGCTTCACACTGTAACGACCCTCGCCGTGCTGTTCCACCACCAGGGCGGCATATTTCTTCTTCTTCAGCAGCAACAGAGACTTGAAAACACCGTCGATGTCTATCTCCAGCAGTTTGTAGAGCTTGTTGACCTCTGCCTTTATCTAAACATAAATCAGATTCACAGCAGTAAATTTAAACAGCTGAAAACCAGAGAGCTCTTCTAAACCAGAGAGTGTTAATAAACTCGCAGACCTTATGTCCAAGTTTGAAGACTTCCTCCAGTGATTTGCTGTTCGTGTTGATCATGATTGAGTCTGTGTCGCCATAAATGACTTCCAGGTTCATCTGAGCCACAAAAATCAACAAATAAAAGCAATGACTATACAATGAACCATCAGAACTCCTAAAACACGTACCCAACATGGGCGTTTTGACTTTTTTTCTGCAATATGTGCTTAATTGCTTAATATGAATACATGACTAAAATGGACTTACATGTTTGCAACAATTTCACCTGTAACAATTGCAGTGATTTTATTCATAAAACACAACTAAGAAAAACAAAAAACACTAATCCAACTGTAAACACACAAAGGTGGTGAGCAGAGCCAAAGAAATGACAACAATCCCAACAAGAAAGACAAGCAAAAAAAGAGCAGTTTGCTTAAATTAAGTTAAGCAAACTTGTAGTTCAAGGGAAGAATATGTTTACAGCTTACCCTCTGAACCATGTCTTTGGTGTGCATCAGAATCTGAGGGAAAGAAAAGACAACAGCATGAATAACAACCAAAATCACACAACAAAACAGCTCACACACAAGCCCAGTAAACAAACAAATCACTCAGAGACAAACAATGATTAAATATTAAGCTTCTATGTTATCGGCTGAGTGTGTGTGAGCCTGTGCACTTGCATTCATGTGGACACGGGGAGCAGAGCAGGTGACTTGCTTTTAAATGGGGGATAATTGGCTAAGAGGGCAATTACGAGAGCGTGCTGTGACAGGCGTCTTTTCAACCCACACACACACACACGCACACCCCCCCCCACACACACACACACACCTTAAAGACTCGTAATGGCCTTTATAACCAGCAGGGCGAGTGTCAGAAATAAGAGAATTCTGTTAACGCAGGCCGTCCAATGTGTGTACGAGAGCGAGGGAAGCTCTGAGCTGCAGAGCGATCCTAACAGGTGGGGGCTCCAAGGAAGGAAGGGGGTAGAGGGGTTGTTGGGTCGATAATCTAAGGGGGGGTCAAAGCGACGGAACGCAGTGTGACCTGTCACCAGCAATCTGCTCCTCAATCAACCGCGGCCGCATATATACAACACTTCGACTCACACCATGATCCGTGTGGGGACAAGGACGTGGCTATTTCAGAGTGTGAGGAAGGGGCGGGACCAGGCTTCCACTCCCTGAAATCAGAGTGGGATGTAAGCATGGTTTATGGGCTGCTACATACCACCGAACAGTGAGGGGAGTTGGAGTCATTCACAGAACAGCCTCCTACATTAGGGGCTGCAGTCAAGGTCAAGGTCTCACCAAAAACACACACATGCGCACGCGCACACACACACATCCAAATGTTGGTCTAAGCACAGCACGCACTTCTACCGGTATATTTGATCAAAATTACCCAATATTTTATGCCAGTAACTTTAAAAATCCACTAGCCCAGGTCGAGTCTGCGAGAGCCAATAAACGAGAAATCAAACGCCAAAGTTGTGTCGCATTTATTTATTTATAGGCTCAAAAATGTGAATCTCCGGCCAAGAGGAACACGGTCTTCACCAAACAAAATGCAGCACATCAAATCACGACGATTTATATTACGACGTGCAAAAATTCTCGGAAAAGCTGTCCGAGTGACCTAATTTAACGGTACGTATAATGCACACTAATGAGAAGGGGTTACGTGACACTCATTGCTGAGGTTCTACTGGCTCGAGAACATTTGACAGTGTTGTCTCTCAGCAATCAAACGTCAAGCAGGGAGAGGTTTAGATTACATATAAAAGACACCAGAGCGGCGCCCAGACAACGGTTCAAACTCGAGAGCACAATGTTTGGAGATTCTGCTCGTTTCTGAGTCGGAGCACGGCTGTACACAGGGTGGACATTATTTTGTTGCTTTTTTTTTTTTGAGTGAAACAGCAGAGGAGAGTTGCACAGTGTCAGTAAATGTAATATCGCACTTGATAAGTACTTCCCTCATGCAGTCATTGGTAGTCTAATATATTTCAAGTGCAAAGCATTCACACTCTGCGTCCCAATAATATACTTGGCCAACAAGAGGGACTCTTACTGCTCTTAATTCCTAAACCTGATATAGGTTTGTGTCTCAGTCACTAAAGCACCATGGGAAATGATGATAAAACTGAGACAGACGAGTCTGGAAATTACAAATTAATCAACAAAAATATTAAAAATGCATGTTTCCCTAATTTTGTGCAGCCCTACTGCTGAGTTTTGAAGGTTAGTAGAACAAAATTTGCACTAGCCGAATTTTACCCAGGGTTAATCAGAAGTATTTTAGAGGATGAAGGGAGTTTACAGACTCCTGTTGCAACACTCAAGTTAAAACATTTCAGTTTGTTATTTACTGCAGTCGCACAGGGTACAGAATATACTGAAGGTAGAAAAAGTTTCAATATGATTCATCGTGGCCTCATTTTTCTGAAACCTGACGCTCTTTTAATACCGACTGGGAATCACAGATATGCTGTTCTTCTACAAACAATGACATTGAAATAATAAATTTGTCATTTTAAATCAGTATGACTGGCTCATTTTAAGCAAAACCTCAATAATTTGGTAATAAAAAGCAGCAGAACTGACTAGTTGGAACACTTCCCAAAACCATATTACAATCCTGACTGTTCCCAGGTTGACAGCAATACAAAATGGCACAAACAAAATGCAGCTTTGCATAAATTTGACAGGAACCATCGCAACAGTCGTCAGACGATGTTGTAATTAAAACGATGTTGAGAAAACCAGCAATCAAAAATATTAAGTAATTACAAATAAAACACTTGAAGCCACTCCCATTTGTTTTAGCACAGGAAAAGTATTGAACTACCTAATAATAAAGTGAGGTCAAAGCAGAAGATAGATATAATTACACTATTGAATAATGTGCTTTAAATTTTGTCTTTCAGGTTTTACTTGAGGAAAGGATGAGCAAGAAGCCCCGAGTTGAACACATGAGGAGGAGCGGGAATGAGCAACAGCAAAGCGAGGCGACGTGGGAAGGCGAGCGAGGCGAGAATGCGTCGATGTAATTGACGAGCGGACTCTTTTTGGTTGCTTTTCCATACGCTGTCAGTTCCAGCAGGACGGACGGCTTTAAGGAATGAACTGTGTGAAAGACAAGTCGTTTGACCATGACTCTGGCATGTGTGTGCGACTGATGGTGCGTGAGCGCTCATCTTTAAACACATACCGACACACACATACTATACGGACCAATGCAAACACATTTCCCCCCGGGGTGGGAGGGCTGGAAGAATTCCTGAGTGTACGTCTTCGAGCCGATGAGTACCCTCGTCACCACCGGACGTTCCCCCCATGCTGCGGCCCAACAACTGAAAAAGCATTAAAGAGGGCTCTCCTTTTACTTGATGTTAACCAGATATCTAATGTTCAAGGAGGTGACTAGATTTAGAAACCTGAACCAAAATATGAACTCCTGTTATAACGGTTACATATATATATATATATAAAACCGTTTGGTTTAATTAATGTCAAACAATCAAATCTACATAGACCTATAGGCCTAAAACTATATACTTTCAGCGATGTTGCTTATGTTTCACTGCTAAATCCCATAAATATATCTTTATGTTTAAAATTTAAAAGTTCACTTTCAGTTAATTTAGTGACAGATGTTTTTTATGGAAGTTACACTGAAAGAAAGAGAGAAAAAGAATCAAAGAAAAAAAGTATAAAATGTGAAAGAAGGGAAGAAAGGCAGATACTGCAGGTGAATAGATGTACAGAGGAATAGTAGGATAAGGATTCTCTCCAGATTTGTTTGTGCTTTTTTGCTCACATTTTCGTGTCCCACTCTTCTCCAAAACTGAAACTCCACCCCCCCCCCCCAGAGTAAGTAGTTAACAGAAAACGTTTCAACATCTCATAAAGCCTTCACTTCCTGTGTGCCGTACATCGCTGGGTTTTCTAAGGTTTCAGCCTCTCAGCTTGTTGGTGTTAATAGACGGTAATTAGACCGGACAGTAATTGTGCGGCTCACTGAACGATCCAGGCTTGTGAATTGATTCTTCTCCCCCCAATTGTAGTCACTATTCCTGCTTATTCTGATCATGAAGACAATGGAAAGGGAAGCGTAATGCCTTTATTACATGTGCTATACGTCAAGTAAGTTTGACATATCACAAACGTGGTTGCCTTAATTATCGTTAAGTAACATATAAAAGCGCAAAAAGCAAACTGCTAAATTTCAAGAAGGGACAGTTTCATTGCAGGCCTAATAAAGTTAAAAAACTTGCAGCACACAAAAGCTTCAAAAACATGGCAACCACAAGCTGTTTTTTTCTTCCCCTTTCAGAAGCACTAAGTTTGGATCCGACATTTCAAACGTGAGTGCTGTGAAGTGTTCTTTTATTACTGCTATATTTCAGCTTACAAGTGACATTTTTTCCTTTGTGCAGCCCATTTTTAAAACATAATGCACCCAACAAATCTACCTTGAGACTGGAGGGATGCAGGCGTCAAGGCACCAGAAGACATAGTTTGGTTAAGTGGTGCAACAGCAGACTGTGACACTCAGAGGTGCTGCAGAAATGACCGAGAGACGCATCTGCAGGAGTCGAGTTTAATTCTGTCCAGCTGACAAAAAAAAAACTAACTCCAAATCAAGATTTTTTTTTTTAGACGCAATGAATTTAAAGACTTGATGTGTTAACAAAGCCCCTTAACAAAATGCCTTCCATATTTCTAACACCTGTCCGAATATTTCTCTCTAAGTGCTGCACTTTCCCACAGTCTGCCTTGACTTTTCGCAGCCAGCCATTCCAGTCTCATTTAGTGCTTTTACAATATTTTTCGTGTGTGTGCATGTGCACCTGGGTGCCTACACATGAGCTGTATCCATTAGCTGCAAGTTATTACACCCTGCCGTGCTAATTGACGAGTGCTCCAGCCATATTGTGATAGCTGCCTTTTTCCTCAGTCGCTCCTGAAACTCAGATTTCCGACAGACTTATCTTCAAGATTTGTGTCTCGTCATATTATCTGTTTGAATTCTCTTCATGCTTATCTGTATTAATATGCTATTTGTTTTTTCCTTTCAGTAATGCGACTGGGAAAGTGGCCCTAGCTGGCCTGAGTAAAGCGGATGAAACCGAAGCGGAAAACCGAGTACCCTAGTCGAAAAGAAAGAAAAAAAAAAGGAAGGAGATCTGTAGGTATTTATATACACCGTACACCTTTCTGCTAATCAGCAGATCACAAGCGGCTTTTTGAACTTCAGCGGGGCAGAGGGCCCTTGTAAAAAGAGCCTTAACTACTGACGACTGTTTTGAAAAGCACTCAGCTGAAAAGCATTTTGGGATGACAGTCGGCCGACTGAAATAGCACCTGTGGGGGGAACACGGCACTGTCAGAGCCAGGCGGAGGGTGGTTTGGCAACACACACACACACACACAAAGCCGGAGTAAGCGCGGACGAATCCATGGTTTTTAAAACACTTATTCACCAAAAACAAGCTCACTGACAAAAGTGGAAGGAGGATTTGTAATTTTAAGGTGCATTTTTTTTTCTGTTTCAAGGTAAAAATCCTTATTTCTTTTGCATTCGAGAATGTCTGATCGCAAATCACACATGTGCGCAAGCAAACACACGCACACACACACACACACACACACACACACACCTGTCCTTGCAGATACCATATTTGTGTTCTCATGTCTGCTGCTTGGAAGGTCAGTCAGCTGTAAAGCTGCCTCTGATTTAATACAACCGGCTGAGATCACAACAGCCGGCTACGACTGAAAATAAGCCGACAACGCCAACAATCCTCCTGTTGTTCGCTCAATTAATACGCGTCACTTCCAACGGTAAAGCGGATGTCTTGTGGCATTGCACTGCACTGGTTCTGACACAGCCAAATAAGTCCCAAAATAACTTTTATAGGCTCTGTGTGGGATACTTTATTTATCTTTACATTTCAGGCATTGGTCATTATGTTTAGTTCCTGATGAAACTCATTTACTGTAAACTGTTTTTACGCCAACTTTAGGGTGATTCAATTAAAATCGATACAAGTCATTTTGACCGAGTTCCCTTTCAGTGGCTCATGTGAGCGATAATGGCGGACAAGTAACTAAATCTGGACATTTAAAAATACTGTAAGACAAGTGAGTCCAGAGAAGCCCCTTTGTAATAATGAATAAATATAAAACAAGTGATTCTAAAGAGCACGTTACACAGCTTTCACATCTCCATGCCAACAACTTGATCTAATTTAAGTGAAAAGTGTCTGAAACATCGCCGTTAAATAAATCTGTTTTAATGTTATTTTTTTCCAGCTTTCATCAAGGACACTAACACTTCTAGTAGGGATATTGAATAAATGTTTTTTATTTGGTTATAGTATCAGACTGGAACAGAGCTACCAGCTGATCCTTATTCTTAAATAACTTCAGTAGAAATAAAAAGAACAAGTTTAAGGTTAATTCAATTGCCAGAGAAAGTCTTGGAGACTCCAGAGTTTTCTCCAACAGAGCATACAGTAAAGCATCACTGTCCCTTCCCAAACACCTGCTGGCAGGAGGAAAGTACCTTCATTGTTCCCTCGCTTAAAATAAACGTAAAACTTGGTTGTTTGTTCCAACGACACAAACATCAACAGGCTGGTAGCAAAGCAACGCCACTCGTCACTCTTATTAAGGTCAAACACATGTCTGTAGGCGGCCTTTTCGAGCAGATACGACACCTAAAACCAGCTTTTTCACTTCCAGACTGAAGCCCCAGAAGAAATAACATGACCAAGTATGTTATGGCTAAGTAAGTTAAAACCATTTACTAATTATTCATTCATTTACAGCTCTATATGTCATCCTGAGAAAGATGGCAGATGCTAGATCAATCTTTTATCAATTATAATCTCAGCCATTAGCCTGGTCTCACATGGCCTCATTAGTAGGTGTTACTAATGTCGCAGTTTAAATGCTGAACTCAGCCCTTCCACCGTTAGCCCCTCACAGACGAGCTAACGTGGCCAAAATAGCATCGCTGCTGCTCCCATGTGACTATTTGTTAAGTCCAACTCTATCAGGAGCAAAGCCAGCTCTTTAAGGAGGAGGACCATGGGATCATGGAAACACCGCAGCCGCCAGAGACACACACACAAACACAAGCATTCGGGTCCAGATCCAGACTCATGAATACCAGCGTGACCGGGCTTATGCGCTTAAATCTAATTCACAGAAATGTAAAAATGATTCCTGTGACTCCGAGCTAGCAGGCACAACCGAAACTCTGAATGAAAGAACCGGGTGCAATGTCGCTAAGTCGCAAAGTCTAAAAGTCGGCGTCGCAAATGAGACGCGATAGCGCGAGTTTAAATATTCCTGGATCTAATTCTGGGAAATGGTTTGTCACTCTCGAGACAAGACAGATGATGGAGAGTCTGAACGATGGACGCCTGGGGCAACAATATTTACTTAGCCTTCATTACAGCTATTTGCACGCATGTACGGACAGAGGTTTAACCTAAACCAAACTCTGACCTCTCCCCGCCGCCGGGGCTCTGTTACACAAGCCCCGCTTCTTCTAGTCTTCCCTTTGCATGCCTTCCTATAATGTCAGCGACGAGCTCCTGTCAGGCTGTTTTTAAACACAAGGACACAAACTCAATTACAGCAGAATGGCTTTCAGGAGTCATCCACTGTCCTGAGACACACAAACACCTGCTAATGGTTGTCAGATTTGCTGGCAAAAGGGGACAAAGGTCAAAGCAATCTGCAATCCACAACAATCAGCAGCTTCCACGAGCATCAGGGGACATAAACACACGGATGGGTTAACAACTCTGCTCAAAGTACAAGAAAAACAACCATTTTGTGTCCCGTTTCAGAGAGCAGGACATGAAGTTAAGCTGTTTTAGATGAATTATCTATAACAATTGGCCAGAGTTAAGTTGTTGTTTTTTTTCTACAGCTACAGTGTCCTGAAACTATTCATGTACCTTAAACATCTTTACATCAAGTCTTTTGGGTTTAGCAGAAGTCAAATTTCTTAACGTGACAAGACATTTTTCACATTAAATGATCAACGACACAATAAATGCCCATCGCTAATTCCTATGGTCCATTTCAAAAACAGTTTTCTTTACACTCTTGTCAGATTTATAGAAATCAAAAATAAATCACTGTGCTCTTGATTAATTAGGTGACTCCTAAGCAATCCTTATTTTATTTTTTGGGTCCAAAATAAGGAAGGTTGGACACAAATACTTTGAACTATAAATACAGATACTATAAATTTTCCTAAATTGTCTCAATTATTGCGATAAACAATAATGCTGTTGTTTTGAGACCATTTTTAAGTAACATATTGATAATGGCATAGTAATGCTGCAAGTCCACCCTACCAAGGACCAAAAAACTGTAATTTTTAAAGAACGCTTAATTGGAACTGGAAGATATTTTAAATATCCAAAATAAAACCCAACAACCAAAAACCATTAAAAAAAACCTAAATAAAAACACACAACCGAAACTATAAATAAACTTTCCCTACAAAATATTAATCACAAGAATGAAAATTATTTAGCTCATTTTAATTCATCATGTGATTAATTGCTTATTGCGACTGGCTTACAAATACTGAAAACCGTCGATAATCAATTATGCGCCAATTTGTGTCTGTTCACCACAAATCTCCAAGAAAGTACACTTAAGCCTTAATGTAAATTAAAACTCAAGAGTTAAACCATCCGGTGATTACAGAGGTCTAATAACCAGCAGTCAGCGGACAATAAAAGTCTGCCTCGTGGGATAAATACATTAATCAGCTGGTCATAACCCACATGTGTGGGAGATATCTGTGTTACATACATCTGTTGCTCTCTGCATTCAACTGTTCTCTGGCCAACATACAAAAGAACTCAAAATATCACAGAGGGGTTGAGGGGGACATCAATCTGTAGAGGACCCTCAGCCGTGTAATCCTAAACCTTCACCTTCCTCTTAATACCCATCAAGTCCCCCTTTTAATACCCACACATTCCGGGACAGAGTAGGCCCACAACAAATGGTCCTCCGACAAAGGGCAGAGTTCGGCCAGTAGTACACGGAGGGTGACATGTGTGCGTCTGTGTACATTTCTACAGTCAGACTCTGAGAAGCGGATAAGTGGGGGGGGGCTTTCGTTACTCTTAAGCTAATTTGAGGCACTTCGGCCAAAAGTCTGTCAACTCTCTCTAAGCCTCCACATCTGAAACCCGCCGGGGGTCCGAGAAACCGCCGTGGCTCCCGGCCCGTCCCGCTCCGCTGAGGCCTCGGTTTAAAACGAGAGTGAGAGAAAGATGAGAGCCGGACCAATCAATAAATACACAGAACACATGCACATTCACCAGGGACACCCGTCCAAACAGATGAGAGCGGTGGGAGGGGAGGGATTTACACGGCGGACAAAGTGGTGATCAGTGTACATGTTACAATTATAAAAATAAAAAGCCTCCTAAATCATGAGATGAAAGTGGAGTGCAAATGTGATGATTAAAAAGGGGGCAGGAGTGCAAATGGCAATACCCACAAATACACTAGAAACGCAGCTATAAATGCCAGCTGGCTCTTCTGGCTCGCTGCAGATGGAAACTACCGAGAACTACTCGCACGATGTTCTATTAACTCCGGGCCACCGCAGAAATTCCGTCAAACTTCACTTTTTACTGTGTAAATCTGCTGCCAGGGGACAGCTCAACCCAGTTTCTCTGACTGTTTTAACTTTGACTAACTACCACAATCGGTCCATCTTGTAATAAAGTCCCTGTGTTGTGTGCAACGTAACTAGTGCTGCGCACAGAATCATAGATACAAAGTAAACAAAACACCAAGACTGGGTGAAGCAGGATCTCCCCCTACATCAGCAAACTGAGGCGCATTTTAAGTACTGAACCCACAGAGGGTTTTAGATGTTCCTGATGACCTTTTGATGTTCGGCTCTGCAATGTGTCACATCACTCCTCACTGTATGTGATGCACTAATGCAGTAACCCCCCCTAGACCACTAGTCCACTTATATTTACTGTCCCCTCAGCACAGAAGGTAACTTAAGGAAACATCAGAGGTAACCCCGACCAAAAATATACGCCGCCCTGCAAAAGTATACACACCCCTTGAACTTTGAGATTTGAGGGATTAAAAACACAAACTTTGATGCTTTTTGCTGGGATTTCATAGACCAACACAAAGCTGCACATAAATGTGGAGAATAAGGACGTCGCCACATTGCCTGAAGGTTTTAAAGGTATTGAAAGTGCAGCATGCTTTAGTATTCAGTTCTCTTTATTCAGACACTTGTAGAGTTGTCTGTCTGTATTTAAGTGTTAAATTATCTGTTCTGGGACTTCAGAAGTTTGTTAGAGAACATTGGCAAAAAAACAGCATCATGGAAACCAAGGAAAATACCAGGCCAGTAAAGGATGAAGTTAAGTTTTAAGTAGTTATGTTATAAAACAATGTTTTTAGGGATCCAGCACAACAAACTTTAGATATTCAAGTTGGGTAACAATTTTTTTAAAAAAAGTCTAATTGATAAGTAAGGTTCCTCAATACCTCTATAAGGTGTAGACTAAGCGAGGTTGAATTCATAAACATGGCACGCTTCACCACATTTTTAGTTCTGAACATTTCTGAAACTCTCCGATTTAACAGTTATGTGTTCATTTGTGTTGATCTATCACTAAAAATGCCAATGAAATACAAATTTATTTTGTGGTTATAATGTGACAAAATCAGAAAAAGTTACCAATAGTTCTGCAAATCTCTGTAAATGTGACCAAATTTATTTTATGTTAAATCTAAGACTTGGAAATAGTTGAGATCTATTTCAACTTTTTTTTTTATTTTTTATTTTTTATTAAATCGCTATTCACTCAATCTAAGTTTTGACCTCACTAAAGCATCAACTCTTAGAGATTACTGACAGTTTTAGATAAGGGCTCCCTACAAGACTGTCTAAACTAAATACAACTCAAAACTGTTTAAGGCAACTCCTGTGGGAGGAGGCCATATTTTCATTCAAAGGAAAGTGGAAAAATAGCCCACTTATCGCCAAAGACTGTTGATGCAACCGAGATGAAGCAAAGCAGGCAGGAGGGTAAATGTAATTAATCCGTCCACCTCTGGCTGGTGACAGACAGCGGCTGTAAGTGTGCAGGCAGAGAAATTCCCACCTGCACCGGCGAATCAAACACACAATTTTAACAATGTAGCTCTGTCAGATGAACATCAAGCATGACTGGAGGCACAAATGGACTGACAAAATAACAAACACACACGGCGAGTTGGTGTCCTGCCCTCCGTCAGACAGCACAATGAGTGTGTAAGGGGATCTTAATGAAGGAGTCCCCCGAGGCAAAGCCTGATGCCTCCGCTGAGGACTTGTACCGTTAGAGCTCATTAAATGAACATGAGTACCATCACTGACATGATGGGAGTGTGTGTGTGTGTGCGTGTGCGCGCGCGCGCGTGTGTGTGTGTATGTGTGGTGTTCAGTTACAATGCCAGCTTTAGCCGTTTGTGTCATGCAGAACACATGCTGCTTTGGATAAATTTATTGGATGTGCACGTCTATCGGCCCTTAAATGGAGAACGTGAACATTTCATAACGCATCTATTGGCATTTTTATCACTGGAAAGGTCACAGATTTGAAAAATAAAAGACACTAAAAACATGAGTTGGGATCTGGCTGAATGGAGGGGGGAGAAATGTTCACATTTAAAAACAGAGAAGAGCCAAAGGTGAGGAGGACACGGAGAAATTTCTCAAGGAAAATAATACCAAGTATGAGGTAATAGAGGCCACACATAAAAGTTTAGAAATCAAAGAAATATATTTTTTTTAAATTAGTGAAAATGTGCACTATGGCTTAAGAGTGCCATCTTGTGGATGAAAATCATAGTGCTTCCAGCAAGGTCATTCAATTCACCTATCTAAACTTTATTTTATTGACCCCAAGAAGAGGAAAGAGAGGCAGGAAGGATGATCTAGCTAAGGAAAGGGATGATAGATCAAAAACCAAGCAACTCGTTTTTCATTTGGAACTGCATGATTTTAGAAAGTCATCATTTTTGCATTTCACAATGATAATTTCAACAATGAACCCACATTTTCACTGGTCCCCTCCATCTTTTCCATCACCACAGAGTTGCCTCCACTTTCCATGTCTATTTTAATCTTCTGGAGTCTGTATTGGTGGTGAGGATAAAGAACAGTGAAAGTCCTTCTTTGTGGCCAAATGCTTTGGAAAGCAGAGTCCATGCCACCTGAAAGTGTATTGCCTATTGCCATATTATATATATTTTTGATATTATAGATATTGAAATTGGTGATGATGATTTGCTATTTGATACGTTCTGCAGCTCTAACTCCAATTCCTATGAATATTGTAATTGTAGAAGCTTTGAAGGACTTGAATATTAATTGTGACGCTGAAAGTTAAACATTTACTTGCAGAGAAGCAGCTCAGTTTTACCTCTCTCCCCTTGTGGGTGACCAGAGCAGCAAGAGGTTTAGCATAGAAGCGGCTGTAGCTGAATCCCAGACAGCCGTACATGCTGTTAGCAGTCAGCTTCAAGGCCTTCTGACGGATGTCGTACTGAGAGGGAAGAAACAGAAAACAGCTTAGAAACTCACAACAAGAAAAACGTACGATTTTTTACGTGTGTTCTCAGGAAGAAATTATGCTGCCGTGTTCAACTTTCACCCAGTTAACGTATTTATGTTTTATCACGATACAACCACAAACTTTCATTTATATTAAAGGGGATTGTTACATCACCTGATTTCAGGTTTTCAACATTTTGTATTTAGTTGTAAGAGGTAAGAAGGAAGAATATACTATAAATACTAAGGATCACCATCAGATATTTTATTTGTCAAGTATTTGGATAACAACTTGTCATTTTCTCTCTGCTTCATTATGATGCACTAAGTTAGGCTGGTTTGTCACATAAAATTCATTCGATTTGTGGTTGTAACATGACAAAAAGTAAATATTTAATTCAAGAAAGAGAATACTTCTGGAAACGCCAACTGCTCAAGAAATAAAAGATGAAGCAAATTCAAAGGAATTTGAGAGAATGAATTTAAAACACATCATCACTCACCACTTTGTCACATATTGCTAAGTTATAATGTAGATAAAACACACTGATTAAATGCTTTTGTTCAACAAGGACTAGTGCATCAGGACAAACCTGCATGTAGAGATCTGGATTGATGTCTTGTTGTTTCATGAGCTGCTTAACTTGTTTACGCCGTTCAACCAGTTTCCTGATTTCCCTGGGCAGGATTCCCATTTCCAGGTTGGAATCTGGAATCTCAGGAATCTCCTCTGGCTCATCATCCTGTTACGAAGTGTGTACAAAGGTCGGGACTTATTAATCTGCCTGAAGAAGCACATCGGTTGTAATTCATCTGGACGCGAGCGAGTTTCACTCACGTCGGTCTTCTTGCGGGAGTTCTGCGCCTGCCTCTGTACTGTGGTGAAGCAAATGTTGAACTCTTGGATGATTGAAGGGTACAAGCTGTTGAAGTCGAGCAGCAGCACAAACTTATCATAGAAACCTGAGTGGACAAATGAGATGGGGTCAGAAAACGGACTCGATTCAAAGCTAATCAACATTTTTGGGAAACACTTACCGACTTTCGGATCCAGCACCAAACCTCCAGCGTAGGCTGCCTTCTTCCTCCTCTTACCCTTTCCTGCATCTGCATCGTCCTCTCCCTCAACCTGGATCAATCCAATCACAGGGGAAAAAAAAACTTGTTTAAAAAATGTAATAAAAAAAAAAAAAAGTACATTTTTGTGCAGTTCTATGAGCACTTACAGTGTCCAGATGGGCCTTTTTAAAGGACGGTTTGTCAGGGACAATAAAGTTTTTGTCGTGGAAGGCATGAAGCAGCAGGAACTCGTTCCTCTCAGAGCGACCGCCCATTAGTGTGCGAGACTGGAGAGAGGCAGCAGAGAGAAACTCAGAGTTAGAAGCACAAGAGATTAAAATTAGGACAAAATAAACAGACCACCACGAGACAATACCTGGATGTTTTTAGACAAAACTCGTGTCTAGAATATATACTTTACATCTTTTTTTTTCCATGTCCAAAATCACTGAAACTGTGAAAGCCTTTTTCAATCTATTAAATGTAGCGACTGAGCAGATCATTTGGGTGAGCCCTCGGGTCAAAATTTTATTTAGAACGATGATTTAAAAAGGTGATTAAAATGCTAACGATCATGATTAATCAACCAAAGAGACAAATGGTAATTCATAGTTTAGGAAATCAAAATTAACTGAGTTTTGAAGAGGCATAAGGTTGAATTGTTGAATGTTACCAGGACGTTGCCGGCGATGCTAGTGATCTGCAGGGCGAGGGGCAGCACATTAAGCTCACACATGATCTGGAGGATCAGCTTTGCGTCAGTCCACGTCAACTCCAGCAGGTAGAGCAGGTGAGGAGAGTCGCTGAGAGGAAAAAGAGGCACATTTTACAATAGACCAGCTTCATTTCCCTCACTCCTTTCCAATACGGTAGTAGCTCGCTTTGGGTTAGCCGTGAGCTTTGAAATTCACCTGTAGAGATTTCTGATGCTCTCCTGAGGGACTGCGACCCGCTCTACCTTCAGCACCTGAGCTGCGAGCTCCGTCAGATGGTAACTTTTACAACGAATCAGCTCTTTGGCCGAGATCTCCACGTCACACACCAGACGGCCACACGTTGCACTCTTCTCAGCAAACGCTCCACGGCCCTGAAAAAGCCAGGAATACAACATAGCGGAGAATACACAAAACGGAAGATTGATTTATTTACAAACCTGCTGCAAAAACATATTACTGCTTCTGATTCTGTTTTTCTTACCCCCAATTTGGGCATATTTGCCCTCCTGAGGCGTCCGATCTTAGACCAGTGGGGGACTTTGCACACATTGATCCTCTGCAGGAGAACTTCCAGATCGAAGCCGAAAATATCGTGACCCTGCAGGTGAAAGCAGGTGACGATTCAAAGGGTCGCTGAATACTGGTTTCCCTAAATTCTGCTGTTTAGCTGAACAACAGAAACTTCCAGGTGGCAGTGACGTATAATTAGGCGGAAAGGCTAAATCTCTTAAAGAATCTATTAGCTGTCCAATTTGTGACTCAAACTAGTGACCCGCCAACACAGATTTTATCCAGTTTTATTGAGAAAATTCAACATTTTTTAAGAAGAAACAAAAAGTTCCTTCTGCTAAGCTACAAGCGATAAAAGAAAACCAGTCAAATTCTGAAGTTTATTGTTGAACAGATGTCAAAAGGCTACAAAAAAAAAAATTTTAAATTAGAGAATATCTTCCTTTACGAGAATAAAATCTGCCTGATACTGAAAAGGCTAACTGAGCCTTCTTCCTCATCAAAGTGTCAGTATGGTGCATTCACTCATCAGGAATAAACGGATCGTACTTTCTGTTCCCAACCAGACGGACAAACTTAAAATTAATGTGGATTTTTAGTATTTGCTTGTACGACTGTTTTGTTGCTCACCACCAACACATCAGGGTCGATCTTGTGCATCTTGGCCAGGAAGCAGCCGAGCAAGGTCCGCTCTGAAGTTGCCATCTCCACCTTCACTTTCTAAAAAAAAAAGAAGAAAAAAGACTGAGGTCAGTTGGAATGTTTATTATTCATTTTATACAGCAAAATGTATTCTTAGTAAAACGTCTGGGCTTGCAATCACTTTTAGAGGACATCATTTGTACTGCAATTGAGAAATGAGAAATTAATTTTCAGTGTGTCTTAAAGAAAAGGAGGAGGATAGAAAATTGGTTTAAATATGAGCAGAAGCTTCAAGTGATGGTTAAAATTATGGCTACACAATATAAGAAAATCTTTCAATGGTATTCATATTGGTAAGTATTGTCCATTAATTATTAAAATAAACAGAAGCAGTGCTGCTAAAGCTAGGGTCTGTCCATGTGTGGTCACTCACCTTCTTCTTGACAGCATCTTTGAAGTCGTAAGGAAAAATGCAGTCAGATGGTTTACTGATCACTGAGGAGAAAAATGGTTACAATCCGTTTGTTTGAAATCGCATCCAAGTTTTTATTACAAATTTGTCAACTTCGTTCATTACAGGCGACTGTGGCTCAATGAGGAAAGTATTGTAATTCAAAAACTTGTGGGATCACAACAGTCTCTGGTTAAGGCACTTAACCCCAAGCAGCCTAACGACCTGAGTATCCGTTTATGCGTTTGTGAGTGTGGCTATGTGAGCGCTATGACTATAAAAATACTATTTAAATTCACTGCTTCACCCAAGTGAATAACAACAAAATACCAACAGAAGAAAATGTTTAACACTTACCACAGAAATGAGTTTGATAGGGAGGCTGAGGAGGAGCTTTATCCATATGGAAGCTGTAGTGGATGAGCGCAACAAGAGACACGATCTGCAGAAAAATGAATGTTGCATGAAGCGAAAAACGTGATCAACCCCGTTAATCTACTGCATAGATTACTTTTTCTTTTTAAAAAATATATACAGGATATAGAAGCGTTTTCTACAACAGAGTATAAAGGCAATTCTAGGTAAAAGAAAAAATATATTTGGCCACAGAATAGAAAGCTTCCACCCAAATATTTAGACATTTCTTGATTAATTTCACACATTTACCAAAAGAATCTCTTAATTTAAAGACATACATTTACAACATGAAACTACGATACCATCTAACAAATAGTGAATTTGCATGAAAGTCGCTTAATGCGATTATAAAGTCAAACATGTCAAATGTAAATTCATAATGATACATGGTGAATTTATAGATGCATTTCTGGTTATTTTCAAAGTGTAAGTGGTACATCTGGGCTCTGGTGTCAGAACATCTCCCACGTATCACGAAAAAAATGACAGATTTTGTTGTAGCAAACGGCAGAGAATTTCCCAGATTTAAAATATGTCTTTAATCATAAAATCGTATCCTCATTTCCCAAAAACATACAACTTATGCACATTTTAATCTTGTAAACATGTAAAAACTATCTTCCGCTGCCAGATTTTTTTCTCCTCCATTTATCTACAATTGCTCTAGTACTTCATTGTAGTTATCAAACTCAATTTAGAAAAAAAATAAAACATCAATATTTTTCCACATTACTGGGAAGAACAAAGTTTCACTGTTACATAAATGTTTTCCAAGCGTTACATCAAATATCCCAACCTCATTGTGGTGCGTCTTGGGGTTCTGAACCGTCTTGAGGCTTATGGACATTACGGTTACGGGTGGAGGCGGCAGATCTTTAATCACAGAAACCAAGTCACTTCTCACAGCGAGAGCCTCCACCTTACACCAGCTGACTGGTTGGTTCATCAGCTCTAACAAAGACGAGGTGGAGAAGTTAGAGCTGCAGAGGAAATTGTTTAGAAGCATTGATCAAAGAAATAAGTGATACTAATGGCATCGTTCTTACGTGGTGTCTTGATGTCCAACCAGCAGGGGCCTTTAATCTTCCTACTGAGAAGAAAGTGCTCCAGGCTGGAGGTGTTTGTTCCAAAAACATGGGAAAATGTAGTCCCTTTAAGGTCAGACGGCAAAGCAGGAAAGTCTGCCTGTAAAAATAAAATTATCTTAAACCAGCGTCAACCTGGGATGGGTTTTAGGAAGTTTTGCTCATGTGTGCCTGCTTACAGAGTATCTCACTTCCAAGTAGTCGCACTGACTGGGCACGTCAGGAATTTCAAAAGCATAGCTCTTCTCCACTTTCTGCAAAGACAGAAGCAAAACATAGGCATGGATGCCCGTTTTCAAAAAATAAAATAAAATAAATAATGAAGCTGTAACCGATACTGACCTTAGATTTGAACTTCATGATCTTGAACTTCTCAGAAAGCTCGTTGAACTCCTGGTAAACGTCCATCATCCCCACTGGTTGGTCCGACACTTCTCCGGTCTTCGGATTTGTTTTCTGTTAGGTTTTTTTATGGCAATAAAAACAGTTCAGACATGAGCAGTTTTCATCAGGAATAAGTCAACTGCAGTTCTCACTGAGCGTGCGACACCTACGAATTCCCGAGGAAGAAGGTACATTGTTCTGTCAATGTTCTTCACAGTAACGCAGCAGCTGACATGAGACTGCGCTGACTCGATCCACACTTTCCCAAACAGATACACCACGCCTGGGTTGCAATTTAAAGTCAAACATCAAGTTAGAAAATCTCAACAATGTTTCTTCTAAAGAAAAAAAAAACATTTTGTTAATTTTGATGAAAAGTGCCTAAATACCACACCTGGTTGGTTGTACGGGTCTTCGAAAGCATCCAACCAATAGAATCGGAAGACCTGCTCCCCATCCATGCCCTCCACTAGAGGGAGCTTGCTGGAGTCGACCTGCACCTCCGCTGGAGCTTCACTGACTCCACCTGCAGCCTCCTGTCCCCAAGAGCTTCCAACTCTGTTGGGTCTAAAAACAAGAAAAAATACAAATATCTTCTAAAACCATCATACATTTCACATGTTCTTTCTAATAGTGATTCTAGATATGCATCTTGATATGATTCGTTTGTCAGATTAAAAGTACCTATTAAAAAGAACCTTTAAATGGGTATTAAGCACTTTTTTTATTACGTACACATTTCAGTTTTTTTTTTTTTTTGATCTGCTGTATTCAGACTTGTAATGTTATATTTTATTTGCTGCAATTGGAAAATCATCATAATTAACCAAAACAAAAGCTGGAAAACACCAGTTTGTGTGTCATTAATCTTTATATGGTTCTTCTCTTAGTGAATTTAGTTATTGAAATCATTTATTGAATGGGACTGTATGTGTCAGAAATATCTTAAGAGGAGAAATACACAGAGAAATCGGTTGTATGATTTCAGAGCCAGTCATTTTTTTTAGCTCAATTGGTTTTGATCGATGTCCAGGCACTTGGGGAAAAAAAAGAAGAAAAAAAATCAGATCTTTACACGTTACTTTAGGTGTAAAGGTCAGTTCTGATAAACCAGAACTGTCCTGTGAATTAACTTGATCCTTAGGGAAGAACATCTAACTTCTAAGTGCATCAGTGCTGCAGACACAAACTCACAGCAGAACTGGATCCTGACGTTCGGCTTTGTGCTCCACTTTAACTTCAGTCGCTGTCAACCCTCCTTTGGGTTCAAGTTTGGCTTCATCTTTAGCTACAGCCTTCTCTTCCTCATGCTCAACCTCCATTGGCTCATCAAAATCGACCCCCTCAAAAGCCAGACTGTCGTCCTCTGTAACAGACAGCATCAACAAGATTGGTTTTGTCTTATAGTGAAGCAACTAAAAAGTAATGAAAGCCCCTGACATTCCATCTAACCTCTCTCTTCGTTTGGCTCCTCCAGCTCCGCTTCATGTTTTTCTGGAAGAACCTCGGTTGTTGCAGGTGGAGGAGAACGGGTTGAAGGCTGGGGGGACGGGTCCAGAGGCGGAGGTCGGATCACCTTGGCTTTTAGTCCATAAGTTGAGGGCTTCTCCTGCTACATTAGGGGGTTTGCATAATTATTCAATTGTGATGTTCGCGCTGACTGATTCTTGCAATAAAACTACATGTAGGTCATGACGTGATGGCTTCACCTTTGGCATCTGAGGTTTGATGGAGAACGGGTTCATGATTGAGCCCACCGTCTTCTTTTTCTTCAGAGTAACCAAAGGTGGAGGAGTGAGAGCTGACGGTTTCTGGAACCGCAGATGAATAAGGTGTTAGAGAGGTTAAAGGCAGCAGGAAATGTTTGTTTTGTTTAATTCTCCACTCAAACAAACCTCATTGTGTAGATCTTGCAAAATATCTCCTAACAAGTCATCTTTGGACAGATCTACATCTTTCTGTAAGAGGAAAAAAAATTACAAAACATGAGAAAAATGTAAGAACATCATCTAATGTCTGACAAACCATCTACTGCATACGTGACAAAGAGATTAAGCGTGCAGTGAGTTTAGAGAACATCTTGTCAAAGATTCTCATAAATACTGACCTCTGCAGGCCTCTTAACATTGCTGTTCATGAAGAGACTCTTAATAGTGTTAGGCTTCGCTACCGAAGATTTCTTCAGAGTTTTCTTTGTCTCTCGCCCTTTTGCGCCCCCTTTTCCTGGAAGCACAAACCAAATACTTAAGCACATGATATCTGTATTTTTCAATTCTTCCAAAGGATTTTCAGCTCGTTACCTTTGCTTTCAACAACATCGTCGTCTAAATCATCGTCGAAGATCTCTCGCCCGTCTTCAACATATCCTGTGCCGTCTGAAAGAAGGAAGGCGTTACTTGGCATAAAGAACCCTCCATCAGCCTGTGCTCTGCAGTGGTTTCTCAAAACCAGATCTCACCATCGTCAATAATCCAGTCGTCCTCCTGCCTCTCTCGCACCATTTTGGAGTACTGCTGCTCGTCCACCTCTTCGTACACGCTGGTGATCTCCTCCACCTGCAAAAGGCAAACACCAGCTAAACGCAGACTGAAGAGAAGCACAGCAGAAAACCCATCTAATGTTCACTTCAATTGAGTTTTACGAATTAATATCTAGAAAAATAAATGGGTTTTCCACAGTTTCTTCAATGGCGAGCGCTATGATGGAAAGTTGAGTGGAAGAAAAACAGCATAGCAAAAAAAATAAATAAATTTAAACCTGCCACTGGTTTTATGAATTACATAAAGAATCTTTACAAGCATGCAAAACAGAAACATATTGCCTTTATCACCTCATATTTGATCTTTTCCCCCTTTTTGGCCTTCTTGAGCTGCTCCAGCGCAGACTTTCTGCCCACCTTCTCCCGCTTCTCTCGTCTGGAGCGAGACTTGGCCAGACTGCAGGCGTCACCCTTCTCATCTGAGGAGAGTCACACAATGATTTTTTTAAACACAAAATCCTCCATTTCTGCTACATTTACACAGAATTAGAATTAAAATACTAAAACTCTACACTTTTATGAATAAAAAAAGTCACGGTATTTTGTTTTTATTACTTATTTGATGTGGGTTATATTAGAGGTGAGTTTCAACAACAAAAAACTAAATTATTTTTTTTTAAGCAAACTAAAAAAATTGTTTGACCACTCTCCAATGAAGGCCACGAGAGCCAATTAAACCATAAATAGTAATATGAATATTTACAAACTGTTTGTAAATAACCTTATGACCCTTACATGTAGCAACAATTGCTACTTTAAGGTGACCTTTCTGATTGGCACTGTGTGAAAGCACAGCTGTATGTTTCACATCAGAGGTATTTCTTATTTATTTTAAACTTTTGTAGAAGTTTTTATACTTTTTAATGACCCGCTAACCAGCCAGGTAAATTTGTTTAGCAGCGACACATTGTGGTAATTCTTTTGGGAGGAAAGTTGTAGTAAGGCTGAAACGAACAATGACGCTGAGTGAAACTATTACCTTCTGAAGTATCCTAATTGTTCCTTTTCACCTTTTTATCAAGAACAAATACCAGATTCACGTGACAAACCTCATTTGAGTCTATCTAATCCCGTCATAAAGACACATGAAGTACACTACGCCAAAGCCTGTTAGCAAGTGTTAAACTAAGCTAGCCGTCGTGTTAGCTAATAATTTAAATTTGAACACCTAAACAAGCAGCTGTCCTGTGACGGAAAACCGGAGACACAAACTCACCACCGTCCGGAACGTCCATGTCTTTATCTGGGTCTGCAACCGGAGCCATTACTTGTGTTATTTTGTCTTTATTCCGACAACTGAATGACAGCAGCACAACAACACAGCAACCCGCGCCAAAGCGCCTTCCCGGGGAAAGTCATATGCAGGAAATGACATCACGCTGCTGTCAAGCCAATTACCGGATATGCTGTTTATAATGTGCCCAGCAGGGGGCGACATCGGTCTATCTAAATTCAGTCATAAATAGTAAATTGGTTTTGCTGTGTTATTTATAAGAAGTTCACTAACCTGATGGATTACATTTCATTTGCATTTTATATCATTATGTTAAAACGTAGCTACGTCCAACATTCAAACATTTATAAAGCTATTATTTTTATTTTGTTATTATTTGTTTATGAAATGGGTAGAGAAAATTTTCATCTTTTAATTTAGTCAGAAAGGCTTATCATAAAGACACTCCTCTATTTTGCCAAAGTAAGAAAGTTATTTTAATTTCAGAGGACAACAGTTTAGTATGCTGTTTAAAGGTACTAATTGATTTAACAGAGAAAATCTTTTCATGTAAAACAAATTAAACCTACACCTTTTCTATCTCGCTATCTAGTCTAGTCCATGTAATTTTATTCAGTATAAAATGTTTGTCTAATAAGTAACCTTGTCCTTAATTAATATACCATTTGTGATGACAATTTTAGGCAATTGTTCTCCAGTTTTTAGTGTCTGTGTCACTGTACCTCCATGATGTCCGTTGCCACAGAAACGAAGCCGGTCTGTAAAGGGTACAATAGATTCCTGTCCCAGACTGGGGCCACAGAGGAACTACAGTACAAGCAATAATGAAAACACAAAGCACAGTTTGTCTCTTATTCAAGCTGCTCACTTGAGCTTTCTGCGTAAGCACCGTCAAAGCTTATCTAAGAATCACGTATAATAATATTTGCTACATGTATTAGTGTGGGAGTATTTAGAATAGTATTTAGAAAAACTATATGCTCATCATCCTTTTAGCCATAGTATTTTTTTTTAAAGTGATAAGTTTGACTGTCTGTTTTATACCTACTGTTCATGCAGTTTAACTTAGCAAAGGATTACTTCTCTCCAGGATCTTTGGGAAACATTTTTATGTAAAAGCACAAAGAAAATTAGTTTACACTGGAAAGGTGAGTACATTATGAGACATCAAAGAAAGTTGGAGTAAAATATGACAAGTCATCATACTATAGAGAAGTAGTATTAAATATCTGGCTCTCATAAAGATACTGTAATCAGGCACATTCTGTGAGTTGTTTGTTGTTAAAATAATAACACTCAGGGTATTAAAAAAAAACCCTGATATGTTTGGGAGTTTGCTTACCAATATATATTTATTAATTAATATATTTAATATATTTGCTTTGATACCCATGGATATAACCATGTATATTTTACAAATATTTTTTTTTTATCACAGCACCACTTTTGAATTGAGTTACAAGAAAGAAAGAAAAAAACAACACTTTTCAACGATACCCTATTAAGATGAATCTGTGTGCATCATATGAATTAATGGTTACAAGCAGTCGCATGTCAGACATGAAGTTAAGTACAATAGGAGGGGGATTCATGCATGTCTGACAGCCGGATTATCTACTGTATGTGGCGCTGTGTGACCGGTGGCCCACACTTATCAGAGGGGAGCAGCTGATCTGTGTCTGGGACGGGCTGGACAGGGCGGGACGTATTTCTTCTGCTGTGCTGGAAAAACGGACATATATGAAACATTTTTTTTTATAATAATAAGAAGAAGAAAAAGAGGACAGAGCTCACTTATTTCAGTCTACCACAGGAGCAAGATGGTGAAACAGCGCCGCGTCAGAGTGAACCCCGGCTGCGCGGCTGTTACGCCTCTTTGTTGCAGAAGAGGATCGTGGAAGGTAAGATAAGGTTAAAATAATGACTAGACGTATTTCTTTTTTTATTTACTTATCTTTTTAGGCTATTAGTTAACAGTTTGACGAGTTTGGCGCATTTTCCACGTCTAAATAAAATAGGAAAAAACTGCTTTACCGTTGAAAAGAGAGGAAGAGGCTGGTTTTGGCGGGGAAGTCGGAGTTTAATATATTTTATAACACGCTGTAACGTAAGTAAGTTTACAGTTAGTTCTATATGTATTGAACATTTGACCTAAATATTTAGTATTCACGCTCTGCTTACTGTTTTGTTTGTAATGGTGAAACGGTTTTGTCCACCAATCATCACAGTTTATGTTGCTACGGCGGGCGATGATTGGTCCGAATTTGGGAGCTCTCTCTCCTCTCCTCCGTCACCATAGAAATGGTCCAGATGGCCTCCTTAGACAGACGCTCCACTCACATTATTTACCTAATCTCTCATATGGAAAGCGTAACGCATTGTTGTGAAGTTATGACTATTGCAGTCCCTTGTAATTATTGTAGCTCGGATTAATTTTTATGTTTTTATCATTCTGTATAAATATCAAAATTGTACTTTGAGGCAGCTTGAAATTAGAAATAGCCGTGGAGTGAGACCTCTTCCATGCGTCTTTGTCTGCAGCAGCTTCGGGGTTACAGTGGGTGCGCCCTATTTGTCAACCGGAGAGGCAATTGATGCGCCTGGTAGGCGTGGTCGGCACATTCTGTACACATGATGCGCCACACAGACCCACAGGGCAGAAACCGATTTCGACCATGTGAGTTATAGAAATGCTTGTGAGATTTTTATTATTATTATTATTATTATTATGCTTTTTTTTTTTTTAGAGTATTTACTTATTGTGGAAGCTTAGATTATTAAGTATTTACAGCAACACGATGCATATCTTACATAAATCTGTTGTGGGATTGTGTCTTCTTTAAAAAAATAAAAAAATCTCCCCTCACTTTGACTCCGCATCGCTTCTAGCCAGGTCTTTCCCCGGCTGACTGTGGAGGACTGCACCCCGGGGGAAGAAGGGCAAGAAGGAGGGAGAGGGAGACAGACAGAGGAGAGAGTGGGCGGGGAAAATAGAGGAGACAGAGTGGTGAGGAGAGCAGCATCTCCTCATTGATGCTGAGTCACAAAACAGAGAGAAATCAGCTGCATCCCATGAGGCTTTGGGAAAAATGGAGGAGCTAGAACACACCTGCCCTCATCCCCGGACGGTAGGGAGGATGTGCACGGCTGTTTGCTTGCCTTTCTGTGAGATGAGAGTGTGTATACTGACTGTGTATGTGTTTGTGTGTGTGTGTGTGTGAGGAAGGGAGACAGGAAGTAGGGGGGAAAACAAAAGGTTCCTCCTCTGCCCCCTGTTATGAAACAGATCCTGGATTGTATGTGCCTGAGGGAGATGCTCAGAGTGCTGAGTGGACGGTGTTGTTGTTGTTGTTGTTGAGGGGGCTGCCAAAGGAAGAGAAATGTCCTGCTGAGTGAGAACTGTCGCAGTGAAATCACAGAGCCTCCTGCGTTGGGATACTCCGCTTTAATCCTCTTTGACACAAATCATGCTGTCAGCCCTTTTGTATCCCCTGAGTCGTCATTTACCTGTTTCTTCTTCACCTCAGCCTGTTTTCTTTACGGCAGTCTCTCTCTTGGCTACTCATGCTATGGCTACTGGCTTGTGTCCTTCCCCCCGCCTGCCCCCTGCCGCTTTAATCCTTCTTAGGCCAGATGCTGTATCTTGTGCCAGATCGGGCTTTATACTGAGCACGCTCCGGCCGCACGCCCTGATAGGCCCTTGTACTCTCCTGATCACAAAGTTTAACCTTGGCCATCTGCTCTTTGCTAACTCTCAACAATCTCGCTATGCCCAAGGAATCACAAGTGATGAGGCATCTTCCTGAAGGGATTTATGTAGCTGCTGCTGTCTGAGCTTCGAGTTTTTCCTGTTTAAATTACACAAAGCAAAAATGTTGGTGGAAAAAGCTTCAAGCTAAATGTATCGTTCATTGGAGTAGCACAGTCCACAAAATCCTACCCTTTGGACTTAATTGAGTACATTATGTGTTTCAAAAAGTCAAATAATTGTTTTCAACAAAATCAGTCTTGGGCTGCACAGTGGCACAGTTGGTAAAGCTGTTGCCTTGCAGCAAGAAGAAGGTTGCAGGGGTTCTGCATCTCCAAAAATGCTATCCAATTTCAAAAGCAGAGCAAGGATACACAAAGAAAGTGTAAACTTGCACCTGTGTTAATGTAGAAGCAACGAATTCTATATTTTCATGTGGTGTCTTTATAGTTATTTGTTGCCTGTTTAATTACTGCACAACAACAGTTGCGTCCAGACTGCAGCCCACATCTTTGGCTTACTTCAGACATTTTTAACTGTATCATCCACAAATGTAATAACAAGCAACCGTTTCTGCGTTTCTTACAAAATGCTTGTGTCCAGAACCACCTCGCAGTTTCTCTGCGACTGAAGGTCTATGATCCCCCCTCCCCCCTCACCACCACCATCACCACTGATTACCTGTTTACCTGAAACCTGCCATCGTTTCAGACTCTATTTTTTCACCGCTGCTCCAGGAGGAGCCACTGACGTCAGGGGCCCGTCTGAACCCGTTTCCATGTTCTCTTCCTCCTCTCACACTCCCACAGCTTTCTGCTCTGCTCTGTCTCTCTTTCACGGGTGTGAATGAGATTCGGTGAATACTCCCCTGCAGTCAACAGATGGCACACGAACACAGTTTATTTTATTTTATTTTTTTCAGGAGGGCTCACATTGCAGCGTTTTGACCTTGATAACAGTCTTGGCACTTACAAATTAGTATATCCCGTTACCTGATTTGTTCGTCTGTGCTCTCTGGTTTTAATTTCCTGTCAGAGTGGGAGAGAGTTCACTTCTCCCTTCCAGCGCCACGCTTACCAAAGATTTTTGTCCTCTCTCTGTCATGTTCAGTGCATACAGTTGATTGCGGCGAGAGGTGAGTGTCGGTGATCAATAGCACTGAGTGCAGCTCTTTTCTGTCTCCGCTGTCTCAGAGTGCAGAGTGAGCATCAGCTGTAGTCAATACCTTAATGGTGGTTTTCTGTAAGTGGCGAGGCGAAGGGGCAAATGGCTGTTCTCCTGGGTCTTCCTTTAACCCAGTCCCTTTCTGACTCAGACTCTCACCGAGCCTGCCATCTTCGCCGCGGAGACCAGCTGCGACTGTCGAGCGCCTCACGAGAAGCTCAGCATCACCCAGGCCTGCAGAGGCACCCCAGGTACACGTTCACCTTCACGCTGCTTTTACCCTCATTCTTCGCTTGGTCTTTGTTTGACTTCCTCCTCTATTTTGAAAGTCATGTTTTATAAGCTTTGTCTGAAGTCCTTGCAAAACTATTCAGATCTCTTTAACTTTTTCATATTTTCTCACATTACAACCACAGACTTGAATGGCTTAGTTTCCACGATTATTACTATTATTATATTTATTATTATTATTATTATTATTATTATTATTATTATTATTATTATTATTATTATTATTATTATTATTTGGCCATATTTCCAAATCTGTATTCCTTTCCATTAGTAGCTTTCATTTAGTTTTCTCTTGAATTCGTATTTCAGTTCTAAATTTGGCACCAAATTAAATTAATTATGTCATTACTCTTTAGTTATTTAACTGAGTGCAGTTATGTCATGCTAAGTAATAGCATGAAATAATGAATCATTTGTAAACAATATCAGTTTAACCACGGTTATACTGGTATAACTGGTTATATCAATATAACTGATATAACCACACCATGTGACCCTAACCATACTGATATAACTGTGGTTATAACTCCAGCTGTTTCCTCTTCTAAGTTTTTCTGAATGTTACACCATTTCATTTCATTCATTTCATTTATTTATTTATTTCGAACAGACATTAAAAACAGTCAAAAAAGAACAAGAAAACAAAATAGAATGAGACAAACTTAAGAAATAAAATGTAAAACAAATTATTTTGCCCATGTGACATGCAATTTTATATTTTCTGTTCGAAAAGGAGCAGGTAGAAGATACCTCTTATAATATCCTGCCCCTTTCATACTTGTCGATGTATTATCAATTGACTTTCAGAACATCAACAAGAGACAACTTGTTTCCATTTTTCATTATGTTTAACTATGTACAATTATTTTAAGTACTCTTTATATAATCATTTACATTATAAACTATTAAACATGTTATATAGCATATTTTGAAATGAGTTCTGCTTTAATCAATTTTTTAAACTGGTTTACATTTGTAATTTTTTTAAATCTCATCATTCAATCCATTCCAAACATTTACTCCTCACACAGATAAACAAAAACTCTTCCTGGTTGTTCTAATATGTTGTTTTTTAAAATACCCTTCACCTCTTAAATCATAACCACCCTCTCTGTCACAAAACATTTCCTGTATATTGTGTGGAAGTTTTTTGTGTGGACACCAATTAGCTTATTGCGCTAATTCCTAGCTGTATTGTTTATTTGGGTTTTTTCAGTGGACCGGCCGGTCAGAGTCTATGCAGATGGCATCTTTGACCTGTTCCACTCGGGCCACGCTCGTGCGCTCATGCAGGCCAAGAACCTGTTTCCTAACACCTATCTCATAGTAGGAGGTAAGAGAGGCTACTAATAACTCTCCCAAACTCTTCATAACCGTTTGATGTTTCTGTATGCGTCCGTGTGTTTTCTCTCCATTGCTCCGGGAACAGTGTGCAGCGACGAACTGACCCACAAGTACAAGGGTTTCACAGTCATGACGGAACACGAGCGCTACGAAGCCCTGAGGCATTGCCGCTACGTGGACGAAGTCCTGAGAGACGCACCGTGGACTCTCACGCCGGAGTTCCTCGAGAAACACAAGGTGCGTTTGTGAGAAACACTCACAGTGCCGTCTTCCCAAAATTCCGCTAAGAGAAAGAGAGAGAGAGAGAGAGAGAGAGAGAGAGAGAAAGAGAGAGAGAGAGAGAAAACTTGCCATGAAAAAAGTTGACTCACCACAAATGCAGTTTACGTTGACGTGATGTGACCAAACATTGGGCTTCGTTTATTCTACATCTGCCTGGTTTTCTCCAGTATACAGTAGTTTTTGATCATCTTTGTGTTTTGACACACATTATGCTCTTAGTTTGCTTTCTTATCACGGAAACAGCAAGGTCATCGTTTGCTAGTGTCAGTAAAATAGTTCAGTAATATGATGAATAGCGATGGGGCTGATCCACTAGCGGAACAAGTCAGCGTTGGGCCGGGGGGGCGGGGACAATGACCGGGCCCCTCATGTGTATCACCTGCCAGCTGCTGGAAACTGTTGGGGGTGGGGGGCGCGTCTCTCTTTCATTTTTAGCCAGGAAGCACATTGGCTAAACCGAGAGTCAAACAGTCACTGGGACTGACTACTATATATTCCATTGAGGGACAGTAACTTTAACATTACATACACCTTTCTGAACAGGCGAGGGCGCACTTTCTCCGTCTCTAATCAGACATTAAAGCGACTTGAAACAATTCCTCCCTCCCTGGCACCTACAGACCCGGGCCCCCATGGGCACGCATCTGGGCCCGGGCCGGGTGGCAGCCGCACCCCCGGGCCCCCATATATATAGCTCCGCACCTGGGCTGATCAGTACCGAGTAAGAAGAGGGTGAAGAACAAAAGGAAGCAAATCCAATCATAGAAAAAAATATATATATTAACGATATGATTTCTGAATGAAATTTGTTGGACTGGATGTTATCGAAGGGTTTTAGAGTAAAGGGGGTAGAATACATAGTTTTTCGGTAGCACTGCTCTGTGTTGATGTACTGCATCTCATAAAAACTTTTGCAAGGTTCTGTAAGCAGTGCAGAACTTAAAGGCCCTACTGCCCGTTCACTTGAGCTCTTCTCATGTTTTCTGTGTTTTCTGCCAAACAGTGCATGTCCTTTGGTTGTTTCTCAGATCGATTTTGTGGCTCACGACGATATCCCGTACTCCTCAGCAGGAAGTGAGGACGTTTACAAACACATCAAAGAAGCAGGTCGGGCAGTGATCTGCGGGGAAATCAGAAAATCGTGTCGCACATTTCACCACTAAAGGAGGATCGGGCCGAAATAACCTTCTGCTGGCATCTTTTACTGTCAACCAGGGATGTTCGTGCCCACGCAACGGACGGAGGGGATCTCCACCTCCGACATAATTACTAGAATTGTCAGAGACTACGACGTCTACGCCCGACGCAACCTGCAGCGGGGCTACACGGCTAAAGAGCTCAACGTCAGCTACATCAATGTAAGACACTGCATCGTGTCAGAACAGTGGCCAAATCCGAATTTGCAGCAGACAAAGCAAGTTCTTGGTCACCTAACTAGAACTTTTACTTATCGTCTTAGATTATATTTTGAACACTTTGTTACTCCTCAAGCATTTTTTTGTTACTTTTATATTCATGTTTCCTGATTTTTATTTTTATTTTCTATCCCCTTAGGAGAAGAAGTATCGGCTACAGAACCAGGTAGATCGCATGAAGGAAAAGGTTCGAAATGTCGAAGAAAAGAGTAAACATTTTGTCTACCGGGTGGAGGAGAAGAGTCACGATCTCATCCAGAAATGGGAAGAAAAGTCTAGAGAATTCATTGGCAACTTCTTAGAACTTTTTGGGCCTGATGGGACATGGGTAAGTCAAGCACGGTACTCACTTAATGCTACAAATGTATCCACCACATTAATGGTTCATCATAATTCAAGCCATCTGTCAATAAGCTTAAAACCTTTTATTGTTTTACATTGAATTCAGCGAAAATGACAAATGAGACGCCGCTATTTGACTTAATATTTATTGACAGATGAAGATGTGTAAAAATCACAGTTGTCACCACACATTGACAAAACATTGATTTTGTCAATGTTTTGTCAACATTGGGTGGTATACTTAGGATCATAGTCCGTTTGGAAGTTGCACTTGATCAACTTTCTGCGTGGTGTTGTTTCAGTATTTACACCTAATACTGACATACTTTCTTCATGAAGCCACCTATCGTGTGAAGAACACCAGCCTTACCTAAAGAAAAACTAGCAGCACAACATGATGCTGCCACGCCTGGACTTAAGAGCTTTTATGGTGTTTCCAGGCTTACTGCAGATATAACAAATGCATAAATTGTAATATGACTTTTGTAGGACTTGTTCTATTGTTGAAAAAGACATTTTCTTGCTAGCTTCAACCAGGACATTCATAAGGTCTTTTGTTTCAGCTCTGAGGTTCATACGTACATCTCGCACTCTTTCCTGAGCAGTACGATTGGTGGTCATTCCTGTGGTGTTTAAACCTGCATACAATTCTTTTTTTTTAATGGATAATACTTTGCATTTTCTGGATGAATCAGACTTGCGAGTGTCAACAGTTCTTTCCCTGTTGCTTTCACTGAGTCATGTTTAGTTTTCCATGAAGCAAGCAGTGTGTTTGTGATTTTCCTGTGAAACATGTACACACATTTTCCTCTATTTAACTTAATTCAGTCTAAGAGACCCATGGTGTTATAGACTGGGCTCTTCCAAGTTGTTGAAAGGCATTCTTAGTGTATGTAACCCTTTGAATAAAAAAAAAAGCATCCAATTTTTCCCACATATTTCTTTTTGAGAGTTTTTGTCTTCCAGTTTTGAATGCATCAAGCTACTTTTTTCTATTTCTTACCACCAACATACCTAAAACTACATCTGTGCCACCAAACAACAATCCTCCTGACAAGCCAGAGTTATGCCTCAGTCTCTTTGTCTTAGCCTCAATGTTTCAGGTGGACAAAATGAGCTGGTCACAAGCCAGTCCTCAAGGGCCGATGCATGTTCCTGCTCCATGACAGCCGAATTAGCTCCTGAGCGTTTCATCAAGCTCAGCAGGAGCAGGCTAATGAACCATTCATTTGGTTCAGGCTTGTTAAACCAGGGGGAAAAAAACGAAAGCATGCAGGACACCAGCCCTTAAGGACCGACTGCGGTTCATCAGTGATTTAGGTGGAATTTTAACAAGCAAGGATCGGATGGGAAAAAGAAGCCAGGGGGGAGTGTTTTAAATTTTTTTTATAACATCCATCCTGTTGTGTTTACTCATCAGAATTTGTTCCCAGGTCTGCTCTGGGTTTAGAAATTGCACTGCAAACCACAGGCTACACATGTACAAACCTTCATTTTCTTCTTCTTCTTCTGCTGTTGAACAGAAGCAAGTGTTTCAGGAGCGCAGTGGTCGGATGCTGTCCTACGCTCTGTCTCCCAGAGAATCGCCCTGCAACAGCCCCCCGCGTGAACTGTCCCCGCTGCGCTCCCCGTCCCCTCCGTCGCCCCCCGCCCGCTGGTACAACGCCCGGCCCTCGCCCCCCACTTCCCCCAAAGGCGCATCGGCCTCGATGAGCAGCATGAGCGAAGGCGACGAAGACGAGAAGTAGATGTGGATTCAGACAGAAACGTTTCACTTTCATGGTACACTGCCTGGGAACACTTCACCAAAAAAACAAAACAAACAAAAAAAAAAAACTATATGACAACAAAAAAATAAAAAACACTTTTCTTCAAACAGCGGCTGGAAACAGAATCAGGTTTCCTCAAAGACGTTGCAGATTTGCAATGCTGACATTGATCAGGGGAACTGTGGTCCGGACCTGTGGAGCTAATAAACAAAAGCCATCATTCTCTGGAGAGCCAAGCAGAAAAAAAAAAAAAAAGGGCGAGATGCGAAGAACAGAATGTGGATTTATTCGATGTATTTAACGTCTCCGTTTTCTACAAGGACAGGAATCCTGTGCAATATCAGTGAAGAGGATTTGCTTTGGATTGTCCACAACTAATACAGACACTCAACCAGCCTGCTTATAGTATCACTGGGTTGTTTCTTGTCCTGCTTTTTGTCCTTACTTTGTAAGATGCCAACCTTCCATAAGTTTCACTCTAGAGTCCCCCCAAACTTAGAGCTTAGAATAGCAGAAAGGGCACAACGGGCAACCCAAACACATCACTAATGCTACTTTGAACCATTTTCTTTTATGTGATGCCCCCCGCCATCCCAAAAAGTTGAAGCTTTAATAAGATCCTTTTGCTTTTTTAAACACTTTTTAAGAGAATTATTATTCAAATCAAAATTCTGCATTCACAAATTTGATGACACCACTGGTAAAGATGAATTAAAAGCCCTAAAATAAGATCACCTTGTTTGCAAAAGCTTAAATTCATAATCAAAAAAAGATGAATAATCCAACCTCTAATTTGAGTATATTTCTTCGGTGAAAGCGCAAACTCCATGTTAAAAAATACTGTTGTTTTCAACAAAACAATGTCTGGCACAGTACCTCTTTGCACAATCTTGGCATTAAGAGTCCTGGGTCCTCCATGATGTTCTTAGGGGACCCTGCTCCAATGGTTTCCTGTGGGTTTTACATCCAGGCACTGAAATGGGCATGCAAGAAGTGTCGATTTTGTGTCTGGGGAACCATTTCTGCATTGATTTGGCCGTTTATTTTGGACTCTCCTCCAGTGAACGTGAGGTTTTTCAATGTATTTTATCCTTGACACCAATCCTGCCAAGAGACTTTGTTGCAGAGAATATCGATGTTCCTTTTGTTGTACCCGATGGTAGCAAGACAAATGTCCTCATCCTAGTGGCTAGGAGAAATAGGCTTGTGTCTCATGCCATATCTATGCCTAAAGGAAACAAACTCTCAGAAACTTTAAAACTTAAAAAAAAAAAATTGCATAAATTAAAAAAAAATATTCATTGGTTGCTATTATTTTAAAAGAAATTATTGGCAATACCACAAATTGTGTCTCTGGGTGTTTTGTTAAAAACAACATCTAAACAAAGTCTTTAAATGTGACATCACACTGCTACAATAAATGATTTTACTTTGAGGCTTTTTTAAACATCTTTACTAGGGGTGCCAACCAGATTGTCTGCATCTGTATAATTTATCGTACCATGCAATCTTTTAGTCTTTGGATATGATGATGTCAGTTGTCCATAGAAAAACTCAGATGATACTTGAATTGTGTAAAAAGAAAAAGTAAAGCTCACCATGTGGCTACCTTTCTGTTTATCTCAGGTCTGCTTGCCCATACCAGCTCAGTGCAGATGATCTTCCATCCCCAACTAAATTATAACCTTAATGCAATGTAGACACATTATATGTCCTGTATGCACATGCTAATCTCCACTATATGTAAAAACTTTAGAATTATGTCTTTTTTTAAAATCACCGTTGTTCAAAAGGCTTAACAAGTTAATAAAAATCTAGATCAGAATGTATATTGCCATACACGTCTTTCTTTCAGCAAAAACCCCCCAAAGAAAACCCTGAAACGGACGGACCACACAAGAGTTTTCTTTATTGTCAGGTTTGATAGTTTCTACTGCTGATCTCATGCAGACTGACAAGACGAGTCTACTCTGTTACTTCCAGGTGAATGTGGCATTATTGGTCTATCTTGCATACAAATATATCATTTAAGCGATTTGTACAGGAGGATGAAAAACACAGTGATCAATCCACACACTCTATGTACAGCTTACGCGTTAGGTTTATCTGCTATATATATATATGTATCATATTCTTTGAAACAGATCAAGTAGATGTTTTTGATGACAGCAGAGGTTCACAACAACTGAGCGTGAAAATGGAGGATCTCCCGTGTTGCGGCGTCTTGTTTAAAGTTAAAAAGTACATTTTTAGGACCGATCTAAACAAAAAAAAAGGGAGACCAAACATTTACCCGCACAATTACTGCTACTCGATAACATAGCACTTTTTTTTTTTTCTTTTTGTACAGCAGGTGTGTGACTAAGCGTCCCTCGGTTTCACTGGCAGGTTTCAAAGGCATTGGCAGTGGTGAAATGAGGAGCATCTTACAGGATGTGGAAGGTTTTCCCAACACCGCATTCTTCTTTTATTTTACTTCAGGTGACGCTAAAGGAGATGAAAGAAGGAAACTACTTCAGACTGATGAAATTTCCCACAATCCTCTTTTCAAATGGTTAGTTCAGAACTGTTGAACTTATGTTCTGTAAAGAGGTTATGCAGAGGTAAAATCTTAAGCCCAGTAAGACTCTCTCTTGGCGTCTTCGTTTTTTTGTATAAAGACAGACTGACTTTGTCCCAGAGGTTGAACCTGGCGGCACTACGACAGGTGGCGGTTCCAAAGGGGGTCTCAAAGGAACTTCGATCTCTAAAATGCAAATTATATTTTATGTGATTTGCATAACAGTTAATTTTTTTTAAACACTGGAAATTGAGGTTGTGCATAACCAGTGAGATTCTGTGTGAACGCACTCTGAGTGAGAGGGGAACACGTAAAGCATTTATAGATATGCAACGTTATGTTCAAGATTTGCTGATTTTTCCGTGGTACTTTTGAGTATAGTTTGGAAAGCAACCAATCCTGGAGAGGCTTTCCTTTTTCTTGGTGTTGATTGGTTTTTACCCCCAGAGAGCAAAAATAAGAAAGCCCATTGATGTTAGCTTCTGCAGTAGTGCTAAGATTGTTTCCACTGTTTGAATCAATCCACACTATCATTTGATGTCTGAACTATTAAAACAGGCAGTCAAAAGCATTTTCAAAGATGTTTCAAATATTCATGAATTGTAGCTATTTGAGGGAACCTGTGGCTCACTGTGTAAGAAAAAGTGGATGTTTTTATTATTGCCATTATTTTTATACTGCTTTACTTTGATAGTCTGATACTCTGATTTGTATGCTCTGTTCTCAGCACGTTTCCCGTGGGAACAGAACTGGTGATGCGCGCCTCCAACCTAAATTTCCTGTGAAAATGTTCATTTCTGCATTCATAAACACCGAATGGAAACATCACAGTGGTGTAAAGGTTGATAAAATGACAATGATTTACATAACGATAACGTGTCATGCAACTTATATTGTTTTACGAAGGCAGATATATTCCCAAACTAGTTGTTGGCTTCAGCCTGGATAATAATCAGGATTTATGCTAAATACAGACACCAAGAGAGTTACCTACTGCAGGAAAGATATTAACCGTGTATAACAGTCTAACAGAACATTGCTTGAAAAAACAACTGAATTATCCACTCAGCACAGAAGTTAAAGACTTGGTCGATGTGGAAATGCAGTCTTTTGACTCTGAATGACGTTTGAAGTTACTGCACTCTAAAGCATAAATATAACAGACTTAATAAACTTCTAAGAAGCTCCTCAGTGAAATAAAACGGGACAACCTAATAGATTTTAATTTGCGCTCCGAGATATTTCACAATCGAAAGTCTTCTCTTTGAACATATTTTCCTCTTGCAGCCTCTCCAAACGCTCATCTTTGTGTGCCGTGTGACCTTATTTTTTTTCCCCCTTTTTTTTAAAATAACAGCTTCTTATTTTTAAAACAACAGAAAATAAACTAGATGTTCAAATTATCACTAAAATATATATATAAAAAAAATAATCAACAACTGCAACATCTAGTTCACTTTAACTAACTCAGCATAAGAAAACGCAAAAGTGCATCTACAAACTTTGTTCAAACTCATTCAGAAGACCGCAGGGATCAGCAGGAATTCAAGTGAGACACGAGGCCGACCAGATGATGCCGAAAGCACACAAAGCAGTGAGCATGTTGTTTATCCTTCATAGCAGCGTGAAATGATGACAAGCAGAACGGCAGTCCGTTGTTCAGGTGCTACAGGTCCATTCGTTCCTATGAACATCGGTACGTTACATATCGCTGGTGTCGGGAAAGCTACTCGGCGCACAAATGCTGGAACGGCGGTGTGTCTCATGCATACATGACTAGTTTGGTCCTTTTAGAAGTTGTTAATCGGGGTTGCAAGCAGTAGTGTCTGATGAGCGTTATTAATTTTTAAGTACTGGTTTGTGGCTGGGTAATGTTGGACAATGAAGCTAAGTAAGTAAAATGTAAACAAAAAATATTTTAGACTACTTTCATTTATATTGCCTCCCTTTAAAATTGTTCAGAGTTCAGTACACCGTGAACCATGAAGGCATGGTTCTAAAAGAAAACAAAACATATAAGTTCCCAAAAATAAGGCTTTCTTTCATAAATATAACAAAAAAAAGGTTATGACTTCTATAGGTTTACATGTAATGTCTTTGAAGCATTACCTGTTCTGTTTTCTTTTTTCAAAAAGGTGCATCTAGCTTCTAATTTATAAATATCTGTTTTTAACAATTAACCCTGACTAAAAATCTTAAAAAGTGCAATCCAAACAAGTATTTGCCACTATAATAACAAACTAGCCTACTGGCGCATTTAATCAAAAGTGTTTCACAAAGAAAAACCATAAATAAAAACCTCCTCGTCTTCTCGTTTGCACTGAAACATTGCACTGTGTTTTGAGAGAAAGAAACAGAATAAGTCTTTACCGAAGCCGAGACAGAGACTCAATCAGCAGAGTCGGGCTTCATCTGCCCAGAGGGATGATCAGCTTGGTCAGAAAGCGGCACGAGACAAGAGGTTAAAGACGGGAGTGTTGCAGCCAATTTAACTTCAACAATGAAATTGACAGAATCTACAATTGGGGTTAGATACGTTGCAGCTACAATACCGAGGATGGTCATTTTTCACTCTGTTCTGAGCCACAAAACAACAAAAGCTACGCTAAAGGAGGTTATTGCAATTGGGTGAAAATGTAAATCCGGGTCACAACACCCCAACAAACCTATCGCCAGTGCAACGTGGAAGCAAGTCTCATCCTAAACGAAGCTTTTTACCCACAGAACAACATTTCAGCGAGCATGCTCCGCACAGAGAGCAGCCGCTTTACGCTGGCAGGCCATGCAGAGTTATCTGTTGGCTTTGTATATGGACTTGCTGGCGTCACGCGGCTCTTTGCTGGGGTTGCTCCAGTCGTCCGCCTCGGGGCTGGTCTTGTAGTGCCGCCAAGCTGACTTGTTGAACACAGGCAGGCGTTCAAAGGACTCGCTGGACAGGGCCTTTAAGTGAGGAAGAACAGAAGTCGTTCACTGAAAAACGCCGTCAAGTACTAGAAGGATGTTTGAAAGGTACGAGCTGAAGTGAAAATGCCCTTATGACTGTCTTTGGGCTTTTATTTTGAGCTGTTGGTATTGCAGGGCCTTCAAATGTTATTTTATTTAAGTGCAAAGAAACATAGATTTGTAAGATCAAAATAAAGTTAAAAGGGAACAAATAAACGCTTGAGTAATAAAAAAAATGCTAAAAGAAATGCATGAAGCCCCACAGAAAAAGTTAGGTTAACCATCAGTACAGTAAAAGAGTGCCAGGGGAGCTACCTTAAAATTAATATCAAGTTTAAACTTAAACAATTTGAATGGCTGACATTAAATATCAAATCCTTTTCCAGTTACGAAGTGAGCTGTTCACCAACATTCAGCGTAACAAACCAATAAAGTTCGACTAATGTTTGGATCTCAGTGCTAAATACCGGTTAGTCAAAATTCAATAACAATGTAAGAATTGGCGATTGTTTCAGCAGAATCAACTAGTTAAATGTGTTACAAGAAACTCTTTGAGTCTAAAAAATATATATAATTAGTTAATAATATTCAAAATGGAGACACAATTCCAAACTCGAAAGATGAAATTAAGCTCATTACATGACTATATTGCCTAGAAAACAGGTTTATCAAAACTTCCTTCATTAAAAAAAAGTCTGTTGGAGACTGCCCCTACTGGCCAGAAGAAATTTTGCACTTGTGCAAACTTAAAAGTGCAACAGGAACAAACAGCAAGCCTCCCTAAAAGTGGTCTTTAATGGAGTCTGTGCTTTCTAATATCACAAGCTGACAAACAGTCATTGATGTTGCGAACACAAAACACCAGAAATGCTTTTATCCCCATTTTCTTCTTTTGGAAACTGAGTAAAAGCTTCTCTACACTCCTAACTGTTTTCTTAAAACCTATTAATAAAAATAGTACTACTGCACATCTGGCTGACCCAGGTTACCTTCAGATAGATGACGGCATCCGTGCCCACTCCCTCCATGGAGTAGAGCTTCAGGTCGCCCTGGAAGTATCGAGCGTAGAGCCGGGAAATCGGCAAACCGTAACCAAAACCGGCCTGAAATAGAGACGAGAGAACAAAAACAAACTTACCGTCTAAATGCTAATTTAGACCATCATAAAACCGAATGGTTTCCAGAGCGGGTGGGTGTACCAATGGGACGGCTCCCGGCTCCAGGCTGGGCGTCGGGGCAGTGGAGTACATGTAGTTAAAGAGACGGTCAATCTTCCTCAGAGGAACTCCTCCTCCTTTGTCGCTGATCTGGAGGCAGACGCCGGAAGAGTTAAAGATAACAAAAAACACGAAAACAAAAAGCTCGTGTGTCATCAGATATGTCAAAACAAACTCGCGTGCAAGTCTGTTTACCTTTATTGACAGATCCTCTTTACCCAGAGTGACTCTCGCCTTCACAGGCGGCAACCCCTCCTTACTGTTTTCATGGAGCTCCACCGTCGCTCTCATGGAGTTCTGCAAACAGCCACAGCGTCTATAAACTGAGCTTACGAGGGCAGAGGGATCTTTACAGAAAAATCCAGCCAATTCATTACGTTTAGCAGCAGAACAGCTCTGCTCACCTTGAAGAGCTCAAACAACATGTGGAACAGATGCGAGGGCACGTACACCACCTGGATGGGCTTCTTCGGAGCCTTCACTGGATAACGAAAAGAAGGAGAGTCTCTTTGGTGAACACAGAAAGCCGGTTCTTGGGAAGTTAATGACAGAGTGAATACTTTAATCACTATGGAGCTAAATTCGGAGCATCCAAGCACATGTTTTAGTGCAACATCTGTGTGACAGATTCAAAGAGGCGCAGGGTGCAATGCACTCACTGTTGAACTCCTCAATCTTGAGCTCGGGAGCAGCTAAGTAGTACTTCTCACACAACATCTTGGCAGTGTCGTAGGCATCTAGTAGGAGAGCAAAAAAAAAAAAAGGCTGAGAACAGAGCAGCTGAATGTCCATTGTTTATATCTGCAGTCATGTTTCGGATCACTAATGCTCCCTCCGTCCCCTCACGGTTCACTCAGAGTGCGGCTTTCATCCACGCTGATGAAATGTTCTTTGAAACTATCGGTGATGTATGCGTGTCGGCGACGGAGGAAGCGACTGATTCCTTAGAAATTCCCCAAACGCTCAGGAAGCACCGAAATGTTTTTATACAAGATCAGGTCAGGTCACATTCTTGACTCCCCCAGAGAGCAGGCTGAGGAAAAAAAAAAATAAATAATAAAAATAACACAGACACAACCAGAGGCAGCCGTGGCTCAGGTGGAGCAGCAGGTTGGAAATAATCGAGAGGCTGGTGGTTGGATTTCTCTTCAGGCGAGGCACAGAGCCTTGGTGGCTTTTGATTGGATTATAAATGAATATAATTACAAAAACAACCGCAGAGCAGTTTGATATACAAAGCAGAGGTCAAAGGTAACCTGTTATGCTTCCTGGAACCGGTTAGGATAGGTCTATGAGCTAAACAAAACATGTTCATTACCTTTTTTCTTTGCACAAAATCATTTTTGGACAGTGAGATTTTAGTCTGTTCACCTCTGTCCATTTTGAGCTTCTTAAGGCCTCCTGTCACTTTAAATTCAAATAAGCCCCACAACTCAATGTTTACACTCGCACCTGAAAATGGCTGTAAATGCAACCGTACAGCTTTGAAAAACATTAGTAGAGGTTCCTGCACAAACAGCAAGAATGCAGGAAATGGTTTCTGAGTGGCAAGTCAGCAGCAAAACACTCATCTTTTCCAACAGCCATTGTACAGAGCATGCAGCGGTAGAACGGGCTGACTAATCGTCTCAGCTTGGGTTGCTAGGTGATGGTCAGTGCCTGCTAATTTGTGGCATCACATTCTAGAGTTTTTTTGTTTTTTGAAATGGCCCATTTTCAAGACTCCAAAAAAACGGCTGGGTGGATTTAACTTTTTTTAAGCACTTGGGCTGTTTTTAGAAGCAGTAAAGACCCAAATGAAAGTATAAACACCTGCAAAAAGGACATTTTGCATAGGTTCCCTTTAAAATTAACCACTAGTTAACAAAAGGGGGGATATCAAAAATATTTGCATCCTCACCACAAAATTCTGCATCACTTTGAAATACCCAAGGAGATGAGACTAAACAATTTTGAAAACACTTTTTGTTGAAAGAAAAATAAAGCTAAGGATTTAAATATTAATGTGGTTAACAAGGTGGAGCAATCGTGCGTCAGAGCTGTCGTAATGCCACCTTCACAGGAAATACGATACTGACAGATGGTGCAATAAAAAAAGCTAACGTAATGCTGATTTATGTAGATGTGTTGAATCCATGCTTATTCTCCTGTACACACTAAAGCATAGGTCTTCATCCACTATTAGAGGCACTCAAAAATATGCATCAGTATTCATGCAGTAGGTTAAATACTGATGTATTTAATCAGTTGAAAAGAAAATTTAATCAGGAGGAAACTGACTACTTGGTGCATCTCCAGTGACTGCAACTCCAAATATTCAATTATAGATATTAGTCTAGCAGCAGTGGGGAGAGATCCAAAACAAATAAGGGAAATGTGTTATGGGATTTGGAAAGAATCTAATCCTGGCGAATTCCTAGTTCTGACACGAACACAACAAACTGACAGCTTTTGCTCTGGTCGTCATATTCCCTAAACTAAGCATCCAGAAAGCAACTTTAGAAATAATGGGAAAGAGTTTACAAGCTGTAATATTTGCCGGGGGGTGGGGGGGCAACAGTCCACACTAATCAGACCGCGTCCCCATTATTTCTCTTGCATCCTGCTAAGAAACTTTTACAAAAATGGAAAAAAAAGAGAGTGAAGTTCACACCTGGTGGAAAGTTTATTTTCTTTTCTGCAGAGCTCTTCCCCATGTAGCCTTTCTCTCCTGTGTCCTATCCGCAGCTCTGCTGAGCTTTTTACATGTGAGGACTCTGTTCTCTACAGCCACATCTGGAAGAAATTTCCTAGAGGTACGGCACGTTATATCGCCTGAAGTGAGCCTTTGTGTGAGTTTTGTTTTTTGTTTTTTTGACCCTGTAAACAGCTACACAATACGGCTCTTGAGAGAAAAACAACAGAACTGTTTGTAAAGAGCTGAAAAGAGAGATTTTAGGTTGATATGTATGGACGGTTTTTTCAAAATAAGTCCAGTTACTGATGGAAACACGATAATTAGCAGTCTGAACCACAAACAACAAAGTAATCCAAAAAAAAGAAAATACTTTAATTATTGCGTTTTCGAACGTAATGTTTCCATAATAGGCTGTAATTAAAGCCTAATTTAGCCCACAACTTGGATGGAAGACACTGCTTTTGTATTTTAAAAAACTGATCAAGGGCTTGTTGGCCTTGGTTAAAAAAAAAAAAAAAACACAACAACAAACGAACAAACAAACAAAACAAAAAAAAAACACAGTTCTTGAACTCACCACTAACAACTTCAGCCACACTGCAGCTGGGATCAATGCTGCCGATGTGTTTGGGATGGGCGGGGTTGGTGTCGTTACCGAACAGCAGAGCTGAACACAAACACAAAGGAAGACATCCAACTTCGGCTGCGGAGACGGACCTAACGGGGACGCGACGCCGACGCAGGCGCGAGACTCACTGTGCTGGTTGATGAGCATGCGGAAAGAGATGCGGTTGGTGTAAAAGCGGTCGAGAAAATACTGGATGTTGCTGCTGATGAAGGGGTCGAAGCCAAACTTCTCCTTGTACTCGATGACGCCCTGAGCCATGGTGGGCACGACGTCGTTGTGGCGGTTTCGGATGTCAATCAAGATTTCCAGGAAGCTAAACGAGAGTGAAAGAAGACAGAGCAAACTGACTTTTCCCACGTTTTTCTACATTAAAACCAGACTTTGGTGGTTTTTTGAATCCGATTTTATAGGTGCGAAAATTAAAAAACTCAAAAGTATGGGAGAAGGACTTCCTCTATTAATAGCTTTCTTCTTACCTCACTGCAATAAAAGGGCAGATTTTTGTAGTGAATGTCCTGCACACAAATTCAGAGTTACCATGTGTCCAGGTTTTTTTGTTTTATATACAAGTTTGTGACATCTGTAACAAAAATTTGTTGAACTGGGTTTTATTTAGGGGCGTCAGACTAATTGGGGATGAAAAAAATAAATAAATCCACTGAAGCCTGTGTATGATGTAACGAGTACAACTACGTTTGTAAGGCGTAGCATAGACATAATTTTAGAATCCAAAACCATTCAGATTCTTCAGATACGACTTTACTGGAAGAGAATCAAACTAACCAAAAACAGAAAAAGAAGAAGAAGAAAAAAAAAACACTCGAGGAAGGCAAGTATCAACTTAGTGTTTCTGCTGAGTCACTGTCAACAAGCTGTTCTTGGAGTTAAGTTCACAATGCAGTCAAGCCTCTCCTTAATCCTGTGTGCGTTTATCAGTCATGCCTGGCTGTTTATCAGACGGGGTATTGTTATGATATCAGCACACCCACACACCCACCCACACACACAGTCAGGACAGATATATGAGACTAGAGAGATCAACTGCAGAGTCAATGTTTCAACTGCTGCTTCTAGACTCAATGAAAGCTGAACAAACTGTTAACGCATTCTTTACGTTTTTAATCACAAAGTCAATATTCACTCACTCATTCAGAGCGTGAGGGTCCTCTGCCTTCCTGTTCTCGAAATCCAGCAGCTCCACGAAGCTCTGCATGTACCTAATCACGTCAAACAGAGACCAAAAGTCAACTTTCGCACCCTGAAAAATCATAAACGCCGTTGCCCGGAACCGACCGCAAAAAGAAGACGGTCACCCACCACTTCTGGACCAGTTTGACAGACGGCTGGCTGAGCAGCTTGTCGGGCAGCAGGTTGACCTCTCTCATGGTGTTGGCCAGCCGTACCGGCAGCTCCTTACGCAGGAACATGTAGGATGTCTTCTCACAGGCATTCTCCCTGCCTGAACAAGGGCGACAGAGTTGCATTAATTAGTGTTAGCTGCAGTGTTTTCAAATTGTCGCACAGAAACCTCCCAAAAAGTCACACATTCCATTTTTCGTGTAAAAGATGCTGCATCAAAACTGCCTGGAAATGGTTTGCATGCACTCCAGGTTTCCAGTTACCTGCTGCATAATGTCTGCTTCGTGGCTAATTGGGCACCGTGTCACGCTTCGACCAATTAACTCACCACTGATCGATCAGTTAACATCCTGACACTCGGGAGATAATTCTTAAAGAGACAGAAACAAAAGCTGACAGCATGTAACCAAAGCTGCAGAAGAAATATCAGTGGCCGTGTTCAAATCATGTAAACATGATCTGCTATGACCTTATTATGTGTGAAGGAGAACTATATATTTTTACCCATGGAGGGCCAAAGGTTGGTTGCTGAGGTTCACTGACAACCTGGTAAGTTTAACAAGGAAAGCAGAAATAAAAAATGCCTCTGTAAAATAAATAAACTGTTTTAAATGCAGTTTTAAATACATTTATTTTAAGAAACGAGGAAACAATTAGTAGTTTGGGCGTTTCCCGAACAACTTTTTTTTTTTTTTTTTTTAGCTCTGGGAGATCAATATTCATGTTAGCCAATTAGTTTCTTTCTATTACAATAGATGACAATATTAGAACAGCTGTAGAAAAAATATGATTTTAATAAGGAGGATCAGAGGTGAGGTCACACTGTGTGAGTTAGAGAGAACAGCTGTAACAATTAAAAAAAGGGTTTACTCCATTTTAAAACAAAGACAAGATGACTATGGAGTTGACATCCTAAACTGACTTTAGTAAGTTATATGAGCAATTACAAACCACATTGCCCCTATTGCACATTGCAGAGATTGAAGGTCATAACTGTGACTTTCAGATATCAAGAGCACTCCCAATGTTTCCAAATCCAGCTTTTTACAAGACAGATAAGAGTACCAGCTAATTTCTAGGTACACGTTCAATTTTGAGACTCTTTAAAGAAAATAAACTGTGGAGAGTGCTGCGCTGCCCAGGGGTTCTCACTCCCAGGCTACAAAAAACACATTTCTCAACTCTTCTTGGAGTCTTGTGTGTGGGAAAAATCTTTAAGGAACATCCCACCTAAACTCTCGTAATCTGCTTTCAACTTTTGATTTGTAGCTTGTGATTTTGATAAGAAACAGTAAAGAGACTCATCTTGAGGCTGAAAAAAGAAAGCGCAAATACTGTTCGGCCTCTAAGATAATATCCAACCTTTGTTATCTGACCGGAGATTCACTCACTCTCTTCCGACTTTAGCTTTAAACAGATAAGAGAAACTGAACTAGGAAATCGTAAATCTTTGGAGCAAAAAGAGATGAGGGATTAATGTTTAACATTTGAGTGGAAGAAGAAGATGTCACTCTGCCAAAGTGTCTTTCAAATACATCCACAACTCTGTGCGCCTTTCTCTTTATCCCATTGTATCCGACAGTACACTGTGTCCTTCTAGCCCGCCGTCCCATGTGTGCAAGAAAGGATTCACGCATCCTACCAAGCCTTTGGAGGGCAAATCTGTGACACGGTAAAAATCTGCTGTAATCTCAAGTTACAGCCTTTCTTAGAAAAAAAACAGCAAACGAGCATCTCCTGCAAGAGTTTCAGAAAACTCTTTTGTGCAACTGAATTGTCTTCAAGTGGAGAAAGAGGCCAAAAATAAGCAGAGCTACATCAGATAAAAGTTCACCCGGCATCAGCCTGTGTTACTGGAACATGCGCGGATCGCAAAAACAGAGCAATGACAAACACAGAATGAGCAAGTTTTACCGACCCTGACAAGTTAGTTGGCATTCCTAGTTGAGAGGCAGTGAAAAGCCTTAAAACAAATGAATCAGAAGAATACTCACACTGAAATGGAAAAGTAAATACTAATACTGTGTGTAAAGGTTTTGGTGTCGAGGGACAGAGATGGCCGTGGAAGATTTTGTCTCCATTTCTGTGTTGATCTGGCCACATGTTTTGATTCTTTATTCTACCTAAAGACTGCGATGTGACCTGAGACCATCAGATCTGAATTTAAAATCTCATGATATTTCAAAAAAATGTTTATGAAATTATGCTTTTTAACGACGTTCAAGAAGCCTTACGCAGGCCCACAGCATCTCACCTCCTCCAACATCCTTTACAGTAGCCATGAGGTGCCTTTCCACAGATTCAAACAATGTTTTATGACAAATCCACAGTGAGTGTTTGCTTCTGAAAATATGACTTCAACTCTGTACATGTTTATTTTTGTGATGGTAGGGCACAGACGGCTTTTGTTCTGGTATCTTTCCCAAAATAACCAGTTGGAAAACTCTTCAAACTTTGATCAACACCAAATATGCTAACAATTAAAATATATATTTATTTGCTGACAAGTAAAACAAGGGTTTTGTTGGCTGGGTAACACCAACAAAACCCTTCGTATTGACTCAACAGTTGCCACAAACTTCTTGTTGCTCACATCCAAACCACAGCTGCGGGGACAAATTACATAACAGCTTCTGTTTAATCATATGGATTAAGAAAAGCCTCGAGTGCAGGAGTGTGATCAGAAGAATAACTATGGTATATCTTATTATATATAAATCTGAATTTGGTTTTTTTTTTTGGAAAATGAAAAACAGTCATGATGACTTTCATTTTTAACACAATGACTCATGATTTTTTTTTTTTTTTTTTTTTAAATGAGAAACCAGTTGGGGGGTTATTAATCCCTATTGAGCAACTACAACAATGTGAGCGGAGGTGTTGTGTACCTGCACGCACCACCACTAGCCTCCATGCTGCTGCTTGTGCTAGCACGGCTGAGTTATCACAGTAAATTCAAATCAATTCAAATGCCACCTCTCATTGGGATAGTGTTTCCCTGCAACATGTGGTGCTCTTATTCTATTTATAAGTCCGACATTCACTGTGACACTTTACGAAGCCCATAATAACATATGGAAGAGTTAACATGAGACAATTAAAGGCCCCTGCTGTAGTTGCCATCTCCAATTGCAAGCCATTCTTTTATTATTATTATTATTATTATTATTATTATTATTATTATTAGGCTACTCACCAAAATCCAGGAACTGCTTGATGGAGAGCGGAGACGGTGAAAATCGGGAGTAATACTCGATTTTGGGGTGGTTAGTGTTTTTCAGCAGACACATGAAGATCCTCATTTTTGAAAGTTTAACGACGCTCGTCTCGTATTTGTCTGTTTGTTTGGGATGTGACGTTTCAGAGTCAGAGAAAATAACACGACCGCACCATCATTATCATCCTCACCGCCGGTAGCGATGGCAGAAGCTCGGCCGGTCCGTGTCTGTCTTCGGCGTCCACATTTCCACCGTCCGCAGTGGACACGAACCGACGGGACTCATTCATGTAAATAAGACGATGAATGAGCAGCGGACACGAAGAGCTCTTGTTGCGGCTTCCTGGGTCTACATTTCTAGATGTTCAGGTCGGCTCTTCGTTGTAAAGCCGCAGAATGGAAGAAATCTACTTCCTGTTACGTTTTTCAACGTAAAATGCTGCACGCTGTGACTTTGAAGTAACCAATGACGACCACAAGTCAGTGACGTGCACAGATAGTCGCTAGGTGGTGCTAGAGCATAGTCTTTTGTTCCTCTTGAGAAAAAAAAGTGCCCTTCTGAAATTGTTTTTATTGTATAGTGTGTAGCCCAAAGTACCATTTCTGGATTTTAAAGCATATACCAGAGCCTCGAATTTATTATTGTTTTTTGCATGACAAGACTCCCACAAATAAAAAAAAATAAAATAAAGGAAAATAGATCAATAAACAAAATATTCTACAATCTTCAGCAAGTCATGGTCATTTCCATTCCTAAGAAATAGCAAATTACCATCACTTTGTAAAAGGTATTAGCAGGCCACTTTTCATTTTCAACCTTGTGACTTGATGGAAAAAAATTATTAAAGTTTGATCTTATTTACAAAATCAAACAAAATTTAAGTGCACATTCCTTTCAATTAGGTCCATTAAATGAGATCTGCAAAAATCTTTCTATGTCCATTTTAACATTTTACCTCCCTTTAAAGCACAAAAGTAATGAACCTAATAATTTTTCAAACATATATACAACACTGTAAATATAATGTTTCAACTGAACATGGCATGTTCTTATTAGGTTGGCGAGAAGAAAACAGCTGTTAGATTATTTTTCATTTATCGGGAAGAAAGAGATCAGATTAATAAGCTCATGTATCATATAATTGGTGTTGTATTTATCTGGATAAATACAACAGATAAATACAACTTAGATTTTTTTTTTGGCTTATCAGTTACTTTGTCTTTGCTTCTACAAGCAGCAAAAACAGTTTTAGTGCCTGTTTTCTGACGTTTTGTAAGTCTTGTTATGGTCAACTTATTTGATTAAAATTATGTAAATATGGGTCATAATACTTCTGATTCTTTTCTTTATACTCCAGCATTCTCTAACAGTCTAAATATGTACGTGTAAAATTGTTGAAAAATAAATAGTTTGTCTCATTTTACTCTTCTTTGATTTCATGACTGACTGGCAAAATGTCCATGTCCCTATTATTACTTTATTTGCCTGAGGTGGGGTCTGCATTCAGTTTGCCAGTCAGTCATAAAACCAAGGAAGAGTCAAACGAGACAAACAATTCATTCTTTTGCTGTATCTGGATCAAATATTGTGTTTTAAATCTGACAAAACATGACGCCATAAACTGTCTCGACTTATTTTGAAGATCCGACCTATTCAACATCCGGTCCTGTAGCGATGTTTTGGGAAGCACGTACTTTCAATTCCGACTCAACCGCACTTGGCGGGGGAGGCGCCGGCAAATGCTGTGCGGTGATTGGCTGAAAACTAGGAAGAGGCCAGCAGAGTCAATTCAATTGGTTAAAAACACGTCCGTCAACATCATTCATTATCACTTGTTTATTTTATAAAGTAGTAGCTGGACGGAATGAAGCACCTGCATGGTATGCTTAAATGTCGTCTTAAATGTCGTCTTGAGGAGTAAAGACACCATTATAAGGTTTGATTATTAATATCCGAGTCGAGCTTTTTAGCCCATAGAAACACCGGGGACATTCAGGTCGTGATCTCTACTTCCCTCTAGAGGCAGAATGATGAAATCACTAATATGCAACTCAAGGGCAAAGACATTTGGAATCTGCCATTTTTATGTTTAAGCTCCTTTTCAAGACAATAAAAGTTCAACAGGAGCGTTTAATAATTTTATGATGGTGCACAAAAATACAAATAATAAATGGTCAAGTTGTTTTATTTGTAGTTCAAATAATAAACAGACATTGAGGGAAATGGGTTTAATTCCACACTGAGTTCAAGCAGGTTTTGGAGACCATTAATGCATTTATTTCTGTAAATTCTTTTTTGCAATTCTCAAATTAAATGTCAAAGATATCAAAACAACCTGCACATGAAGATGAAGTGGAAACGTTTAATAACAAATGTAAAAACAAACAAACAAAAAAATAATACATGAAAAGTAAGTTTCACATTCAATGCAACTGAACTGATTTCCCCTCTACATCCTTTAGGTAACCAATTTTGCTTGATATAGTGTTTTCTTTTTTCTTTTTTTTTTTGTGGTTTCCCTAATTTAGAGTTGTTCGTTAAAAAAACTGAAAGGCAAATGAACCTGAGAGACACCAAGTTTTGTACCCTTTTGTTTCCACTCAGAACTAAAAGCAGCACACAAACAAGGAAACAAAATCCTGCTTAAAAATACGAGCAATTTTATTAACAGTGGTATTGGTTAACAACTCCAAAATGTTCTCCTCCAACAAATATTTGGCGTCCGACTTCCACTTTGTTTCATCATTCGTACAAAAAAGTTGTTCCGCATGTTACAAAGAGCGCACTTTATGGGAAAAAGGAGGGATATTTAAATCCTTGTAAAGATCCCAACATTTATAACCACAAAGGCACAAATTCAATACATGCATAATGTACTATATACTCCTAATGGCAATGAAATAAAGATAAAAAAAAAAAAACAACTATTTGATTCTCTTTGAAACATTGATATGTCATCTGACGAACTGCAGCTGAGAGGGGAAAACGGGGCAGACAGTCGATGTTAGAAAAGAACAGCAGGGGAAATATAAAGTTAAACAGTGAACATATTGCCGGAGAGAATAGTTTTCTCAGAAGTGTAGTCTTAACCTGATCCAAAGTCAAAAATAAGAATCTGGTAACAATAATAGCAGCGAAAAGTACAGACCAATGACACGCTCCTTGATGAGCTACTCATTCTGCTGTGATGCACAGTGGTGGAAGTGTTATAATTTGGGCTTCACAGTCTCAAGGACTGACCAGCTTGAACTTACAGATTTAACTTTACACTCAGCATCCTTAGAAAGCATGCCTCAGAATAAAACCTGAACAGTTAACCTGAACTTTGAAGGGACCATTAAAAAAAAGAACTGTATAAAAGCCTCACATAGTTTGGAGACTAAAAACTAAAGATTTTTACATTTAAAAAGGTGTTTTAATAAGGTGCCATCAGAGGACGAAGGACAATTATTCACCCGTACAAAGTTGCCTGAGCTATATTAGCATCAATAGTGTTTATGTCCAAGAGGTTATAGAGAAGAGCTTTCCAACTGAGCTTTCCTCAATCTGAAGACGAATGCTTACGTGCCAGAACATATTGCTAAAATAAAAAATGACCTGAGTGTTCCAGTCAGCCAGCTGCACAACCTCCAAGTTCATTTATATTGATTTCATATTTATTGATCAATGCAACTCTACATAATTTCCTCATCAAACCAATGCATAGAGACTCTCAGACACACACATTCATCCAGGCCTCACGCAGAAACCGTTAATGTCGTCAACTTGGTGTTTTCGTTGTCGCCCGGTTCTTCTTCTGGGAGAGGCTCGTACTGTCGTCGGTACAGCAGCCGGGTCACCAGAGTGATGATGAACATCTCCAGGATGAGGAGTTGCTGACTCAGCACTGCGTAGACGGACAAAATGGTTTTAAGGTTTGCTCAAAGAGAGACTTTGGGAAAGTCGTGAGTTTTGAGTTTCTTCCTGACATTTAATGTTGGACTGAAACAAACTGACTATTGGTCGTGGTTCACTACGATCCTGTTTGACTTGATCGGTTTCATTCACTCATTTAACAGCAACTCGCATCTCTGTTGAAATACCAGATGAATTTGCTGTAAAAAAATTTTTTTTACATTATTTTTTACATTATTTTATGTCCTTTCCGCCTTTGCTATGACAACCGCTTGTTTTACCGCTGAAAAACAAACCAATTTGTTACAGAGAAAATATGAAATCTAAAAAAAGCTTGTCATTGGCATACATCAAGAAATTTTGATTTAATTACCCATCTGGTTTATAACATATCAATAATAGATAATTCTACAAGTCAGACGTCAAGCTTATCCGTCCTGGTGGCATTTTTAGATTTACTCAAGGATCGCAATAAAATGATGCCATTGTACAAAAAGTGTCAACACAGCAGCCTAAAGTTTTCTTCAGTATCATAAGACAGAATCCATCTGACAGAATCCATTCAAATTTTTTGGAATTTCTGAATTTTGTTTGGCAATAACTTTAGCTCCAGCATGAATGATTAAATTCTCAAGTGTCAGGTGATCAATAATAACAACATGTGTTTTCGCTGTCGTATCGGACAACTTCACCCTCTTTGGGTTGCAGAACAGGACGGGCAAGTCTCCTCGTTTCTTCATCACTTTAAGAGGAAACTGTTTGGATCTCTGCTCTAACAGCAACCAAATTGGCTGACTGACTGATTAATTAAATCCATCAGCAACGTCTGAGCAAAGAGGCTGAAGACGAAAGCCTGGTTTAACAACGACAAGAGCCCAAAGAAACAGACAGGATATGTCGGGACTCACTGTATCCTCTGGCGGGAGACGAAAAAGGCGGAGAGCAGGCGATGATTCTGTTCATGGCCAAGATGTTGATGATGGCCGTCTGCAGCTGGCTCAGGATCAGCACCAGCTACCGACATAAGCACACTGATGCAGTCAACTGCTGAGAGCGCGGCGCTGGGAAACTCTGCTGTTGTTCGGGATCCTACCTGATACATGGCGTACTTGGGGATGATCTTGAGCGTTCGCAAGGTGATCCTCAGGTGCATGAAAATGATGGTGACAGGCCACAGAGCAATGACCGTCAAGATGCCAACAAATGGGTTGATCCATATCGCTGCTCCGGTAATGCTCATCTGAAAAGCGATGGTCATGTAATGTTTAAGTATGCCAACAGATTGGTTCACCATCATCACAACTTCTGGACCTCTAACAAATCGGGGGGGAGGGGGGGGGGAGATTTGATTTCCAACAGAGATTAGTGAAAATAACAGCACTGAACATTTCAGGCAGCAATATGAACTCACCACAAAGCATACTAAAATAATACAGGGAGAAAAGAAATCCCTTTAAAGCAGAAACTGATTTCTACAAAAATAATGACAAATCATATTTTCCAGGAATATAAAACATACTAGCAGCCGGGGATCCATGAGAAACAGTAAATATTTGGAAGTCATCTACGTCTAGAAAGTAGATTGTCTCTTTTCATAAGGAATGGCCTAAAGGGATAAATATTTCTTTGGAATTTTATTGGCAGGAAAAACACAAGGTCAACGCAAGGAAATGACTTCTGTGTGAGAGCCCGACTATTGACATGTGGGCTGAGATTTTATCAGAAATTTACAGGATGGAGAGAGTAGGAGCTGAGGTGAATTGTTTTGAGGGAACGGTTTCTCTCACAGTGGAGGAAATGGATGGACTACAGAACAAAATACCAAGGAAGTCAAACCTTGACTGGGTAAACTGTAGATAATGACTTCACACAAGAGTGTAGATAAAAAAAAGAAGAAAAATCCAGACTTATACAGACAGTAAAAAAAAAGAAATAAAATTTTATGTAAATATTCGTCTTAAAATGTCAACAAAAAAGAAAAGAGAAAAAAAGAGAAAGTTTTGACATTTATAAAATTGGACTTCTCAACAGCTGCTGTGGTATTTTACCATCAAAAGCAGGGCAAAGCAAAGAAATGTATCTTCTCTTTATTTAAAAGGGAATATAAAAAATAAAAATAGCATTTTAAAGATGGATTGATCTTATATCAGCAAAGTATGAAATAATTCCGAATATCTATTTTTTAAAGAAAACAAGGAAAGCTGAAAACAAAACGAAATATCTTCTTCCAAAAGTAAGGAGTTAAAATATTGTTCTCCTCTTGTTTTAGATTTTAAATTACGTGTTCACCAGAAACAGAAACCAAGACATTGACAGGTACCCACACAAAGATGAGACTGAATGAATTAATATAAACTCTTATTCAAACAGAGAGAGGAATTTGTGACACCTCCAACATTCACTCACACACTGGACTGGAGCATCTGTTATAGATAACTCACATATTTAGGCCTAATGACACTAATGAAGAGTAATCAGAAATGATCTCCTGACAAAATACAGTGTTAGCTACGATGCAACTTGCAGAAGCAATGATATTCCTACCATGTCCACAAGCTTCAATCCGTTTTATTGGGACTTTATTTGATTGATAGATCAACACAAAGTGAAGTCAAAGGAAAACCATTCAGCTTTAAGCTGCGTTTTTTTTTTTAGGAATTAATACTGTAGAAATCTGAACAGAATTGTGGGAGTTTATTTTTGCCCAATCATTGGGAAAAAAAATCTCCAACTCAGCAAAGATGAATGAAAAGCATCTGAACATTTGTAGATAAGGATGTCAAAGTTCACAAGCTTTTCTTCAACAGGGCCAGACACGCTTGTCTGACTAAATAAGACGCATTTTTTTCTGTCACTTTTCGTCCCAGAAGGGAAAAAAAAAAAAATCCCACAGCATGATGATCTCTCCTCCTTGTTTCACTCTGTGGATGGCGTTGCCGGCGGCGCTTAATGAACGTGTTTGGATTTTCTCATTCTAATCTGAATGCTTTCCAAACATTTTCTTTTTTTTTTTCTCCGTGTCATAAATCTACGTTGTGTGGATATATCCACATCAGATGCTTATAAAACACACTGAGGTTTGTGGTTGTAATGTGTGACAAACTACGTAAACATTCACGGGGAATGAATTTGTGAGGTGCTGCATGTACACATTAAGCTGCCTTAAAAATCATTAAATTGGCATTAAATGAATAACTATGTAAGAATACACACATACACACACACACACGCACACACACACACACACATGAGCTGTGGGAAAAATAACGGGACTTGATCTCTTTGACTTACATCTTGCTGGTTGTAATTCCCGTTGGTCCACAGGATGATGGAAAGGAGGGTGAAGATAAGCTTCAGAAGGGCAAACTGGAATGATCCAAGCTTCAGCAGGAAGAGAGTGCGTCTGGAGTTGGAACAGAGGAAATCAATTTACGGGTGCTATTTTTTTTTTTTACTTGATCTTCATCTGGGAGACAAAAAGTTACCACAAGTCCATTGTTGAATCCCCAATGAACTTCACCATAAAGATGATTTTTTTTTTTTTTTTTAACAAGACAGAGGGAGGCCTGTTTTATTGGGGAGTTGCGGCAAGTCAGGATCTGAACATGCCCAGAGAATGCTGACTGTGCCAGATGACTCTGAGGGATGTCTTATAAACAGATCAGTCGAGAAGTAGCAGAGCGTGCCTTGGCATGATCATTATCACCTGCATCACTGTGTGTGGGGAGGTAGGGTTCAGATTTTCTTTTGCACAGATTAGGGAAAAAAAAAAACAACTCAAATTCAGCTCCGTCTCTAACAACAGCATGTAAGCAGCATAAATGACCGGGTTTAATCAAAAGCTAACCTGTTAGCAATTATTAACAGCAACCAAAAAGAGGAACGGAGGGTTCACGGCACCCATGAGGAGTACGAGAGGTGAATGACCAGGAGGTTGCGTTGTTTGGAAATCCTGCCTTCCTCCTGTTTGAATCCAACATGGTTTGCACACAGGCTGGTTATGTTCAAACAGGCTAAAAACACGCTTCAAAGCTCTCCGACACGACTGAATCCGTCACTGACTCCAGGCTGCATCTGTACATGATCAGTGTTGCAAAATTCTCCGCGCAGCACTCCTATGTTGCATCATAGACAAAGCTCCTTCAAATCCTTTGACAATTACTTTTGTTCAGCACAGGTTTTCAGCTAAGGCAGTGCAGTACCTCGCAAAGGTTTTCACGCCTCATAACCTCTCTCGTACTTTGTAAGGATACAACTCTGTGCCAAGTTTTTATCGTTTTACCGAAGACGGACAACATTCTTGCATTCAATATTGTGTCATGTTATTTGACAAACAAAAATGAATTTCAATTTCGGAGACCAGTGAGCAGAAAACCAACGCGAAACCAAAGGGATGCTGACGATAAAACTAATAAAATGAATCGTAAAGATCCTTGATGCATCCGTACGAAACGCATATAGGTAATCTTGATTAACTTTCCCCGTTAAAACTAAAAACTATCCCCGTTTTTAGTTTGCCAGGAACATAAGGAGACTGCCCAAAAATAAACTGCCAAGCCAATGGTATGCTTTCTGTGGAAGCTCCACTCATGCTTCATTATTACAAGGAAAAATCCCTTGGGTGAGTAAGTAAAACACTGAAAGAGTTTTTCTCCAATGGGCAGAGAGAGTGAGTAACTGGGGAGTTTACCGTGTGATGGCCACGTGTGGGAGACAGGGGCAGCAACAGCAGCAAGGCCCAGTGCTGATCTTCAGTTTGTGTTTGCTAGACCGCTTCAGGAAGGCTTCGTCTCCTCCAATCTCCTCCAACATCATAATCAGGAACTTAAACACCACGATGGCGAAATAGCTACGAGGACAGAAGAGCAACAAGGGCTATTAAGGGAAGAGGAAAAAAAGAAAAAGAAAAAAAAAACTATAGGAAAGTGAAAGCATGTTGCACAACAGCACGGCTGTTTTCTATAAAATGTTCCTCGGAATAATGAGGTTCGAGTTCCTCTTTGATCCTCGAGCAGTCGGGATGTAAGGGTATAATTCACACGGCGTACAAACAGAGAAAGCAGTGAGAAAACGAGAGTGGGAGAGAAGCCTTACGTGGCCGAAGTCAGATCTGTAATCATCACGGCTCTGGGGATCCACATCCCTATGCAGGACATGGTGCTGATCACCTGTAAGAGCCCAGGAGAAAAGAGGCATTATTAAACGTGCAACCTGAAATGAAAGACGACGTATTCACGATGCTTCAACTTATTCTCATTTTGTCACATTCTAACAATAAATACTGTGCATTTTAAAAGGATTTTACGTATTAGACAGATTTGGTTATTGCTAAATTGTCCTTGGTCTTGCTAAAAACAAAAGTATTCCCACAGCATGACACGGCTACCACTATGTTTCTCTGTGGGAATGTCGTGTGCAGGTTTTCAGATGGACATCTCTTCAGAGTATCAGAGTAAAGGAGGTTGAGCTTTTAGTAGTAAAAAATAAACATTTTAATCCACTTAACTATTTTGTACTTCTTTGTGTTGGTTTTTTACATAAAATCCCACAAAATGATCTAGGAAGTGTAAAATTTACAGCATCTACTCTCTCTGCGGGAAAATTGAAACATTCCCACAGCATGCCATTGCCAAGACTTAGTTTCTCGGAGGATGGTCTGTTCAGGTTAGGCCTGTCGCAATAATAAATTTTGATGGACGATAAATTGTTCCAGAAGTTATTGTAATAAACGATAAAAATAGTCTCAAAACGGCAATATTAAGTAATATAATATGGAATAATATGGAAATGGCAAAAATAATAATGCAAGAACACAATCTGAACAGAACCAAAACACCAACCTGAAAGCTTTTATCATCCAGGTTTTGGTATAAAGAGTGGGGGAAAAAAAGAGAAACGATAAATCATGCCAATGGAAATTAGTGAATTTGTTTTAATTCATCATGCGATTAATTGATTTATTGATTACTGTGACAGGCCTGGTTGAGGTTTGCATATTTATGCTGAGATTAAGTTACAAACAGGTGGGCTTGATTTACTAAAGCAACTTCTGAAGGCAACATGTTGCCAGGGACTTTATTTGGGGGCATCAACGTAAAAGAGATGGTAAGTAAAGGCATCGGCAACCTTTTCAGATTTAAATTTATTATTAAAACTCTCGAAAACTATGCCTGATTCACAATTCTACACATGTGTATATAAATATAGCTCAGAGAAGTGTGATACTTTAAAGTGACAAAGTGAGACAAACTTAAACCGTGTGTTTGTAACTTTACCGGAGCTGCCCCATTCACCCAGATGATCACACTCTTCTTGTTGGCAGGCACCTTCTTGTAAATGTACACACACTCCTCCAGGAAGACCAGCATTGAAATCGTTGCCATGAAGGTGAGGACTGAATACAAAATAATGCCAAATACCTCCTGATCTGAAAGAAGAGAAGGCAAATTAGATTTAGGTCCAGAAGACAGTCCCTTGGGGAGAACAATTCAAGACAGAAAAGATGTTTTTTTTTGTTTTGTTTTGTTTTTTTCAGATCCTGCTGAAAAGAAGTTCATGCTCATACTTGCTTTTTCAAGCTGGATAACAGAAAAGAAAAACAGCCTAAAAGTCAAAAGAACTTCAAGTCCTCACAAGTTTTACTAGGCAAAAATCAGGGAATCGTTGCTAGATTAAAGCGTTCCCCCTTGAGCCAAAATGAACTTTGGTTCTTCTTTTGCTTTGCTAGTGTCAGAAAGATGACCCGGAGAAAACCGAATATCAAAAATCTTTTAATCAGATTTGCCACACCTAAAACCAAAGCAACACGCAAAACCCCAATAGCTAATCAGGGAAAAGGTTGGCAGACGTGGCAGGATGTTGACGACGGTGATGAAGGCAAGACGATACGGTTGACTGTAGTGGAGGTGGATGTCGCCATCAGCGCACCAATGAGGAAAGGTTTTCGTTTCAGAGAAAGGAAAATGTAAAACAAAGAATGGAAGGAAAGGCAGTAAATAGCTGAAGCTCCTTCGATGTAGCAGAGTCTATTCTTGTAATCTGCGTCATTTATTGTCAGGAATTCAGAGTCATTAGTGGAAGTCAGACTGAAACCAACCCCACAAACAGGTGTTCCTGTTTTGCTTCGGGTTTTCTGCAACGGATGTCGGCCATTGTGCCTTTTCGATTTCGCTCAGTAACTTTAAGACCGAATCCGCACAGTTCGACTTTCTGATGCGTCTCTGGATTCTAACAGCGAAATGCAACATGTTTTTCTACACCGCATCAAGGTTCAGCTATTTCAATCTTTAACAGATGTGTAGGACATACTAGAATTTCTCTCTTTTTTGTTTTATTTTTTTGAGCTTACAGGTAGAGAAGCTGGAGAGACGGATGATCGATACTGACTGGTTTTATTTGTTTAGAAATTCACTAATCAAATTTTTGTAGCCATGTTGTAGGAATTTACTAATCAAGATTTGATGTGGGACTGCATGATATCTGGTGGTTAGTGCTGCTGCCCAGGGCCCTCGCTGGGGCTTTTCTGTGCTCAGTTTAATTACTGTTTGAGTTTGATTGATTGTCTCTTCTGTGGAAAGTTTCTGATACAGGCAGTTGCCCAGGGCACCATCAGAAAGGGGCCTCCATATTAAAAATATAACTTATTTAGCCATCAGCTTGAACACCTTTTATGTTTGGCCTCTCTAGAGGTGTCCAGGTCATGTTGTTGAATTGTGATCAGTGTATGGCAGCATCCTCTTATATGTCACTTTCTCCTATTTAATCACTTCACCAACCATGGAGAGACACTGGCAGGATAATATTTGCTTGCATACATGTACAATTAGCAAGGAGAAGAAGCCCTCTGCTTGATCTCAAGAATATTGCGATCAGGCAGAGGTTGCTGTCGATTACAATCCACCTTGTGTGAGAAGAGGCTAAACTTATTTTTGCTTTGGTGCTGCAGAAAAATACATAGACATGGATAAACTTAGAAACTGGCGATCTGTTCGCAGTACATCATACCGCCATCTCGTGTTCGACACGTGTTCTTAACATCGCATTTCTGTGAGAAGAAATTAGGCTTCGAAATGAAACGGCACCAATCTGGTCGGGACTTTGGACGTGACGTTGCAAACACAACATCATCGCTTTAGAAACACGCGTTTATTCGCCCCGAGAAAAGCTACTAAACTTTATGCTCAGAGTGAACAAGAATAATTAAGGAAAGATTTAAGACAAAGACCAAGAAAATGTATTATGGAGAATTAAATAACATAAATATATTGTAGAGAATTTTAAAAAATGTTAGAAAATGTTTCGAGGAACATGGAGGGAGAACAGATTAAGATTATGAACAAAACAACCACATTACAGAACAAAAATCACAGTTTGAGTTTTATGTAGCCAAGAATGAGCAGTGGGTGAGGATCTATAAACAATAAACTAATCACAGGATGCAATTCTGAATTCATGGTTTGTCAGTGGTGAGCAACAGGAAATCAAATTAATTACTCAGTTATGATTCATCCTGAGGAACATTAAGGGTGCCTCCAGAAAATGATGCAAGAGGGATGCCAGATGTGAACCATTAATGATCTCCAAAGGATATGCCCAAAACCAATAACATTTATAAAGTGCAACAGTTTAATGAACCTTATAAACTGCAAATCCATGCTTTGAAGTCACGATACATCCAAAAATATACAAAAATAGCAAGTGAGATTGGAGCGAAACGACAGGTAATGCAGGAGCGAGGTCTTCAAAACAAGAAGGATCTGGTGAGGAATGAGGAAAACTAAATGGCTCATGAAAACTGTGGAGGCGATCAAAGACATGCAAGAAGTGAGCTTTATCAACAAAATATGTAGCAGCTGCAAGGAGAAAACTCCTGAACATAAAAATAAACAGAAAACTTAACAGAGTCCAGACGGACTGCAGCTAAAATGACAATTTAAATACATGAAAGCACTAGGAATCCAAATGCTGGATGAGAATTGAACTATTTAAGAGACCAAAACAGAAAGAATCACAACGCAGTGATTGAAGAACAAAGTCAAAAATCATGAAACCACAAAGAGTCACGGATCATAACAAAGCAAACATTTGGCGGCTGCTTTTGTAGAATGTTGATTCCGCTGGCTCTCAAAAATAGCTTTTTAAAAATACCATCTTTAGAACAACTGTTGCTTTATTTCAGATCTAGATGTAATTTTCAATGCTCTTTCAGATGAAAGGCTTTGTTTTTGTTCGTAAAATACAACTTCGCTGAAATGCCTTCTGTTACGAACTTAAAATAGGTACATCATAAGTAAATCAAATTAAAAAAGAAAAAGAGTAAATAATGCTGCCAGTCATCAAAGTTTATGTTTTCTTCTCTTGAATCCATGCATTAATATTGTGCATGCAGGATTCTGTATCCAGTGAGGAGATGGGCAAACTACTGGCACCCCAAGGTAAAATGATGCTTTCTTTTTTTCAATAGGGATTTTCTCAATATTCTATTTGTACCAATAACACTTCATATCTCCCCCTTTAAAATTCCAGAAGGGGTACGTAAAGTGCAAATTCTTTATCCAGTCGTTCATCATTTAAAAAATAAAAAATAAAAAATTGTTCAGTGAGCAGAACCAGGTCCAGTCTATACTCACTTCGGATGTTGTTGATGGCGAACGGAGGTTCGTCGTCACAAGGGTTAGCGGTCCGGTTGGATACATTATTCATGTTGGATTATGGTTGATTGGATTCACACACTCCGCCGCAAATGCGCGACTTCCCAGCTGAGTGTCTTCCCTGCTGCTCACATCAACAGACAGCTCGGTGCGTAAGGAGCTGGACGCGCACTTTCTCCACTGCAGAGTCCGAAAACGTTTCGCTCAGAGATGATTCTGCCTCCCTCTGCAACCCGGTTCAGACACTTAACTGCAGTCGGTGGTCCCGCCCCGCCCCCATTTACGCTGTAATGGGGCTGACGTGATTTGCCTTGTCATTTACTGTAATATAAACTTTTTTTCTTTTTTTGGTTACTGTCAAAAAAAACAACAACAACAACAACAAAAACAGGAAAAATAAAATAAAATTTTAAAAAAATCCACAAAGCACTTCTTGTGTTTTCTATCTTTCTTTTTTCTTTTTTTTTTTTTTTTGGTCTCAAACATATCTCACATTGTTTCCTTGCAATACTAAGAAACTAGAAAACTTCAGCTGTTCTGATAACAATAAAAACTGGACGAGGTGTAGTTTAATCTTGGAGAGCATTGTTGGAAAATGGATGTTTTGAGCATGTGGACAAATCAGACGTCACATGCTCCCCTGCTCCCATGGCAACGTGTGCAGGGGCCACTGCCATGTGAGGTTTGCTGCAATTTTTTATTTTTTTCCCTTTTGTATTCTCAGCTTTTTATGAATAGCTTTCCTCACAAATTTCTCAGCGCCTTTATTAGTCGCGTGAAAGGCCAACAAAGCAGAACATAGCTGTGGAGTGTAGAAAAATTAGACGTGGTTTTGAAGATTGAAAATCTGAAAGGTGTGGCAGGGATTCGCATGCAGCTCACCGAGACGAGACTTTGTTGTACCGCCTTTGGCTGCAAATATCCCGGGGCATGTCCATACTAGCTATTCCCAGTTTGGTGTACTGGTGGAAGCAGTGTTGGTGCTGGGGTGGCAAGATGATGAAGTGAGGTGGACACAGACCGGATTCTATATGTCTGCTAAATAAAATAATTTTTTTATTTTTTTTTTAAACCCACAGAATGACTCTGCCACCTCTACGTGCATGCATTCACGGGTTTTCCCCTGGTACTCTGGTTTCGATCTGTAAGTCCAAAGACATACATGTTGCAGTGCCTTGCAAAAGTTTGCACATCCCTCAGACTGTTTCACATTTTGTCACGTTACACATTTAACTCGTCTCCTGAACTCTTTCTACCTGGCTGCCGTGTCCCACGGTCTTCGTGATGGCATTGGCCGTCACCGAGATTAAAACGCGCACAGGTGGATTCTGCTGCCGACGTGTTTGGCTTTCGAGGGGAATTGTTATATTTAGGAGTACCACAGGTCATGGGGTTGAAAACAAAATCCACTTTGTGTTGGTCTATCGCATGAAATCCAACTGAACGCTGCAAAAGCGCAAGCAAGTTAAAGTTCGCTGAACGCGTTTTCAAGGTACTGCATTATCTTCAACGGGAACTTTTAAAATCTTCCGTCCTCATGAACAGAACCCGTCCTCACCCCCCCTTCCCCGCACCCCCCACACCCCCGTGTTTAAAATCTCTCTTTTTCAAGCCTGCATGCTCGTTCAAGAAAACTTCCATTATCCTTGTGCATGCTGGCTCATCCCAGGGACGTACCCAGCAGGCACAAAAACAGACAAGTATGGACGAATCACAGCATGTGACCTAATGCTCCTCTTCTACAAAGTATTCCATCTAACGAAGGACGAGGCTTTCACAACACTGTTACAAAGTGCTGAGTGTGAGCTACCTACAAAATGTTGGATCTTGCGCGACCATTGATTCACTTATTCAAGTCAGGACAGCTCGACTTGCTTGCACACCTTGTTAATATTCACGTATTTGTGACAGATTTAAAAGAATCTGTCCTGACTGGCCTGAATGAGGAGCTATTCAGAAAACAAGTGTTCCAAGAATCCTGTCCAACAAAGCTGACGCTGGTGGGCTATATTTGCAATTCTGAAAAGTTCCCCAGTCAGAGGATACTGCCGGGACTTGCTCAAAGCTAAATTTACATCTGGATGCCAGATATTTATCTGCAGTTCGTCGGGAAGCAAAGTCAGCAGCAAAGCTCCAAAAAGAAAGACATGGATTTCTGGAGTCCTTGCCAGTAGTTGGTATGTTTGCAAAAAGCTTGAGATTACTTTCCAGTATCACAAATAGTTATTCCGTTAACCAGTGTCCCGTGTCGATACACTGTGGCCACTTTGGGTTTAGGTCGTTTTTTTTTTTTTTTGCTTTCTCTTTAAGCAAATGAGTTTATGATCCAACTTTAAAACTGACCCAGAGTTCATGACATTGAGAAGCAAACAGGAGCAGTTTGATGCCAAAACACAAGAAGCGCTTAGATTTACTTTGTTTCTCGTTCTTTAGCGCAACACATTTTAGGCCTTTTGTTTTGGCTCCCATCAGTACAACAGGAGCTGAGAGCCGCAGTCGTGCCTCTGCAGAGACCACATGCTGGAGTTTGGCACTTTTCACAAAATCAGCTCTGTAGAGCAGATGAGAATCAGTTCAACGTCCTGTCCTGATTTGCTTGTAAGTTTCATTTGCGGCAACTTCTAGTAAAGGCACATACAACTGCATCAAAAGAACGGGTGGGGGGCGGGGGGACGCGCTTAGTAGGAAGGGGCGGTCAGCGGGGACGTCTGTCTACGGCGGGTGTCAAGGGCCGGGGTGCCACACAGATAACAGGGGTCAATGATCAACTGGGTTCAGGATTTTGAGAGCACAAAATGCTAACCGAGTTTGAACCAAAGCTGTGTTTACTGTTCCTAATCAGTGTCATCTGCTGACAGAACAAGGCTGCCCACCAAATCGCTCTGCCGTTACTACATCAGATGCAAATCTCTCTTCCCCCGCTTACAACATCTCGATCGACGCATTAAGTGTAATGTGGGATAATTACAGCATATTTGATTCGTCCAAGTCGTTTGTCAAGATGTCATTCGTGCGGCTGTGCCTCTTAATTGAACTTCTTGTTTTGTTTCATGCCTGACTCTTGTTTTTGGTGTGTTTTTGGCACCACACTTTTATTGTCGCATCCTGTGTGGAGCTAATCTGATGCTGATGATCTAATCTGGCGTTGCACACTGCAGTGGTGCATGTAGGAAACCCACTGCTTTCAGGGGAAAAACAACCAAAAACAAAACCGTGGGTTCAACACCACACATATGGTCTTATATGAGTAAGATGGCATTTCCTTAACTAAAAGGTAGCATCGCTTCTTCTCCGATGCCCTCACGTCTTTCAGCCAAATGTGAGATCTACCTCGTAAAAAGTTTGCGTGTTCTTGCGTTTGTTGGAAAACTGAAAAAGCTGTAAGTTACATCTAATCGTCAGTATTTGTTTAATTAAGTCACAGTGCTCCAAACCGTCCCCAGTAACATATTTTGGTGTGAAACAAGAAAAGGAGGAGATATCAAAGGCAAAGTTTTATGCAATTTAACACTAGACATTGCGTCTCCAAGTAGTCTTAATATTATGACATGAATGGGTTTTATTCATTTTTATTTTTTTTATATGAAGTATGAATTATTCAAACAAAAATACATATTAAAAACACATTAAAATACACATTAATAAAATAATTATTTTAATTTGGGGTCTGATTTAGTCTTGGGGGGAAAATAAGTATTTTATGTACTGCTGATTTTTCCAACTTGTAAGTCTGGAGAGGTCTGTCATTTTTATTTTAAGTATACCCCAACTGTGAGAATCTAAAATAAATAAATAAATAAAACCCAGAAAACAACACTGTGTAATTTGTATGTAACTAATTATCATCGTATTGCATCACATCCTCCACCCATTACTTTTATTCATTGGGCCTGTTGGAACTAGTTACATATAAACAACACAACTGTCCACACACACCATGAATCAGACTTCAACCTCTCAAATACATTTTTTTTATCTTGATGTTTCCAATTCAAATTTTTCTTTTTGGGTAGTCAATTTTTTTTATTTCCAAAAACCAAATTTTTTTTGTCCATTGGAAAATTTTTCCTTTAATATTTTTTCCCCCTCTGTGTTGTATGAAAATTTAGAAGCCTTTATTTCTGTTGATTATTCGGATTTTAGGCGTACGGCTAATGCAAGTCTCACAATTAAGATTACATTATTACAATAACTAGATCTTTTTATTATTACTGTTATATTATTGTTTTAACATGTAATGGCGAACATACATGATTGCACTTATTTCATGTTTTTTTGTGATATACAAGAAGCCTACATGCAATTGACTGCTTTAAAAAAATGGTATGAAATAACTATATTGAAGTTAATTAAGGGGACATTTTTTATTGCTGCTTTACTGTAGATAAAATCTCAACTCTTCACCGTCTCACTGCACTTCACCTGTCTGTTTGGGACCTTTAGGGTTCATAAGGTTCCTTTTTGCTTGTTTATTTCTCCGTATATATAATGTGGGTTTTATCTTCCTGTGTATCTCTGTTTAAAAATCTGGAAAAGTAATAAACATATATTTGAAAACAGCAACGAAAGAAGAAAGCATTTGCTTTCAAAAGGTATTTTGTGGAATGTTTATGTGTGTCTATGCTCATCAGATATCTGACCTGATGACGATCTGAAAAGGATCCAGCTGTTGTGTGGGCGTCTCTCTAGCTATACTAGAGCTATATTGTAAAGTATATTGCAATACGTTGTTTGGGTTATGACCTGGAGTTAATAACAACCAAAATGTAAAAAAATATACAAGAACAATAATTTAAAACAAACTTTAACAGATTATGTTTAAGTTTGAATAATGTATTCAAAAGTGGGTAGATTATCCAAAACACGTACTGAAGTATGAGTCACACTACTCAAGTAAAATGCAACAAGTAAAAAGAAAATACTCAAGAGTAAAAAAGCATTTTGGAAAGAAAAAAAAAAACAAAACAAAAAAAAACGCTTTTAAGTATTTTTATTTATTTTGTTCTGTCAAGTAAGGTGATTGGGAACAAATTCTCATTTTCAACAATGACCTGTTCAGGAAACGTCACACAATGGAACGTCTCAACTAAAAAACCCATTAGAATACCATGAAACAAAAAAAAAATTCAACCCTATTTATACTGGCTAAACATACTACACACCCAACGTATCATATAAACATACAAGTGCTGAGTATCTGATCAGATTATTTGATTAAATATCTTAAAATGTCAGACAGAACGTTTATGTAAAAAATCACGTAAAGATTAAAATGCAATAAATAATACAAATAATAAACACTTGTCCAACTAATTTTTTTCCCAGAAAAAGCAAAACAAAAACCCTATATAGCTATCGCTTACAATCCACAATGCTTATATTGATCATATTAGAACACGGTCAAGTATTTTCAAGGCCACAGCAGGTAGAAAATGCCAGAATAACAAAGCATGTGTACAAACATGAAGTCTATTTTAACTCGAGCTGCATCTCCTGCATATTTTTGTTCTTTTCTTCATTCGGTGAAGTTACTTACATTGGGTAGAGTATGCAGAAAATTTTTACTCAACAGTGACGATACTTTATAAAAACATTTCTCAAGTAAAACTCCTCCTAAAAGTAATTTATTTCCAGAAAGTTACTCAACGTGACGCGGAATGGAGGCGATCAACCATGTGGCTCTTCAAGCATCGATCTCAGGTCCACACCTTGTGAATGTCCCCAAACGTTTGAATGGGTTCGGCTTCACGGTCTTGTCAAGGATGGCCGTTACCACCGTTACACGCGTGTCTTTTATCCACCGTGGCTTACTTTCTCTCGTGAAGAGCGTCAATGACTGGACAAACAAACAAGTCAGGAGTCTTCCCCACGACTGTGACATTTCTATATTAAAACTTTTTATTTTTTTTATTTGATCTTATGTGGCATTTTAAGAAAATTCATTTTTGAATTAATTAGATTTAAGCCACATTAGTTAAGTGAACAAATAAACACTGGATATTTGATTCTCTGTGGGGTTTACTTTAATGTTATTGTAATGTATTAGGCTCTGCTTGTGTGTTGACTTTACCCAGGTCTGACCTGCTTATGTGTGTTTTTGTGTGCAAGTGGAGTAAACCGCAAACAAGAATTAATTTGAAAGATGACATAATTGCTTTGGCTCATGATAATCTCCAATTACTCTGATGGAAAACTAAACACAAGCTTTTTTTTTTTTTTTAAAAAAGACATTTATTGTTATTTTCCCAGTTAATTAAGAGGCATGTACTCATAAGTAGGAACAATGAAATTAATGAGACAAGAAAAATATAGTTATTTTTTTTCTTTGCTTATATAATACACACACTTTAAAATAGAACATAAAAAGATATTAGCAGTCATGATAGGCTACAACCTGAACCGTGGAGACAGACGTAGCATGGTATCAATGTATAAAAGATAACCAAAGTCATCAGATCCTTCTTCTGTTTTCACAGGAGTTTTTATGGCTTCATTTAATCAGTTTATACAGACAAGAGTAAAGCTCGTTGAAAACATGACTTGCAAAAATTTCAGAAAAAAATGGACAATTTCACACCAACCCTCCCCCCCTCCCAGTATTATAGTAAACCCCCCCCCCCCACCCCCCGTTTTACAGAAGTTAGGTGCCATGCTTTGAGCCAGAGTCCAGAATCTCTTTGTTGCACAGAAGCATTCCTCCCAATACAAGAATATTACAAAAAGACACTAAAATGAAGCATTACAAAATACAAACACGCGCGCGCGCACACGCACACGCGCGCACACACACACACACACACACACACACACACACACACACACACACACACACACACACACACACACACACACACACACACACACACACACACACACACACACACACACACACACACACTGCTTGGGGGCGCCAAACAGCCGGGCAGAGGATACAGGCAACGGTAAAACAAGACGGCAGGTCCGATGTGAGTTCCTTACGTGTGACACAAGAACATTCTGAAACCATTTTCTTACACTAAATGTTAAATCATGATCTATACATAATCAGGACAGAACCTTGGCTTGGACAGCGATCCCTTACAGTAACTTAGTCTAGTACTTTTGAGATCTAACCACAGTGTGATAGTGCAGTAACAAAACCCCTCAATCACTGGTTTGGAAAGCATACAAATAATAATAATAAGCACACCCAGAAAGACACAAGTCTGAAGTTACGATTTCCGAAGAAATCTCACGACGTTTCACCGCACCGAGCTGAACACGAACAGGCTTGTAAACATCACGACCAGAGAGAGTTTGTTGGGATCTGTTCTGTGGAGGGGCTCATCCAGCGACAAGTTTCTACAGATCCCGGGCCCGACCCTGGGATTCGGGAAACCCGTGTTCGACATTTTGAAACAAGACCGATTACAGCAAGAGCCTCGAACAAGCTCAGGGTCCTTCAGCAGTTCTGAAAACGGGCACAATAATCCGAGCTTCGGCCGCTGTTGGCTCTGATCAGAGGGGTCCGATTCACGTTCAGAACAGATCTGGATGGTTTGTCACAGTAAAGTGATCCGCAATGAGCTAACACTGACGAAATACATGAAAACCGAGGCAAAAAACAAACAAACAAAAAAAAAAAAACTGCATTAAGAAAACTGAAAATTGACCTCGTTGACCTCAGAACAGACTTTTACATTTGAAACCAGATAAACACTTAAAAATGCACATTTCTTGCCATCACAGTCGAATATTAAAGACATTTTTTTTCCTTTTGCAAAATGAAAGAATAATTAGAGATAAGGTTTTAAAGAACTCTACCATCGCCTTCAAAGTCAAAAATGACATCCTATTAGATTATTAGATTTAATTTCCTTTTGGGATCAACAAAGTTTTTTTAAATTGAATTATGATGCCTCCAAGTAGGGCTGGATAATATGATTGAAAAACGTATCACAATATAAACATTTCATAACAGTCAACATCAATAATCATTGATTAGCTTTAAATTTTAAATATGTAAAATACTGCCAAATTGCTGGCATAACCTTTCGTGTTTTATCCACCATCAAGCTTTTGTACTAATTTTCCCCTTTCATTCCAATTTTTTATTTTTTTTCTTCGTTTTTCCACCGTGCTTCATAACTGCTTAGAAACAAAACTTACTCAGCAAGGTCGTTGCTAGGTAACCAAACAGTGGGTAAGTTAGTTGATACCACCCGTCTAGCTAAGCTAGCCGTCAGCAGTTGAGCGACAAACGCCTTCCCCTCTGCCTACGCCTCCCAGAATGCTGTGCGGTTCTGGATGGGAGTTCACTGAAATTACTGAACGTTCTATTTGATGTATTTTCTGTTGATATCGATCGCGTGTCCATTGCGATATATATCGTTATCGATTTATTGCCCAGCTCTACCTTTGAGTAATTTGGGGAAAAATCGACATGATGATGTACTGACATCGCTCGGCGAAAATGAAACAACTACTCCAAAACAAACATCACAGTCGGAGAATACCTGTCCATCACGACCATCAAAGAGGAATGAAAGCTTGCCAGCCATAGCACGCCATCCCAAACTAAAGTACAGGGAGGACGGTATCAGGTGGCTGTTGTCAAACTGGTGTGATTCACAACACAGATGGCCCCCTTTAATTAAAGGGACTACACTGAAAGAGCATCTGAAGACATCTGCCAGGAAGTTAAAGCCCAGGCAAAAACAGGTCTCCCATTTGAACAATGACCCTAATTCTACCACCACAAAGCGGTTTATGGAAAGACACCCAGAAGGTTGAACCCAATTCAGACAGCTTAAAAAACAATTTTACGAGAGTTTTCTAAAATTCACAAACTGTTCCTCGTTAACCTGCTTGCGTTTGGCAAACACAAAGTATTGCGGTGACCTTAACTGAACTAAAACGGGAAATGTTCTGTGTGATTTACAATCAGAAAAGGCGTAAAGAATAGGGTTGTGTCTTTTGTAAATACGTGAACATCTGGTTTCAACTGTATCTGCCTTGGTGCACAAAAAAAAAAAAAAAGCGCATTCTCTCCACCTACTGTCTGAAACTGGTAAAGCAACAAGTTTCAGAGAAATATAAAATGAATTTTTAAAAAAATGCATCACAAAAACTGCTGCATCCATTTTGGGATGTGGTGACACTGGCCTGTGAGGTTAGGATAAAGCTAAGATGCTGTAAACACTTCAGGTTCAGATGTCAGAGCTCCTGACATGTCAGCCCTTATTTGGCAGCAGGTGTCTTGGTAAAGGTTGAAGCTGTGAGCCGTGGAAATCAACCACCAGACAGTAAAAAAAAAAAAAAAATAGCCAGAGTGCACTGGGTAAAACACCTTCCAGGTTCAACTGTTTCATTCTTTAAAAGCAGCATAATTCAACACCATCTAGCCACGAAGACACTTTGAGCCAATCCTTTCAGTCAGTTTTTGATGACTGTGACTTTAGCTGCAACACATATAAACATAAACAACATCTGCCACACCACTGATATCGTTTGGATATGTTAAAGTAAAAAGAAAAGGAAAACAGAATGCTGTTTTGTTGGACAATTAATATCAACAAAGTGCAAATGCGCCATCTTGTGCTCAAATATCTCGCCACGTAAAGTCTGGCTCCAGTCTTTGATGCCGAGGACAGGCACAGTCCACTGAACCGTGGGGTAGAGTCCTCTGCAGCGGTCCAGGTTTTTGGTGGCAGAAACATCCATCTCAAAAAGGTGCAAAATAATAATAATAATAATCACTCCAGCTTTATAAATAAAATAAAAAAAAAAAAAGATGAGATGCACAGAAGGGGTAAGCAAAGATCCATCTCCATTGTATGGGTTGGTTTAAAAAAAACAAAACAAAACAAACAAAAAAAAAAACAGCTGAAGAATTTTACAGCGCGCTCGGCGCGTCTGAGATCAGGTGCATCGTGGAGGCTTTTGGCACAAAAATAATAATTATATAAAAATAAAAAAAAACTGTCCTGTGGCTCTTCTTACACTTGCAAAAACAAAAGGAGAGAAATGCGTCCGAGCCGAGTGCGGTGATGGGGAACCCGTGTTTAGGAGATGTCCGTCCAACACTGCATGCAAAAACGCCAAGGCTATTATAGCAATACTGTGGTGCCCTGTGCCAGTGGACTGCGTCTCCAAAAGGGTTCTCTGAATGTGTCCGTGAGGAATCCACTTATGGGGGACTGTTGCCATGGTGATGAACAAGACTGTTTGGTTTTTTTTGTTGTTGTTGTTTTTTTAAGGCATCACATTAGATGACATGTGTTTGTCCTGTGGTCCAGAAGAAACAGAACAAATTAACAAGCACTGATCCTTATTTGTTACAAAACAAATCAAAACCTTGCATCGTCAAGAAATGTCACAATACACTCAAACTTATCGTTCCAGGCTGAAGACACAATGCTTCAAATAATTAATTAAAAAGCCCAACACACATGTGGACATTAATGTTACTGAGTTGAAACGAAATGGTCTGAGTGGACTTTGTTTACCTGGTTAGGACTCACTCTCCATGGTGACGGTTTCACTCTCTGCTGTGAAGTCAGAGTGAAGACACAGTAAGGTACATACATGTCTAATTAAATCTAGATTAACGCAATCATTATCATATGGAGATGCACCAATCTGATATTAATGTATCGATCCCATATTGAAAAATATTTTCTACATGGGGTATTGGTGACAATGAGCCCGACCCATAAGGGCAGATCTATTCTCTCTAATTCTATGCTTTGTGAGGCTTTATTTATTTTACATTATATTTGCCTAATTGCACTTTCTGGCCATTTGCTTTATTGCAGTTTGACCAAGATAGTCAACCTATTGTTTTTGTCAGCTTCATATTTATTATTTATTTTACATTGGCTTTTAAGCTCCAATGTTTGGAGTAGAAAAACATTATACTCCACAGTCCATTGACTGGCCAAACTACAGCTGTGTTGTTTTTACACGTTTGGCCAGGCTTGTGAAGCTACTGGTGTATTTAAGTGTGCTGTACTGCTGCATAGTTACCAATTTAATATATTTAGTAAATAAGAGAAATATTGTAAGTCAATCAGCACTGTTTTTCGGTATCAGAACGGTACTAAACCTCATATCTGGATCGCAAGGGGAAAAAAAGGTGGACTGGTGCGTCCCTTGTTTACCTGATTTGAGGAAGTTTTCGGCCACGTAGTTTTCGGCCAGGTGGTCTTCGGCGTTGTTGGCCTGCTGCTCGTTGCTCAGAAGGCGGTTCTGTGACTCACTGAGGGGGCTCACTGAGACCTCCGGCACGCTGTAAGATGAAGTTTTGTTAAGCTCTGCTTTCCGAACAGAAAGAGACAAAAATAAAGTATTTTCTTATGTATATATGAAAAAGAAAAAAGAAACTGATCACCATTTATTGGAATCAGGTTGCAGAGTGACAGTGGCCTGCTCTGCATCAGCGTTGACCAATCGGGTGGGAAACGTCAGACCGTCACCCTGACTGGAGAAAAGGGGAAAGAAACTTTTAAGATTAACAAATGACATTTAAAAGGGAATAAACTTTGCATGAACTGGAGCCTAAATACAAATATGCTAAAAAAACAACAACAACAAAAAATCTTCCAAAACTGCAAGTCCTTTACCTGGTGAAGATCGGCAGCAGCCAGTACTGCTTCTGGTCGCCAAAGACCTGAGCGATGTTCTTCCGGAAACCCAGAGAAAAACCGTTCTTATCCGAGCCTGTTCTGAAGACCGGAGCTCTGAATGCCTCTGCAGGGAGGAAGCAACGCAAAGAGAGACCATAAAGTCATAAAACACTAGAAAAACATGTATAACCTGTCATAAGCAGGGGAGGAAATACACAGACAGGCTGTCTCATAAGTATGATCGATATTGTTCGTACAGCTCCTTCTGCTGACAAAAGGAAATAAACTACAGGTTTCTTGAAAGTCTTTATTTCTGTTATGTCCTTTCAAAGTAAGGTGTTTAAAACTGAAGTCAGAGGAAGAAGTCATTTAAAAGGAAGCATGTCTGCTGATCATTTTAGCAGATAATACAAATGTGAAAACATCACAGCAAGTTGTTCTGTTTTCTCCTTTTATTCTGTCATGGAATATGCCAGACCGAAATTCCTAAATTTTAGATTTAGGAAATCTAAAATTTAAGATAGGGACCTCCATTTTCCCTCCCATTATGCAAATGTGAGCACAAAAATAGTCTGCAATATTTTGGGTTTTTTTTGTTCTTGAAAAGAATCCCGAAACAATGGAGCGATGGAAATGTTTTTCTTTATGCAACTGAACAAATTTACATCGGTTAGAAACTAAATCTAAATCTCAACTTGATGTGATTCAATAAATTGGGAGCAGTAAAAAAAAAAAATCCCAGAACTAAAAAATTTAGATGCATTTTTTTTTTATTTTTGATCGACTCGGTGCTCAAAACCCACGGTGATTATAGAGTGGGACAAGTAAATGTAAAAATGCTTTAATATTTTTATATAGTGGAATTTTAAAAAGTCTGGAATCTTTTTTTTTTTAACTGCATCAGTTCCCTGCAAGCCTGCTTACAATGTCAACAAATCATAAAAAAGGAAGGAAACTCCTACTGCATTTTTGCAAATTTAGTTAATAAGCATCTTTTAAAAAAAGCAAATAAAAAAAAATGCTGAATGCATGTGTGTGCATTACCTATTGTGGATCTGTTCTTCCCTACGAGCCACAGATGGTAGCTGAAGAGGGAGAGAATACTGATGCAGAACATGGCCGCCACAAAAAACAGAAACAGGACGTGGAATTTGGCAGAGTTATTCAGTTCGTTCTGTGGGAAGAGACGGGAGGAGACGGAAATGGGGATCAATAACAAATTTACAGGGATGGTAATTTCAGAAAGGAGGAAGGGATAAGGCAACGCAGGCAACAGTGGGATGAGAACCGCGTCACTGCATGCGTATCACGATGGCATGCAAAAACTCGCGGCTGCAGAGGACGGCTGGGTTACCTTCGGGCAGTTCTCTGCCGATTTCCTACGACAAAGCTTTAGTATAAACAGAAACAAGACCAGTTAGGAACAACAGGAGAAAACAGTCGGAAAACAGGGGGAAAGCAAGGAAAGTCTGATGAAAAAAAGAGGATAAACTGGTGAGAATGGAGAGAGAGACAGAAGAGATGAAAGGAAATGCAAGTGGAGCGGCTGCAAGAGTGTTTGCTGCTGCTCTAGCGGTGTGACTGATGGTTCTGATCGCGGAGAGAGAAAAATCGGAGAACAATGACCCGTTTGTGTGCCACGACTTCAGTCGAGGAAACTGGGAGAGAACCGGGGTCAAGGGGTCAAGGGTGAGAGAGGACAGAGGGGGGGAAATAAAATAAAAAAAGAGACAGCACAGGAGAAGTCAGCGCCATGCACAGATATTTGAGTGGACCCGAACAGCTCTGCATCTGAACTCATACACACACTCAAAACACACACGGAGCCGACACCTCTGCATCAAGTACTCACGGTCCAGAACTTTATGAAATACTGTAGAACCGTGGCGGCAATGAAGAGACAGTACACCAGTGAGTAGGCCAGGAAGAGGATGAAGAACTTGTAGTTGGAGAAGCCGACGCAGTTGTTCACCCTGAACACACACACACACAAAATTCATTAAAAGTCAACTTACTACACAAAAATTCAACGTTACAAAAAGCAAGTGGAAAATTCTGGAATATTACAGGCAGTAAAGGACTCCAAAAGAAAAATAGACCCTATTAAGCATTTTCTCATTTATAGGAGAGAAAAACATTCAATCAGCAATGATAAATTGACCAATAATTGACAAAGAGAGAGAGAGAAAAAAAAATCAATGGCATTCTTAAGGTCTGGCCACGAGTTTTGCAATCGTTGACTGGAAGTGAAGCAAATGTGTCTTACATGTGAAAATACTCAACCTCAATGCTTTATCAACGTTTTTATACTATTTTATACTTGGTACTTTTCTAAGGGACTGTAAGCAGGAAGCAGATCAGATTTACCAAGGACAGTGGTGATCCATCTTCAGCACACACCTTTACAGCAAAACAAAAAAACAAATGATCAAATTACACAGAGACACACCCAAAAAATAAACGACAACAACAAAAAAGAAAGAGTTGATAGGAGAGCAGAATTTCCTGGAGGCAGTTCGGTTCTCTTACATGTCGCATGCGGAGCAGTGGTGACACCGGTCCGGCTTGATGACTTGACAGCGGTCGCAATAGCGGATTGCTGCAACGTGATTCGCACAATCTTTCAGTCATGACTGGGCGACGACGAACGACAGTGTATCCCCCGGTACCAGCCGGGTGACGCGGCCTTACCTCCGGCGCCCGTGCGAGTGTACAGAGGCAGGGTGGAGGCGGCTCTCCACAGGATCTCCTGCTGGGACTCGGGCCTCTCCTCCTTCTCGTAGCGCTCCTTCTCGGCTTTTGGCAGGCAAAACTGGAACGAAGCGGACACAACGCTTTTATCACCCGGACGGTTTCATCGCTGCAGGGGATCAGAAGAAGCATGCAGACAGAAAGGGAGCTCTATGGGATCTTGTACCTCTTTGGAAGGGTTGGCAGGCTTGGTGAAGATGGTCTTCCAATAAGACCACACAAACATGACGAAAGAGACGTGGAAGAAGATCAGGTAGACAACTGGAGGCAGGGGAGGTGGGAAGGGGGGGGGGAGAGAATGGATCAGCGGGAGAGTAACACAAACCATCCAGTAAGTGTGCAGATGCAGAACATGAGTTACGGTAATACTGCTGCTACTCAGACTACAGGGCCTGATGAGGATACAGTTATAATTATTGGGAGAAGACTGCAAATATTTAGTGCTGATTAAGGAGGAGCTGCCGGGCGACAAGCAAGCAAACTTTTCTGTGCCAGCAAGTCTACAGAGTGCATTACAGCAGACCTCAGGGAGACTAATCCGAACAGGCTCAGCTCAGTGAAATACCATTCGCAACAAATTAAACACTTTTCATCTTTTGCGGTACTTACTCCGTTCTCCCATCATGGTAATGGTGTCTGTAAGAGATGCAGAGAAAACACAAATGTTAGAAAAATAATCTAAATCAAACAGAAATAAAGAGTTTCTTTCTGCACAATAACATAAAAAAAGACAACTGGAGATTCAAAAGATATTTAAATGGCATTTCAGAATGGGGGGGCGGGGGGAACTCACTCAATCGTGGTAGTATGCAGGCAAAAAAATTCAAGTGGAAATGTACTGAAATTTCCAGTGATGCTCTTTGACCTGGACTTCCAGAAATGTTTTTAAGTTCTTTTAAGAAACAAAGTTTTTTATTTTTAAATCTCTATCCAGTGTACTACAAAGAATTAAACCCCAAAAAGTTATTATTAGACCAGAGTCATGATCTTAATAAAGGAAAACTTTAGCCAATTAGTAGCTAATTTAATATTTTATACATTTTATGTGGATACACTTTTTCCTGGCCAACACAGATTTCCTTTGAACTCAAACTTAGATTCTGATTTGGTTTCTATAACACATCTCCATTTATACATCAAAGCACATCATCTTCAGCCTTTTTTTCCCTTAATTTACACCCCCAAAACCAGTGTTATTTTACAGCGGTTTTTTTGCATTCATGATCAACTTAAAAATGAGCTCAGCTGCCTTGCAACAAGAAGGTTCTGGGTTTGAATCTCTGTTGGGGTATTTTTGCGTTGAATTTGCTTGTTCATCCTGTGTGGGTTAACAATAGGTACTTCAGCTGCCTCCCACAGCACCAAAACATGACTTATTAGGTTACTTGGTTCTTCTAAGTTGTGTGTGAATGTGTGTGCATGACTGTTTATCCTGTGTGTCTGTGAGATAGACTGCCTCTCATCCAATGACTACTGGAGGTAGGCATCAGGCTGAGACACCCCGGCAACCCTGCTAAGCGAGTATAGACAATTGATGGATGGATCACCAATTGAGGTAAAGTTGGCTGATTTCAATCTCTGTGAGATTGTTGGTGCATCTCTACTCTGCAGGGTGGGGATCGCATGGCCTCATTTCTGAGTACAAACATAGCTTCAGTGGGGCTTTCTAGAATTAGCTCATGTAAGTTTTACATACAATTAAGAGTAAGACAGAGTCAAATATTCAGCATAAAAGTTAACTCCTGATTAAATAAGAGGGACAAACAGAAAAAAAAAATATCACAGGAAGCAGTCAGACTTAAATTTTACTATTGCTTCTTTCAATTTAAAAGAACAACAAAAACGCACTCTCCGTTCAAACCGAGCAGAAAACAAGAAATACAAAACCGGCAGTCTTAAAATGCAGCCAGAGAAACCTTACGCGTTCGCCGAAACATATCCCTCCTAATACAGTACAACTCGACGAGATGTCAGACAAACAGACACGTATCTGTGTGTTCGGAGCCGGCTGGCAGGCAGCACCATTGTTGAGCTGCAGCCCATTCACTTCCTGATGGCAGCAGCAGCAGCCACAGCAGTGGACACTACAATGAAAACATGTCCGTCTGAAAAGCCTTTAAGGATGCGACAGAAAGCAGCGACACGTCTACTTACACAAACAAAGCTCCACCACGTAAGCGTAGTAGGACCAGCAGACGACAAGGGCGATAAAAATCACAGGGATCCAGGCTAGACCCCGTTGACAGCATCTCAGTACGTGTGTGGGCGCCATCTTTCTCCCTCTCCCTGTTCCTCTGGGAGCAGGGCGTGTTCGACGTGAAGACGTCACCGGCACGTAGCCACACAGGAAGTAGTCAAACTTAAATAAACATGATTATTTATGTTTTAAAACCTTTTTGGACCACATAGGAAGGGCATAAATATCAGCTCGGAAAATCAAACTTCTCTGTCTCAACATTTCAGCTTTGACCTCATAATTGCAGCTCTTTGAACCCCTTATGATGTTTGCATGACTTCAATAGTAATACCTCTGTTTATCACAACCTAAAGATGACAGCATTTAAATATTTGACTAAGTCAATTTTTTAACCTAGAAAATTGCCCTGGAAACATTTTAAAGCTAGTTAGTGGTTAAAAATATTGTGCATTGTAAAGAGACAGGAAGGTCACCTACAACATAACAGAAAAATAGTTTAGTTTAAACATTCTATTTAACTATAAATATGCTGGTTTTATATTATAGAATGGAGGAGTCATAATTGGGCAGTCATCCACAAATCATAGTTTTGGCAATTTTTGATTTTTTTTTCCCCCCTTAATAAATGAATAAAGTTTAACGGTGAATTTCCTTTAAATTTGACAAATTGTGGAAATTATATGGCATGAACTTCTGAACTTCATCACTGTTTTCCTTAACTACGCCTCTGCATTTTAAGCCACGGCCCACGAGGGCATCCTTTTTATGTACTTTGACCCCATATCGACACGTTCATGTGGAATTCTTATACTGTGTTTGACCTGCTCTCGCTTTCTGCTCTTAATTCCCCTGCACTCGGTTTCCAAACCAGTCTGGAAGGAAAAGTGAAAGTAAAGCGTCGTGAGACCGAAAGCATAGAAGGAAAAGGAAAAGGAAATGTCTTCCGTGAAGATGGAAGTGGATCGGTACTTGTCGCGGATCGGGTTTGAAGGCCCTTCCGGTGTGCCCAGCCTGGAGCTGCTTCGCTCGGTTCACACCTGTCACCTGCTGTCGGTGCCATTTGAAGACCTGACGGTGCACAGCGGTGGACAGGTCAAGCTGGACCTTCCGGCCCTCTACGACAAGGTTGTGAACCAGCGCAGAGGTGGCTTTTGCTTTGAGAATAACTCGTTGTTCTACTGGCTGCTGACCCAGTTGGGCTTCCAGGCCACTGTGCTCTCAGGTCAGGTGAAGAACTCGATAACTAGTCGCTACGGGCCCCCGTTTGACCATTTGATCGTAATGGTCAACCTCGAAGGGAAACGGTGGCTGTGTGATGTTGGTTTCGGCTCTGCTGGTTTTAGTGTCCCGCTTTCGTTGGATACTTATGGTCCTCAGGTGCAGGGCCACAGAGTTTACCGTCTCAGAAGGATAGACGACGTGCACTTTCTGGAGTGGCAAAAGGAGGAGAACAGAGGCGAAGATGGGGACTGGACGGAGATCTACAAGTTCAACCTGGAACCTCGGCGTCTGGAGGACTTCGCCGAGATGTGCCAGTATCACCAGAGCTCTCCCAGCTCCATCTTCTTCTGCAAGTCCCTCTGCACCGTGTTAAGACCCGGCGGGAGGGTGTCTTACGTTGGCCGCAGGCTGATTACCACCACATTCCCATCTGAAGCAACGGGAGGTGGGCTAGAAACCACAACCAGGGAACTTGAAGATGAAGAAATTCCGGCTGTTCTAGCAGAAAACTTTGGAATTGTGCTCCAGTCTCCACTTATTCCAAAGGATGACACGATTACGCCACCCCCAGTTGTATACTGATTTATGGATGTCATAACTTTAAAGGCAAAAATATACAACTACTACAATTTTTGACGCACCGATGAGGTGCTTCCGGTTGCTAAGTTTAAAAAAAAAAGTTTTATAATTATTTTAATTAAAGACTAAATAGCAAAAATAAATAAATAAGTAAAACGTACACATGTAATAGACCTATTAAGTTATTTTTTAATTGACTAGAATAGAAAGGGTATACCCATCCCTACATATCGTGTTTTATTATCCTTAAAAAACCTGCAAGGTAGTCAGTTTATGGAACAAAATGCAAGTTATTTTTATGCATCTGATGAATTGCAATTGTAAATCTAATCCAAGTATATAAGCTAAATTAAGATTTTGAGTATTTGACCTGACAATTACCAAATAACTGAGCAAAAAATTGCAGAAATTGTGATTACAACTATTCTTAAGAAATGAGGTTGGACTTTTGGTTAATAATTTCAATTCAATAAGGTTTTACATTTTTGTAATTTAATGCTTAGAATAAAATTACACATCCTAATTTTACCAGATGCCTTTGCTGAACAATCACACACACACACACACACACACACTGATTTTGCAGAAAACATACAACAGAAAATGTAAACTGTCACTTTGATTTAATAAATTATACATACAGGTTTTAAGATGTACAATGGTCATTGCATTAATCCACAACTGTCCTTTTTCATAAGACAAAGTCTGCTTTCAAAGTATTTACACATGTACAATTTATGAGGCAGCGCTTCACAAAAAGCAAGGCATGAATGACAATACACATGATGTTTAGACCCTCTACAGTTACCCTGTGCAGAGGGGGGTCTACAGTGGGTAACTGGTGCAAAAACGTGGCACACATTGGACACAAAGATGTTACTCTGCGATGGGGTTGGAGGATGGGATAGAGTTTGCTCTGCTAGATTTCCGTTCGTAGTTGACAAGCCTCTGACCAACCAGGTACCTGCATGGGGAGAATACATGTCAGAATTGACGTTTTTTTTTCTACAACTAAATTAGATTTGCCAAAGAATAAAAAGCATTTTATGTTTATACCAAGACATAAAACACTAAGTGTTTCAATAGAGACACAATTAAAATAAGAGTCTTAGAGTTTATTACACAAATAAAGATTTTAGAATTGTAAAAAAAAAAAATGATGGAAGACAGAAACATTCATACTTGTCATTTTTGATGTGCTCATAAAGTCGTTTAAACTGTCTGATCTGGAAAGACAGGATGCCGATGAGCGACACCACCATCAGGAGGAATGGATAGATTCTCCTCTGCATCAAGATCTCCATTTCAGGGATGACACCTGGAAACAAAGTACAGGTATATGGTCTTCACTTTTCTCCTCATCCTGACTAAAAGTGATCACCAGAATGAGCCTAGAAGCGTGTGGATGACCACAAGAAGTAGTTGGATTTAAGACGGAATTTGTTCATGGACATTTAGTGAAACACTGGGGGAGGTGAGTGGGAGGGGCAGGGCTCCATGTGAGTCTGTATACATTGTGGAGGAAAGAAAGTTTCATGTATATTTAAAGGGGTCTAAAGTGATCAAATTAAAAAGCATTTCTAATACTGACCGACAGCAGGAACCACTCCGGCAGCAATCACATACGGCACACACAGGGACAACAGCAGGACTGAGATAACAGGAGCTGCCAGCTTGCGGATTATGAACTGGAGGTCAATGTTGCGAATTCCATTTGCATAAACCTGTGAAGAGGCTGAGAGTTAACAGGATTCGGTTCAAAGCTCCAATGAGCAACAGAAGTCATCTCGGGGGGCTTTACAGAAAGAAAATGAACAGGCTTAGTCAGCAGATATTTTTTTAAATTGGGAAATTTAAAAAGGATAATATTTAGGTATTTCATATCCATTAATACTCTACCTGCTCAATTACAGCCTTAAGCCACCACTGTGGGCCCATGAGGGTGATGGCTGCGATGATTTTGGCATGGAGAACTCCAAGAGCCCAGTCCTGAAAATAACATCAAGACATATAAGAGCATACAAGAACTTCTTAATGCACGTTTAGGTGAAAACTTGGTGAGACGACAATCTTGTGTGCTTATATAATCTTACCTGCCAAGGATAGAACAGAGGTGTTTGGTCTAGAGGTACTCTAAGTGGGGCCACAATCACCAGTTCAAACAGCAGCCCCAGTAATAGTGGGATGACTCCAGCAACCAGCAAAGCCACAACCAGGGTCTTCAGGATCTACATGAGTAATATTATAAACAAAGACAAGAGTAAGAGCCACTGGTCTTTGACAGAAAAATTATATCACTAGCTAAAAATGATAGAGAAGCAACAATCTGACTTTCTTCAAGAAGTTACTGACATTTTGTGCAAATTTTCCAACTGATTTAGATACATAATACTTCTTCCAAGTTTACAGGAAGTTTAGTTTCATTCAGACTCCATACATAGTTGCTCTAATACAGTTAAGAAAGAAACATTTTATCATTATGTTTATATAAATGTCTTTTAAAATACGTTTGCAGCACCAGATTTTATAGCACTGAAGTACAAATTTTTACCCACATGGGCCAAAAATGTCAATGTAAAAAAAATGTTTCTTTAAATTGTAAACCACAACAACAATTATATATTTTTTGAATTCTAGCTGCTCAACAATGAACTAAAGGCTCATTTTCTATAAAGCAATCAAAGTAGTCTGGTTTTTGTAGAAAATGCAAACCTTAAAAAAAAAAGGCATACAAGATGAAATAGGCTTAGAACACCTCAGATTTAGATCGATTGTTATACTACACAGATCAGCTTGTTTTAATTTCTTAGCAAACCAATATTTTTACCTTTTATAATTTATAAACATGGTTTGCGAATGCTTATTAAAATGCCAACCATCACCTCTGGCTGTAATGCATAATGTGTTTTGAGCAGCTAAGGACTTAAACATCACAGCATTTTGAAAAACTAATAATTTCCACTGGTCCCATTTGCTTATTAAAAGCTTAGCTTAAGAGTCCTCCGCTCACCATGAGTGTCCATTCCTGGACTTTGTGCATGATTACGATGCGTCCCTGAGGCATCCACGCCAACAACACAGTGACTCCACGCACCGAGAGCCAGCAGACGTACAGACCACACGCTGCTGTGTACAGCTCATGGATTTTAGAGTTTCCAGTCCAGAAGGACATGAGCCAGCGGCCTGTAAATACTGAAACACACACACGGCAGAGCAATTATTCACATCACAGCCAACTTTGTAGTGGTAACAGAGGAGGAGGAAAAAAAAGACTGTCCTCACTTATCATAGCTCAGGAGAGACTTATCATTATGTGTACATATGAAAGAGTCAGAGCTTTCATTATGGTTTGGGTGGAGTTCAACAAAGTAGTAATTTATCTGTTAGTTTAGTTGTTTGACATCACCCCTTACCTGGTAGAGTTAAGCACACCAGACTGGCCAATAGGAGAGTGATGCACATGAAAATAATCAGGAGCACAATCTAGGGGACAGAGGACGAGCCACGTAAGTAACTTTCATACTTTACAACAATTGCATAGAAGTCTTCAAAAACATTTGATTTCTTTACATTTTAAAGTTGGAGGAAGGGAAAAAAGCACAAAATATGGTTTTCTCCGATAGTATCCTGAGGATGTACAAATTGCCCCTAATTTGTGTACGCTGCAAAAACACAAAATCTTACCAAGTATTTTGCCTAGTTTTTAATGCAAATATTACAAGTAACTTTTCAGAAAGATATAGGAGCTTGTTCTAAACAAAAAAACCTACAAGTTCTAGTTCAGATTATTTCACTTATGACGAGATATTTTCTCATGTTATATAGTTTAATCCATACCAGTGGATTAAACTAGTACTTTTTCATCAATATTAAATTATTGACTTGAAACAAACTCTTATGTCTATCTGAAACTTATTTGCATGTGAGTTTGTTACATTTCAAGTTTGCTAAGATATTTGCAGTATAAACTAGACAAAAATACTTTGTAAGGTTTCGTGTTTTCCGGAGTGGTAACACATTTCAAATAGGATTGAGTGTGCTGGAGAGCATTGTAAAGCATGTAAAAAAATTTTTTTAAAAAAAATCACAGGACTGTCTCACTCTGAATGGAAAGCGCAGGGGTCGGTGGTACGGCTGGAAACCCACTGGCCCCCCCTGCTGCAGGATGGCCTGATGTGCTGCATGCAGTCCTTCCCCAACAGCTGGGGCCGGGTTGTTATTGTTGTTATGAGGCCCATGGGGAGGGTTGTTATTGTTGTTGTTGTTTTCAGGCTGGTTGGCATCATTGTCCTCCTGCTCACCGAGGAGGTAGGAGTGGAGGTCTCTGCAGACAGAAAGGAGAGGATGATCAGCGGCAGGAATAAAAGGACGCCACATGTTGCTAGTTGTTGACATACCCTGATGTGTCTTTGTGATAGAAGTAAAAATAAAAAATAAAAAAAAAGATTTATTTGAATGCGAAAAGTAGTGTGTAATTGTGAACTGGAGAAAACAGATGTGGTTTTCAATTTTTTGTAAGGTCTGGTGTATATTTGTATTCCTCTAATGTGTGTTAATGGCAGGAAATAATGTGTGTTAAAAGCTGGTAAGGACTTTCCTCACACAAGTCAGCCAACAGTGACTACCTCGTTCAGAAAACACTTGATATGGCCAAAAGATGTCTAGGTCACAAACTGAATTGTTTTGTGAAAGGGGCTCTTGGTTGCCCATGGAGACGAGCAATAAAAAGGTGATGTGCAAAGTTTAACCACAAGTTGGACTTTGCATGTAAATGTAAACCTTGGTCACCAACGTAGTTTAGCAAAACCAAAACCTTCACAGAACAGCTGTATTTATAGGGCGTAGTGTTAAATTGCACACTGATAAATTCAGTTCTTTAATCAGATGACAGTTTGTTAAAATTGGTTAAATTTTCGGGCATCAGAGTAATAGGGTTGACAAAAAAAAAAAATTCACGCAATACCTTTCAGATTAATATCAGCAAACCTTTTCAAAACCGTGTATAATTTTCTCCCAACTTCAGAACTTTGCACTATTTTGTCGCCTTAAATCCCAAGGTGACAATATGAGAAAAAATGAAAAGTGGTAGAAAACACTGTTGGAATGCACTGAACATGTTGATTAACATTTCTGATGAGCACTCAAACTACCAACATTTTAAGTATGAACGCTGTTCAGGACTTACAGTAAATAGCCAGCACTGACTGTCCAGGCCCTGACCAGACCTTTCAGCCACTGGCGAGTGTGTCCTTGCTCTAACAGGGCCGGGAGGACAACCTGAAGTAATAAGAGCTCCAGAGACAGCTCACTGACAGGGGCGTCACTGAAAGGCAAGATGTAAAATAATCAGAGAATAACTTGATGGTGTTCTCCAACCAACTAATCTACCATAATATGGACATTTATTCATTTCTAAAGCACACAGACACATTCAAACAAACAAGTCACAGAAGATAATGTTTTTGTCCAGCCCCTTGTTGACTACACTCTCAACATTTCCTCTTTTTTTTTTGTTCACAAACTTAAGAGAAGAAGTTGTGCGTTTCTGCCTGACAAAGGAAGTGGTTTGTCAAACCACTTCAGATGCAGAAAGAACACGTTGCAGTTCTGTAAAATGTGATCTAAAATGTTGCTTTGCTCGCCAGTTACCTGTAGAGCATCACGTTGTACGGGAGGAAAGTGGGCATCAACACTTTTATGAGTCTGATTGGCAGCCACAGCATCAGCAACACAATTGAGCCAAAGACCACCACAGACAGGATGAACCTCCGCAGGTGTCTGTAGATGGGTAAATGAATCATTTCCTGAACTGGGTTGAAGTCCGGGTCATTGAGGTTTCTTAAAAACCAGAGCACTCCGGGCCTCAGGACCTGACGGAGATGGATTTTACGTTAACATCAATTTAATGTGAAACTACTATAAGCTGAAATACACAAAAACACACCAGGCCTCACCTCTCTTAGAAGCAGAATGAAAGACGCAAAGTAGAACACGTACACCATACCCACAAGCCAGTGCAGGAACATGGTGGTGCCAGGTGCCGACTTGAAACTCATTTCTCTGTCTTTCAACGAGGCGTCAAACATTTCCTGCAGACAAAGACAGCAACATTACAACAAATAAAAAAGCAAACACAAAAAGAACTCTAATCACATTTTGGGTCTAATAAATCACAGTCTTTCGCTGCATTAACTCAGAGAATTAGAATTTCTTCTGTCTGATCCACAAGCAACTGCAAGTAGTCATTTTAAGGTTTGTAAAACTATCAGAATACAGAAACCTTTGCTTTTTATAATCCAAATTTGACCTCTAACGCAAACTACCAAACACCTCTAAGCATAAAACAACGTGCAAGACATCAGGAACAGAATCAAATCAAGAGTCCTACCAAAGAGCAGATGTCGAGCCACCAGCCACAGATCAACGGGAAAACTCCAATCTCCACGACAACCAGCAAAGAAACCTTTGACAGAGAATGCTTCTTTCAGTCATTTTAATTCATTCAATGATATACATAGTTAATTCAGTTTATAATGACAAGTTATCCAAAGATGGCATCCAATCCTTTCTGAATAAAAAAAAATGACTGTCCCATCAAAAAAAACTAACGTAAAGCTGAATCATCGTGTTTGATTCAGAAGAACTGCTGTAGCTTTAGGAAGTGGAAAAGTTCACAGTGGCTTCAATTACATGATGTCATATCACACAGTAGATGTGTATGGGAAAGTGCACAAAGTCAACACAAGAACACAGAGCATGCAAATATCTCGAGGCGACCACAAAGCTGGTCTGATAAAAGTATGCAGCGTATGTGAACAGTGTGTTTTAATAACCATCAGAATGCGCTATAAAGAAACCAACTGCTGGGGGGATAATATGAATAAAACAATGCAAAGAACATAAGCTTCTGTCATTATGGATATGAACTGTAGAATGCTTTGTCATTTCTATTGTGTTGTATTTTAAGCTGCAGCCTACCACAGCTGGAAGACTTGTGGAAATGGATATTTTCCCACCATTTATTACAGAAGGCTGCCCTTAGGTTTTGTCAGGGTTACTCAGTTGCATTTAAAATGGCAAGGTAAATAAATCAGAGATATTATATAGAAGAATGTCCAATATTTTAAGAATTTAACACATTAAAGTCTCTGTTTATTCTAATACAACAAAACGGCACAATAAATAGTTTTTTGCAATATTCCCACTTTGTTTATATTAACAAAAAAATATCCAGGCCTGCGTTGCTGTAGAAACACAGAACAGGAGTCTATGTTTCCATATGCAAGTATAAAAAAACAAAACAAAGGCTTTTGGAGAGGTTACCTTGACAACAATGTAGCAGACTCCCAAGAGACGCCGGGAACGTTGAAACCTGACCAAAGCAGCAAGTCCCTAGAATATCCATTAAGGATATCTTTCGCTTGATATTTTCACAAGAACATGGCCTAAATTAATCTATTAGAATTGATTTTGAATATTAAACATTTTACATGGGGTACTGATCCTAGAACAAAGGATACATGGCACAGGATGAGAGTCATGGCCAGCAGTATGTAACCCACAATCGTCGTGATTAGGCCCTCAAAGTGAGATGCTTGGACCTAAAGTGTAACGTTACCAACAACAAAAGATTAAATCCTACAGCATTCATAACTGTGTCTTATAGTGGGATAAAGTAAAGGTGGAGTCTTACGTATTCCTCGAAGCCGAGGCCAACGACAGAGAAGTGTCCAATGTGGTAGGGACAAAATGCTAATAAGAAAAGAGCAAAAGTGTATTGTAAATCTTTTGTAAACAAAAACCCCAAAAAACAACAAGAGTATTACAGTTAAGTGTAGTTTATAACGACGCTTGTTACACATCTTTGTCTCAGTCGACTCACCAAACACCAGAATAAAGAGTGTGTTGAGAGACACCACCCAAAACACATGCTCCTATTAAACAAAGACAAGTCGTGTCAAGAGGAAAAGCTTTTGTTGGATCTCATAGTTAATTATTAATAAGATAATAAATTACCAGAAATACAAGGGAACCATCCAGACCAAGCATCTAAATGGGAAACAACAGTTACAAGTCAATGTGGTTCAAGTTGGTATTTCAGACATAAAAGGATTACTGATTTTATGCCGTTACCCTTTCCCATGTGAGTTCCTCTGCTGCTCTGTCCCACTCCAAGGCATTCCAATTCATGTCATCTACAGCAAAACAATTGTAAAACACTCAAATGTAGCAAATATATTATTTTGTCATTATTTTGCAGGAAAATATCTGCAAAGGAACTAAGACGTAAAGGTGAAAAGAAATTTCTCTTCAGAATTGACAAATGTATAATAATACATTGTTCTGTGAAAATTTCAACTTCAGAATATGTGTTTTTTTAACATAATGTTTAAGAAAAACAATACATATTCCTGGGGACATATTCTGCATTTGTAGCCGCTGTGACAGAGCAAATACAAATGTTTTGCTTGGTCTTTCAAAATAAATAGATTTTGGATCGCAAAATCTACCGCTTCAATGAAAGCTTTTGCTGTTTTACCGAATAATAATATGAACTTTTCCATGCTGCATGGTGAGACTTATTTTTATTTTTGGGTGCAACCAACAACTTGGTAATAAGTAAAGGTCACAATTGCTCTAGTTTGAATGTCAAAATTAAACAAAACTTGTTTTTCTGTTTCACTTGAAGCATTAATATATGATAAATTATACAGAAACCTTGAGCTCCATTATTGGCCTCTCCATCTTCAGCAGGTGCACCCTCTTCTTCCAGCTCCGGGTCATCAGCCTGGTCTGGTGCGCCGTCAGGGGGTTCAGGCTCGGCCTCATTTTGAGCCGGAGGATCAGCGGGGTCTGGCTGAGCCCCAGGGGGCTCATCAGCTGCTCCCTGACCTTGAGCTTGACCCTAAGGGTGAAATATTATACCAACAGGACTATCAAATCCAAGGTTATTGAATGATTCCATATCTGACTGACTGAAGAATGAGAAATCATAATATATATATATGGTTTTCACCATTTATGTTGAATGATTAACCTATATTTAGTTAGTGAAAACATACAATTGTTATATTAGTCTATAAGTTTCTAATGTCCACTTTTTATATATATCCATGAAGTTGTGCACCTCATTGGCTTGTCCAGCAAGGTTAGGGGGCGGAGGTTGGTGCTGTTCCAACCACTGGGGGGCGCCACCGTGGACAATCTGCTCTCTGAGCCACACCAGACTGATGAATGCACACAGAGTGCAGGTGACAACAAAACAACCCTGGAGGCAGTCTGCGAGGAGGTTGTCTCTGCAGGAACACAACAGAAATATATTAACACAAGTATATTAAAGCAAACAACAGCAGCTAAGCTGTTCAAAATTCAAAACGGGGAATCATCCGTTTATAGGAAATTATCTCTTCTTACGTGGAGAGCATGTCCAACGGCAGTGTCAAAAGAGAGCTCACGGAGCCGGTAAAAAGACACTTATAGATGCGACCTGGAAATAAAGAGACCACAGTATTAGACAAGTTTTTTTTCCCTTATAAAATTTAATGGGATTTTTATTAACACCGTTTTGAATCGATTCAGGCATTCTGTTGCTTTATGCTTATTTTTTCCTAACTAATAAGACGCAGAATGACTTCTCTCTCTCTTGTTTCTAAAGGCGTGAGAAGATAAAAGCTGCACCAGTTAAAGGTTAAATAACTTATCAGCACAAGTCCATTAATCCTGGTGAAGCTTTTCCAATGGGAGTCTCCTGTTGATTTGATTACACAACAGGTGTGGTACAGCGGTTGTGAGGTAATCCCTGTTTTGGACTGTGATGATTCCTGTGCGTGCCTCTGTTGGTTCTTACTGTCCTGGGTACACCTTCGGCACCTACTAATTTACTAACGCTCACACTCCAAACTTTAATTAATTGTAATTGGTTCATGTGTTTTGGGTAAAAATCTGAATCACTTTAAGGGAAAAAATATATATATTTTACTCTCCCTTTCTTGTCAATTTGTCTACTAAGGCAAGTTACGACAGAATATCACTTACATGCAGTGAGAGGAACCACTCCAAGCCATGCGAAGGCAACCAGCGTGTAATGGAACCAGTAGCGAATGGCTGTACCCACACTGGTCAGCAGGCCAGCACAGATGTCCTGGATGGGCAGACGTGAGGGCATATCTGGGGAGTAGACTGAGGTGGGCAGAAGAAGAAAGTTAAGATTTCTTGACAAGAGTAAAACATTCTCTTTATAATTCAAAGTCATATTGTTTGAATGCATGAATCAAGCTAAAGAAATATCACTAATAATAGGGCCTAATGCTGTACAGTGCTATACTCAGCTAGTAAACATGTTGAGAACTAACATTTTAATGGATGGACTTACTTGGCGTGAAAGCAAATCTGTGCTTGCACAATTCACAGTACTCCTTCCTGCTGTGTTTCAGCCACTGGACCAAACTGCAGATGTTAGAAGAAAAATAAATAAATACAAAAGAAATGCCCAGTCATCCCTGAAATATCATGTACAGTACTTATACCGACAGGAAACTACAATATGAGGACATCTAAAAACAGAAAACTGCCTTTAATATTAGGTGTATTGATACGTTGAAAACACTCTCAGTTTGATTAGTTCATAAATCTATGGATTAACTTAACATTACCTTGTTATATTATTATTGAAAAAAAGTTGCTCAGATCAGATTTAAAGGCCTATTGAATATAAAATGTTCACCCGACACAATCAGGCATTAATGGATTCAATATTTGAATAACGCAAAAGATTAACCAAAACACATCGCTATTAAAAAGTATCTAGGTCAATTGTTAATTTAGACACTTGTAAAAAAAAATTACAAATTTTAAAATAGGTATCGGACCAGAGGACTAAGTCTGACACATACCATTCCTGGTGGATGAATTTGATACTGCCGGTGCACACACATGGATGGTACAGGGGTTTGTCTGGGGTCCCCTCAGAGCGACACACACGGCAAATATCCGCTGGAAAAAAAAAAAAAAAAAACAAACAAAACAAAAAAATAACACAGAACATAAGATTAATTGATATTGCTAGAAATAAAAACAATTACTAGATCTCAATATAAAATGCTGCTTAACTTTTAAATAAAAACAATGTTTTGGATTATAGATTTAAGATATGCACAGATTACAGTTATTACATAAAGATTCAACTGGATTCAGGGAGAAACTAAAGGTGGGTAATCTGCACTACAATACTTACAATAAAAGATTGACATATAAATTTCCCTCATTTCGATCTTATGGTTTTAAAATCTGATTAATCAGAATCGGATGCCAGAAAAAGTGCCAGGAAATTTTATATGGCAAAAAAACAACAACAACAAAAAAAACTTATGGTGTATAAACTAAAGAAACAACATACACCGCATTTATTATGGTTATGTTTTTAGTTTCCGGCAGTTGGGAAGCTCCAAGCAGAATATTTGTTAGACACCACAGGCAGGCAACTCTTGCAGAAAAGCCCATGTGCAACGAAAAACCAGCTCATTTAAATATCTGTGTTTCTCTATATTGCCAAACAAACCCGTGTGTTTTTAAATTAATTTCTTCAGTTGCTTCTACTACTTATTTATCATCGTTTCTATTTCTTCTCTTTTGTTTGACATGTTTCCTTTTTAAAATGTATTTTCTTCTAAAGCCCTTTCCTATTTTCTAGTGTGTTTTTCCACATATTTAATTAAAAGCAACTAAACCTCATTGCAAATACGTTGATATCGACATTATCATGCTCTGAGAACGATGCTAACAGGAATAAAAATAATAAAAAAAACACGTTCTGGAACAGTAAGTACAATTTCCCCAGTAGAATTCAGGTAAGTATTTCATTATTAACCGATTTATTTATTAACTGCATTAAGATGTAGATCTAGGCAGTGTAATTGACTATTATGCAAAGCTAAGCTTAAGGACAAATAACAGTAAAGTGATGACATCATCCGTAATTTCTGTTGGGTCCCCTCACCCCGGTTCTCAGCATCAAATACATTTCAACCAAATCTACTGTCACGCGGAGCTTTGTTACACAAAAATAACATTTGATACAGATCTCATGCCTTCTCGAATCTACCTCACATTTCACTGACAGCCGCTGCTAATCATCTGCCATTAGGAGAGCTTACTCGGGAGCAGCAGGTTTGTCTCTAAAAGATGAATTTCCGAAGCCGATTGCTGTTAACCACCGAATCGAAAGCAACAAGAGTCTCACCTTCTTCAGCAGTGTCCATGTTATTGACTAAACACCGATTACTGTCTCTAATAGGGTAGCCTCGTACCATGAACCCATTAACGACACAGGCAATATCGCCGAGCTAGCTGTGTTAAGCTAGCGACACGACTGTATCCTACGGTTCGGATGCATTGGCAGTCGTGAAATGGTTTCACAGGAGAAAACACCGAAGTGTTTATTGTGTCCTATCCTTTCACCTTGAACACCTAATCTCTGGTGTGGAAAATGTTTCTATTCCACAGCAGACCGAAACTCTGGAAAATTGTGTTGCTAAATCGAGAGCTTGGATCTGGACGACAAACGGCTAATTGCTAAACGGAACAGCGCATGCGTAAGCGTTACGGCGTTGCTCGTAACTGAGTCACTGCTGTTTGCCAGCTCGTTTAAATGAACGACAGAATCTATCTATTGTGAAAGGTTTATAAGCGGATTTATAAGCGGAAATTGCAAATAAAAATAGAGACAAGTAAATGTCGTAATGAAATAATCGACATGCAAGCAAAAGCAGAGCGGGTACACTTAATAGAGCAGATCAGTTTATTCTGTGCGGACAGGGAATGAATCTAATGCAATTTTAACGAATTTGTACATGCAGTTTAGTTTTACTTTCCTTTAAAAGTATATATGTCTTACATGTGCGTATTTGCACATTTACTAATAGAACCGTACCAGAAGAGGGCCAAATTATAATCGCTACACAAAAGATATGTTTGTGAGCAGGACGAACCAGATATTGTTGGTTAGCTGAGCCAAATGGTTGGGATACCAGAACAGGGCCAGAAAGCCCATCCCTGCTGCTGTCAAGCTTGTGTCATGACTGTTTTACTTCATTACAATGGATCCATTGCTTCGGTATAAAATCAAACAAAACAACAACTATCAATAAAGCCAGGCTAACATTTTACTATTTAAAGACAATTATGTATCAGTCTTATTAAAATGAACATGTCTCTATTACGATCATTTTTGCTAGGTTTCTCTCAGATGATGCTTCTAGAAAGGTGTCCAATTTCAGGCAATAGCCCCACCTACTGGAGGACACTTGTACAAGTTTCGTGAAGCTAAAACCTGGGCGTCTTCCGTTTTGTCCCGAACAGATAAAAGGTGAAGTCTTACCGCTGTAGCTCCAGGCTCAGTAAACGGAGATGCAAAAATTATATTACATCTGGAACTCTGTTTTTGTTTGCATCTCCATCTATTAATTTTTAACCTTTTTAAATTTTATGCACATACTTTTTCAAATAATTTTGTATTACATGAAACCACATTTATTGCATCTTTTCAATCTTTCTTCCAACCGCATAAATATATAAAAACATATATCTTATTACTAATAGAAATCAGCAATGAGCTAATATAAGTGGATGAGACTTTAATGACATTTAATTGTTTTTTATTGCGTGTAATCTGTTTATAAATTAATTGTTTTGACATTGATAATTACAGGATCACCTATTCTCAATGAAAAGGCACCGCTGGGATTCGAACCCAGGATCTCCTGTTTACTAGACAGGCGCTTTAACCATCTAAGCCACGGCGCCGATATTTAAGATATCATACAGGCTACACTGAGCTGCAAACTGGAATCATGACGCTGTTGGATGTATGGCAGCTGGTTTCTTTTGCATCAGAAAAATGGGCACAGAAGAAGAGAAGTTGGATGTGGAAGTAGCAAAATACTGATGGACATTGTACAGTAACAATATCCTTATGTTACATAGAACAAAAGAAGAGTTGGCTATAGTGTCATTAATTCATGTCAAGTTTCTCATAAAAAATGTAATAAGATTGAAATGAATCATTTCTTAAGATAGGATTTTAAAATGCACACAAATTATAGGTCTGATATTAGGCGGCTTGCATTAAAAGATTTGTTCGTTTTAGGACTGTTAATACATGTGGAGTGCAATGAAGTTATTAGCTCATTTTTATTACGCAATCAATGCATTTCACTGGGAACAAAACTTTGCACAAGTCAACTGCTTTACTGTGACATTAGACATTGCTGACATAATCTTGGTCCTGTGCTAATTTTTTGAGACTTCTAAAACATGCAACTTTAAAACTCTTATGACCAAAAAAAATGTTTATCGACATGGTAAAGGAGGAGTTCCCATTCCTGTTGCTTTTCAGTACTGTCTACCAAAGAGGCCCTGCATTCAAATTCTGTCAAGGGATATTTCTTTAATCCACCTTCGTTTCAAAGACAAAAACATGCATGTCAGATTAACTGTCTTATTTTCAATTCTTCTCAGGTTCAAGTGCATGGTTGTCTGTTCCTTTCTGCCTCTGTGATGGACTGGCAACCTGTCCAGTGTGCCTTGCCACCAACTGTTAGCAGCTGGTGCAAGGCAGACCTTTTACCAGTGAGGATTAAAACAATACAGATGTCAGGGCTTGTCATATAGTGCCCTTTAAAAGAAATGGCTTTATTCTAAAAGTTTCAGTGTCACCATGCAACTAAAATGGAACCCTGAATACGTTTTACGTAAACAAAAATACGTGTAAAATAACAAATTCTGCACAAAAATTGTTTTATTTTATTTTAGAAAGTTTGAGATAGTGATTGAACTTTGATAAAGTTAGACTCTGCAAGAACAAGTGGGCTTAAAAAAAAAAGAGTAAAATACCAATCTTTTTATTCAAGCTCACCACACTGTCTTTAAACTTAGCAAAAATATCTCAATGTTCAATGAAAACAGACGACTTTTTTTTAAAAATATAAGAGTAGTAATTAATTTTATTGAGAAGACCAAGAAGATTTGAGATACAGAAATATCACAATGTAACAACATGACAACAACAGAATCGGCTAAAGGCTCTTTAGAAGTTAATTTTATCCTGAACTGTTTTTGTGACAGTGCTCCTTTCTGAATAAATTGGGCAAAATTGATCATTGATTTTCAATCTAAATTTCCCCCTTTCGGTTCCTGCAAAACAAACATTTGACAAACACTGAAACTTTCTTACATTACAACAGCATGGAATTTATTTTGTAGTATAAAGAAAAGAAAAGTGCTTTTATTTTGAAACCAACCACAAGAAAGTCTTGGCAGGTAGATGTTTGTCACGTGACCAGTTATTTATTCTAGTAGCCCATTCATTTTGTCTCAGAGTCTGCAAACCTGTCCTTTTCCTCACTCTAGCCATTACTATACTTTGGAGACCCCAGGACAATAAGGTATGTGTCTAAATCAGTGCAAGCTGACTTTGAAAAAGCTAACGGAGTGCTTAAAAATCTGCATAATTCTCACATTTTTGAAAAATAATCCATTATTAGCCATAAAAATCGTTAGAGATTTTCTTGCAAAATGCTTCGTCACTCTGTTGCGTAACATAGAGACTTTTACCATAATGATCCTAAGTGAGCAACTTTGTTACAAAACTTGAGCTTTCTTCATTCTACCGTGGTGGCATAAATTAAGATTTCAAAGGCTTAAATCACAGATTTCTTATATGCATTGGTGTTAAGTGACTTCGATAATGACCGTAGACGTTGCCAGACTAGACAGAGTTTACGGAAGCATAGTGCTCAAACTGCTTTTCTTTCCTTCCTTTCTTTCTTTCTTTTTCTTTTTTTTTTACCGTAAAAACCTTAACGTGAACAAAATACGCAATGCATTTTTTTTTCTGTTGCTGCTTTTTCACCATGATGTTGAAACTCCTAGTGATCATTAAGGTAACAAGATGAGATCATACTTTAAAATAAATAAATAAATAAATAAATAAATAGAATAATAAATATGTAGCTACAAAAAATGATCCAGCAGAATTTATTTTTTGCTATGGGAACTGCTCCTTTGGTCTCTATTTTCTCTCTTACTTTCCTCAGTCATCCAGCATCTCTTCTTTGTCTTTCCACAAACAAACCCTGATTATCTGCAGTAGCTTGTAAAATGTACAAAATATTTCTTTTCCATCTTTACGTGACTCACATAAAGAGCATTAGATAAGAAGACTAATTGGAACAAGGTTAGTGCTATTCTATCAAATGCTGTGACATCTTGTTCTACAAGTCATTAACTTTTCACCTTAATTACACCAACATATTCATTAGGTCATTTAATACATTATTCAGTCTGCCACTGTTTTCATTAGGAACAAATCCAGTTATGAAATGTCTAATTGTGGTCGAACAAAAGATTTGCTTAGTCACCTTAGTACATTTTATGGTTGTATGTTGTGTATTAAAAGCATGTTGATTGATGAGGGGAGTGGCGACTGACTTCTTCTGAGTTCAGCAGATAAACTCGATAAAACCAAGTTACTTATTCTTTTTTAAAGGCCACAGAGGTCATGGAGTTACAATTATTTTAAAAAATCATTCCTGATCTTTAAAACTGAATTTCAAATTTAAAAAGGAACTCAACTAGTAGAGAGCCCAAAGTGTCGCAGGTCAGTTAATAATTAAAACTTCATTTATGTCAAACTTTGAATGAAACTTTAAAGGAATACATAAATAAATCATAATATTAAATCTTTAATTATTTAATAAAATTAATAATTTATATAATACACATAATTGAAATATGAATGTGTTATAATGTTAAAATCAGTTTTAAAAAGAAGAAAAAAACACCATCAGTACCTAGTAATTATAATGTAGGTGAACTTTTCTGAAACAATTTACCGTAAACTCTATTACCTCCTTAAATACACCCTATTGGCTAATCAACTGCTGAACCTTGTTAGTAGCACTGTTACTCACAGACTTTGATAGGTAAGGCTGACAGATAATAATATCATGATGTGCTGCAGAGCTGGACTGGATAATAATTCATTAGCAGGTGAAATAACTGTACATGATTTTAAATCAAAATTAAGCTAAACATGAATAATTTCCCAATTGAATTCTTCAGTTACATATCCGATAAATGATTCCATTATTTACTGTACCTAATATTATTATTATTTTTTTATTTATTATGTGTGTACTTTCTTTCATCATCACTAACATTAGTACTTTTAAATGGCATCTTTGGATTATGGCCCCTTTCAGCCCATATTGAAAATGAAAATGCATGTTATTTTCCCAAATTAACTCGTGGTCACACAACATGCCCTCTTTACCTACAAATACTTGTTCTGACAGAACAGAGTCACTTCCAATCTCCATCATGCCGTGTCTGTGTGTGTTATTAGATGGCAAACGAGGCCAAGCCATGTCCCTGTGATATTGGTGATCGGTCTGATTACGGAGGGCTGGGCCAGGAGGTCCAGATCGAGCACATCAAGGCATACGTAGTGAAACCCTCCGCCGCATCGGACAAGGCTGTGATTGTCATCCAAGACATCTTCGGATGGGAGCTTCCCAACACCAGATATATGGCTGACATGCTGGCTGCCAATGGATACACGTGTGTTGAAACGTCGCTTCTGTATATTAACTGAAAAATGCATCAGGATTGTTATTCTATTTGCCCCGATGGTCACTTTCCGCTTTTTGTCCTGGGCAGTGCTGTTTGTCCCGACTTCTTTGTCGGGAAGGAACCCTGGAGTCCAACCAAAGACTGGTCCACATTTCAGGAGTGGCTTAAGGATAAAAAACCAACGGACATTAACAAGTGAGTGCACTTTCAGTTCAGCTTTTCTAGACGGACTCTTATTGGGCAGTGCTTGTCTTGAATCTTTAACATCACGCATGAGCCTAATAGTTATTTCCTTCTCAGAGAGGTCGACGTTGTGTTGAAGTACCTGAAGGAGCAGTGTGGAGCCAAGCGCATCGGAACAGTGGGCTTTTGCTGGGGAGGAGTGGCAACACATTACTTGGCCTTGTTATATCCTGAAATCAAAGCCGGAGTGTCTGTTTATGGTACGTCGTTTAACCAGCAGAATACATAGTATTGTTAATTTAAGTTGGATTGAGAATGGGGTTTACGGGGTTAACTCTGCAGGAATAGTTCGTGAAAGAGAGGACAGGTATTCGCTGAAGAGCCCGACACTGTTCATCTTTGCAGAAAACGATAATGTCATCCCTCTGGATCAGGTGAGTGAGTGTGTTCCGTTTCTGACTTCCACTGAATTCCTGCTTTCATTTAGAATGTTTTTAATTAACTTCGGAGTGTTCCTATAGACCCGTTCAAAAATTATGATATTCCTTGAAATTTTTTCTCACTTTGTAACCATAAGATTCAGTGCATATTAAAGTTTTATATAATAGATCAACCTGATATGTGCGATTTTTAGTTTTTGGAAAAATACAGCATGCCTTTGCATATGCCCCCCACAACCCCTTTCCGATATACCATCTATTAATGAATGTAGAAGTGTAAAAATTGCAGTAAAGGAGGAATGCCATTGTTTTTCTTGAGTCGTTTTGTTTTACTTGTGCATTTGTTTTGTACATCTGCGATCTGATCTCCCTTGGAAAATATTTATGAAAAAAATAATGTGCTGCTTTGTGTTGCCTTATCTCCTAAAATTCTACTGAAACACTGTAACGTTTAAGACTTCAATGTGACAAAATGCAAAAAGTTCTGAGGTATTGCACGCATACTGTAGCTGTATGTTTAAGCACAGTGTGCTTAAACAAACTTGTTCTTTCACTCATTAGGTCAGTGCCCTGGAAGCAAACCTGAAAGGGAAATGCACAGTAGACTTCCAGTTGAAAATATTTCCTGGACAGACCCATGGCTTTGTCCACCGCAAGAGAGAGGACATCAACCCAACTGACAAACCCCAAATTGAGGAGGCCAGGAAGGATATGCTCAACTGGCTCAATAAATACATCTGAACATGTGAAATAAATCAAAGCTTAAATTGCACTTAAGATGAAAATAGTGCCTTAAAACACAATCAGATTAATATGGATTGATTGGTGGGTTATGTAACTTTGTAGTTGATATTACATCATACCAGTGTATTTTTTTTAATGTCTGGATGAAAGTATATTTTTTTCTGAAAAAAATATTTTAACCAATAAATCATGAATGTATGCCAAAAACAGGCTGAATGCAGTACAGAAACACCATGAACACAGCAACAAAATATACTCAATGAAATGATGAGATTTTTAATATTTAGATCTGAATACGTAAATGTACCCAATGAGCAATAACCCAATGTCAATAAAAGTGAAGCACACGGAAATTTCATCAGTCAAATGTTTTATTGGAGACTTTGTAACGAATAAAGCTTGGACATGTTGTATCAAATGATAAATAGCAATACGCAGTGCGACGCGGACATGGAGCTCGAGGAAGTGCCAAAGACCTCTGAAACAGCTCACTCATTTAACCCCCTCACACTCGAGCTGCTTTCCTTCAGTCGGGGAGCTTCAGTCTTCGCTCTCTCCTGGGTTTCGGATGTCATCTATCTTTAGGATCATCTTAACCACCTGGGTAGCCAAAAGGATCTGCTGCTTCTTGCCAATCAAGGTCTCAATTACATGTTGCTGCTTCATGTCTGCGCAGGACGAAACAAAGCTAATTAAGCTAAATGAGGGCTTAAAAGTTTTCTCAATTAATTTATGTTGGTGGAAAAAAAATATATATATATATATTTGCATTTCAATTATCCAGATCAGAGAACAAAGCACAAACGTCTTACCATTGGTGTTTTTGTGCAAGCAGTCGATGCCAAGGAAAGGGTTGTTGTCCTTTACTTGTCTGGCTCTGACCTCGGTCATAGTCTGGATGGGGTTGAGTCCGCTGTTCTCGGCCAATGCCATCGGGATGACCTCTAGAGCATCAGCAAACGACCTCATGGCATACTGTTCCAATGATGGGCACTGTTGAAGAAAACCGATGTAAGTACAAAAAGGTCCAAGTGTCAACATCAAGATTTTTACACCAGGTGTCCAAGTCGTACATTATCCGCCGCCTGGTTCACAGCGAGAGCACATGCGATCTCTGACGCTCCGCCGCCGTAAACGACACGGTTGTCTCTGACCAAATTGCGAATTACACACAGAGCATCATGGAGCGCACGCTTGGCTTCCTCGATGATCTATTGTCAAACAGGAAAAGAGTGGATTAAAACCAACATGTGCCAAGGTAAATGCGTAGTTTACAGGGCGAGGGATGGTAGGTGCTCACCATTTTGTTGCCACCACGGATGAAAATGGTTACGGCCCTGGTGTTTTTGCACTCTGTGATCACCAGCATGTGGTCCTTGGTTGTGCCAAAGGAGATTTCCTTCACTAAGCCGGCGGTGCCCAGCTTCTCTGGCGTCAGCTCACAGAACCTCGGCACAATCCGCCCCCCTGTGGCTATCGCTATCAACTGCACCAAAAACATAAAACATACTGAGTAGTAAGTAATATACTCGATTTAATGGAATAATCAAGGTGGAAAGAGTTCAGGAACGTTTGATTTTAAGGTCTTCGGCACATTTTAACCATTTCTTACTTCAATCTCTGGCCCACCGACCCAGCGCACGGCAGGCAGCTCGTTTTGCAGCAGAAGGTGGTTCGCCTCGTCATCAAAGCCCCACTGGCAGATGGCCAAGTTAGCGCCAGTGCTTTTAACCTGAAATAAACACACACATACATTGTTTACACCAAGTGAGTTAATCAAACATTTAAGTCGTTACGACAATCAGCTCTCGCAACAATCTAAAGCAGGACAGTAAATTTGGGGCATTCACCTGCTGGATCATCTCTTCAAACTTTTCTTTTTCATACTTCTGGAGGGCTTTGTAGTCCTCAACTGAGGTCACGTCCAACTTATGCTTGGTCTTGGGCTTCGGTGGCTCAAATGGGCAGGTCAAGATAGCGATTTTAGCATCATTTAGAGCCTTGTAAAAAAGGAAGAAGAAAACATTCGCCTCGTTAGAATACAGCTAAATGAGATGCAGGTAATCAAATTGATCTTCATCCTGTTCATTTATTCTTAATCTGAAAAAATACATTTCAAATAATTTATTTTTCATCTTGCTGGAGGGAAATTAGAAGCAGATAATAAAACGATGATTAACAAAAAAAGACAGGAATCCTCTCACGATATTATTCACACATATTTATACCTTGGGCATCTGAGGGTGGCTGAACTCTTTGTCAACTATCACACCCTTGATGAGCTGTGTGTCCTCCAGCTTTCCTCCTACTTTCCCTTCCACCTTGATGAGTTCGAAGTCAACATCCTTCCTTTCCATGTCAGCCACAGTGAGGATGGCATTCACTGCGATCTCTGCCATCTGTCTGTGGCACCGGTTAATTCTAGAAAACAAGGGGAAAAAAAAAACATTCAATATAACTCACAGGCTTGATTATGTGAAGTTAGAAAATAAAAAGATCTCCCACAAATGTTACTGTGAACCAAAAAACCTTACGACTTACACTTTTGATCCCAGTGTTGTCATGGCAGTCTGGATGAGAGGTTCAGTGTTGTTGGGGTCACAGGGAAAACTTTCTGCCATTTTGTCTAGTGTCTCTATAGCGATGCGTGCAGCCTGGTCGTACCCATCAGAGATCCTGATGGGGTGGATCCCTCGGTCCAGCAGCTGCTCGGCCTGCTCGAGCAGCGCTCCAGCCAGCACTGAAACAAAAATAAAAATGTCTAAGTACTTAACTCAAATAAGAAAACATCAAATTCACTTCCACTTCACCATAACGCTAATTTTTTGCTAGCTAGCCCATTGTACTTTCAATCTAAGATTTAAAATTAGAGGCTATGGTCCCATGTTCGATTCTCAAGCCGAGTAATTTCCTGCATGTCTTCCCCATATTAACAAACCTCCTTCCCATCAAGCTAAAATCAAAAGAAGGCCACTAGCGCTATAAGAACAAGATCCAATTAATGCAAAAAAAATAAAATAAAAATAATAAAATAAATAAAAATAAAATTGCCTGATAAGTAGAGAAAAAATATTATATATATATATATATATTTAAGAACAATATCTTTACATTAATGTATTAATTAATTGAAACATTAATTGAATTACTCCCCCAACAAAGGTGTTAGTAGCAGTCCTACCTGATATCAACAGTTTTTATTTGAGTACAGCACTATTTTGGAAATTAATAACTGTAGCAGAATGGATTCAGAAGCACCATCACCATCTGTGCCAGATCACATACCAACAACTCCAGTGGTTCCATCACCAATCTCATCATCTTGGGACTTGGACAGCTCCACCATAAGCTTGGCAATCTGATGGTCCACATCCATCATGCTGAGAATAGTGGCTCCATCGTTAGTGACGGTCACCTCTCCATCCTTGTCAACCATCATTTTGTCCAGACCTAATTAATAATTGTTAAAGAGGACTGTTAATATATTTAACTGTATATAGAAGATAGAGGTTTGAAATAAAAGAACCTTATAAGCCGAAATGACAGCATAATGTATAGTTCTTGCATACCGTTAGGTCCCAAAGATGTTTTCAGCGTTGAAGCGACAGCTTTGGCTGCCATGATGTGAGACTATAAAAAAAACCACAATATTTGAAGTTAGCCAATAATTTCATCTTCTCTTTCATCACTTAAGAATTTGTCACCTAAGATGGCTTTGTTATAGAGGTGATGCACATCACCATTGACTATTGAGGGCAGAGCTCTGTGAAGCAACACCCCCCGGCTCAAAGCCGTACAGAGGAGCACATGGGCCTCCATGTTAGCATGACAGCTTACAAATCTTTCTAGTCCTGTTACGATACTAATGCAAATCAGCTGGACTTCCAGGACATACCTATGCATTTAACGCAAGCGTTTACGTTTAAGCGCCTCTCGTACTTAACTCAAATAATAAGAAAACATCAAATTCACTTCTACTTCACCATAATGCTAATTCTTTGCTAGCTAGCCCATTGTACCTTCAATGCGTCAATTCCCGTTAGCCGAGTCTTCTTGTCTTGGTCTTTAATGATGATAAAAGGCCTGCCATATTCATCAAATGCCAATGTGCCCAACGTGGACATGTTGAGTGATGATTTAAGAGTCGCTATGTGCGCTCAGTACTTATAAAAGTGAGTTTTAAAGATGTTGTTCTGGAGTGTTGCTAGACTGCAAGCCGCACGGTTCTGCCGGCGACTTCTGGAAGGCTCCACGGGCGGGGAGGGCGGAACCAAATACTCAGAAATGTGCCTTACTAAATGCTCAAAAATCTTCTAATAAAGGTACAGTTAAATCTTCTGTCTAAAATAATGAACTATTATGCTTGATAAAAAAATATTTCCAACACTGGCATGACGACCGTTGAGAAAAACATGAGCAAAAAGTATTTTTTTTGCAACGTGGTTTATTCCGATCACGTTCAATCTCAGCAGGCGCTCTGATCTCGCGTGAATTCAGAAAAATAAAGTCAATGGAAATGTGTTGACGAGGTGAGTTTGTAAAGCCATTCTAAAAAGGTAAGAGCCATTCTGCAGAATTAATGTCTGTTAGCTCTATTGTTAGCTATAGTTTAACTTATGCGGTGCCGTAAAATAGTATTTCATTCTCACGAACGGAAGCAAATGTTTGCAGCAAGAGTTGACCCGGAGTTCAGATAATTGTGCTTTACTTTCTGAACTTGCTATATTTTTATAGTTTCGACGGTGGCTGCTTTTATTTTGTTTATAAGTGACAAAAATCGACACATTTCGCTCCCACGTGTGCTGTTATGAATACAGCTGTCACCGTGAAAGTTGGACGTAATTTCCGGTGTGCTGTTGATATGATTCCGGTCAGGTTTTACCCAACTTGGAAGGTGTTATTGTGGCCGCCTGTCTGTTTTTTGTCCAAGTATGTTGGTAAGAGGATCCATCTGGTACACACTCCTACTCTGAGTAGACAATCAGATTTTATCTGTTGTCATCCATCAACAACTGTTTTGTTTAGCGGCACTCATTGCAAGGTTGTGTCTGCTTTTCTCTCGGGCATTAAACTACACATTTTAAAATACTGCTTATGCTGTGAGTAAGCATAAATTACTGCCTTAATACTTTGTGGAGCCTTCATACGACTCATTGATTTACGCTGAGATAAAATGATAAACAAGTGGACTCTTTACTAATCAGGGAACTTTTGAGGACATCTGGTTGCACAAAGTAAATGCAGAATGCAAATGCATGCCACACTTGTCAGTTACACATTTATAAGCATTTTGTGCTGCCAAACTAGGCGATATGACTGATCAAAGAAAGGCGGCAGCTGAGACTACTGTAACAATGTGGTGACATTAACTCTGAAAGGGGGAAAAAAGATTAGAGTATATTTATATTAATACAAAAACGCCCTCTTTTTTTTCTGGCTTTCCTAGCATGCCTCTTGAGGTGAAGCCTCGGTTTGTTGTGCTGTACGGCTCTCAGAAGGGTCAGGCTGAGTCCATAGCTGAGGGCATCGCTGAGGAGGCCGAGGAGCACGGCCTGGTTGCTGATCTCTGCTGCCTGAACCAAAACGACAAGGTATCTGTCAATATAACGGAATTACTTTTGTACTGCATGAGTTCCTGCACACCAAGAAACCATTCGGAACAAGATAAGAATTCCCCTAAATCGCCTGAATGCTTTGCAAAAATGCTGATAACTAGCTTAGAATATGTTTGCTTCTAGTATAACTTGGAGAAGGAGCGTGCCCCGGTAGTCTTTGTCGTGTCTACCACTGGAGATGGGGAACCTCCCGACAATGCCCTACAGTTTGTGAAGCGCATCAAGAAAAGGACCCTCTCCCCTGACCACTATAAACACCTTTTATACGCACTTTTAGGTAATTTCTTACTCAAGGGGTGTTAAGGAATTCTTGTGTAGTTTATCCATCATAAATATGGAAGCTGCTTTGTCATGATTTGTAAAGCAGATGTAACCTCACATTGTTTTCTGTTCAGTCGCTCATCAGCTGTTCTCTGTATATCTCAGCTTTAGGAGATACAAATTACGCAAATTTCTGCAACTGCGGGAAGACGATTGAACGTCGTCTTCGGGAACTCGGAGCCAGACAGTTCTACCCGACGGGGTACGCAGACGACGGCGTAGGGTAAGCGGACATCCAACTTTCATCATTTCTCTCTTCTCTGTCCTGCTGCTGTTTTATAATCTCGCCGATTTTGGTGTGTCTTAGGCTGGAGCTGGTTATTGACCCTTGGCTCAAAGGACTGTGGAATTCCATTAAAGACGCCTTGACAAAGATGGCTTCCGACAGAACTGTCCAACTTAAGGAAGATTCTGCCAAAGAAATTCCTGAGTCATCTTTACCAGACGTCCAGTTGAACCTCTTGAGCATCGCTGATAAACAGATCTGTGAGCCAGACTCTAAATATTCATCTTCTTTGGCCATTTCTGATGTCAGGCCACCTCCGGCGTCAACTGTCTCTACATCAGCACCAAACACACAAGCCTGTAGTGAAGGAGTCCCCCAGGTTTCCTTGGCAGCCTCACTGACGAGCTCCCTACCGCCGCTGTCTGAGTCCTCTCTGAATGTTCCTGTGCTACCTCCCTCCTACTTAGACGTTACTTTACAGGAAGCAGACACTGCGGAGCAGGTGATGAATTTTCAAGACGGAAAAGGAAGACACATCTGCTATGCTTATCCCCTCACCCCATAAATGTTTTCTTTTTTGCAGGCTGCTGAACGTTTGAGCAAGGAGAGTCGTTACGAGGTGCCCATCTCTAAGGCGGTTCAGCTGAGTAAAGGAGACTCGGTGAAGACAGCTCTTCTGCTGGAACTGGATATTTCTGTAAGCGTCGCAATATACTATGTAGTTGCCTCTTTACTTATTGATTCCTCTTGCAAAGGTGTTTTAAAAAGTCTAAAAATAAATGCATTTTTTTGGTGCATTCCCATATAGTCTCACACGGAAAACAGTGGAAAAATCCAAACTTTGATTTGAGTACACATATTGAATAAATGAACTGTCTCTCATTATTCCAGATAATACTTGGCCATCTCTTATGCTGTCTTTTCTTAAGTTCAACCCACAAGTTTTTAGGTCTGGGGACTCAGATGGTTATATAAGAAGGTCAATTCTGTGTATTTTGTATACTATATTTAAGTATATTTGTTTTTCAGGGTATATTAAAACTCTTCATCTACAATATTACAACAAAAAAAAAATCACTGCAATAATTAGGGATATCCTAGATTTTCATATGAAATAAGTATCAACAATAATGTTCTGTTAGAGGTGGCCACATGTGCATTTAAAACGTCCTGTTATTTCAAAGAGTTTCCGATGCTCAGCAGTGAGCGTGAGGTGCTTTTCCTCACACTCACCTGAAGAATGAAGAGCTGAGAAACGTAATTTTAGCATCACTTCAGACAGGGATTCCAAGCAGAGATTAATTAACTATGCGCATTTGTATATACGATGGTAAGAAAAATGAGGACTTTTTTTTTGTGGCATGCTTCCTAAACAAGATCGGGTTATTAGAAAGCTTGTTTTTTAACTTCAGTTCTCTTTCTGCTTTGGGAATATTTCTTTTCCTCCCTTGCCATCCTCTTTACTGTGGTTTTCTTCCAAGATAAAATTGTGTCCTTGCCCAGCCTTGTTTGTCACAGTTCCGGGGCTCTTGCAGACATTTTCTTACAAATGAAGATCTGGTTTACATGAACATATGATGGTATTCAGTGGTGGTTTCCCTGCTAACCAACGGCTTGAGGCATCTACATTTTTCTGCTTGATTATGGTACCATAAGTGTATTTATTCTAAGGCCTTTTATGTTTTTTTTTTGTTTTTTTACCAAATAAGTGGGGAAACTGCTGTGGGGTATAACGACAACATTATATAACATAGGTTCTTACATTTTTATTTCATCTCTAGGCTTTCCCATCCATGACCTATCACCCTGGAGATTCTTTTGATGTGTTTTGCCCAAATGTGGCCGAGGAGGTGGACCATCTGCTCCACAGACTCGGCCTTCAGGACCAGAAGAACCATCACGTTCAGATCTCTGTAAAAGACAATACAAAGAAAAAAGGTAAGATCAGAATAGCTTTATTTATTTTTTTTGTTTAAACAGCCAGAGTTTTAAATAAACATGTAACAAACTGAACGTCATTTTGTGTGTTTTTCATAATGAATCCTCTTTACAAAGTATAGTTTTACATTCTTGGATTTTCTTTTCTTCCCTCCTGTAGGTGCTCAGGTGCCACCACACATTCCTGAAAATGTTTCACTGCTGTTCCTGCTCACTTGGTGCCTTGAGATCAGGAGCGTTCCTAAGAAGGTACTGCATGTTCCAAGGTTGCTCTGCAGCCACTTCCGCCATCTTTAGCTTAGTTTGAACATGAGGTTATGACAAAAAAACAAGGCGACAAAGCTATTTCAGCAGCCACTTAAATGATTCTCATTTAGTCCACGTAAGTCTAGGAAAAAGCAACAAGAATAGTAAAAAAATAAAAATAAAAAAATAGGGTGTGTGAGTATCAGTAAATTGGTTGTGTTTGTTATAGATGTTAATGAAAAAGTTGCATGTGTTCTTCCCCTTCGCCCAGCAACAAATCTTTGGAAAGGGTGGGCTGAGAAGGATCCACCTTAACCGTCGTTTCAATCCAGGGAAAAGAAGAAGAAGAACGCATTTGGAGGCGTCTTCGAATTTAGACAGTCAAATTTGTCGCATCGTTGTGACTTAATTGACTTCAAATGCGGCTCTTGAATGGGGAAGCCCCTGAGTTGGGACCCTAATAAGCCAACCCAAGTCATTATTTATGTTTTAATCCAATGGGTTTGGTTTTTTCTGGTCTGTGTGATTTGCATCGCTGATGCTAAAGGCAAAGAACTTCCTACTGAAACATTCTTCTGCTTCTTCCTTGTTAGGGGAGTACAGATAACAAATCACCCTCCAAGAACTGGCAAACTTTTAAAGTTCTTGTCGAAGTTCGAGAAAGGAAAAAAAAATACTTCACTTGTAGTGTACATGTAATTAATTGCACAATGCAGATATGGTTAAAATATAGCTCCTTATCATTTTTGTGACTGAGCAAGTCTACTGGAGCTCAGACTGTCTTTGTTAAACTCTAGTTCCTGAAAGGAATGCTGGGGTACAAAGTTTGCTTTGATAAGTTTAGTTGAGGCTGAATTTACTCAGTCTGGGGCCGAAGTTGAAATATTCATCAAACTTTTCTGGTCGCCTGTGGCGGTGTAGAATTAAAATCACATGTAGAGTGTGAAAATATCAAGTTGTAGCTGTACTGAGCTGTGAAAAAAAAAAAAAGTCTCAGCCCTGGTCGGGAATGTGCTCTGCACACGTTTCTTTTGGAAATCTTAAAAACACCTTCTTGTAGTCATTGTCTTTCTTTTTTCCTTTTTTTAAAAGATTGAATTCATATTTATTTTTCTCGTGGATGTATCATTTCAGTTGATTTAAAAAAAATATATTTTGGAAAGCATAACTAGTTCATTATTTATAAATTAGTTAATAAAACACGTTTGTTAACTTGATCAATTTGAGGAATATTTAGTCTTGAAAACCGCTTACTGCATGTGACACATTACATTGCAGTTTTAATAGGATGCTATTTATATTGGGATATCAAAGAGCAGTGTGTCAGTATGGTTGAACATTAAGAAAACTTAGCAGTGTTTAAATATGACACATGTGTGTTGATCTTTGTGAGGTCAAGAGATTATAGGAAAGAAAAAAAATGCTGTTCACCTAAACTTGCCCACATCTACAGATCTGATTAATGAGCCTAAAACAGCTGAAGAGCTGAGAGATTATTACCTTGGCATCTCCAGAATCACAAACAGAAAAACAGGAGTCTGCTTTTGTTTTTGTTTTTTTTTTGTCATAAAAATTAATATTTTTCTAGATTTTTATTTAAAAGTCATGTTTTCCCGGTTGTTGTTGAAGATAATTATTTAAAGCTATATGAAAACATGCTGCTAATCTATACAGCTGTGTGAAATTATTCAAGCCACCTATGCATAATTAATGTCTTTCCACAACTTGGTTATCGTTTTAGATTAATTGGTAGCTATTGAAGGAAGTTGTGTAATTACTTTTTAATGAGGTTTTTAATGTTTTCAATTAATGTTTTTTTAAGTATTTTAATTGAAAACACAGCCTTTGTTTGGGAAAACAGGTTGTTTTCCCAAACGTCGTGTTGTAATTGTGAATTAAATGGCATTTAAATTGAAAACTTAACAAGACTTCAGGGGATAGAGCTCAATACCTGATTGCAATAATAGGCTCTGATGAATTTGTTCGAGTATTAAAGCTTACCTCATGATAAAATGGCCAGCGAAACCATCTCCCAAGTTTAAGGATTTAAAAGATTTTTTTTTGTAGCGGTTGAAGCAGCAGCACATTTAGAATCAAGGTCTTCCGGCTTGCGTTGTTAAACGCGCCTTCGTTTGCTTCTGTGGATGAAACCTTCAGTAGGGATAAAATGCGGAAGGAACGTCTGCCGTGGCTGATGAAGGCGCAGAGCAGCTTTGGGTGAAACCGCATCTGTTTTGTGTGTCTGTGTGAAGGCTTTTCTGCGAGCGCTGGTGGAACATACGTCAGACAGCGCCCAGAGGAGGAGACTGCAGGAGCTCTGCAGTAAGCAAGGCGCTGCAGACTACAACCTCTACGTGCGAGACGCAAGCCTCGGTGTGTCGGAGCTTCTCGCTGCCTTCCCGTCCTGTTCGCCTCCTCTCAGCCTCCTAATAGGTCAGACGTTAACCCGTTTGCTCAAGCACTTTCAGTTCTAGGTTCGTATAGGTGTGAATTTGTGTCCAGGACAATTAAATGCTTTTTAAACGCATGAACTGAAAAGACAAGTTGGGATATTTTTTATTTATTTTTTTGTGTGGTTTTTCTCAGATTAAAAACAGGATTGGAATCACACATACAGGCTCAGATATATACAAGTACCATGAGTAATGTTTACTTTAATACTTACCCTGGAAGCGACGAAAATCATGTGGTTGAAAAGCAGCTTCCTATGGAATATTTCTCCTAATTTTAATAGTGTTATAAAGGTATTCTGAACCTCTGCGGGTTAGATTAAATGTACAATAAACTAAAACTCAAGCCCCCTGTTCTTCTTCCTAAAATTCTTCCAGGTTGTATGTTATAACTATTCCCTAACTGGAAAAAGAAGAGAAAACGGGATAAGCTATTTTTGTCCGACATTTTTTCCTAACAGGCCACCGAGAAAAAAAAAAAAAAAGAAAATCTCTGCAGATCACATTTATTTTTTACTATACTTGTTTACCTTATTCTTTCTGTCACATAATCCATAGGAGTGTGCTTTGTATTGATCCAGCCAGCTACATCAGTAGCATATAAATACTCCAAATGTTTTCATTTTGTTCTCTTCAACAGTTGTGTATAAATATCTAATGAAAAGTAAGCTTTCATACTGCCATATGTTGCACTATAACACTTTTGTTAGATATTTGTTTTCTTTAATCAGACTCTGTGTTTCGGTCAAAGCAGCAGTGATCTGTGAAGGAACTGGACAGGTTTTCCTGTCATGTTACATTTCATCCACTAGGCGTCACTGTAACCTCATTAAAAAAAGCAAGATTTTTATTTTATTTTTTTTTGTCAAAGCTTTTAATCACAAAGTAGCCCACCCAGTCTAATTTAAGGGTCAACACTTATTTCTCTACTGAATTTTTTAAATGCACATCAGCTCCAATAACTGTTTGGTGCCATAATTTCAGTGTTGCTCACCTACCTCACTGCTAATAATTTCATCGTTTCCCATCTTTCTTGGATCCAGCTGCAGGTCGAAAGCAAACATTTTCCTTCAACTCATTAAGATAGTTGGCTGGTCATCCTACATGGATCCTAATAGGCTTTGACCGAAACTTAGCCGACAGTGAAATTAAGTTGGCTTCAGCTTCACGTACACAAGTTGAGTTGTCCTCCAAAACAGCTGTGTCACAGCTCTCAACCTACCCCAATGTCAGTTATTTTAGGCCAAACTTGCCAAGCGCAGCACCTTTTTTTTCCTTCGCTTCCGTGGTGAACTGATGCAGAAACCTCTTATCCGGACAGTCTTGCCCTCGTGAAAAATGGTGCGTTCAAGGCCCCGCAGGGCAACAGCTGTTGGCTGGTTTGCGGATGAGCCTCGGAGCTTCGGAAGGACGGGGTTGAAAAAGTAAAAAAAGAAAAAATCCAGGGTCTGTCCGGATCATAGGTTAATGGTCAAATCTGGCTCAGAGTGTCAATTGGAAAGTGCACCTCTGCAATTTTTCCACTTCTCCTGCTTCATTACCTCCACCGGAGGAAAGGTGTTTGCTGCATGTTGTTCACTAACTGTAAATACCAGAGGGAGATGTATTTAAGCCCAGATGTCTACATCCCACTTCAGGTGGAATGTAAAAGTAAACTCAGGGTATAAATTTGAGGGAGATTTCTACCGCTTAGAGCCAGCTATCTTGTTAAATGATCCATTGTTTCATTGTGTCAAATATAAACTTTGGGGTTACAGCCTCAGGGAAAGAAATGTTCCCAGGAATGCTCTATATGAGCATTTCTCTGGTTTACTTTACTGCTGGGTTGCAATGAAATAGTGCAGCTTTTACCTCTCGGTTTTTTTTTAAGCATGATTTTTTACTTCTGCTACCAAGTAAATCAATCTAAAGTAGAGGGAATTCAGCACTGTAAAAATAAAGTATTCACCCCTTACAGTTTTCTTCTGGTTTTCCTTTTATGCTACACTTAATATGCCAATTAGCCAAATAACTGAAGTCAGTGCATGTTTCAAACCAAAGCCACTTTTGAGCAAAAAAGAGAACACTGTCTCAAACCATCACACTCTCACAACTACTGTGGTATAAATAGCATTTAGCCTTCGAAAATGAAAGCTCGGCTCTCCAGCAGAAAATCCCGAAGACTGACCATCAGTTTGTGACCTTTAAATTGGGCGTTCTGAACCCCCCCCCCCAAAAAAAAACAAAAAAAAAAACAAATGAGCCAACGCTGACACAAGCAAGTCCACCTCTGGATGGCTAAAAATAGCCAAAAGGAAGGTTAAGGATTTGAATCAGATTGAAATTGTACGGGGTAACCTTTGGGAGGCCGTTCAAGATCAGAAACTCTCGATGGAACTAAATTAAATTCAGATCTGCAAAGAAGAGTCGGCCAAAATTCCTACACATTGACACGAGAGGCTCGTTGGCATGTTTTTGCACACCCATAATGGCAGAAAGTAGACTTGGGGTGGGTTTTGATGGCCCCCTTTTTTTTTTATTGCTCTTTCATTAATAAATGATTTGTTGAAAACTGTACTTTAGGATTTATGTGGGCTATATTTGTCTGATATACATATTTTTTGGGACATTAAGCATGTGAAGTGTGGGGGTGGGTGAAGCAAAAACAGAAGAGATCTGTGAATTCTTTTCCCTCCGACAAATACTTTTGTCCTAAGAAACTAGATCTGCACCATACGTCACTGCTCGTTTTAATTTTACTCCAACCAGATACATTAAAGTGTTCCGTTATATCGGTTTTTAAATGGAACTCGTAATCTTTCGGGTGCTTAGGTTTTTAAAACAGTTTGATGAGAAATCCTTCTCTAATGCTAACAACCTCCCTAATTTTTTCGTGCAGCCAAATTAAACGATCCATAAGTCTCCGAAGGTTTACACTTTTACCCTAAGCGATGTTGCTGTCTTATGTTGTAGTCCATAAATAAACAACAAAAAAAAAACCCCAGTACTTTTGCATAGAAATTTCATCACAGATGCACATGAAACAGATTACACTAGGTGCACTGTGATCTATGATTCCCCAGAAAACGATAATTTCAGAATACATTTCAGGGGATTCTAGGGGTAAATTTGTTGGATGAGAATTCATGTTCTTTTTTCTCTCAAGTGGATAATTCAAAATGTGCCCTGTGGCCACTTACTGGTAAAAAAAAAGAAGAAAAAAAAAAAGAAAGTTTCGTGTGAGAAAGTTTTTGAAGATAGACATCTTTCGAATGGAAGAGAGTATCATCATGTCGCAGTACTGCAAGATGATGGATTGATTTTGTTCTGCTTCAGACATGTCCTGTCACTCAGTGATAGAAAGGCAGCAACTGGAGCACCGCGCAGGTGTATGGGATTGTGTTAAGGTACATGATACACCTTCTGATGGAGAGGTGTGAGCTTTCACTGACGGAAAGAACCGGATCAGAAGTATCATCCAAAAACATCTGGTTTTGCTTTGCCGTTACTTTGACAGTGTGCAGTAAAATAATTTATTGCCCTTGAAACTTTTGTAAAGTGGAAGGAAAAGGACTTATTGTTTTCAGGGTTTTTTTGTTTTGTTGTTCCAAATAAAGTGCCGTGTGTATTTGTTTGCAGTCCTGTTTACTCTGATACTCTTAAATCAACTCAATTCAAGTTTGTGCAGTTTATTTTCAACGCATAGCAGTTCATCATGCCGGAGTGAACGCACAGCATCAAGAAAATCAAGAACCGCTCCAGATAGATCTTAGTCAGGCACAGTTTAAAGCACTGCACACGCCGTCATCTGAAAATACATGGCAGGACCTTTTTTGTATGTTTCTTTTTTCTCTTTTCAGAATTAACAGAGAAACTGGTTAGAGCCCACACTTTTCAGATTTTTATTAGTTTACATATCGAATATTGCTTGTAGTTGAAAACCCTGCACTACTATGTGTGGATCTCTCCAGTTAAATTCCCACAAACACCTTCAAGTTTTGGGATGGAACATGAAACAAAATATGAACTTTTTTTTCTTCAAATGTTATACATAATTAACTGTATTTTGTTTTCATGGTGTAAAAACTTTCATCATTGATGTTTTTAATCCATCTTGCTTTGGCTTAGCCCTAATTATTTCTTAACATTTTATTCAGATTCTGATTCACTTTGATTTGCTTCAGTGCTGCAAACACATCGATTACAGAAGAGCAGCCAGAGTTCTTGGTGCATTTTGTTGATTGCAGCATTAGGGATTTTTTTTTTCTGTCCCGAAATAAGAAAGCTTCATATTTTTGTGTTTAGTTTGGTTGCATTTTAAATAAGATATTCTTTTCACATCAGTTTATGCTGGAGCTTTATTACATTTTGTAGGCAGTTTCCACAGAAATGTGGCAACAAATCTCCCGCTGCTTTGAAATACCTCTGTTTTCTTTTTTTTCTTTTTCACTGAAGTCAAATACAGTCAGTCCTCTAGCTCTGAAATCTTTGTGCTGATCATTAACACTGATATATTGACTGCTTTCGCTACTCACTTTGCTTCTCGAACGTCTGCTTTCTCATGTTTTTGGAAAGCAGAGGCATTTAGTCAGAGGGACAAATGGATGTCAAACTGCAGAGCTGCTTCTCGGGCGCTTTGAGCCTTCCAGATGAACCCAGAAAGAGATGGCAGTGGAACAAATTCAGTCCAGCTGTTTTGTCTTCGTGAGCAATTTAGCAGAAAAATGTGCCATTGTAAAACCTCAGCTGGTTACATTTGCAGCAAATTTACTCATTCCGCTGTCATCCATCAGGCAGATCCAACTAAAACGCGAGCGAGCGCGGAGATGGCGCGCCGCATAACTCTCATCCCGCCGCCTTCTTGCGTGTCTAATGAGCGGCGCAGGTCGCTGCTCGGAAACCCTGCGCTTGTTGCTACAGGGTCAGAAATATCTCTGTACTTTTCCTGATTTTCTCTGACACCTCGTCACGCACATTACCTTAAAAAGGGCACCTTCATGCCTGGCATTGAAATAAGCTGCGCATAAGCAATCTGTTTCCTACTGGCTCCACATCTGGACGCCTGGGATTCTATAACCCTGAGTTTGTAATTTCATAAATATAGAAATGTGTCCCAGAAACAAGACCGTAACCTGGGTGGGAGTTGGATGGGGAGGGGGTAGGGGGGTTTATTGAGGATAGATTGGTATAGGCAGGATGTCTCAGTGGACCACGGTGACTTTCACATATCTCTTTTTTTCCCTCCTCCCCTCTGCTCTGTCATGGGTGTAACAAGATCTTAGCGAGACAACAAGATGATTGACATTTTTGCTTGCCTTTCAGAGCTTTTGCCAAAACTGCAGCCCAGGCCTTATTCAGCAGCAAGGTAAGTTGACAGAAAACAAAAAAACAAAAACAAGTTTGTTCTGTTTGTATGCAGTTGTTCCCCGACATCCACTTTTTTTTTTTTTATCTGGAATAACACATGTCCATAAGTGCATGTCTTACTTTTTCCTCTGACGGATTGTGGGGAATTACTTTTTTTTTTTTTTCCTGATTTCTTCTGGGTATTTTCAGGCTCTACAAACAGGGAAGATTAGGGGTCCCTGCAACAGCTGTAATAATTTAGGAAAAAGAATTGAATTGCTTGGTCCCTTCAGCCCTTTAGCCTTATTATATTGCCGTGGATTATGGTTGGCCAGTAAATCTTCAAGTTTATTTATTATTATTGGGCCATATTGAAGCTCAGAGTTTGACTTTACATTGTGATAAAATGCTTTATGAAACCTATTCGCATTCATTACAGGACATGCGCGGTGCCATGCAGGAAACAGCAATACTCGTTGCAGATTACCGTGGATCTGATGGGTGTTTGTGGAGATTTTTTATTTTTTTTCCTACACAACTGATTGGACTTTAAATATTGCATAGCCTTTAGCCAGTTGTGCTTAGCTTAAATAGGTCGAGCATTCCTTCTTTTAGCCTCACTTAGCTCGTCATTGATTTGCTTGTCCTTTCAAGCTACTGCCTATTAGGCTCGCTTTAAAGCTCATGTGGAACAGCAGCGTCTAATGCAATGTCAGAACTTCCCCAACTGCTCTCATTAGTCCCGCACTTTGGCTGCGTATTTATGCACAGGGGTACGCACGCATTTGTGTGGCGAGGCGGGGAATGGACAGGAGAGAGGGTGGCTGTAGTTTATCAGATGGTGCGCAGACATTAGAGACTTGCATTATTGATGCTGTGGTCAATAGAGGTCTCCAGTGGCCCACAGGAACTGGAAAGTGAAGGATGAGAGGAGCACATAGTGCTGTAACCAGCAGCAGGGATGAGAACACAGAGGCGGTAGAGACACATTTACTGAAGCCAGGCAAGCAGAAACATTTACGATTATGGTCACATTTGCTGGTGCCAGGCTGCAAAGAGTATAGGGTAGCCTAACTAACTCTGGGGGAAAATGTGTTAAATGGTAATACGTTTGTTTTTGGATAGAAAATAGCAGTAAACAGCCCTGGAAAAAGGAAAGCAAATGGGGATTTAATGTATGAATTATCTGCTCTTTCTTAGGTACAATAGTTATAAGTGTTCAAAGAAACACTTGGAGTTGCTTTTGGGTGTACAGTGTGCACCCCGAGACCTAAGGTACATACAGGATACATTAAAGCCTAGAGTTTAAAAAAGGGCGTACATATTTCTCCCAGGACTGTATCTCGATATTAAATAGAACGTGGGTAGATGGGTTGATAAATATTAATAAAAGTGCTTTTACTATTGCATTTAAGTAATTCAAGAGACACATTTTCAGTTTTATTAAAAGTCATTGAATGTTAAAATTATGCATACATTTTTCAGTGTTTATTTCATGCTTCATTTGCTTCACTGCGCCATGAAATATAATAAAATATTGAATAGTATGAAATATAATGTGTCTCTGCAGTTGCTTAGATACACTCTTAACATCCGATTGGTTAACCTGCGCAGCTTGTTAGCTTCTGTTCATAGATATTAACCAGAGCAGTGGAAATCCTGCCTACTGATCCTGATGCTAAGGACCTGCTGATAAAATAAAGGCCTCCAACATTTAAACAAATAGTGAGACGATAACATATTCCCTCTGTAAGAAATATTTTGTATATGCAATGTATTTAGTGAGCATTTATATGGAGTTGTCCAGCATTTGTGGTACATTTAAATTGACTGATGCATATAAGAAAAATTTGTGGCCCAAAATAAACTTGTTTATTAAATATTTGTTTCTAGTACTATTGTAATCAGAAGGTCTATAGTTATTTTATTTATAAATATTTTAGTTAGTACAATGTGGCAATTTCTGCATTTGATAAAAAAAAAAACGCCAAAGGAAAAAAAATAATTCTGATTAGTTTCAAAATTTTAAATGATTTAAACTTCACATTTATAGATAAACAGGCAACTTTTGTTAGCCTTTTATCGATACACTGCACTATTGGCTATTCGTGAAGATTTTTTTCTTTTCCTTCCTTTCATTCTCTGTATTTCACCTTATTTTCTAATGTCTCTTTTTCTGTTTGCCCATTGTTTTCTATATTTATGCCTTATGCAATCACTCACTGTCCTTCCTCTCTGTTTCCTTGTCTTGTCCTCTCTGGGTTCATCTCTCGCAGTTCCCATCTCAGGCATCCGGAAAAACTGCGTTTTGTCTTCAACGTGGTTGAGTTCCCAGCGTGCTCCGGGAGGCCCGCGGGCAGGCGAGGCTTGTGCACCGGCTGGCTGTTTGACCTCGTCAGTCCTGGCCTGGTTTTCCCCGAGAAGGCCGAACTGGCTCTGCCAAAGGTAATCATTTTCCAGGAGAGAATAAGACGGAAATTACATCTAAATAATCTCTTAAGTGCCCTCGTGAGCCGATGAAATGTTCAAGTCCCATCAAAGTTCAAAGCCTCCTTCCTCCTGAAATGTGTCGGCTTGGATTTAAGCTCTATTTAATACACATGTTCTGCTTTGGAAACTCTTCGGGGTAACAGGCAGAAACAATCCGCTTTGGACTGCTTGTGTGCGGCTAATTAAAAAGAAGAAATTGCCCACTCAATGGATTCCAGCTAAATCACACATTTTCTCATTAGAGCATTTTAGAATAATGAGTAGATCAATTATTAGAATTGCTGGGCCCAAAGTGGCTTTACAGCACTGTTGTAATTAAGCTCATTATTTTAAATGATTTGTGATGCTTTCTGACCTCAGATTCATGTGAGTTTGAGACCCAACTGCTCCTTTCGACCTCCCTCTGACCCTTCACTGCCCTTCGTTATGATTGGACCTGGAACTGGAGTGGCTCCTTTTATAGGCTTCCTTCAGCAAAGGTATGACATATGGATGTCTGGCTTGATGGCTGGTTGAATGCATGAACAAGCTGAGTGCCAGACCGACTGATTGAAGTTTTTTTTTATTATTAAAGTTTTTATTAATGTTTCAGAGCATGTTCACAACCTTTCCCAACCCCCCCGCCCCCAACACACCCTCATGAAATAAAATACACAAACAAAATAAAACCAAGCAAGAGAGAGAAAAAAAAAAAACAAAAAAAAACAGGTCAGTGCATTACAAATCAATAAAAGTTTCACAAAAGATTAAATATCCTCGGTGTTAGCAGAAACAACCACAGTAAACAGAAGTAGTCACTCGCTAGTATTTTCCAAAACAATAGGCCAGTAGTACCCTAACTTGTCCCCATGTTACAGGAGAGGAAACAGTTCCAGGATTTTTTGAAGTTCTCCATGTCATCATTTAGTTTGGCCAACATTTGTTCATATGACACTATTTCCAACATTAATTCCAACCAGTCCTTAATATTTGGAGCGAATGGAGATTTCCATAATCTGAGGATTATTCTGGCAGCCGTGACCGTCCCCACCTGCATTACAGTATTTTGGTGTTTTGACATATTAGGCATCACTGTTTGATCCCCCAACAAGCAGAGTCTTGGTGACATAGGTATCCCTAAACCTATCCACTTTCCAACGTACAGCAATACTGTTTTCCAGAATGGGAAAATTAGTTTACATTCCCAGAACACATGTATAAAGGTTCCCGGGTGACATTAAAACTGATTGAAGTTTTAATGTCACTTTGCAACAACAAGATTGCCAGCAACCTAACCAAATCAGTTCTCCAGATTCCTTTCACTGATTTACATTGCTATAAAAGAACAATGGAGTTACATTCATTAAAGAACTCTTCCACATTTTTTTGTGCTAAATTTAGTTTAGTTGCCACTCCCAGCTTTTTCCCCAGATTATATACACTGCTCAAAAAAATAAAGGGAACACTTAAACACTTAAGTGAACACTTAAGTGTTCCCTTTATTTTTTTGAGCAGTATATAATCTTCTCCCATAAACTTTCTGTTAAATGTATTTCTTTTTATTAACGAAATGCTTTTTATTTTTGGCTACGATACAAAAACAAAGTCACCTCGATATTTATTTAAAATAAACTGTTTCTCAAATAGTAAATCTTCTTAGCTTCAGTGAGCAGCCAGTTCTAGTTTTCAAATATATCTGGGTTCTTGGGTACATTTGGCCAACCTGTGACTCACTAAGACCACATTAAAGCTTTTCTGTTGTTGATTTTTCAGTGATTATCAAATTTGTTAGTGTTACTTCACACCTCTATGTAGGAGAGAGACTTTCCTTGGAACTTTTTTCTCTCCTTTTTGCTGTCAATCAGAAGGTTTCAGACGCTCAATTTGGCCATGAGGTGATTTGAGCCATTCTCTCTGTCCAGGGTGGAATAATGATGCAGCCATAGATATTCAGTAAATTTAAAAACAAGAACCAGATGCACAAGTTTGAATATACTGTAAATATTTTACTGCCCACATTTAGTTAAAATTATATTTACAGTTGAAACCAGAAGTTCACATTGAATAAAAAAACACACACCTTTTTTGTCACTTTCTGAAGTTATGTCAGACCAAGCTTCTCCTGTTTTTGTTAGAATCACAAATGGTTTTTTTATTTACTAAATGTCACAAGAATACTTGCCAATACTATTGCATGTGCGCACCCATGTAACAACAAAAATGTAGTCTTTTATTTTTTTGTAATGTGTTGTTTGATGAGTGGACATGCTGCAAATCAGTTTCCCATCGGGAACAATAAAGTTTAGTTTTAGTTTATTAGTTTATTTGAAACAGGGACAATGTGCAAAAAAACATTCATAAAAGATGCTTTGCAACAGAGTTAGCTTAAGATAGTTTTCATCTTTAGCTCTCGAGTAGGAAAGTTAATAATACAGTCTAAAACCATAAAACTTGCATTGAAAGTCTCTCTATATCCTATAAACTTGCACTATACAAAGTCGTATATTGTATTTTTCGGACTATAAGACGCTACCTTTCCTCCACACTTTGAACCATGCGACTTGTAGCCCGGTGCGGTTTTTCTGTGGATTTTTCGACTGAGATGTTTTCAAACTAATTCCCCCTCATCATGGAAACCACACGAAGAAGTTCATATGATGCAGCTTTTAAGTTGAGGACTATCAATGTGGCAGTACACATCGATAGCCGCTGCACATAAACTCAGCGTGAACAAATCCTTGGTTCGGCGTTGGAGACGCAGGGCTGCGTCCTTAATAGCAGATTTAGGACACAGCTGTTTCCTTGTGAAAAGCCGAGAGCGACGGAGATACCACCGGCTACGTTTCCAGTTTAAAAACAAAACAAAACAACAACAACAAAAAAACTTTGTGGGTGCAGCTCATAGTGAGGTGTGCTCTGTAGTCCAGAAAATGCTGTAATTACAATATAGACAGCACTAAACATCACACTTCTGTTCTATAATCACTAATGTCAAGCTTACAGTTTTTATTTTTCATCATTATCAGCAGCATGTCTTGCTGAAGCTCTCTGTAAGTGCTCCTTGGCTCTTGCAAGAAGCACCTGGTTTATGGTGAAATTATGTTCTTTCCACTTCCGAATAATGGCTCCGGTTCCACTCACTGGAACATTTAGATGTTTAGAAATGCCTCTCTTTTATTTGCAATGAGTACGTTTTGGAACAGTAATACTTTTTTGCTTAGGTCTCTTTGCCTTCACGAGTGGTACCCCTCCGTGTAATGGTTTGGTGATGACAAATCCTTTTATTGGCCATCAGTTAATATTAAACCACCTGTTACTGGCTTGTGCTCGCAGCACGGATGCTTCTAAATGCTGACAGATTTCAGATGGTCTCTTAGCTTTCTGGACCAACAATTTCCTTCACATGCTCAAATTATATTTATTCTCTTTGTTATTCCAGAGTTTCATTTGTAACTTTATTTGTGGTGATTTGATTGCTTTGCATGTGTAGATTATTTAAGTTGCATACCAGCATCTCAAATAAACTTCATGCTAATATATATATTGGAAACATCAACATGTTACTACCTATTTTAGCAATTGTGTAGAATTTTTGTGAGAGAAAATCCTTAATGAATTCACAATAATATTCAATCAAGCCATTTGTTGCATTATCATTACATTCTGGATAAAGAACTATTTAAATGCACTGTTTTAACCATCTACTGGCTGCTTATTGTAATTTAAGAAGTCCCTGTGATACAAAATGTATTCTTTTTTTCTTTAAAGTAACTTTGAACAAGTCGTGGTTCTAACAACCCCACGAAGCACAGATGATGTTAAAAGCCGTCTCAGAACTTAAGTATCTTTCCTTCTACAATTATAAAATGAACAAAATAATTGAACCTTTTGAAGTGCTTAGAAGACTTTTCCATTTTTTCCCCATCAGCAGACCATTTAGAGGGCAGTCCTTCTAATTATCTGTTCATAGTTAAAGAAATTATAATTGGGATGCTTAAACTTTGCCTGCCACTGTGAAACAATGCACTATTTTCAGATCTCTACTTTGAAAGTGTCCTCGTCGAGAGCAATACATAACGCACTTGAAACTTGTCACAGTTGTTTGCTGCAAAATTAACACCTGCTGTAAGCTGGTAAAAATGTTCATGTCAAGTCAAAGTGGCGCAGACAGAGTGACATGTACTCAGCCCTGCTGAAAATGTGCCCCCCGTTATGAATATTCACCATGTTGAAGTAGTGTTCAGTGCACATCATCTCGCATATGTTGAAGCAACCTGCAGAGACAATTAGACGTGACGCAACACAGCGCTTATAAAAGTCCGCATCACGTTAAGTTGTAAATCTAGAGGCGTGGGCTGCGATCACGTCGGGGATTATTCCGGATGCGGTCCTCGTTCCTGCAGGAGTAAATCTGTCCTACTCAGACGGGCACGTTTATGACTCCCGTAATAAAGAGCGCCGATTCAAAGCCGCGCGTGGGGTGTTATTGATTCGAGAATAAAAAGTCCAGAAGGTGATGGCTGTGTTAATGGCTTAAATCACTGCTTGTAATTGCTGACTATGTGGTGTGAAAATACTGGCTGTCAGCCAAGTCGGATGCAAGTACAGTAGGTTCTTACTAATTAGTTAGAACAACACTTGCTTGGGTTGAGGGGCTCATTGATTTAAAGATAAACGTGAAATTTTAGCTTGATGTTAAAATTGATGCTTACTCGAAGGCAAAGGAGTGTTCATACCCCTTGTTTATTTCCCCAACTATTAGCAAATTACAAACTTCAGTGTATTTCATTGGGATTTGGTGTGATGGACCAACACAAAATAGTCCACGGTGAAGGCCACAACGTACTTCATCCGAAGTGCCAAAACAGACTCGTCGACTTAGACCCACGACAAAAGAGAGGCATCTACCTGCCAAACTTGACACCAAGCCCTGGTACTGAGCTCTGTGCAAAATGTGTATGCGAATACAAACAGTCCGCAACCACGTGACAGTGTGTTGACTATTTGGCTTTGGATGAAGTGTGTGGGAGCCTTTATGAAGTCGGAAGAAAATTATACCCTTTTTTTTTAAGGTGAAGAAAAGGATCCACACATAATGACGCTTCCATCGCTGTGTTTTACCAAGCGAAAGTGTACAGATTCAGTGTTAGTTAGTTTTTTGTGTGGCTTAAACCGCTGGATAGGTATGAATACTTTTGCCTAGCACCGTAGCTCAAAACCTCATGAGCCAGACCTGTCAGGTAGCTTCAGTTTGACGGACGCCTCTCTATCTGAGCTGATGTTCATGCATTTAACCACAGCTGCCGTGACTTGTCAGAGAGCCGAGTAAGCCCTTTTTTTTTTTTTCCCCACTGCTCTTCTTTAGTCAGACTGACATGTCTAAGTCGTGGGTGGCTTTGTGTAAATGAGGTTGCGCCCCAGTCAACTCCAATTGTCTCTAAATCCCAGCGACGTCTGCTGTGTTGTGGCAGGTCTGCATCAGTGTGAGATTGCTCTGAGAGGTGACACGGCGGTGGTTTGACGGATTGTCTATGGCAGGAAGGCTCAGAATGGATGACTGGTCATCTGGGGTAAGGTGGTGGTGGAGGAGCCGCCGGGATGCAGAAGAAAATGTTCCAATGCTGAACGGACCACACCTTTAGAGAGGCTTGTCCAGAAAGAAGCACAGCACTCTGCGGTTTTCCAGTCTTATTTATGTCTTATTCCAGTGGGGCGACTATTGCTCTTTGTAATGTTAGACAAAAATACACATGTAGGCCCTTTATTAAAGCAGGGTGCTCAGGCATCAATTGCCTGTAGAGGGATTTGTTTCATAATACAATGCGCAGTCCTTCATCAAATTCTTCCAAGAAACTTCAGTTTTTATTTTATTAAATTTCCTTTATTGATCTTTTTTTTCCTCTCAAGCAGCTCTTTGCTTCTACAACAAAAACCCTGCAAAATCGATTCATCAGCTCAACTGTCCTTTCCTTCTGCTCCTCTGCCGTCTCTCTTATCCTCTCTGCCTGCTAGCCCCAGATCGTCCTGGAGGATTATATGAACCTGTCATGGCGCGGCATTGTCGCAGCGTCTAACCCGAGCTTTCCAAACAAAAGCCTTGCCGGCCGCCGCCGCTCTCCGATAGGAGATAACAATCGGCGGTTTGTCAGCGGGGCGCCATATCTAGCCTGCAGGCACGAGGCGGGTCCTGTTTGGCAACAAAACAACACGGGAACGCTTCGATCTTCCTGCCTCTCCTTTATTTTCCCGCCCCCACTGTTAATCGATGGCCGTTTTCAAAAGTACTTTGTACAAGTTAAGAGCGCTGGTAACAAGTGAGAGAAGAGTCTCCAAATGTCAGAGGCTCACTTGGGGTGTACCGGGAAATTACAACGATGCGCCCGCAACTCCCCGCTTCCCGTCATCTTGTATTGATAACTGTTTTTATTTTTATAATAATTATTGTTATTTTAATTATTCTGTCTACTTAGCTATGAGCAAAAACAACCAAATGAAAGTCTTGTAAGCAATGATTAAGCTTTAATCTTATTAGCAGTATTTAAAAGCCCCATCTTTTTGAAAGACAAAACATCAGACAAGAGTATTGCTGGTTGTGCCTACCAGCAGCCATCTCTCATAAATTTAGTATGACAGTTTGTATGAGCAGATATTTATCTTCCATTAATCATTCTGAACAGTCAGTTCGCTATAAAAAAAGAAAAAGGGCTGACTGTGTATTGGAGTAATTGTGCTGTGTACTTTCTCTGAGCTGATGTATTTGGGGTTTGTTTGTTTTTTAAATGAACACCGCCACTCAGATCTACCCTCATGGAGCTGCAAAGATAAAGATGAAAGATATGAAATGATTCTGGTGTTTGCCAAGTCTTAACCTCAACTCCCTTTGCAGTTCTACCCTACCCCCTTCTCCCACCCGTTGATTATCTGAATGGTGCTGATTTAGACCCCAAATGGAGTTCTCCGCGGATGCCGCCTTTCCCCTCGGGATCGTATTGCAGGGCTGTTATAGCGCGGGTATGTGATGTGATGTGATTAGTATTCAGGGAAAGGCGCCGGTGTGGTCTACTCAGAATGGAACCCAGGTTTTTTCATATTGGTATTGATCCCTTTAGGGCGGACGGCGAGAGGATGGGGAGAGAGAGTGACGAGCCCCACTAAAATGAGTTTACTTGAGGCCGTTGGCAGATCAGAAGAATCTCGTCCAGGATGCTAATGGATAGGATCTGAACGTCCCGATCAAGTCAGCCACACAGCTTTGCTACGCAGCCTCATGCAACAGCATACAGTTCAAACAAAAGGGTTTCTAATTCACCGGTTCACTTTGTATTTAATTAACAGGAGAAAACTTTCGCCGCGGTTTTCACAATCACAGCTTTGTATTGATTTGCTTTTTTCCCTTCAAGCTAATTAGCGTCTGGCCTTGACTAGCAATTGATTCATCTGTTCACTTTTCTAAAAAAGAAAATGTAATTTATGTAGTTATCGTTCATCTAAACCTGTTCGTAGACAGAAAATCATGTCCGGTGTTCAAGATGTACAGTTTATATTTACTCAGATTTACTGTATATAACTGCCTACCACTGTACTGTTATTAGCAGCTCGATAGTTTGTGACATTTTTTCACGTCAATCAGTTCGTCATATATCAGCATGAATACATGCATACGTAAATAAAAGAGCAACGTTTTGATGAATGACTCAAAATAAACGCAGTCGAAGATGTACGCTTTATGAAGAAAATATAACCTGATCGATCAATTTCACTGCTTGCGTTGCTGATTGATAACTCCATTTAAAGAGTTTACTCTCAGATTTTGCTTGAAAATCTCCCTAGGATTCAGTCCATGTCTGCATGTCTCTGCTGCTGATTTTGCAGGATCCGAGTAGCACTCCACTCCTCCTGCAATGCCGTCAATGGTTTTCTAATTTTTGTTTACAATATCGGTCCACGATAGAGTCGCAGCACTGAAACACTGACTCATATTCTGTCCATTTTGCCTTTACTGTCCTTGGCTTTAAAATGTCCAAATAAATATATCCCGTTGTGAGCTGGCGTCTGCCGGATTGCACCAACTCAACCATGGAAAAAGGATGGGATTTAGAGTTGGCATGATACCTAATGCTTATTTATTTATTTGGTTTGAAGAAATACAATGCGAATCATGACTACGTAAAGTAATCGGATTTCTTTGTGTCAAAAAGAGGAGAAGCAGAATCGGTTCACTTTGTGTTTGCCACTAAACGGATATCAGGCAAAAGGGATGTAGCAGGGAAGGAAAACTGGCTCAGCTGATCTCCATAGATGGTCATTTCAGCTATCCACAAAAAAAGGGGTAGCAGACAAAGATAAGTTCTGTGGACTTTCAGCCAACTAATCGCATCATGAAAGATTTGGGGTTAGCTGTTATCTGGGAGAGAGCTGTCACCACAGCAGCAGGTGTGTGGCACAGATAACCACATCTTCATAGCTGCTTTGTGGCGCTGTGTGGTCCACAGGGGAATGTGGGAGGTTTGCCAAACTCCAAAGGAAACACTTTTTGAGGACAGGTGGACAAGAAACACACACCGACGATGCCCCGTTTTCATTCTGCAAGACGTTTATTGTGTTTGAATGAAATGTAGCCAGAAGTGAAGTATAACGTCCTCGCTTCTGCATAAATGCTCATTTCCTCATTTTGAAGCAGTCGTGACTCTCATTGTGCTGTCATTACAGCCGGTTTGTAATTGTGTCGCTCCTCTTCTTTAACCTCTAGTGCGAGGAAGGACTCGCTCTCTTCCATCTGGCCTGGTTGCCCGCTTGTATTGATTGACTGCTAACATCCGGTGTTTGACTTTCAGAGAGGAAGAGAGGAAGGAAAACCCAGAGGCCAAGTTTGGTGAGACCTGGCTGTTCTTTGGTTGTCGCTACAGGGACAAAGACTACCTGTTCAGGTAAGCTGTATATACCCAACGTATTCCCTGACTGGTCACATACGTGCAGCCGTTGTTTGAAATCTGTTCCTTCCACCTCAATTATTCTGAAGGTTTTACTTAGATGTAGGTGGATGAATTTGATTAAAGTTTAATTAAATAGTGGAAAGAAGATGCCATAGCTGAATGAAGGTAAAGCTAAATAGAGCGACACAGCACCAGAGAAGAAACTGCTCTGGTAATATAAAACCGAATGTATTTTTTCTTTTACCTTGGTGTCGTGTGCATTGAAAATGTAACACTTTACATCACCCTGAACTCGCTGTCACACACTGAACCGTACTTCTACAGTATGGGAAGAGAAACTGGTCAAAATTGGTTGGAAGACAAACAAAAAACAGAACAATTGCTTCTAATAAGAATAAGAAAAGACCTGGGAATTTGGCAGAGCTTCACCTTCTAAGGACAACGAGCCTAATTTTGCACAGAAGAAACACCAGAACTGAATTTTGTAAATGAACAAAGCTGAAAGAGATTTTTTCCCCCCCCAAAAGTTTTGATTCTATAACTGCAGCAATAGATGGTGGATAAATTGCAGTGGGAAGAATATATATTCATGCAACTCTTTTCTGGTTTTCAAGTGTAAAATGTTATTTTAACACAAATATCCTTATATTTACTATTCACAATAATACACCACATTGTTTTGGCCTATAACATAAAATCTTAGCAAAATATCCCGACGCTTGTGGACACAAGACAAGAAAATGTCATACACGTGTCTTTTCTGTTGTTATGTAAAGCAAAAGTAAGACATTTCATGTTCTGAAACTGCCAATTTTTTGCTGTGGTTTCTGCTTGTTTTGGTTTTTACAGCTTTCGTTTTGAGTCCATTTTTATCTTCTTGTTGTAGTACTGGCCAGAAGTTATTTATATAACAAAAAAAAAAAACAACTAAAACCACAATCCCTTCTCAGCACCACTATAGCCATAGATAAAGTTAGCAAGGAGAGGGTGGCGGCAAATAGAAAGATTTCCCCTGATGCTGCGGGAGACCAAACAGAACGTAAAAGTGGAGACGGCATTGGGCTCTAATTTGTCATCTGGACACAAGGCCCACTCCAAAAGAATGCTAATGTGTGCTGCACGTCTTCTGCATGTGTAACCGAGTAACAAATGTTGGGTGTCAGCGTTCTTTATGGCTTGTACTGCGGTTGTTGAAAGCCACTCTTGAAGTGATTTAGTATTTACTAACCGTTTGAGATTTAAAGAAGCTGGAGTAAATCACAAGCTCTTTTGTTCATTGATGGGAAAGTTCTTGGTTTAATTCGTTACTATGACATAAATGATGAGATTTGACCAAAGGTGCGCTGAATCTTTTGTCTCCTGCTATGTAGTTTTGTCCAGGATATTGGATAGGTTTACCGATTCAGATCTGCAGATGGCTGTCGCTCATCTCCACCTCTTTGGCTTCTGAATCTAATGCTGTTAAGGTATTTTATACCCATTATATGTCCACAAAAGCTTTTACATCTACTTCTTGTCTGGAAGCATATTATTCCAGCTCATTCTACAGTAATTGTATTGATGTGCATCCTTTTTAGCAACATTTGTTGCAGAGGTGAGAAATAAAATCAGGACTTACTGTACATCAGTTTGTCAAAAACAGTTGGTCACAAGTTTGCGGCTTGCTAAAGTTTTTACGCACATATAAAGTGAAAACAAATTAAATGTAGTTAAAAAGTTGTCAGTGATTTGCAAAAATAAAGCAAAAAACAGATGTTGCACTTTTACAAGTGTGTTTAAAAAAAAATGAAGTGTGAATACTGACTATGTCCTTGCAAACATAGTCACACTATACAAAGAACTAACCAGCTGCTTCAAATACTGTACAAGAAAATTTCAATTAAGATTTTTCATGCTCATTCCTACATTTTTCTATCATCAAAACGTGCAATATCATTTTCATGTATGTCAAAAATGGGTTATTAGATTTCTTCACAGTTTTGTACCTTGGATGTTTTGCTCGTTTTGTACCAGATTCTTTTTCTGGAACCAAATCTTTGTCCGCTACAGGAAATTTTGAGTCTACTTGGCATCAATTTCTACGTGTTTTGACTGCTGATTATTTCATGTGGTTTTTTTTTTTTTTGAGTGAAGAAAATGGTCACATATGTCCATAGAGGAAGGTAGGAATGTATGTTGACTGGTCAATCAGTATTCGCATAGTCAACTGTCTCAAATAGTGGCAGGAAGCAATATAAATAGAAACAAGGTGCAATTCAAAGATTTCAAACAACAACATACTCCCAAGGATTAAGATGTGAACATTTTTTTCATAGTTCATCTCCATGGACCTTGGTTAAGATTAATTAGTACAAAATGGCTGATGTGAAATAGCGGTCAATACGGGTTCATGCTTTGTATATAACAACAATTGTAAATACAGCTAATGGTTCTGCTGCCCAGCCTCTGTCTCTAAGCACACCACTATCTGTGCATCCACAGCCTGTCAGCTCTGTCAGCTGGCTGGGCAGATTCTCCTACAAAACTAGCCGTCAGTTGTCATTTATACATCAGTAGGGGTTGCCCTTTTCTACACTGAGAACCAACAAAAAAGAAATAAAAGCCCCGTATCAAAGGACACGGAAAAAATAAATATATAAACATGCTTTTCCTGGAGCGAGAGACACTCCATTCTCAAGCTAAAATGATTTCATCTAAAAAGAAGAGGTTGCAGATGATTGTTTTCTGTTGGCTGTGTCCAAGAGAAATCTGTGAAAATATGCCGGCAGAATTTTCATCGCCTGTCTCCTGGTACTAAATCCACATTCACCTGAGCAATACTAAAGGTCTATCTTTTTATTGTAAAAAGACTAGAATTGGAAAATAAATGGATGGCCATAACTTACTGTAAGCTATCATCCAGCGAATATATCCTCCTTCTTATTAATTTTCCTCGGCTCGACTCTCTTCTGGCTTCATACTAATTGGTCAGCATTTCCGGTAAGGGCACCGAGCGTTTGCTGAATAACCCCGGCGCTGATGGAGCTCCTTTGAAAGATGAAATAAAGCGAACGGATTAGCATCGTTAATGACACAAGAACAGATCACAGAGGATGTTTGTTTGTTTCCTCTCCGTCTCTCCTATCCCTTTCTTAAATAGTAACTCCCAGCCAGGTAGCGGGCGTTGTTTGTTCACAGTGTGGGCCTCTGTGATGAACACCCCCACAGTGTTGACCAAAGTGATTAGTCTGTGCTTTATGAGCCACCCGTGAAGAGTTGTGCTCAATTTAAATAGGTTAGCAGAATGAGAACAACATGCCATCAGCTAAATGCGCTGCCCGCATTCATCTCTGTGGGATTTATCTTAACGCAAGTGCAATTTGACGTCTGCCTTTTCACTACTTTGGTTTTTGTTTTTTTCCCCCCAATGTTTTGGACGCTCAAAGAAAAAGTTGAGCTCCGGTCCAAAGAAGCGGTGGAGGGGGGGTTGCAATTACGATAATGTCAAAACAGGATGTGATCAATTCTCAGATAAAGGCCCGAATTCAAAAGCGGGATGCGTCGCAATGCGACGCAGCACTTAACGTCCCAGTTGGAGACTGATGCCTGTTTGTCACATCAAATATGCTTTCCTCTATTCTGCACTTATCCTTCACCCCTCCCTATGCTTTCCCACCCTCTTTACAGCAGCTGATTTCATGCTGTAGAGGAACCTTGACTGGAAAATCACACTGGGCGTCTTTTCTAGTCTTCGATACCGCCACTGGCTTGTATGCGTATAAACACAGCAAGTAGCCTGGCATGTGCAGAATCCTCTATCTATTGTCTGCTTCTCAGAACGTGGCCTTCATTTGTCATCTGTCTGTTTCTGCTCATGGTGTTATCAAATCCGAGATGATTTACACACACGCACGCACGCACGCACGCACGCACGCACACACACACACACACACACACACACAACAAAAAACACAGTGATTTCTGTCTCTTATTCACCCTTTTTGTCTCATTCATCAAATGTCCAAATGTCCAGGACATCGGTGCAAAAGCAAAAAGAAATTCACACGAAGCAGCCCTTTTTCAGCTCAACTCCTTTTAAACTGTTCTGCAATTTTGAATCGGTTGTCATACCGAGGCCGGAACAGTCGCGCAAACAAGTAAAACCAATCAAATTTAATGTGTTTATCAATATTACAAAGGTAGAAACAATGAACAGATGAAATCAGCAGCTCTGCCCCTGGTATTACAGCAAAACGTTGACTATTTGCTGCCGTCAAAAATCTCATGCAGCTCATCACTGTCACTTCCTTTCTAATTCCTTCCCATTGAAAATAAACAGACATTGAAGTTCATCATTTTATTCATGTTGACAAAGTATGGCTTCTACCAACCACTCAACACCAGGAGACTAACGCCACGTTACTGTTTAGATGATCTTGAACTGATGGTATTTGTATCAATTCATCTGAGCCTCAAGCCTGTTGCTGCCCCCCACAGGTCAGCTGGAAAGGACAATTTCCCTATTAAAGTAACTTGATAAGTTAGCAAGTGTTAAGGGCTACTTTCCCTTCTTACTAATTTGTCTCTAAATTCAACAAACTTGTTGGTCAAACAATTAGGTATTGTTTAATGTCTGCTTTCAATTACAGCTTGTATAACAAGTATTGCAGGGAGCTGATAAATGTGGATCTGAAAGAAAACAAAGAACACAAGGCTCATCGCATTAGTATTCACACCACTGCTTGTGGCTTTATATATATGAAAAAAAAGCTTATCTTGGTCTTGGGGTTACTTCATAACATAGACCCCCTAAGGCAAAGACCTTCACCCCACGATCTTAGAGCTGTGGCTTGTTTTGTTGGAGTTTGGCTGCGTGTGTGTGTACTCTTTCCGACTGCTTAGCTTTAAACAAGATGTTCTGAGCTACAGTAAACCTCACCTCCCTCAGCACCTTCCTCATCCTCCAATAGCACCCCAGGCCCTATAAAAACACTGAAATAGAAGAGCATAAAGTTGGCAAGCAGAACACCGACAGGGAGTAAGGTTAGACCTAACTGGAAGGATGGGTGGATTGATTATAAAAGATTGGTAGAACAGCGACCCGACCTCACTCATGAAATCCGGATCCCAGTTTTGCATTTCTCTGGTTAGACGAGTTAAATTGGTTGTCTGGCACAGTTTTGTTCAAACCTTTTCTGATTCAAAATGCTCGGAGGGTGTTTTTTTTGGCTCAGTGAATCATGGCATTACCATTTAGCAATATGCCAGTGCCATCAAGGAAGAGTAAAAATCAACTCAAAAAGCAGATAGTCCAGTACTTTTTGGCAACATTTTACTTCATTTTTAAATCTGTGGTGTCACGAAGCCCTGACCAGAGCATCTGAGATCACAACACCTACACACACCTGTTTTTAGTCACACGGAGTTGTGTGTACATCTCTTAATGTGCTGCTCTTCCTGCCCTGATGCTCCCATCACTTTGGAACAAGGAAAATCTGAGCTCATCAGACCGCATGACCTTTTTCCAAATTGAAGCCTTTCCTGGCTTTCAAGTGATAAATAGTTTCCTTAAGGCTACACATCTGTTTACTCGGAGTAGTCTACGTTCGTTGCTATTCTTTTGTGTGTGTTTCTTACATAAAAAAAAGAACAAAAAACATTTTTTATAGTAGCATCATTTCCACATAGAGAAACAGATTATCAAACAGAAACTTAAAAAAAAAATTTACAATTAAAAATTCTAACACTTTGCATATTTGTTTTGATCAAGGAGACGAGATTCCTTTCTGGACTTTTATGTCAAAGAATCAAGGCAGGTGGTTCATGCTCAATGACCAAAGCCAGGCTGGAAACAGGAACGTTTTAACACTCAGGTCTTAGTTGTATATCAGAAATGTTGCGTTTGCTCCATTATTTGCTGCCCTAACTTTCTGTTGTATTGATATTTAGAAACTGGCCTGGTTATTTCATTACCTTTGTTGCCAACATTTTGGCATTCATCTCTGTGAAAGCCTGTCCACGACCCTTCGTCAGTGTTCTAGATGAAGGAAAAAGAAAATTATTTTTCTGTCCATTTTATGAAATGGACAGATTTTATGAAATCTCCTTATTTTTTTATGGTTAAAATTGTTTTCTAAACAGTCCAAATATCCATTTCTATTGATGGAAAGAGGCTTTAAAAAAAAAAAAAAAAACCCAGCAGTGACCTGCCACAGGTGAGGGAAGGGCAGAACTGCATCATCCTATCCTCTAATCACTTCAGGACATTGTCTAGCATTACTTTTGTAAAATCTTAGACGTTTTGAAGTCTAATATTTATATATACCTTAATACCCATAAATGGCTCATGCCTTGTTAGTATGAGTATGTTTGGTGACTGTGGCTTCAGCACAGTCATTAAAGCATTAAGCAAGACCTTAGATGGAGCTCTCTACTCAGGGAGATTGATGGTTGTTTTCTATTTTCTGCATTTTGAAATAATCACTTGTCACTTCCTTACCAAGGTTACTGCTGATGTGAGCCCCTTCCAGCTTCATGCAGATGCACTGTCTTTACCCTGACGTCCTTTGACAGCTCTTTGGTCCATGGACAGGTGTGCTTTCTGTAAATTGATTAATCTCGGCGCTTCATGGGATTTTTGCCTGATGCCACGTAAATAATTTCTTAGCTTTTTGTAATGCATTTTTCAGGATGTTTTCTTTATCTGTCCACATCAAATTAGGACTATGACAAAAACGAAGTGAACAAACTCATTAAAGGACAAGCTACGTTGCACCTTCTAGCGTTAAACCTCAACAGCTCCATTTGCTTCAACAGCTGAGACGTGGCTCTCCTGACTCGAATTTGTTTTACATGAAATATGAACTTACTGATTGATGTATGGATTCAATGTCGTTCCAGAGAGGACCTGGAGAACTTTGTGTCCAGCGGCACCCTGAATCACCTGAAAGTGTGTTTCTCCAGAGAGGACAGGAAGGATGAGGAGGAACCTCCCTCCGCAGCACAACCCAGATACGTCCAACACAATCTGTTGCTCTGCTGCCGACAAGTCACCGACATCCTGCTCAGACAGAACGGCTACATCTATGTCTGCGGGTAAGGCCGACACCGGTCTTATTTTAATCCTAATCCATCCTGAGTGTTTCTTGTCCTTTTCTAATCTATTTATCATTTTTCCCAGCATCCTTCTGCCAAGGCTGTCTTATGTTCTGGTTGTTTCAGTATTCAGAGTGTCATTTTTCAGGGTGTTCACACAACGGTGGTAGAGCATCTCTGCCTCTGCTTCTTCACTTGACTTTAAACTCTTTTCATGTGTGATGGTTTTTTTGGAGGGGGGTAATTAGTACTTGATCTTACTGCACTACAGACTCACATTGTGTATAAAGTTAATTTTCATTCGGAACTGCATCATTATTGTCATTACAAAGTGGACAAATTAATTTTACAAGAAAAATCACCTGAACATGTGGAGCCAGCACAGCAGCATAGGAAATCTAATTAACTGTAGCTTACCAGCATAATTTCTTACAAAGGTGAGGAATAATTTTATCGTTTGAAAATATTCTTCAATTTTGCTGGAAATGAAAGCAGTAGCCTAAATGACTCAATTTTGGTGTAGCACAAAGATAATGCTCTAATAAAAACAGGTACTGCAGATATTTATTAAATTAACCTGCAATACGTACAGACTTGCACATAACTTGTATTAATTTGCAATGATCGAACCTGTTGAAAAGCTGTGTGTTTGTCTGAGGTTCTTTGGTTACCTCATGTAAGTCCAGTGTGACCTGATGACATGAATATATGTTGCCCTCTTCTGATCTGGACATTTGTTGTTGGAAGGGAGTCCTAGAAGTCTGCCTTTTTGTCCTTATTACTATATGTTTGGATATATTTTGTTTTTTTAATTGAATGGGTGAGGTATGTTGCAGAATTAAATACTTTAAATAAAAAAGCTCACTGTGTAAAGAAAATATATTTTTTTTAGCTTTCTGAAATTAGCAGTATTGGGTTTTAAGTGTTTTAAAGAATTTTTCTCAAAAAGGTATTTGTTTACTTTCCTTTGCCAATATCAAACCAATGTTATACTGTATCAATGCTAGAAGAATTAGTGTAGCTGCTTGAATTTGATCCTATCCAGAGTTTCTGTTGGTGAAACCAGAGTATTTTTGCTCCAACATGAAGTAAACAGGATCAAGGAAGCAATTTTTATGTCCTGACTACACATCAGCTTAAAACCTGCTTCGCTTCTTCACTTGTTTCTCAGTGTACATTTAGCATCACATAAACAGATATGTTCTTTAATATACCCATGCTCTTCTCTCGCAGCACCCAGTACAGTCTATCCTTAAGTTTGAATATAAAATGTGAAAATTCTATGCAAGCAGTCCTTTTTAAACATGCTCAACTCACTAGCAGTATGGCAAAAATAAAATCATAAGCTAAACACCAAAAACAAGTGTTGGTAGTTGAGCTTAGTCAGGGACTCCAATACTGATCACACCTAAATGCCTTAATATTTAACACTTTATGTTACTAATAAACTCTGTAATGCTTAAAAGAACAGTCTATTAATAAGTGTAAATGCAACAAAAATTGTGGTCCCTGGTGTTCTGTGTGTTTTTTTTTTCCCCAAGTAAATCCTGCTTACCATGGAGGAGTGTTCACCAATTACCGGTGAAATGTCTGCCATGCTACACTGATTTTCCCAGGCACTTTCAGACTTTGTGGGTTGTTGTGTTCTTCCTTCCTCCTTCATTACACCCCAAAGGTGTAGGGATTCAAGCCAGGCCATACATCTTATGTTCCCCCTTTTCCTCTGTGCTTTGGAACATTTTCATTATCCCGGTAAAATAATATCACACCGTGTTGAACATGTCACGGTCATTTTAACTGTGTGACCTGTTTCACAGGTTTTCTGGTACGTCGTTAAACAAACAGCAAAACGGATAAGGCAGTATCAAGCAAAACAACTCAATGTCAGCTGTCGACGAGAACTACAATGTCTTTGCAAGAAATAGCAGCACCAAATGGTGTTTAATTGTGTAGCTGAAAGAGAAGGAAAGCAGACCTTCAACTTTTTGTTTATAGAAATATGACAGATATGGCATGCACTTATATTCAGCCCCTCTGAGTCGACACCTTTCACTGCTGCGTGCCTTTTTAAGTTACGTCTCTGCCGGTGTTGCACATCTCGAGACAGAACATGTTTCCTGTTCTTTGCTCAAGCTCAGCCAGATTTAATGGAGAAGAATCAGTTCTCACCTTCTCAGTACTCGATTTTATGCCACGAGCACTTATGATGCCACCATGTAATCTCTCCAAAATCTTTTTGCAAGTATGCAAAAAAATAAAATAAAAAAATCATTTGTGCTTGACAAATATTTAATTTCTTTTCGGTCTACTCTTGAACTTCAGTTCTGTGCCAATATCTGCAGAGTTCAATGTTTTGTTAAAGAGATATACTTATGTGTGGTGTGTGAAAACAAATCCGAGTTGTTAAGCTCATGTGCTGTGGTGCCTCGCTTACAAGGCAGATCTCACTTTTTAAAGATACAAACATGAGTCATATGATTACAGATGCCTTTGCTGCCGTTTCCTCCACTGTGATGCAGCAGTCTGCTCTGTTTATAGTTCATACATATCCTGCTGTCCTCCCTCCCTGCAGCATTACAACACTTGTTTGTCTCAGTCTGTACAAATTGTCCCTGTCAGAACAAAGAAAACATCAAACACTCGTGGGTATCAAACACGCCAAATCCTGTCAACGTTGTAAAGCAGCTGCTGTACATACCACATTATTTTTCCTGCTGTTTCTCACTCCCCAGCTTTCCCTCCTCACCTTTGAGTAAATTACCTTTGAAACATCAAAACCGTGTGAATTTTCGCAGTCATGGAACATCTTCGTCTTTCCGCTGAATCTCTGCGGCAGCAAACTCGAGGATTTAGCCAGGAGGTATTCTAGAAATGGCAGCAGTTGTGGAAAGTGTTGGTATGTCACAGTGTATACAGAGTCTTGCAAAAGTATTCATACCTTCGGCTATTCTAACCTAACAGAGTGTTTGACACATTGCAATTACGAAATTCAGTGAAATACGTTTAGATTTCATGTAATAAACCATCAAAACAAAGCAAATGATTGTGAATACGGAGGAAACTAATACATGACTTTTATAACCTTTGTAAAAATGGTACCAATTGCCTTAAAAAGTCAAACTAACCAGTACCGTCAACCTGTTACTAACAGAGATGTTCAGTGAAGGCCTCAAAGGCTTTTTAGGGAACAGCAGTGAACAAACAGCATCATGGGACTCCTTCCATTTCACCTACATGCGATATTTTGTGTGTGTATCACACACAAATCCTACAAACGTCACTGAAGTTTGTGGTTGCAACATGGGAAAAAGTGAAAATATCCAAGCGATATTAGTTCTGCTGCAAGGCACTTTAGGAGGAATGATATTTCCTCCTAAATATTTTAACACAGTACTATTTTTTTTTTTTTTTTAACATATGCATTTTTTTTCTCTCTTCCTAGGGATGCCAAGAACATGGCCAAAGATGTGAATGAGACCCTGATGGAGATGATTAAAATTGAGCTTCAAGTGGACCAACTGGAGGCCATGAAGACACTGGCAGGACTCAGAGAGCAGAAGCGCTACTTACAGGACATCTGGGCCTGACTGGAGATGATTAGATACAGGATTTTTGCTGCATTTGCTGGACAAAAAAAAAAAAAAAGTGCAAGATATATATTTAGCCTTCTCAGCTGTAACCTCTTGATCCATAAAATTGTCGCTGCAGACGCTTGAAGGTAGTTTACGCCAGCCAATGTCACCGAGATAGAGTGACCCGTGTGACCTGTGGATATCAGTTCAGTCCACCTTCCTTGCCTTTGCTGTTTAAACAGAGCTGACCTTGGTCAGCGCTGGAGATTAGCCCAGCGGTGTGAAAAGGCTTTTAGTGTAGACACGACGCCTCGGTTTGTCCTTTCTGATGAAAAGGCATTTATTACTGTCGGCCTTAATGGAGTGACTTTGATGAGACCTGAGCGCGGGATACTTTTCGCACCTTGACAGCACATTAATCTGTAGTTTTTTTTTTCTGTGTGTTTTTTTTTAAAACCGCGGTCATACACAAATAAAAATGAGTCATTCGAGGACGGGGAAATTGTTTTTCTTTCTTGAGTTTGTTCTTGTTGTCTGTTTCAACTAAACGTACCGCTGCTAAAACTCGGATCTGTCACTACTTTTGTATTTTTTTTTTCTGCTGACTAATTTAGAAGTCTATTCTTATTGATTTGATGTTTTTTTTTTTTTTTTTCACAAAATCCCCTGTGCTACAATTATTGGCATCCCTACAGTTTGTGTAAAACAAAAACAAATTTAATTGAAGGTTGTTTTTGTATTACTCATGTAGAAAATGCTATCTTGGAAATTTTAATTCATTTCTTCTTTTCCTGAATATGAAGCGCTCATGTGAAGGCAGGTTTATGACGGAGATGTTTAGTGAGCCAACCTTGTGAAATGTTCTCACAGAAGACCGAATGACCTCCTGTAGGTGAAGCCAGGGCTGTTCAAGGATTAACAGGAGGGGAGCTTGTAATTGGCATCAATGATTTTACTTGGAGTAAAAATAAATAAATAAAAAAAAAAAATAGAAAAGAGTTCTTCAACTGTGATTTTAATGTTAAAATGTGCTCAGATTAAAGGTTGACCTTTTTCTGAAATTTCACTGTCAGATTATGTGAATGCAATGAAAGATCAATTTATTTCACATAGAAGTGCTAATAAGCTTTTCTTTTTTGCATGTATCACACCACTTTTTTGTAAAAAAAAAAAAAAAAAGTTCGATTTAGTGTTTTTTAAATTTTTTTTATAAAGGTTGAGTGTATGTTATGCTTATAAATACTGCTCAAAAAAATAAAGGGAACACTTCAGTGTTCACTTAAATGTTAAAGTGTTCCCTTTATTTTTTTTGAGCAGTGTACTTTTACTTTCCGCAGAACTGTAAGAGGTTTAAAACTAGTAAAAGTTCATTCAAATTTGCTGAGTTTACGCATCTGTCTGTTTTTTTTAAAAAAAAAACCCTCTCCGCTGAAACGTCCAGTATTGGTTCGGTTCGTCCTGCTGATTGGTTCTGAGCGGACTGAACATAACCTTGTTAGCCACAAAGCAAGCATTATGTAAATGTGTTTCATTCTGATGTATTAAGCGGAACAAGGTGTCTCAGGGCTTTCATGAGCAGCGTCCGCTGAGGATGATTGACTTTGTAATTCTGCTGAACTTTTTACCAAAAATGTTTGGGGGGGAAAAAAAATGATGGCTAGCTTTTTTTTGGGGAGGGGGGGAGGGGAGGGAAAAAAAGCATAATATGTATTCTTCAAAGTGCCAAAACCCAGCAGAGTAATATATTTTTAATCATTTATCATTCCGGAGTGCTAAAAATCGAGAACAGAGCGTTGCAAGTCTGAGTGATAATGAGCCGGGACGACCAAAGCAATTAATCTAACAGACTTTGTTTGTGCCTGTCTGTCTGTCTGTCTGCCCCCACATACCCAGCAGACCTTCAGCATGGAGGAAATAAATGCCAACATTTATTGAAGGCAGACATTTCCCACCATCTCTCAAACTACGGGGTAAGCACATATTGTCCAAATACAATTTAATAAACAACTTTTTTTTTTTTTTTTTTTATTTTTTTAGCGCTTTACATCTATTGATCGACCTCCCTCTGTGGAAACGGGAACTTTTCTTGGTGTGCTCACGAGGCATTGGGAATTATCCGGGAGCTAATGAGCTCTGATTGATGGGGAGTGATTGTTTTATTTAAATTTAAGAGATAATTTGATTCCTCAAGGTGACTTTGTTTTGAAGAAGGGGCAATTCCGGGGGGGGGGGGTGTTACCTACTCTGCTAATTGAAGGCGTTGTGCACCGAGCATTGGAGTGCGGTCCTCCCTAGAGACGCTTCTCCGGCTTAAGCCCTCTAATGGCAGACTCTTCATCCTTCAGCAGAGAGGCGAGTGTGGGGAACTAAACATGTTTACAATGTTGGCTGTCGGAGAGCTACGGATGACATCGTGATAGCTGCGATTTTTGGAGCCAAATAAATAAAACATTGGCTCTGGCAGAAAGCATGTCGCTGTTAGTGAATGCCGAGTTTAATGCGGAGTCCAGGCACAGCTGTGTGCACCTCCACGTCCTCATCCCTCACTGCTCTCACTGCTTCCACTAGTCACAAAAATGAGCACAAAATGAAAATAATGACGCTGCGGCATCACCAATCACAGTGTACATATTATACATAACCGGCGAGACTCTAATTTGTTGTCGGGATAAATTGCAACAAAATTGCATGTATATATTAGGAAGTAAGTTTAATGAAAGTGGCACAGCTGTGACCATCCTTCTTGGTAAAGTTAAGAGGCATGAAGTACACCTTGAGCAACACCGGCCTTATTTACCTACACTATTAACATGCGCTCATCTCCAATTTAGGGGAAGAAAAAAAAAAAAATACAAAAAATGACCGCGGCGAAGACGGAGAGCCTGTCCAGGGAGAACCACCTCGGACTGATGAAGTTTTAAATTAAGTCTTCATAATTAAAAAGGGTTCACTGTGGCAGCTTTTGTCCCGCAGCGAGAGTGAAAGGCAAGAGGCGGTGGACGTGGTCAGGCATAAATCAGAGCGACTGGAGGTCAGCGCGGCCACGGCGAAGCAGGCACCTTGTGTGATAGATGCCCCCTGCTAAGAATGGCTTAAATGAAGCAGAAAGAAGTGTGCTGAAGATAATGACTGTTATTATGGAAGTGTGGGCAGTGCCAAGTTGGGAGTTGCACTTTGTGTCAATGAAATGTGGGAATTAGGAACGGGACTGATGAATACGCGACTCCTTAGAAAGTGCAGAAAGTGACGGCAAAGGGAGCAAGTCGAAAGTAGCGTGCTCTTCCTCCTCCCGGAGTTCTGCCCAAGTGAGGTATAGTGAGTACACAGTTCCTGGTGGAAGTGTTCATGCCCTTTGAACTTTTGCCACGATTATAACTACAGACTTTATTGTGTTTTAGAAGGATTTTATGTGTTGGACCAACACAAATTAGTGCATCACTACACCAGTTTTGCACATTTGCAGGCTAATTTTTTAATTTTTTTTCATCGTTCCTCTTTTCAGGACAGCTCAGGTGACAACTGACTGGAGAACCTAAGTGCAAGTCTTGCCACACATTCTGAGCTGATTCAAGTATGGGCTTTGACTGGACCACTCTAACACACGAATTAGTTAAGGTGTTTTGCAACCTCCGAGCAATTCTTTTTATTTCAGGATTGCACCTTAATTTAACTCCATCTATCTTATAATTAAACGGCATCCACTGTGGAAAAGCTTTTGGTGTTCTTCCACCAACCTTCATCGTAATTATTATGTGTTCAGGGTGAAAACTAATAGCTGTGTGGTCCATAACTAAAAGTTATCCTGTTAACCCACCTGAGCTTTGTCTAAAGTTACCTTTGGGCGTTTTGGTCACATTTCTGCCCGTTTAAGCAGATGCCCATGTTTTGCTAGTGCAATATTGTTCCAATTTCTTTTTCAAACACTTTTTCGGTGCTACAGTTCTCCAGGTTTTATCCCTTCTTCTCGACTCTGTTTGCTTTGAGATTAGATCAGACGAATTGATTGCACTAATTAGGTTAATTCTCAATTCAATCGGTCACATTGGATTTTATTTAGGGCTAATAAATAAAATCAATTCAATCAATTTCATTTTATATCAATCATGTGTTAAAAATACCAACAACATAGGGTGAAGCTTATGGCTGAAAAGTGACAAATTGACACAAAAAAAAACATCTAAAGTGATATAAATACTAATTTCAGTGGCACTGAATGTTCCATTTATTTAGCTGAGAAGTAAACAGGCTGGTGTGAGTTGAAAGTTTTGTCACTTTTTAACTTATGTAGTTTATATGTGTATCTGCCTGCAACCTCCCCCCCAAAAAAAACATCAAAATGAAAGCTGCCATGAATGACTCAGGATGGTGTTCTTGCATGAGCTCAGTCAGAAAGAAATCCTCTTCCTCAAATCCTGTCAGCTCCGTCTCAACTGCGTTTTATCACCACAGAGAGACACTTCCACTCCGTCTCAGCTGTTCTCTGTCTGTCGCCAGTGACCCGGGAATGTCAGCTCAGCTCTTTCATGTGCCGTCGAAGGCAGCCCGGCAAGTGAGCACGGGTTCACGTAGACAGAAACACAGCGAGAGCCTGCGCTGCAGTGTCCCAGCTGTGCACAAACACTTTACCTTTCACCATCTGTCCAGAAAGCTACAGGAAAACCAGTTTTTTTTTGTTGTTTTTGTTGTTTTTTTTTCTGGAAAAAAAGAGAAAACAAGCTGCAGCACTTCCATTGAGTTTTCCGTTTTAACTCTTGGATACTTGTGTTCTTTTGCTCTCAGTGTATTGATGGGGCAGGAGAGATATCTCTGCTTCCTGTTCAGCAAAACAAACGTTTGCTGTAATTGATGCTGGCAGGAGGAAGACGTATCCAGGAAGAATCCCATTGGGTTTACAGAGTGTTGGCACGCCGGATACAACTGATCAGAAAGAACATAAAATATATATATATATATATATATATATATATATATATATATATATATATATATATATATACACACACTAGCATTACTTTTACAGATTTCACCCAGGTTGCTTACCTGTGACCGGTGCATGAAAGATTTTCTCTCACATTCAGGTACTGTGTGTCCACATGAATAAAACTGGAAACTGCTTAGCTCATCGAATGTATTAATGATGTTTCGGCGATGGCCGAGCTTGCTGTCTCCATTTGTCAAGGGAAAATATAAAAATTGGTTGGGCATTTTTAAACTTCCAACGACAGGTGAACACTTAGCACAATTTATAGCCTCCTCGGTCCTGACAGCCGTAATGACTTATGCAAATCGGAGGTTAAGTGCAGCGACGGGCCTGCTCTGTGAGAAAACAGACACGCAATGGATTGGTGGAGAGTGGAAGCAAAAGGCGGACGGAAGGATGAAGTGCGAGCACTTGACATTTGTCGCCGCTGGATGCGTGGGAAGTTCCAACGTCTTCTGCTCTGAAGATGCTTAAAAATGCACATGTGAAATTAATTTGGAAGGAAAAGACTCCTCATCGGTTGTGCCTTCATACGACGAATAAAGAAAGAAAAATATTTGGAACAACTGGGCACAAACTGTCACATTATTTCTTAATAACAGCAATGTTTTTCCATAACCTGTGAATCTTGTCACATTACAACCACAAACTTTAATTTATTTAATTGAAATGTGAGTGATGGGTTAATAGTAATAGTGCACAACTATGATGTAGGAGGAAAGGACAGATGCTTTTAATCTTTTTTTTTTTTTTTTTACAAATAAATATTTGAAAAGTATAGCATGCATGTCTGACACAGGGTAGATTGTGACTCAGTAGGAAGAGTGGGTTGTGGGTTTGATTTCCAGCTTCTTGGTGCCTCTTGTTGATCTCTGAGCAAGGCACTTAACCAGTTACCTTCCCAAGTGCCTTACAGTGTGCAAACGTGCCTATGATTGGCTGTGTCTTCATTGTGAAGCGCTTTGAGTGGCTGGTAGAAAAATCACTATGCGAGTTATTTCATTTACCATTCCGTTTACATTTTCAGGCTGAGCGAGGGGAGCATCGACCTGAGAAGTGGTTCTCGAAGAGGGGCAGAGATCCTCGGCTCAGGTGGGAGAATCTGTTGACTGGGAGACAAGTAGCTCTAGAAGCTGGTCAGAGTTGATGGGGAAGATTGAGGGAGCTAAATATAGGCCACTCCTGGAATAAAAACTAAACAAAACAGGGCAGAGGACATTTCCTTAAGGACATTACCACTAGCTATGCAGACAGAGCTACAATGGAATGGTTTTAGATCAAAGCTTGTTCATATGGTCTAGCGCGAGACACTCTTCTTGCATCTGACCGAGCTAGTGCTTAAATCTTCCATTATTTTGTGTTGGCCAATCGTGTACATTTCTAAGAAAAATAGATTGAGGTTCGGGGTTGGAATGACAAAATGCAAAAAAGTTCCATTGGTGTGAAAAGTAAAAGTTCCATTTACTGCTTACTGCAGTGTAAGCAGTAAAATAAACACTAAGAGCGCTGCTCTCAGAAGGATTCATCACAAGTGATATTGTTCAACAAGGTCAAAATATGAGGATTATCTTTCTGTTTGCGAAGCGAATGGGCTTCTGGTGTTTACTGATGCATCTCATCTTGTCCTTTTGCTGAAGCCCCGCCAGTGACCGACCCAATCTCAGCCAAAGCTCGATAACATACCCGAGAGCTGTCTGCTGAGTGGGGCTCATCAGTGGGCAGATTAATGTCCAGCCGTAGTCTCTGCACCATGCTGTGGAAGGGATGAACAAAGGGAGGCAACGACCGGGGGGATGACATTGTGCAGACGGGAGAAGCTGCGGCTGGGAAACGGGTAAATCACGAAGGTAGCACCAAGTAGAAAATATGTAAAAATAGATTCGGGTCAGCAAGGATAAAGTGATGATTAGGACAAGGTAGATGTAGAGCAGGTGAAGCAGCAGAGGTCTGTGACCCTTAATTTATTGTTTCACTCTGTGAAGTGAGAGGATGTAGGTTGAGACACACATGACCCGTCTGCAGATTTGCCTCCTGTAGAACTCGACCCACAGTTGCTTCAGCAAACCTACAGGAAAACATTTGGAAAATAATAATAAGTAGACCCCAAGGTGCTTCGCTTTATGTAGTCAAAGAAATACCAAGATCTTAATGCCAAAAAAAAAAGTGATATATAAACTCCCCAAGGCAAAGGAATGTTTTTAAAAATAAGCAGCTGTTTGTGTGATGAATTACCATCTCACTGAATAACAGCACATGCGCGAGTAATGGCACAGCTGGGATTCTACACGGTAATTACTGTTTTATTGAAAAATCTATAAGTAAGAAGAAGATTTGTGAAGGGTACCACGTTTCAGTGTTTGCAGCGCAGTACTATTCGAGGCAAATCATGCATCACCGCAGGAACCGAGTTTCCTGCTCATTTATGAAATTGTGCTTTAAATGAATTTGCAAAGATACATCTAGTGAAAGAAAATATTAGAACCTAAAAAGAAAGAAGTGCTGAAAGAAAATCAAACTTTTACAAGAAAATAAATGCAGTTTACCAGACGTGGTAAATATTGGAATTTTAAATAGATTTTACTTTAAGATATACTTCCACTTGTTGTTATTCAACAAAACATTTCAATTTCATTCTTTTACATTTTTTGAATGAAGTAGTCATACATTTTTTTTAATTGATCTGCCTAATTTTGGTTAAATATTGCCCAGTTGTCCACCTGGATGCCCCAAAATTTTTTCTAATAACCACTGAAGATTGCATGTACAATGCGTGATGTGCACAGAAAATGGACTAGTCATAATACCCCTTTGCTATTTTATTCTACTGAAGTTTTTACATGTCTTGGTATGCTGACGCAGTTTCATTCGCTGACACAAACTTTCAATTTTACACTTAATGCAATGCATTTCGGTAAGCGTCACTCTCCGGGAATCTGCCAAAGCCAGCCTCATCCCCTGAACTGCAGGACACTAGATAGCGATGCATGGTCCGTTACTGCAAACAACATGGTCCATGTGCATTACATCACCACATCCAGCACTTTCATTGCAGCTGGTGACATACAGTAAGGCATGGCTGCAGCGCGTGGCCATGGAGACTCACTACATGAACGTCTCTTCACCGTTCTCTATAAGGGCACTTGAAGTTTGGAGATCTGTAGCTACCAACTTTGGAGAAAAATTAGCAGCCTCTCTTGTCACAACTTGACTTATTGGCATCTTATCAGGGTGCGACAGTGGCTAGTGACCCACTGTTTCACCAAATGCCTGTAGAACAACAACAAAGCAAGCAATCAAAAATTCTGTTTGGCAGTACAATAGTAAAACCCTTCTTATAATACCTGACTTGGTTTTTTTTTTTCCATGTTTCCACTGGTATTTGGTCAATGTATATTTGTAAATGAGCTCCAGGTCTTCTGATCTTTGTTACCATCTAAACCAGTCAAATCAATACTCTAGTTGGGCCACTTCCAAATGTTGAAGTTGCTTCAAGCCAGAAAAAGCATGTTGTTAAAATTAAGATTAAGCCCAAATCTGCCAGGGGTTTGAATAATTTTGGGTCTAACTGTGCAAATATGAACCCATTCAGCTCAGGATCTCAACTTTTCAAAGAGCCATTAACGTTGAGTTTGATTCAGCAGCAGTAATGGGATTAAAAGCCATTTTAACGCTGCCGTTATTGTTGATAGGTTGCTGCAGGATATATTACTTGGAGTCAACAAATAAAAGAACTTGTAATAACAACTTTAGAGTGCTGTATTCTTTCGTTGACAGTTAAATGACCATTATAGGCGGCACAACAGTTTTCATCGCACTCTCTGAGGGAGAGAAAAAAAGCGGCTCTTAGTGTGGTGTAAAATATGTTAACCTTGTGTTATAAATCATAACAAATACTATTCACACAAACAAAGTCTCTGGAGCAGAGAAAAATGCACTTGGACTTGAAAACTCCATATTGTGCACAACATCCAGCTGCCAATAACAATAAGCAATCAACTATACATCTGCAAAGGAAAACATTTTTGAAACTAAGCAATCTTCATTTTCCGCATTTAACACGCATTGTATGCGGCTGTTTCATCATTGGACACAACAACATCCACTGACTGCCTAATTATGATAAGTCAAAGCCAAGAATTAGAAAGAGACTGTTAACATTTTTATTTAGAATGAAATGCAAATTGTTTTCTAAGAAATAAGAACCATAAAGTAAGATAAAAAGAGAAGTAAAGAAAACTGTTTTTAGTACTTTCGATCTATTTTAGCAGTGCAGCATTCATTCAGAAACAAAAAAGCTACACAAAAGGCTCAATTTGTGCCTGCCGTTTTTATTTACTGCTTAGAAGAGAGACTTTTAGAACATGTGAACAGACAGTGACCAGCAGCCAAGTCGCCACCACAATATTAGTGCATTTTAAAAAAAAAAGTAACATTGTTGGCAATGTCACAACAACTTGAATGTTAAACTGGGCATCAAGGACGATCACAAATGTTGGAAGTGTTTTCCAACAACAGTTTTTGTAAGCTCAGCTCCAGTATCTCTGTCTGTCGTTTTGGGACTTTTTTGGTCTCCTGGGAGAGAGTTGGCTTGTGCTTAAAAGTTAATTAGGAATTAATTAAGAATCAAGCCAACGTTTGGGGTGTTTGTCACAATAAAGGCATAAAGTAACCAAATAATGTTACTTATAGTTCAATCATGACTAGAAGCTACATCATTTATTGTTTGTTGTGTCCAGCACGATATCCAGTCATATTCAACAAATTAGAACTTACTTTCAGAGAAATCTTTGGGGGGAAAAAAAACCTTGAAAAATAACAGCTTTTACTCATACTTTTCTTCAAGCTCACATTTCTGTATGAAAAACCTTTTTAGCGGTCTGACATCATAGTCAAATCTTAAAGGTCCTGAAATGTTTTTTAGCTCTAAGTGAAAAATCATAAGGCTATGGTATGTTCCATGTATTGAGATGATTTATTGAAATAAATGAACATTTCAATAATACGTTAATTCATTGAATATGACTGTACAATCCAATAAAACTCATTGCTAAAACCTATTGCTGTTAATAAAAGCAATAGATTCTATCTCAAGCAACCAGCTTGTATTAACAGAACCATCCAGTTTCAGCGACTCCCATTCTAACCACACCATCCTAAAGCTCTTCAAAGGTATTTGCAGAAAGATGCGACTTTGAAGCCATGTGGACATTTTAATTGTGGCAACTTTATTTGAAAGAAGGCTGCTGGTACTGCAAGCTTTTAAATCTCTATTTATTTTTATTGCTTCAAAATGTACTGAAACCATAAATACATTTTGTTCAATGAACTCAGTGCGATACGTTTAGTGTGCTTTGGCCAGACTGATGAATGTCTTTCAGCCGTAACAGGTCTTGGAAGTGAAAATATAGTCTACATTTTAGTCAAACTTGATTGCTACTACATGAACGATGCAATATCCGACCCATCAAGGTGATTGATTTCAGCTGCCCAGCTTGCAAACATTCACTATGCACACGTATAACACTGGCTTTGCTCGATCTGCTCTACTCTGCTTGCACATGTCAGGTGTCAGATTATGTGATTTAGCTGCAGCATAATGTCATGACATGCTGCTGACTTGCCCACTCTACCAATTCAGTGTTCCTATACCATGTTATTTCCTGGCAGTCCTGCTAATTTATCCCCCACCTGCTTGTTAATTGCAGTTAATTAGGATCACCTGGGCTTCCAGGTGTAACTCATTCTCTGATTGGACGGTTTGAATAAAAATTAGCCATGGGATTTGAAGACCTTGTTCCAAGGTCACTGCTCCACTCACTGTCCTGTTTCTCTTCACTGTACTGAATATCAACACTAATAAACCGAATGGACTGTCGAGACTTCCCACCGTCCTCTGAAAAAAAAAAGTAATCACAATAATGAAAAGTCCTCCGCTATATGAGTCCGCCATATATTTCCCTCGAGATTTAAACCCACATGCTTATGTATGCATGTTTGACTGCCATTAGAGCGTGCACGCACACGTTCACGTGCGCATGCTGAGACCAGTGCCGAAGCCGAAATTTAGCTGTTTATCTCCAAACTGACGGCGGCTCTGTGATAAATCACCGTCTCTGACGGATACCACAGAGTCTCATGCAAGCACAAGAATGTCACGCTGAAAAGAAAGGAACGAATGAGACATTTGGGTGCAGCAAATTTACTGCAAATCTCAGAGGAGGTTAGGCAAGGAGGCCAAGAGCAAAAAAGTGGAGAAAGTTGGGATTTTTCACTGGATCGCATTTCTGAAAGTCAAGTTCTAAAAGTAAAGGTTGGTGACAGATTCGTAGTTTGACAAATTATTTTAAGCCTTTTAGACGGTCACACTTTTATTATTGTAATAAAATTTCAATGTACCAAAGATGGAACTGTTATTATCTACTTAATGATTTAATAGATTAGTGAAACATATCACCCTCTAGGAGTCATTATATAAAAATCCAAAGCACTGCATTTGATAACAGTATAACCCAAAGACAAAGTATGGCTGTTTCATGGTCTTAGCTCTGTCTTTCCCCTTGTTTTAATTTGAGATTGCTTCTGTTATCTGCACTCCAGAAATGACATGAGTAGCCCTAAGCTTTTCTTCCATTTTACTCAAATAATGTGATTTTGGCTGAGTCCTGCAATGCAAAGAAAACACCCCTTAAACATCTTTAAGACTTTTGCTTAGTACAAAAACGTGCCTTTGTTATGTAGTTTTAAGACCTTGTCTCATACAATAATTAATGCAGTGCCAAGATGCTGTGGTGTCTACATACACTAATTTATTTTCACATGGATGATATGGCCGGTTGTCCAGCGTATCAACCTGCCAGGGACTTTGCAAGTCTGAAACATAAGCAGTAAATATATGTTCTCTATTGCTCATATGCATATCCAGTCTGCAATGTTGTGGTCAATGTAAACATTAAAAATGTGACTGAACATTGCTTGGCTGAGAATTTAAAAGTTGGTACACAACTGGCCAAATCCCATCATGCATTGCAGTTCACTACACAGTGTTCCACAGTACAGTTTGTCAATTTTTAAATTGAAATCTGGACTGCATTGAATCATTTCTGGTTCAATGCAGTCCAGATTTCAACCAATTAAACTAGTTAAAGATTATCACTAGATTGTTTTATACTGGAACAAAAATTCTTTGAAACCTAGTTTGAGATTTATGAGACATGAAGTGATGTTCCCAAGGTCCCGAACCAAACCACAAACAACTGCACTGAAGAATAATAATATCCACTGTATTCTTATTACAAACAACTTTAATGACTTAAGGAAGATTGGGCTGCTCAAGCTTAAATTTAGTGGTGGAGATTCTGCAATAAACAAAGGGTCAAAATATACACTGGCTAAAATAAACAGCCTGGACAAAAAGAAAAAAAAAACCTATAATAACCATCCATCCATCACACCCTTGTCCCTTAATGGGGTTGGAAGGGTTGCTGGTGCCCATCTCCAGCCAACGTTTTGGGCGAGAGGCGGGGTCACCCTGGACAGGTCGCCAGTCTGTTGCAGGGCAACACAGAGACACATAGGGCAAACAACCATGCACACACACACACACACTCACACCTAGGGACAATTTGGAGAGGCCAATTAACCTGACAGTCATGTTTTTGGACTGTGGGAGGAAACTGGAGTACCCGGAGAAAACCCACCATGCACAGGGAGAACATGCAAACTCCATGCAGAAAGACCCCAGGGCCGGGAATTGAACCCAGAGCCTTCTTGCTGCAAGGCAACAGCTCTACCAACTGCGCCACTGTGCAGCCCAACTATAATAACCTCATGGATAATTATCTTTCAGTTGGCAACACATTATGTAATACCAACTGATGCAACGAGTAGTTTCTCGTTTTTTTTTTTTTTTAAATAACGCATTAAAAGCACCTCCTGCGGTTATGGGAAATATGTTAGTCTGTTTAAGAAAAGTGAACTCACTGGCATGCATCAAGCAGAGAAAACATCTGAGGAGAAACTAGTAAAATTAAGTTAAGATTTGTCCAAATTACTGTCATTGTTTCTGACCCAAACTGTCCAGAAGAAAAGAAATGGCTTAAAACGTTAAGAAAAACCCCAGAAACTGTCAAGCCTGTCATGGAGTGGGAAATGCTGGAACAACCACTATCAGCGCCTGACCAAAGCTATATATAGGTTCCTGTTGCTATCTCGAATATCTTTTAAAAAAAATCTTTAAATTACATAGCAAAGAATAACAATTTCTTATAACCTAAGAAATGGGTAAAAAATAAATAAATAAATCCATGTTAAAAATGTGTAAAGCAGTGAGTAAATTGCTGCACCTGACTCTGCATGGCACCAGCTAACAGCACATCCCATTTGTTGATTTGATTTATATGCACCTGGAGGCTTGATCTTTCTCCTGCTTTCCTGCTGCTGTCAGACACCCTACCTTATCCATATTTGGCACTTTGACACATCTAAACAGTTTTGCACCGAGACGACCAGTCATGCTGATAATATTCAAAATAGAAACGTTCCAAAATACAACATACAGCTGTACAACTCGAGTGGAAGGCAGTCAAATGACAGCTATGAACCGCAACGGAGAGCTGCGCTCAACGGGGATTGTTACGTGTTTACATCAACTTTCTACATTGGCGTCAGCTAAACAAGACTAGACTGTTCTGAATAAGTAAATTTATCGCTCACTGAGTAACATCAAGGGACAAATTGGAGCAGTTACCGTGGGGATGAGACATGGCCCGAGCAGATAATCTAGCCCTGTGTGAGACGTTGCCGCACCATACAGTGGAGCAACGCGGAACCGGCTAATCATGTATTCCATCGAGCTTTGAGGGAGATGAGATGGGAAGGCAGATATTTGCACAGTGAAATCCAAATAAATTGCCGTTTAAATATCTAAGGATTGGGCTACCTGACTGGCCTGCAGTGAAAACATTCTTTGACTCAGTGATTGTTTTTGCTACTCTGAAAACTCCACATCCTTCCTATAGTTTGTTTTTGACCGAGATGCATTATTTATTTTTTAAAAAGTAGTATTTTCACATCTTTGTTGGCAGTGTGCCAGCCAGTCACAAGAGTATCTATTTCCAGCACGAACCAGTTTAAATTACTGGTACTGCTCTCTCTTTTATTAATTGATCTATGAACAATGGAACAATAGACCAGTTCTTTCTCTTGTCAGTCAAGGTAAGAAGTTTTTGGCATTGTCTCTGGCTCAGGAGTGGTTTGACACATGTAGGATTAAACTGTGCAAATTTGCTTTTGATGCATTGATGTGTTAGTCTGCTCCTTGTGAAGCTCTCCCAAATTCTTGAATTGATTTTGCTTGACGATCTTTAAAGTCGCATATAGCCGCACTGTAGGTGCACCTCTTCCTTTGACACTTTTTCCTTCCACTCAACTTTCTTAGAGTGTGCTGTAACATATATTTTAGCCTTACTTGTATTTGTAGAAAAGTTAGCCTTCTCTAGGTTTTATAATGAACCAACTTAATTTTCTAACGACACTGATATACTGTTATTAAACCTCTTTACTAAAGAGCTAAGAAGCTAAAGAGAGACAGGCGAGTAACAAAGATTTGGGTAATTGGACACTAGAAGGAAAAATATACACGGACCGAAAAAGGTGTGGGAGTTTCTGGCGGGCAGATGATGGAGGTCGAATCTAGACAGTTATTTCAGATGGTAGGGGACAGGTAACTAATAAAATCATTAAGAGCGAAATCTTTCTGCTAATTAATGATGTGACACAGATTTGGCTAACACCTGAAAAATGATGAAACCCTTTTTGAGAATCAGCATTCTCAGTAATTGTGACCAAAATTCACACACATACAGGCCTGTTTGCTGCTAAACATATATTATTTACAAAAAGAAGTACATCAAATTCAGTAACTTTTATTTGATACCAGACATCATGGCAGAATTCAGCGCAGACACAAGAGCAAGTGTCTTATTTTCAAGGAATAACGTCAGAGAGAGAGAGTCAACCTTGGGGTGGTCCTGAGAGGGATGATAGCCGGGGCGAGAGACTGGGCGACTAATGAGCCGAGTCACTAATTAGCCACAAGTGTCACTGGCCTTTCAACTTTCACATGTCATGTGTGGGAGGGGGAGGTAAAGACGGGGAAGAGGCAAGGAGACTAAAGCAGACATTACAAAAGTCATCCACTTTCCTCCTTTAACAGTCCAATTTAACGTTGTTTACCACAGGAAACAATGTGCAGTTTGTTTACGACAAAGAGTAGCTGTCACGACAATTTTTGCACAATTATTTTAAAGACTAGCTATTGTTTACTTTTTTCTTTACCAGGGCACAAAACTAAAACAAAATTGCACATTGGCACAATCGGTGTATAAATGAAGTGAGCACTAACTATTGGTTTGTTGCAAAAAGTTTGGGAATTCAGTCAAAACGTAAATGACAACCTTGATGTTAACCGTGGGGTGGTCCTGAGAGGGATTTAATGTTGTTTACCACAGGAAACAATGTCAAACGCTGCAGTTTGTTTGCGACAAGTTAGCCCTGTCGCAAACTTTTTTGGTTGCAAAAAGTTTGGGAATTCAGTCAAAGCGTAAACGACAGCAACAGACTGAAATCAGAGATAAGTGATTTTTCTGTTGCCCTGGAAGCTACAGGTGCTGAGAGAAAGTAAAAAGTCAGGCTGTAGCTCTCTCCTCGAGTGCGGTAGGTGTCATGGTGCAGACATGAGCCTCCTTCTTCTGAAAATCATCTTGTCAGGTGGTTAGGATCAGTGACACATGCTGTCACCCTTCAGTGGGGACTACTTGAGGCTCTAAAGGCATTCTCAGGGGGGAGTCTTTCAGACCCACGGACCGTGTCCCCTTCAGCTGTTGTCCAAGATGACAGTGCTACACCGCTCAGTGTATCTGTTCGCCTCGAGGCGGTGCAATCTTTGAACTGAACTAGATGCTTGGTTGAAATTGAAGTAGTCTCCACGCTTGGGCTGAAAGGGTAAAGCGAAGCTACTTAAGGTCTGGGGTTAGATTACTTTTATTCTTTCTTTCTGAGAGAATCTCACTGGTTTGTCGCATCAACCGTTATAGATCTTTGTTCAGAAAGCTCTTGTCCTCAGAAGCCAGAAACAATCAAGTTTGCAAGGATGTAAAGTGTTTGGATATAGACAGTTACATTTCACATCAAGGTCCACAGAACATACAACCACAAATTAGCCAATGCTGTTGCTTGTCTGCATTTGTTTTAGTCGGTGTTCAAAAAGAATTCAATTATCTTAGCTGGAAACACGACTGAATCTCTTCTACGTACAAGGTTTGTCCTCGAACAATTGCCATGGAAACTATGGGTCACTTGCCACTCAGTTTCCATGCCACTGCCTTTACAAGTGCAGTTATCACTGATTGATAATTTACAACGACATATATCATTAGATTTACATTTTTCTTTTGTCAATTGAGTTTATGCTTCAAACCACATTATTTCTGTCTCACCTCCAGTTGTATGTTCAGGGGGGGTTTTTTGTCACTGAAAGATGAATTGACCAGGATCACCTTGTAATCCCTCTTCTAATTAACTCTGACCAGTGTATTTTTTTTATGTCCTTGTTGAAGAAAGGCAGCCAGAGAGAATCATGCACACATATAATTATCGACGTAGTCCAAAAGTTTGACATTTTTCTACAAAAATTGCTGCGTCGCCTGCAGCCATTGCTGCAGACAGCATTCTGGACATCTTCTCATCAACAATGGCTTTCTTCTTGTCACTCCTCTATAAACAGCAGATATGTTGAGGGCATAATGAATAGCTGTCACACCCACAGATTCTCTGATTTTCAGCTTAGTAGTATGTTAGGTTTTGAAGCCTAATCCTGGTTTGAACACCTGCACCCATGATTTGCTCTGATTTGCAGGCCCTTCTCTCAAATTAGCAAGATTTGAGATCAGTTGTCTTTGGGATTAATTTGACTATTAAGAACAGGATATTCTACAAAATCCCTTTCGTTCCGACACATTTAAATCAACTTATCGCATTCTTAGTAATTCACTAAAATACACATGGCAAATCAGGAATGATTTTGACAACAGATTCAAAAGACCTCGTTTGCAAAGTGTTTTCACAATGATGTTCCGCTGCATTTTGGTTTACGATTGGAATAAAGCCGACTGAGAAGCTTTTATCTTTGCCCTTTTTGTTATGTATTGATTGTTTGATTGCTGAATGAAAGTGCTAAATCCTAAAGCCTTAAAAAATACATCTGACATTTACCACTGACAGCAGAAGATGAGACGACATCATTCAATTGAACCTACAGAAAGACTGTAGTGGTTATGTCTGTCCCGATAAAACCGATACACCGCCGCATCATAAAATAAGCCCCAAAATACAAAGGTACTTGTGTAAATCCCCACAAGCAAACAGGAGCTGTTTTTGTTGTCATTCTTAAGAGTGGCTGTGTGCATCATAATGTATTTTGCTTCTCAGAAAGTGTTATAGAAAACAAACGCCCACTTCACTCAACTCTCGCGGCACAACGCATGGAGGGAGTCCAAGTGGTGCGAGCGCCTCATTTATCAAACCCCAGTTGGCCACTGGTGGGTGGGCGTCTCTGTCAAAAGGCCAATTAACAGGAAGCCCATTGTAAGCACCACAGAGCAGCCCAGGAGAGAGACTTACCATTAGCAGGGATTCATCATTAGGAAATAATGGGACCAGAACAGGAAGCACGTCCTCACCTAATAATGTCTGACATATAGGATGTTTCCAGCCATACAGCAGGTGAGAGGGCGGCGTTTCATCTCTCAGGCTTCCGTAGCAAAATCCCAAATCCTTATGATGATTTATCTGTCCATTACAGAATACAGTTTTGGAGGTGTCAAATATTTCCTTCAAAAACATTTCAATTACAAGAACAATATGCCGGAGTCTTCCAGAGCCGGCGTTTGATCTCCGCGTGGAGCTGGAGCTCAGACTTGTCTGCCATTGTTATACGTCTTCAACTAAACCTGTCAATGCCGAAGACAGATCTCAAAGCTCAGACATAAATACATACAGGGGGAAAATACAGGACATTTTTCCTTGCCGAGCGATCGATACGGCATTGCAAATATCTGAAGAAACTAGAGAAAGGCTGTGGTGTTCAAGAAGAAAGGGATTTCTTGAGGTTTTTTTGGAGGGGGGAGTGGGAGGAGAGAGAAAAGTTTGAACAGTGTATTTCTTCTGAGTTTCCTTTGTTCAGTGAACGCTAGCCTATAGCTCCCTCCTAGACAGCAACTCGTCATGAGGATCGATGATAAAAAGTTTTCAAAAGTATTAAATGTACATTTTCACAAAGTTTCCTCAAAAATATGTCATGAACTTTAATGAAGAAATGTGAAATATCTGAAACTTTGGCATAGACAAAATGTTAACAGTTTACACTTAGGGATTTCTCGATTAAAGTATTTGATTTGAGATCAAGGCGTTGTTAGCAGATTGGTATTGGAGTTTCTAAATCCAATTCCCAGCACCAATTGGTGATACGCTACAATTTTAGCAGCTGATTTTTTTAAAATTAAAATAAGACACCGTTTTAAGCAGTTTCCCTCCTCTGTGTGTCTTTCTAATAGTTCTCATTTTAACATTTTGCAAGCTAATGTTTAGCCAAAATGCAAATACTCGAAGTAATTGCTTCCCATGAAGTATATTCCCAATCTACTAGAAACTAAAAGTTCATTGATGATAGATCTGCAGAGAATGATAACATGAAACCCAATCATTAAGAAACTTACTTAGAAAAAGTCTCAAAAAGATAAACTAAAGAAAGTCAGGAGAAACATGTAGATTAACAATTTAGAAATCTGAAAAAGTAGAAGCAATGATACCAAATTTGCTAAAATACTTAAGACAGAAGCAATAAAACAAGAAATTCTAATTAGTACCATATAATGATAAAACTCCAAGACAGTTCAGTAATCAGACAAAACGAGAATACTAGACAGGAATTCTTTTATTTTTTACAGAGTTTTAAACAAGACTGGTCTCTCACTGAACTCCTCAAGGAGTTAATTTCTTTAAGGATTTGACTGGGTCAAGAAATGGCTCTTTATATATATATATATATATATATATATATATATATATATATATATATATATATACATTTTTTTTTGTTGTTTTAGAAAAGTTAATATACTTTAACATGGTTTAATTCCCTGGTCTAAGTGCCTAAATCAAAATGACCAACAGAGCGAATTAAAATGAATTTAAAAAAAAGCATCCTTCCTAGCCATGAACAGGCTTCTGGCTTCTGGCATGGCATGGAACATGAGGCAAGAGAGCACAACTCTTTCTGGACTAACATGAACCTTAATGCCATATACAACCTTCTCAGTATATTCATTCAAAACAAGTTGCATGATTCATTTTGGTAATATCTTGTAAATGTCAGCCTCCTGGCCCCACATCCCTGTGAAGCCCAACACAAAGCTCTGTCCTTCCCAGCCTTCTGTTCCCGCAGTTCTAACCTTGGTTCAACTCACTAGGTTTTCTTTCAAATTACCTTTTTGACTAGTCTGTTGATGTGTGTGTGTGTGTGTGTGTGTGTGTGTGTGTGTGTGTGGGCGTGTGTGCGTGTGTGTGTGTGTGTGCGTGTGCGCGCGCGTTTATATATATGTTGCTTGAGACGAACTCCGGGTCGAGGTTATGCGTTTTCTCCCCTCAAGGCGCTGGCTGATTAAGAAGCTTTGTAGTTTTTAATGGCTCTCTGGCCTTGCGGTTCCACAGCCACCCAACCTGTGTAGGCCAGACTCTCCTCATCCTCCTCTGAGGAGCTCCACTCAAAGCACTCCATGCATACAGCTTCAGGTTCACCACAAACGTCTTTAAAAAGCACACACCATCCTCCCTTTGTAAACATCGCTTCTTTTTACTCTCCTAAAATGTGGTTTTGCCTTGTTTTTTTTGCCTCTTGCCTGCTCCCTCCTGCTGTTTGTCTTTATGCTTGCTTATTTCTTTGCAGTTAGATTCCTATCTCTATTGTACCTCGTGCTTTCCCTCTCGTAGTGCCACAGACTCACAGAGAAAAACGACCCGCAAAGGTCAGCCACAAAGATCGGTGAGTCAGTCTACCAAAGCAAGGGCAGGGCAGTATCTATACATGCGACGATTAGAGAGGGTGATGACGTGAATCCCCAGACCACAAGGGAGTTGGCGATTGTTTGATGGTGGGGCCTCTCTGTGCAACTTCTAAAAAGATGAATAAAACTGGCAGAGCTGCTAGGGGTGACTTTGCTATACATCAGCTACATCTGAGTGACTGAACTGCAAGCGCAACATGAGACAAAAAAGTGAGCATAGAGGAACTTTTTTTTTTTTAGCCTGAAAAGTTCTGAAAAAAATGGCTGTTCCATAAAGTATCTTGCAAAAGCATTCGTATTCCTTGAAACGTGCTCACATTTAGTCACGTCACAGCTACAAACTTTAGCATATTTATTGGGATTTTGTGGAAGGAGACCATTAATTGGAGAAGAGGCCAAGATGCTCATAGTGAAAGAGCTGCAGAGTGCATAAGGCCAAGTGTTATAATTCATGAGTGACATGGTTTGTCACGAGCGATGTTGGGGGACACAGTCAAAGTCCAAAGTTTAGGCCAAATGAGGGAAGAAGAAACTTGGCAAGAAAACTGATATTCACAAACTTTTCATCCAGTCTGACTGATAAACAGCTCCATCCATCCGTTATCTAAATATGCTTTTAGATAACCAGTCATGAGGGGGACTGGTGCCTATCTCCAGCGGTCACTGGATGAGAGGCAGGGTACACCCTGGACACACTCACACCCAAGGACAATTTAGAGAGGCCTATTAAACATCTAGCAGTCTTGTTTTTGAGCTGTAGGGGGAAGCTGGAGTACCCAGAGAGAACCCACGCATGCACCAGGAGAACCTGCAAACTCAACTTAGGCTGGGATTTGAGCCCAGAACCTTCTAGCTGCAAGGAAACAGTCCCACCAACTGCATCACTTTGCAGCCAGTGTCTTTAATATAGGTGTTCTATGTTTGTGGAAACATAGCCCAAAAGACTTGTAAGGTATTCAACACTTTTAACTGCTTACTTAAAGTGCTGAATGCAAATACACCTTTCAGATTTGGGGGGAAAACCCCCCAAACCAAACAATATTTCAGTTAAATCCAAATTACTGTATTTGCCACTCTGGATGATTTAGATTTAATCTTTTATGCTTTTATATTGTTGATTTGTTTTGATTGGGAGTAATGTTGAGGTTCTGGAGTGACCCATCCTGAGTCCTGACTTTAGTCTCAGCGAGAATATGAAGGTGGAGCTAATGATTATGATGATGACAAGGATGTCTCCCAACCTCAAAGCAATGAGGCTTATCACCAAGATGAATTAAAATACTTATGGAAATAGAAATTAAGCTACTGAACCATTGCAAGGAGGATTTGGATGCTGTAATACCAGTAAAGAGTTTCCTTCTCACTACTTAGAAAGGAAGGTTATATATAATTTCTGATGTCCAATATTAAATAAAAAATGTTAAAGAAAAAAAAATCATGTTTTTTCAACATTGATCCTACCTTTACAGGAATTTTAAAATAAATGTCAGTCTTGTTTCCTGCTAAAAGCAAACCTGTTGGTAGGATTAAAATAGCTATTACTCTGAATCTGCCATGTGGGGCATGGATACTTTGAATTTAACTTTTTGTTCAACTTTGTGTTAGTCTATTAAAAAAATCCAATACAAAGAGGCTTGTAGAGTTAACGTGATGTAATGTGGGAAAATCCAATGGTTATACATTTTGCATGGCACTGTAAATACTCAATTATGGCAAGTGATTATAATACTTATTGGAGGCCTTGAAAGCACTTTTCAACTCAGCTTATTGAACATTAGCCTTTGTAGAGGTAAACTTTATGAAATAACTTTTTTGTGCACAAACAACAGAAGACAACTTTTTTGTGCATAAACGTCAAAATAAAAAAAAACAAATCTGTACACACAATTAGCAGTTTGTTTTCAACATTAGATGACATAGCTTTTTATAGTATGCAGCTCGAATGCAATGGAGTTGAAAATTAATTCTCACAATGCTGAGGAGGTGCAAATTAACAACTCTCTGTTTCTTTATCTCACACACACACACACACACACCACACATCAGCTGAGTCACCTCATTTCTGTTTGTTTGTCTCTACTTCATTCAAGCCTCTTTGGGATATTTATACTCTGTGTTAGACAAGAAGCCAAGGAAGTTCTTTATCTCTTCTTCTCCTCTTACACGCTTATAAACACACGCAGATCCGCACAAAGAGAAAGCAGCTGTCAAGGGACGTTACAGTGGATATCAGTGTTAACACAAGTAATTGCTTTACTCCTCTGGAGCCTTCGAGTGTTAATCCTGCCTCGCAAAGTTTGTGCTCAGCTTGTGATTCAGAGGATGGCGCTTTATTTGAGCTCTTGGTTTCTGATCCTGACAGGACCGTGTGAGCGGCAATTGCTGCGTTTTCCTCCGGGGTGATTGGAAGACAGAGAGACACTCACTTTAAAAATGAAGAGGATCCATCATTGTTGGGAGCAGAGGATAAAAAATGTCCCAAGAGTCCTGGTTTTAGGCGAAGTTCCTCCTCCGGCGCGCGCGTGATAACGACTCTCTATAAGTCAAATCTCATCAAATAGATGCATTATTACATTTTCCTGTTGAAATCCGCGTCGGATATTGCTTCAAGCCTTGGGATTTCTCATGTTTAATTCTGTTGATGTGATAAAAATGTTTGTTTTTTTTTATTTGTTTTTATTTACATTTCACACATCACAGATAAGGTGAGAGCTCTTGGAGGTGTGAGTCTCCATGTTAAGGACATATTAGAAACAACAAACAGGTGCCGTTCATTATGAGGAAAAACTCCCTAATGAGATCGGTCCTGATGCCACCCTGCGACATCCTATGTCTGAATTTTTAATGATGCCTTTAAATATTAACAGATATGAAGAAAGACTGAGTTAACAAAGCAATTAGATATTGACTGACCTTTTCGGTGTGTTTAGTATTCCACATCACCCACGCAGACCTCATTTTACAACCACATCAAGTAGTGGGGGACCAGATGCAGTGCTGCAAGTGCTGGTGATCTATTCCAATCAATCTGCGCCTGAGGAGTCTGGGGCGGACACTCGCAAAGTTTTCATATGGAAAAGGTAAAGCTCATGCAGCAGGGATGGTGATATGAGAGGAAGGAAGGGAGCAGGGTAATTTTTGGCCAAGAACACTCTCTGCATACATTTCAGAGCAGCATCCTCTCAGTGCGAGAGGATGGAGAGAAAGGTTTGTTTCTACATTGTGTCTTCAATTTTTGTTGACGTTTTTTTAAAGTTTATGTCAAAAAGCCTCTTTCAGGACGTGAAACGGACAAATAGACTTTGCATCGGCAGTATGACTTCAAGAGAAATTATTGCCATTTTTTGTCAAAGACCAAAAAAAAAAAGACCTCAAAATATTGGATAAAATCCAATCCTGTCCATTTGCAGTTTTATGAGGCGGGTGGGGGGGGGTCAGGTCAGAAAACTGTCCAATGAGAATATTCTTAGTAGTTGAAGATTTATTGCATGATTGAGACGTTTCTGGAAAAACATTAAATCCGATTCGAACGCTGGGATGTACAGTACTGCTCATCATTATTGGCACCCTTTCATGATTTGCATAGCTGAGTGAATATCCTCAGAAATAAATGGAAATGTTCAAAACTTATATCAGCAGGATCTTTCAATTTGGGGTCTTAACAACAACAATTACCATGTCAACATACATATTTTAATTCCAAAGGACAAAACAGAAAACCAGCATGTGCACTAATATTGACACCCCTCTTTAATATTTGGTTGCGCAGCCTTTGGCAGCAATGGCAGCCTCCAAATGTTTCTTATATTCATCTATAAGCTTCTTGCACTTCTTGGGTGGTATTTTCTCCCACACTTCTTTTGCAATATCCTCAAACTCTTGTACATTTGCACGGTTCCTTTCTCCAATGGTAGATTTCAGCTCCACCCAAAGATTTTCAATTGAATTGAGATCAGGAGTCATTGCTGGCCATTTTAAAACAGTCCACTTTTTCCCTTTCAACCAGGCCTGTGTGCTTTTGGAGGTGTGCTTTGGGTCGTTGTCTTGCTGGAGGACGCAGGATCTTGGCAGCAAACCAGGTTTCCTTACACTGGGCAAGACATTTCGCTCTAGAATTGCTTGATAATCTTCTGATTTCATGATGCCTGTGATAAGGTCAAGGCCTCCAGTACCAGATGCCGCAAAGCAGCCCCACAGCATTATGGATCCTCCACCATGCTTGACTGTTGGTATGGTGTTCTTTTCTTTAAAGGCTTCATTGCGCCATCTGTAAACATATTGTTTGTGTGATTTACCGAAAAGCTCCACTTTTGTTTCATCTGTCCATAAAACGTTGTCCCAGAAGGATTGAGGTTTGTCCAGATTCTCTTTTGCAAAGATCAAACGTTCTTTTTTATGGCTTTTCTTCAGCAATGGGGTCTTCCTTGGCCTCCGCCCATAAAGCCCCACTTTGTTTAGTGTGCGGCGTGTGGTACTTGTTGAAACAATCACACCAGACGGCTCCAGGTTGGTCTTTAGGTCTTTAGATGTTAGACGTGGTATTTTTTCCACCATTCGCACCAACTGTCGAAGACTTCTGTCATCAATTTTTCTCTTTCTCCCCATGTCCAGGGAGGTTCTTGACCGTTCCATGCCTGGAAAACGTCTTAATAACATTATGCACCGTTGAAACAGGGATACCAAGGTCTTTGGAGATGGCTTTATACCCTTTGGAGGTCTTGTGCTTGCAAATAATAGCATTTCTGATGTCCTCAGACAGCTCCTTTGTCTTTACCATTGTCACATGTGGAGATGAACTAACAGGTGGCTTTTAAAGCACCAACATGATTATTCATTGGTTAATTCATGTCACATGTGTGGAGACAGTCCATCACAAGTGATCTTTATGTGTGATTTGCAACAGGAGAGCCAAATTGGGTTTTCATATTGATTTGCAGCAAAGGGTGCCAATACCATTGGCATGGTAAAATTGATGTTTTTCTTTGTTTTCTTCATAATGTTTATCTTTTTAAATGTTTTTTTATCATTTGCTGTTTTGCATCAAACACAAGCTATCAGCAGTAAAATGTTGTTTCACTTGATGAATTTCCTTCAGTAAATATTCCATTATATGTACTTAAACTTCATGGGTGCCAATAGTGGTGAGCAGGACTAATTTGGAAAGGTGGAGATGCTGCAATAAAATTCAAAACAATTTTAGATTCAGTTAACTGAAACTGAAACGATTGCAAGTAACTAAACTATCAATAAATCAGGAGTACATTCAAATGACTGCTGCTGTCACAAAATTAAATGCACTGACAAATATAACGCCGATTCGGACTTCATTTCATTGCAGCTTGTTGGAAAATGCAGCATAGTAAAATGTCTGAGACTGCTGTGAGATTTCTGTCATTATGTACTTGTACAGGTGTGTTATGTCCAATAAATGCGCAAACTAATTAATTTGATAGTAATAAGTGACTGCAAGCCCAAGTTATTAAACTGCAAAAATATGCCAGTAACCTCTAGGGGGCACTGAACTACCAAATTAACCTCGGGTCAATATAATTTATGAAGACGGTGTGCACAGACTCCAGATGAAACTCTTGATTCATTTCAGTGCACAGCTTGCCAAGGTTGTCTTTATTTTATATTATCTGACAATAAAAAAAACAAATAAAAAACATCCTATCTGTCTGTTTGTGTCCTTGCATGCGAAAATTAATCTCAGTTCAAAATGTTTGCTTTTACAAATTTTTCAAGTGAAAGAATGAAGTCGGCTAAGATGCCAAACATCCCCCCACCCTCTCCCCCCCAAAAATCTTTGTCTTTCTTCTCAGTTGCTCCCTTTCCGTTTTTCCATGGAGGACTGTGCACTTCATGTTTCCTCCTCTCTCTCCTGTCTGTCTGCTTTAGTTTACTTTTAATTCCTTCTTGTTGTCCACTTCTCTCCATGCACCATGTTTATGTCCTCACTTGTGCTGCGTCTCAGCCTTTTAATGGATTAATCTAAGTGCTCTCCCGGTGCTTTCGCAGCCGCTTGTTGTTCGTTATTACTGCAGAAGCCTGGCCTAAAGGTGATGCGGCTTCTTCTCGGGTCTCGCAGAGGGGGGTGAGGGGGGGGGGAAACGACTGATGTCCTTGATGAGATGGCCCCGCTGCACTCCGATTCATTAGCAAGCAGATGTGAGGTGTCACCGCATATCACAGCATCAGGCACTGGTGGATAACTTTTTCGGTAAGGCGTGAATAATGTATCAAATTTTGTTTACAGGCTCCTCTTTGCTCCAGCATTATGCAGTCGACACCAGTCCTCTGCTATCTGCTGCTGCACAAACCCAAGAGCCCCTGACTTGCCCGAGGACAAATCAGACTCCTGGTGTTCTCTATCACCTTGCATTCAAGTTTTCAGTTGCTTAACTATGCGTGGAGACCCTGGCCTCTGGAAGACACCGTGAATGTTCTTCGGCACACTGGAGGAGTAGGATAACATCTCGAAGGACGAAACCAACAAAAGGGCAGCCGCGCATCCTGTTGTCTGCATCCAAATCCTATTTGGACTGGAAAACTGATTAAAGCGTTCTAATGTGAAGAGGCCAAATCACATCATGTTTGCAGCTCCCAGTTTGATTAAAGATTAATTTTAACAGGAACCAGACCCTCAGGGGGCCACAGTGGGAATAATAAGGACAACAAACCTTCATGCTTGCAGTTTATTGCTGTCTTTAGCTTGAGTGCATAACTCGCTTATTCATTTGATTTGCTTTGACAAATCCAGTTTGCAGGTCAATCACCTTAATTGTGTTTCTCCTTGCTCATACACGACGCATCCTACCTACAAAGTGCGTGAAGGTAGCACTTTTTGGAGACAAAGTGCTACCGACAAAGCTTCTGTAGGTAGCGATAGATAAACTTACAATGACTTCTCGTGTGACACATGATGCACTTTAGGAAAACGGGATGCAGACCTGCATGCAGGATGCAGATGAGGTCATTGTCTTTGAAACAGATGGTCCTTGAGTTTAGTAGTGGTGCACAAAACCAGGATTAATATTTTCAGCTCACAGCCTTTCCATTCTGACAGATTTTAGCAGTTACAGCTGGCGTGCTAATGAAGATAATAATTGTTTAATAGTGGAAATTGCTGTCTCAGGCTGACTTTTTCACCCTTCCAGCTGGCTTGCTGGGATTTGAGACCTCTATAAAACTGTTGCATCTCCGTGGGATGATATAGTGCAAAGAACATGAAAGGCATTTAGTCGGCAAAGGCAATTTAAGGTGCAATACCAGTGCAGTGAATTTGCATTTGTACTGCTAGTATTGTTTGAAACATTTACAAAAGAAATAAATGCTGATTTAATGGAAGTAATACATTCAGCTTAAAATGTGTATGTTCTGTTTTTTTAATGCGACTGTAAAATACTTCTGAAACTCATTTATAAGAAGCTGCAGCCCACTCCACATTTATTAGCACTTCTGGTAAACCTGTGTATATAAAGCTTTAAAATAACTTAAACGTATAATGCAGAAGCAACACTTAACATTGGAAGTGTCAGAAAAATCCAGCCTTTAGTTGAGTAGATTTCTTCAGTGGGGAGAAAAATCTCATTTAAAGAAATAGTTTTTAACAAAATTAAGCAATGTGACACTTACTGGCAGTAAGTAAAGAAAAACTTGCAGGGAATTAAAAAATATATATATTTTTTGCCACATTGTATAGTGCCATCATCTGCAAAACTCAGCTAAAACTCCAAAGCAGTGTGTGAAAAAACAAACTCCAATATTTCCTGTGATTTCAGAGGGCGAGTCACAGCTTATAAAATCCATAATCAGGTACGTATAGCTGAATAAAAGTGTTGGCAGTTTGCATGTCTGGATTGGTCTTTAGGTTTGTGTTCACATGAGAACATGGAGGAAAGCAATTGCTTCTGCTCAACAAAATGGCAACAAGTAAAAGGTTAACTCCTAGAAAATTGCAGTCCATCGTCCAACAGGGTTAAAGATACCAATCTTCCTAGAAGGGGGTCATTATTACCTCTGGACTGTAATTGTGTGCGAAACTCATAAAAAAAGCTACAGTGGAGACAAACTCTACAGTGCTCTGTACACACATAAAACGCTAAAGACAATATTGGAAAAAAAAAGAAGGAACAAGTATCGCCTTTTCAAAGCTATCTGACTTGGAGACAAAGTGCTTGTTTTTAACAGTCTAACTTTTTCTTTTCAGACATCCTTTTAGACCAATAGATTTGTTCTTCTGTTGTTGTGACCCCCTTGGGCACTTAGTTTTGAGTGTATCATTCATATTAGTTTAGACTTAAGCTGTCACTCTGGATTACGCAGGTCAACCTGAAGCTCTTTTCTACAATCTGCAGCAGCTTTTTATTGTCTCTCTTTTCATACAGTTTCTTCACATCACAAAAGAGAACGTTTTTTACAAACTGGAAATCTTTGGCACCTTGTCATTAACTGTTGACCTTTATGGGATTTACCTCCTTTCTCCTCCACTGACTATATTGACATGCTTCAGGCACCTTGTGACCCTGAACAAGATTAAAAGGATGCAAAAAAAAAAAAAAATGAATAGACGGAAGTCTTTTGTGAAAATATTGTAGCTCTTGTAATGTACCATGATAATAGACTATCAGATTTATTTAAAGCTGTTTTCTATTGAGCTTTTACTGTTGAAAATTATCTGGAAATGCCGCAATCAGACCTTAGAAGCCCTAAAGCCATCACTCATTAATCAAGCCCATGTAAGTTGTGAGCACTGAATCTTTACTTTAGATTCTGTGTGTTCTGATTTTGTTTAAGGAACTCGGTCAAAACTGCTACAAAAAAGGGGTTTGTGGCTATGGAGGAGACAAATGTAGGCAAAAGGGAAGCAGAAGTGGAGCAAAGATAAAGTTGTTTGTCTAATACAAAAAGGCAACTTGCAAAAACAAAGTTCAAAGTCCAAAAACGAACATGAAACTAAATTGAATAACGCAAAGGAAGATGAACGAGAAGCAAAGAAACATCAAACCAAGAGGAAAAGTACCAACATTGATCCGAAAAAAATATATATGCAAAAAGTACTGAGAACAGAACACGAGATAAACTAAGAGCATAAACATGAAGGCACAAAATAATGAGGCTAAAACCCCTTGCGACTGAAAAAGCTCTTTTCTAACAACAATAATAGAATATTCGAAAACCAATTTGCGACAAAAAAGAAAAAAAAGTTTAATTAATTGCATTTTTACATGAGAAGTTGTGAAACAGGTTAGGAAGTTGCCAGTCGTTGCATGAAACAGTTGGGACTCCAGCTCTGCTCCACCTCACTCTGGTCGATTGGGAGTTATTGTTTACGTGCTGCTTATTTGCAAGGAGTTTGATCCTCAATGCATCGCTTTTTGTAATAATTCTGTTCACTTCTTAACTTTTCCTCCATATCCTAAAACTTCTTTATCCAGAAGGGATCGCCTCTTGGGTATGGCGGTGTCTGTACTGGAGCTGAAAAAAAAATATTGGAGTGGTGGGCTCCTGGGTGGTGACCTATGGGGGCGCCGTTCTAGACCAGCTACGGTTCTGCAGGGATCTAGCTGGATCCAGGCGCAAATTCACTCCCTTGGTTCTCCTGGGAGTTTTCTGAAGGGGGGTGGGATGACAGTGTGCACCTCCTCTCATTGATCTTTCTCAGTCGCTGTCTGGCAAGTTGGGAGTTATTTAGGGGTTCCCCCATCCTATGTGCCGGCCGGCTCCGTTGCCGGGGGCTTGTGCTTGGGCGATGGATGACAGCATCCTGGGTCTGTGTGTGGGAGGAAAGTTGAGGGAGGGTGCTCTGCGTCTCTTCATGTGCCAAGGGCAGATACGCCTCACACACCCACACACACACACACCCACATACTTTCAAATGTACGCAATACAGAAGGCTCAATGTCATACCAACGCAGTTTCATATTTCATTATATAACCAGTCTATTTGGATGCCAGAGGGGGCCTTGGACTGGATAAAGTCAATCACTCGATGAGGATACTGTATCCTTTTTGTAGAGCTAAATATGCTCTGGCACATGTAGACATCCAGTGCCTTCATATGGTACGGCTGAGGCAGGACACACGACAAAACGACAACAAAAAAACTTATGATACTCCAAGTCAGAAATTTAAAAAGAAATTTAAAGATTTCCTATTAAATTCTAAGCATATCTGCAAAAATAATCCATTGTCAGTTATCTGACCATGCTACGGTACACCCTGAACAGGGCTCCAGACCATCGCAGGGCAACGCAGAGATGGGACAAACAACCGTGCACACACCTATGGACAATCTGGAGAGACCAGTTAACCAACAGGACATTTGAACCGATGGTACAACATGAAAAAGAGCCCAGGCTGGGACTCGAACCCACAACCTTCCTGCTTCAATGCACCAAGGCTACCAACTGCACCACTGTGCTTCAGCTAGCACGTCTTACTGATAAAGACTCACCCCTCTCTGCACTGAAATTGAAAATGCATGCATAAAAGTTCTCGATAAATTGGGTATTAATATGCATTAACTCATTTCTTGAACTAATATTAGTAACTTTCATCCCTGCAGTTAATTTGAATAATTGATACAAAAAGAAATGCAATTAAAAAGTTATCTAAGGTATACAGTCTTATTTGTGTGAACTCATGTCAGACTTTATGTGCAGCCATTAAACAGCGCTTGTTGTAAATGCTCTTGATTGGTGGTTGAATAAGTTTGACACCTTTCACACCACACGCCTGTCCTCCTCAGCAGGGGTGGTATTAGTAATGCATTACACTTGGAGAACTGCCTTATGCTCAGCCATTGTAAAGGGCTTTATTGCTGTCGTGATGTTTAATATGGGGCCTGCTACCGTCAGCGGTGCTCCATAAATTTCGCTCATTCAGCTGCTTCTGCTCCTCGACGTCGCTCTGCTCCCCTTTTTTTTGATGGAAAGCACTGACCAGAAACATTAATACCGAGGAGAGTTTTAGTCACGGCTCATGAACTCCTGCTCTGCATTCGTTAGGAAACAGCAGGAGGGAATCGTTTGTCGGGTTCTTGATGGGGAGACGCGCACGACACAACAAACAAGTTTGATGACGGGAACGGCATCAGGCAGTTGGGATGTCAAAACGAATCGCTAAAATTTGCCTTTCAGTGACAAGTTTGGTGTATTAGTTGCCATTATTCAAAATGATGAAGCGGGTTTGGTTGGTTATCGTTGTCATTTTCATATCCATTTTATATTTGTTGACATTTGTTGGATCGGAGAGGAGCGTATTAACCAGTGTGGGAGCTTTTCATTCTATAACTGATAAGTTTAGATTTATGATCGCAAAACTGAGAACTGGGAAAGTAACTTCTCAAATGCGTTCGTCTCTATTCTGTGTTTCTGCTTGTGCAACAGAAATATTTACATCATCTTCTTGTATTTATGGACATAACATTGTCCTTGAGGTTTTTTTTTTTGTATATGTGAGGGTGTGTGTTTCTTTCCCTCTACAAGAAAAGAGCAGGCCCATCCGTCTTCGGTGCTGCATAATGGGGCCTCGGAGTGGCTTGCGCTCGGCCCTCTGATCCGTCCTCATTTGGATGGCATTTCATTACAGACCAGACATTTCCTGTGACTCAAGAAGCGAGCTGGACGGCCTTCTTCTAGCATACCATTTTTGGTTCAATTTTTTTATTTTTTTTTCCCTTCCGTTGTCCTTTATCTCTTGCTCACTCTCTCAATTTTCTGACAGAAATAAACACGCACTTAGACAAACATCTTTTCTCCCTTTTGTCTGCATCTCAGCTTTCAAGCAACTACATCAGGAAGAAGCGGAAAAATGAGGACAAATTGATATGAATCCCAAGGTAAGAAGCCACGGGGTATAAAATAAAAAAAATAAAAAACGGTAGTGGTGCCTGCTTGCTTGCAAAGCACGTGTAGGCATAAATCCAGTGATATACTGCTGTAATGTTCACTTTGTAAGTGCATCCATTCCTCAACGTGAGGCTTGCACCGGTCACACAAAAAGACAAGGTAAGGACAAACTCAATGTTACAACAGCATTCAAATACCGTATTGTCACCTTTTTTTTTGTTTTTTAATTTATACATCTTTTGAAATCAAAGAAGTTTAATATATTTTACTCCTTTATCTTTTCTCCAGCCTTTGACAGATTAATCTATACCGAATCTAAGAAAGAGTTTTACAATACAAAGAAAGGGCCAAAAAAAAAAAAAAAAGCACTATGGTCTGCCTTGCTGCAGGGGACTGGGAATAACACATGCTGGCAATTTGCTGCAGTCTTCACTGAATAAACATGCAGACTCTTTTAAACTGGGGCCAATGGTGACTCGAGACACAGCTCATCTCCGTTAACAGCTATTCCCCTTCAGTGTGTCTCCTTGGCCCTGGGCTGCTGGGCCCAAAACAACAGAAGTCAATCTAATCAGGTGAAAAAGTGAGTGAGGGAGGCTAGCAAAACCTAGCCTTTCCAGACAGCTGATGCAGAGACACAACAATCTAAAACATCAATCTTATGAAGCCCAAAGGTCTCTACTGTCTCTCAGAGATTTGTCTAAACTCCAAGTTTATTAAATTTGATGCTTTTTATTGTATGGAAACAAGACGGAGCAACACCAGAACTGGATTTTTCACACTAAAAATGCAATATATCATCTTATTTTATACACAGTATAAGAGACACAAGTATTGCGCAATTGTATGTGAATGTAGACGAATCCTTTTAAAATGTACTTTTCTGAAACCAGACAAAATCAAAAACAGAATTGTCTTTTTTATTACAAAATTAAACCATTTTTTGCCATGGCTGCTTTTGGTAGTACAAACAGGAAGTTGACAACCAGATCACTGAGACAACAGCAGATGCTGTAAGCAAAAAAACAAAAAGATCAGGTGATAATATTCTTTCTATCACACTTTATTTGTTTCAGTGTAAAAGAAACTGTTCACATCTGCAGCTCAAAAACAAATACATAAACATGATCTCCAAACATTCCTTGAGCGTATTTTGCTACAAAAATTAGCTTCCGTTGCGACGCTTTGCTCAGTGTGTGACCAGATGCAGTCTGACTTTATATAAGCATTTTAATTTCCCTTTCATCCGGCGTGTGAAGCTTTGACTTAAAAAGATGTTTCAAGACCCCACAGCATGCGAGAAGCATGTTTTTTCCACTCGTAGAGTTTGCGTAGTTTGACAGGCTGTGTACTTGGCATGTTGTTTTAATGGCTGCATTGCTGTAATGATGGTAAACGTCATGAGAAAAAAATAAACTGATCAGGTGGACAAAAGTCTGACATACATTAAACAACCACTATGTACCTGGTTGTGAGGCTGTTTGCGTCAGAAGTAAAAACGCTACTCAAAATCCAAGCAGAAATTACATTTAACATGAATATGTCACAATTTTCAAATCACATATTTTTTCACATGTGGTCATTTACCACTGTGGTGAAGTACAAGCAGATTTAAATCCCTCTACAGGTTGCTGATTTGATAGATCTCCTTTCTATTGGAAAGGAAATCTTTCCAATAGAAAAGATCTCCTTTTCTATTGGAAAATAGAAAATTTTCCAATAGAATAGTTGGACTCGTGCAGCGAGTCCAACTATTAAGAACTACAAGAGTAAAAACAATTGAAAGAGAATTTGTGAAAGTGATAATGCATACCTTTTTAAAACAAAGATGCACTTGTTTCTATTTTCCAGTCAGTGCAATTTCACTGTACCTCTTCAACTAAGAGCTACACGAAGCGACAACTTCACAAAGTACACACTTCTTTCTGGATCTTTCACCAAACGTGGAAATAAAGATCCATTGTGCTAGGTGTGTGTGGTGAGGTGATCTCCCATAGTCTAGTCAGCACAACATGGCTTCTCCAAGCTGTTGGATTGCCGCAACTGCTGAGCACTGCAAGTACATTACATCTCAATTTGTTCTGGGAAGGATCAAATTCTCCTGGCTTGCAAATCTCGCCAAGCAGCCAGCAGAGCACACAATGAATAACTGGAGAACTGTAGGAAATATAATACAGAGAAGTTTGATGCACCAGAATCAAATCATAGCTTGGATGTCTGTGTCAATAAAACATTCTGTGTGGAGTCTGGCCAAGTTTGATGTGAAGTAGATCAATGAGATTTGGAATAATTAAGGGCTGCATATGATATAAATTTGCTTATCATATTCCCATTTCTTTGTTGATGAAAGGTATATGCACTGTAAACATTGTTGCAGAAGAAAAAAAAAAACAAAAAAAAAAACACCGGGCTTGTCTTCCAGTTCGGTCCGCAGAATTCGGAGTTCTGGAAAATAATCACAGCTCTTGGAAATATGCTATTAATTATTCATTCAGAGTTAGCCCGGCACAGACAGGAAAGTCTTTAAAGGTCTGGGGAAGGTTGAAGAGCGGAGGTTGAGAAAGGACAGCTCTGTCCTAATTGCCGTCATCACTCACTCTGTTCTTTCATTTATCTGATCCTCTTCCGGAAATGAAAAACCTCATCTCCAGGTTTAATAGCTAATAGAGGAAAAAAGTAGAGAGGGAATTGTTAAAGTCAGACATTTTTTTTAGCTGACATCTGACTCTTACTTTCTCTTCAACGTGCTCTGGGGTTAAATTACCTAAGTTTACCAAAAAAGTCATTTTGGTAAACTTTGGTAAACTATATATCCATGATAATTAATTGCTACTAAACAATTCAGTCAGTCAAGCTATTTTAAAGTCATAACTATATATTTTTATGACTTTATATTATAGAGAAACGAAGCGTATATAGACCCATTAAATAAATTAGAATATTATTGAAAAGTCCATTTATTTTAGGAACTTTATTTCTAAGAAAAACACATCATATAGATTAAGTATACACAAGCTGGTGTTTTATTTCAATTAAATGTCAGAATCTCCCACCCACATAGACCGTCTATTAAAAATATTCAAAGCAGAACCAGAACTGGGCCATGTGACCCAACGATGAACCAAAACATTCTAGTAAATCCACAGGGCCTGCTGATAAATTATAAATGAAAAGTTGTGAACTTACTCAAAGCCTAGATCTTGATCTCACTGAGATTCAGTGGGATGACTTGAAACAGGTTCCAAGAAACCAACAAATATATTTTAAAAAAGTGGGGAGAGATCTCCTCAATGACAGATACAGGTAAATGGCTACAAAAAATATAATTAAAGTTATTTAAATCAACAGGAGTATGACTAACTGTTAGTGGTTGGAGTGTTCAAGCTGTTTCTACAGTGAGAGAAATTATATGTATTTTTTTATATTTTTATTTTATGAGCAAAACAAGAGTAAAGTGTTTTTGGAGTCAAATCTGTAAAACCAAATACATTTTTGGTGTTCACCTGTAATTCAATGTCATTATTTTCTTGGGATGAGAAAAGATTAGCAATCAAGAGTTGGATAATAAAAAATAAAACCCAGCCTGAATATTTATTGTATTTTCCATCACTTTTTCTTAGTTAGAAATGAAAGAATTATTATTATATTCTTACTATTTTCTACAGACCTGTCACAGTTCTTGACACCCAAGCAACAAGATCACTTGCAACTATTTGGTCAGCAACGCCTCTCCAGCAACTTGTCTAGTCTCCACGGCAACCAACTGCTGAACAAGACGCTCGATGCCGCTAGTCCCGACCTGCCTAAAGGATTTAAAGGTCCACGCTGCAGAACGACCGCTTCATTATTCCAGCTCCAGCTGTTTTTGGTTAAGCGCAGGATCTGGAATGTTTCTGCTGAGTCAATCCAAAGCAAAAACACAGCTGTCTCTTATGCGCAGCTGTAAATAATCAATCTTTTCACGCTATGAATGTTACCAGGGGAAAAAAAAAAAAGCAAATTTCATTCAAGCTCGCTTTAAGTAGTCCTCAACTGCTAGCACACCTCATTCTGCACATCCTCACTCGGTCAGCTGGCTGCCTCCTCATCAGCCACTGCAAAACAAGCCACCGTACCCGATGTGATCAAAGGTTTAAGCACCTCTCCTTCCATCAATGTTGCGAATGTGTTAATGAGGAAAAATGTTGCGTGGTATTTTTTAATAACTTAGACAAGGCTAAAAGTCCCACTAAACCCTGCTGTAAATGCAAACTACTGGCCATATGGTCCGCAATCTAATGAACAAAGAGAGGGAAAACATTTAGCAGCCACCTGGGGAGAGAGAGGTTTCAAATTAAACAAATATTCACCAGCTAAGTGCACTCCTCAGGTGTAGACATTCAACAACACTGCAAGTTGTTGACAAAGTGCGGCACATTTCGACCTGTACAACGTGCGTCCTTTGAATTAACAACAAAAGCGGCCGAAGAGCCCGTCAGATGGAGTTGAGTTCAGAAACTTGCTCCAAATTTGCTTACCGAAACACTCCCAGGAATAACTTTTGCAGCTTTCACCCCCTGTATCAGTGTGCGTTTGGTAAAGTCCTTTTTTTTGATACTTCCCAGGACACCTTGCTGTAGATCAATAGTTCATCACAAGGCCCATTAGCAGCGAGGATAACTCTAATGAGGTGGTGAAATGAGGAGCTGGTTTAGAACACGAAAAAAAAAAGACAAGCCTCGATTCTTCCTATTATCTGTACGAAAGCCGAGGGAGGATTAGTTGTTCATTAAATATGCAACAATTAACTTTAACTCCGGCTCACGTGGATCGAAAGCTTTAACTTCGCCTCCTCCGTTTTGTCACAAAATGCCACGGAAACTCTGTCATGTTTTGCACAGCTGAACGGCGCCAGTGAACAATTCGCTGAATATTTCTATTCATAGCTAATTTCCTGTAACGATCATGAGGTAAGCAGGTGTCTGGTCATTACGCCTTCTTATTCTGCCTTGCTTCCTTGTTAAAGGTAATCAATGTTGATACGAGGATGGATCCCGTAAGTGGTTTACTGGCAAACAGAGAACCCACCAAGGGCGGTGTTTGGGTCTTTAAAAATGGCAATAAAACAGGGAACTTTATAATTCAGAAACATGAAAAATTGAGCTGTACAACAGGAGGCACTAATAGGAGAAACTCTCTTCTGCCGTATCCATCTCTGCCGTCGCCTCTCATTAATCTGTCAGCTTCCCTCTTTGTCTCTGCCTCATCTCCCACCTTTGTGTGACTCATGAAAGGCTCCATTTGTCATCTCACAGGTGATGAGTGTGGTGTTTTTCGCTCTGACCTCTGCTCCGGCTATAATGAGATATCAGCTATGCTGGCTCACGGTCACACAATCAGCGCTAATACCTGGGTCAAATGAAATGAGGAAACACTACTTTAGTTTGTTTGGACATTCCAGTCACTTGAGGAGATGGATTATTCCCACTTGCAGGGGGACAGTAATGAACGGTAAATATTAAAGTTGTGCCTCAGGGGACGAAACATGTGAAAGATAATTACTGTTTGGATCGACAAATCATCTATGATTTTGGGAATATTAATGCAGCAAAAATCTGTCTGGTAAAATTTGTGAGGACACAAACAAGACATGGAGTTCATATAGTGAAAATACTGCAAATTAACATTTAATATGAAATGATGACCCTCTGCGGTGCTTCCAGTAGCACAGGGGTAAATACCAACCCATGTATGGAGGCCTTAGTCCTTGACTTGACCGTCACAGGTTCGAGTCCCGGCCTTCTGCGTCTTCCCCTTCTTTCATCACCCACCTTTCTGTCTCGCCACTCTCAAATAAAGGCCACTACACCCAACAAAACCTAAAAAAAAAAAAGATTAACTTCCCATCAAGCGCCCATATTTTGGTCTTCGTTACTCTTGAATCCGGGTAAAAAGCACAATTTCACAGTGCATCCACTGAACTTTTATTGCCAGGCTGCTTTGCTTAAAACTGTCAACATCTCCTGTATCATTACTTGCTAACCTACATTTTTTTTACTTTATTGTGGCAGATGCTCCTGTTTTTTAATAGTCACAGTTAAAAAAAACAACAACAAAAAACGACAAAATGGAAAACAGCTGCTGTAATGGAGTAATAGAGTTTAAATGCACCTTAGGTGCTTGTCAAATGAAGAAAAGCAATTAAATCTCGGCATCACTACCTATTTTCACAAAATTTGCTAATTTAAATTTTTTGGAAGGGTGGTGGATTCTGATGCTGGGTGAAACTGACAGGTCATCACAGCGGGGAGCAGATTAATGTTCAAGCTGAAAGGGAAATCTATGTCTTTTTGGCAGGATTGAAGTCGGGAAAGCACACATTTTCTCAGTTACTTTGTTTTTCTGAGGTGTTTTTTATGATAATTGTTACTTTTCTCTACTGATTTGAACAGGAACCTCACTGCTGCTGTATATCTATTTGACAGCAATTTGCCTTTGGTTACTTCTCACTAAGACTTTGCAGACAAAACACTTTAAAACCTGTCCCAATTAGCAAGGGGAAGGAATCCTGTAACTCGTTTCAATATTCTTCATGCTGGTTAAATCATTTTCATGTTATCCCTTAGCATGTGAGGGTTTTCTACTGGGTACTGCCGTTTCTTTCTTTTCCACAGTCTAAAAGCATTCATGTTAAGATAATTTGTGTCTTTAAATTGCACATAAGTATGAATGTGCGCATAGATGGTTTCCTTTCCTCTGTTTCTCTGATTTATATGAGGATGAGGAAGTCAGGGGAAATGCTGTCTAAATTTTGTGACCAAACAAACTTTCTCTCTGCCCAGGGATTTTAAATTCAGCAAACTCTAAATTAACACAACAGAAAATGGCAACTTGCTATAAAACAAAACAACTGCATTTCAAAAAGTTGCAGTTTTGACAGCCATCGGGTAGATATTGTAACTTCTGTTCTGGTTATGACTAAAATTGTTACTCTGGTGTGCCAGATTATTCCCCCTGAAACTGTCATGATAATATACTGAGTTATGCAATGGAAACATGTAATGGTTTGATACGTCTCACCTTTTCAACAAATAATTAGTTTTAGTTTATAACTGGTCATTTAAAGGGAAAAAAGCAATTAACAACTGATAACGAGAAAAAAACCCCCCACCTATGATATCTGCTGAAGTGATGCACACTTCCATGCATGTAAGCAAATTACTTGAAATGTTTATATCTGAAAAACATATTTTAGACAGATCAATCATTGTATAATTTTACAGCAAAAAATAAATAAAAAATTAATGGTTTTCTTAAGCATCACCCTTAGGCTGATAAAAAGGAAAAATATTCTGTACTTGAATGATGAGGAGAAATAAAAAACATAAAAAGCACCTGGAGAAAGCTTGGAATGACACACGAGCCAAAACCTCGTCTTGAAAACGTGGAAGCGAACTGATAGCTGTGCGGCTGTCTGGTCTTACTGCTGAACGTACCACAGCTCACTTTGTGCTCGGATTAAAATATTTTCACTCCTTTGTTCCAAAGGGTTTAGTATCACAAACATTCATTATGTTTTATGGCTCAATAATCAAAAGCATTGATTGATGCGACGTACAAATAAATCACTTTGTTCATCAGCTGTTTATGTGTTGCTTTGGTTGAGAAGGCATCAAAATAGTATAAAACAGAGCCTAAAGTAGAAGACATATCTGAACATCTGCATAAGTACTAGACAAAAAATACATTTTTTTTATGTATTCTTGTAGCTGTCCTAGCTGCAGAAGTATGTTGTAGAGACACTGCAGCTCCATGGAAACAGCATCCAAAAATGTAAAGGCACAAGTGGGAATCGTGACAACAAATCACACAAGTCGGTTCAGATTAAGCGATCCCCAGAAATATCACATAACATATAAACTGCAGGCTAAATAGAAGTTTAGCGAAAAATAAATGTAAGCTTTTCTTCACTGCTGGTAATAGGAAAGATTGGGTTACAGCAGAGTGCTGTTAAGTATACCGTCAGCTGTGTTTAGACAGGAGCTGGCAGAACCACAGCACATATTTTTCCTCAGACCTGAGCACAGAACTTTAATTTACTGGCAGCAGCGGCACTGTCAGAATGATTCCCAGGGCTTTTTTAATTGTTTTATTTTTTTTTTACTTTGTTTGCTACACATTGAACAACCTTTGAAAAAGACAGAAAAGTGTTTTATTTTACACAGGCCTTTCTATTTAAACACAAGTCAGTTTTGTTGATTCTGATCAATGCCGTTCTCATTGTGCAACTGATAATGCTTTGAAATTCCAGCAGTTTGGAGGCATGTTAATGTCAATGCCTCACACTTTCGACTCTTTAGCATTGCGGCTTCCTTCTGTCTTGTGTTATAAAGAGTAAAATCCACCCACGTTTACGTCCTTGTCACAAAACTGCACACTAAACTCCGTTAGGGAGTTTTAAAGTATGTGCTTCAAATGATTAAAATTATATTAACAATAAAAAAAATCTACTCTTTTAAAAAACAAAATCAGATGGACTTTTCTTACATTCAAAAATAAGAAAACAGGCATTCTTGCGTTCAACAGGAAGTAAACGATGCATTGCTCTGACTGTTTAGGCATGAATCACTGTTTGGATGGCTAATGTACTTCTGCTATTGTTATTGTTACTGCTCCACAGGGATGACCCAGACTGAATCTATTCATTGATTACTCACATTTAGAAGGAGCTAAAAATACTGAGAGACTCAGAGCATGACCTGGAAGGCCGTTGTGTGGACCAAACCAAAGGGTGGAGTTGAAGAGCTCAAAGAGCCGAGTGAGAGACAGATCGGTTCGGTCAGCGCTCGCAGCAGATAAGACCGGGGGACGGGTCAAAGAAGGTCAAAGAGCAGAGAGCTAAACTCTGAGTAAACACACAAATCCTGATAATAGTGCGATTTCTTTTTTTTTTTTTCTAGTTCAGAGAATTAGACACAGATCAACCAATATATGTAAAATATATATTGCATGCTTTGCTGAGCATAGGTGGGACTTTAGCTAAAACTGTGATACACTTTACAGTCGATTATGGATCTGCGCTACTTTAAATGAGACAACTCCCGAGTGAAGCGTTGCATGGTTTTAATGGAGGTCAAAAATTAGCTTAAGCATCATTTAAAGGCGTAGTGGGACTTTTACAGTTAAATGTACATCTACAGGCTCCAGAAAGAAGGGAAAATTTTAAACTTAATCTACAGACGTCTACCAATGAAATCATCATTAGAAGAGCACTTAAGACAAAGCAATTAAAGCTGATTAACAACCTGGAAAAACGGCACCTTTAACAGGAGCCGAAAGGAAGTTTATTTTGGGGGTGATAACTTCACCTTAAATAAGAGAGAAGACAAAAGGGAAGAAAAAAAAAGGTTTTGTGCCACAGGCATCATCCATCAGCTTTTACTATTACACGGCCGGCATATGGATGGTGAAAGCCACCTTACTTTGGTCTGACACTTGCTATTTTTCACCTCATTTTTGGAACTGAGTTGGTTTCACACCTGTTAATGACAACCGACTCCTTTCGAACAAACACTTGCAGCTTTGCTGGAAGACCGACTGAGGGCGGAGGGAGAGCAAAAAGTCTCTGGAAATAAATATAAATTGTTGCTGCAGCCTTGAACATGAGCCAACTCTTGTTTCAGTTTGGTCATCTTACATGCTTTGACTTCTCAAAAATGCTTTTTTTGTTGTCCAAAATCATCAGAGGTACACTGTAAAATCCTGACGTGGAAAACGTAGGAACTGAGAGAGAAAGCGGGAAGTGCTAATCACAAAGGTAGAGTCGGAGAGAAAGTTTTAATTAGTGGGTAAGCCTCTCTTGGGTGAATAACAAAAGGAAACCAAAGAGTGTCATCCAGGTAATTAATGCAGCCAAATCAGAAAACCACAGGGCGGCTGAAATTAAAAAATAAAGTTGTGTGACATTACAGCAAATGCAAAGCAGAGCGTGGTCACGGCTTGGTAGAGTGTGCTTGCTGCAAACAGAGGAATAATAAGTGAGGGTGGTCTTTAAAGACGGTACACCACCATTTACACAATTCTCCAGCAGCACGGGAGCATCCATTGTTAAAAGAAATCGCCCTTGCTGGTTTGAGCTTGTATTTACATTTACCTGTAATTCGGCTACATCTTCTCTACTTAGTTATGTTCTTCTGCACAATTTTTGAAGCTAAATGACATAATACGTACATTTACTTACCTTTCACTGTATTATTATTATTTTTTTTTTTTCATTCTCAAAAATGGATCTGCATGCCTCGCCTCCTCCTCTGTGTCAGGGATGATTTTGTGCCTTGGTGACTTTCCCATCTTTGACATGCTGTAATATGTCCGTGTCACAAGAAATGAGAAAGCTGTCAGGTTTCAGGGTGATTGTGACTGAAGTGAAGTAAAAAAGCATGTCAGCGGTTTTTTCCCCCCTGAACTCAGGGAGAAAAAAAACACAGAGATTGTGGACAAAATTGCATTTGTATTTGTTTCCAATAGTAGAGTGACCCTACAGTGGAACAGGTGAACTTTTTTTGCCTTCATGCTGGCAAATTTAATCCTCATATTCAATCCTCCCATGACATGAGCACTTGCACAATTTTTATTTTTTTTACTGGGGTATGATTACTTTGATGCTGAGACCTGACGGATAAAAGATATTCAAATATTTTTGGTTTATTTCACTTTTTTATTTGGTCAAATATGTCTTGTGATTAAATTATCGCCTTTTGTCATACCTATCGAAAGGATATTTTTCTTGAGAAATGATTTCTTTTCTTTTCGAGATCTAGCAAACCTTAGCTCAGCCGTCATGTTCTTTTCATGACCGACACAAAGCAACATATTCAGTCTATCTTTTTTTTAATTTTTTTACTTTGCTGTCATGTACTTTGACATTTAAAGTGGTAACTCTGGTCTGTCGTGTTTCGCTGTTATTCTACTTTTCCACAGTCAGTCCTGAATGGGAAGGCCTTGAAGCTGTAATATTTTCAACACTTTCTTGCAGTTTCTTCTGACCGAAGATTAGCCACACATTTTTTGCTGCAACAGTAGATCACCAAACAACAATGCAACACAAAACAGCTTCGGTATAATCCTTTGGAAACAAATAAGTCGCAGTCACCCAAGACAATATGTAAGTGATTGGGGAGCAACGTCTTTCCTGTCCAACCTAAGTATTAGACATGCAGATGCTTATGTAAATAAATACGCTCTTCCGACTGGAACAGAAGGTGTAAATGCTCAGGGCCTGAATAACAAAGTGAGCACAGCGCAGTCAGATATGCTAAAAATGATTTGTAAACATCAGTTAAAATTAAAATTAAAAACAGTCTTTCTGAGTGAAAAACCTGATTTCGAAGCTGAAACTGCTCTGTAATCTGTCTCTTTATCATCTTAATTAATCTGTGTCTTATTAGGTATGATGTTTACTTGGATCCTCTTTATGACAACAGGTCTAAAAACCTTCAGAGGTGTGTGCAAATCTAGAAAATGACCATCTCCTGATGATATCAAATTTCCATCTTACATCTGAATTTGGCACTTTAGATTTAGTTTGACTGATCAGCAAGCTTTTGTTTGTCTGGCAAGGTATTGCTTGCATAGTTGAGGTGCAATCTATCCCAGACCATAATTTGGACGTTCCTCCTGTTTACTGTCATTAAAAGGAATTCCATGACAAACAGTGATTCTTGAGAATAGGGACAAAATGGGTTTTAATTTTCCCATAATTATTTTTTTTTTATTTCTCAACCTTATGTATGTAAGTATGACAAATAATGTTTTGGAAATGTAAAAATGCTAAGGTACAGGCTCCCAGTTGCAACATTAAAAAAAAAAATTACATTTTTAATCGACCTGACCCAGAACTTTGTCATCACCATCTGACAAAAATAAATAAAAAATACATTTTAATGGCCCTATTAGTGATATTTTTTACTCATTTTACAGACAAATGCTTCTCAAGAAACAAAATAAATATTTAAAACAAAAAAACAACAAAAACTCCATCTGACGGAGTTGACAGTGCATGACGGAGTTGACGCAGAACTGAAGGTGATGACAAACTAGTGAGTAAAATGAAAAACTTGGTACATGTGAAGTAATGCAATTTATGTAAAATACATTAAAATGAATTAATTGCACATTTAAGTGAGATTTGACAACAATTTCACTGAAAGAGTCAGAAAAACTTTGATAGGGTTGACATCTGACGGAGTTGACAAAAAGCCAAACTACCTCAATTTATATGATGATATTCTGAAGGAGGCCATGTTGTAGTTCATCAGGTCCATGAAATCTTTACAGTCAACTAAAATTAAGCTTTTATTTCACAAAATTTCATCAAAGTTTTGTAAATTGTCAGTTATAGTGTTGACACATCACGGTTGTGACAAACAACTTAGGAATAAAAAGAAGAAAAAACTAAGCAATAACATAAGCTAACCAGAGCTAACTAGCCCTCTTAGCAAAGGAAGCGAAAGGAAGTGGTCTTGGGGTCCTCAGAGGTTCTGGTGCCCCCCAATAATTCCTGATTTTTTTTTTTACATTCTTTTCATTTCTGACAGTGTTGACAAAAACTAGGGACAAATTTCAATGGAGTTGGAAAATATATAAAAAAGATTTTTAATTCAATTCATTGATACCTTTATAATTATTTATATGACTACTTATACTTAATTGTCATAATATATCATTTTAGTATTTCTTTAATTGTTTTAAACTATTATAATGTATTAAGTTCTGCTCCTGGACAAGGGCTTTTACAGGCATCATCCACCGACTACAATTTTTAAAATAAAAAAAAATATTCAGCAAATACCTGGAAAATATACACTGCTCAAAAAATAAAGGGAACACTTAAACTTAAGTGTTCCCTTTATTTTTTTGAGCAGTATACATTGTTGTGCTCACATGACCCAGGTTAGTTTAGTCAGATATTTGAAAAAATTATATTTTGTGTAATTTTATTAAAATTTTGTGCTTTATCCATAGGACCTGTTTTGTCCCTATTCTCAAGAATCACTGACAAAACGTTCAGCATTCTTTTTTTGAGCATAATGCAATAAAATATTTGAAGAGGGATTGTGGTATTAGTGCTTTGTGGTTTTGTTCTCATTTTTTGTTATTTTCTAGTGGAGATTTAACTTGCATTAGGTTTGTTGAACTTTATTCTGCAACACTGCTTTAAAGTACCGTTTACGATTCAACATAGACATTTCTACAGTAAAAATGTTTTTACTGCCTGAGGGACCGTCATAAAAATCCCAAACTAAGTAAGTAAAATGGGAATTCAAGTCTTGTTTAGACGTCTAACAAACAAAAACGTCCAATATGCTGCAACGAGCAAAACCTCTGCAGCTCTTTTATCCTTGTAGCAAACATCAACAGACGTTTTAGAAATACGTGTTACCAACACAGACGGGGGATTTTTTTTTAGGATTTATTACCATGGTGGAAAAAAGAACCAGGAGTTGAACGGAGGGTCTGGCAACAAGGTGGCAATTCACTGAAAATCAGCAACTCTGGACTTTGAAAGAGACACCTTTGCGCTGCTGATAAGACCAAATTCGGCGCCGTGGCAGTCATCAATAGCCCTCGTCAGTGAATCTAGCGCTGACAGAACCCCTCTGTTGTGAAAGGTCTCCCTGTGTGCTGATACAGAGGAAGTGGAACGAAGCCAGAGCAGCTGGGCGCGGAGAGGAGAATCGGAGCTTGTTGGGAAGCTGGCAGGGGAAGATGGAGGAGACGTGGCGGGTAATTGGAGCGCGGCGATATCCGCCATCTTGGCCCGTTTACCTTAATAACAGCTTTGATTGAGGTGAATAGGCCCATAAAAGGCTGCGGTGGAGCTGATAAGCTTTGGGGGGTTTGGCCGGTGCTGCCAGGATTTTGGCATTCTTCAGGACTCTTGGCTTCCTGAAGCCGAGACCTGGATCTGCAAACGACGGGCACCTGGGACTCCAGATGTCCTGGGGAGGAATCTCTGGTGGCATCTCCAAGCTGGCATTAGAGCCTACTGTGACATTCATTGCTCAGTCTGGCATGAGTGAAGTGGCGTGCCAGCTTCCTATCAGCCCCCACATATCTGGCTGAACGAACACTGCTGGAAGTCGTGCTTCCTTCTGTGGGGACTGAAGGAAGAAGAAAAAGAAAAAAAAGCAAAAGCGCCGGAAACACGGAACACACTGCTGTGCTTCTCTGACAGTTGGAGAGGTGTATCAAAACAACACGGGGCTTGTGGCATCAGTTGCAAAAATAAAAAGCAAATATCTCCCCCCAAAAAAACAAAAACACAATTTTCCTTTAAGTATCCGATGAAACACAAACTGCAGCTCCTTAAGCTTGGCAGCTTGTGCACTCCAGCAATTATTGCTGCTTTGAAAAATTTGTTTTCTTTTCAGAACATAGCAATGCTTATTTGAAATGAAATGAAGCAACATCAGGAAATGTTTGCTCCAAAACGACAAGCACAAAGAGGGGGAAAAAATCACGCTTACAGAGTGGTGCTAATACTTGATGGGACACATCTGCTGTCTCAGTTGATTTTCAATCTTAAAACATAAATAAAACGGTGAAACTTCCTGGGTCTCAAATGAGATTCTTTTGGACTGTACTGCAATATTATGGCTTTCACAATATTGTTCTGGTTAAACCACCTTTTGGTGACAATTGTGACCTTCTCCACATCAAAGGATTCACTAAAGGACATTTGAAATCACAACCACTTTTTGACTGTGGAAAAAAAAAAATCCCCACAGCTCACGACTACTTCCATCATCCCTCCAGATTTAGAGGAATGCAAAGCGTTAGCGTACGCTCCCATGTGGGATTTCCCCTCTAAAACCACTCCTATAGCTCTTATTCCAAAACGTATTCCAACAGCTACATTTTCTCCCCGGTAACTAAATGCCTCTCACAGCTATTTGCTTTCTGTCTGTGTATATAATTTTAGGGCCAAGTGTGTAGTTAAGCCTGTTAAGTTTGCAGCAGTCACAGAATGGTCACCCCGCTGGGGGAGGTGGTGAACGAACAGCCTAAAGCACACTGTTCCACCAGGGAGAAAAAAGGAGGTGTTTAATGAGATGTTCACGCTCTGTTACCTGCCTGACAGAAGCCATCTCACTCACTCACCTTGTTTGCCACTCAGAGCTCTCTGTACAGGCTCCCAATTAACACAGGCTCTTAAATGCCTCAGACAAAAAAAAAAATATTTTAAGCTATTTTTTTCATACCTTATTTCAAAATTTCTGCCACATGATTTTCAGTGTGCCGGTTTAGATTGAGTATGCCGAGATGCCAGCAGTTGACATACAGTTAAGTTAATTCGCCTCATGTTAATAAGTTCATGTCAATGTGTGTTAGGATGCGTGAATCAACACACAGCGTAATGCACTGAGGGTGTGAAGCGTTCAGCAATCGTTTAATGATAATTCAGAACTCTGGACAGATTCACATTTAGGTCTCGTATATATATACTGCTCAAAAAAATAAAGGGAACACTTAAACAACACAATATAACTCCAAGTAAATCAAACTTCTGTGAAATCAAACTGTCCACTTAGGAAGCAACACTGATTGACCCGACGAGGGTCCCCGTTGTCAATCAGTGTTGCTTCCTAAGTGGACAGTTTGATTTCACAGAAGTTTGATTTACTTGGAGTTATATTGTGTTAAGTGTTCCCTTTATTTTTTTGAGCAGTGTATAAAAGGTAGAAAACAATCATTTTGAAAGTTTGGAACATTTATAAAACACAAACAGACGCACTTGTGTGACACAGCATGTGTAATCATCTGAAACCACAGCTGTTTTATTACTTATTAGAGAAAGTCAAATGAATGTTTCCCTGTTGGGAAAACAGAAAAGAAAGGAGTGAGTATTTTTTCTCCTCATTAAGATTTATTAGTTTTCTATTTAACAAATGTATCTCACCAGATATCAAAGATGGTGCCACAGCTGGCAGTCTCCATACTTTTCTCTCTCGTACTTTGAGTGTTGATTCTGTCCTTTGCCACCATACTCTGGAGATCAGCCAGTTCTCTCAAAGCATCTTTTTCTCAATTTTTCATCAGCCCCAATTTTAGAGATCTTGGTTGGCAATTTGGTGGTTCTCGATGGGAATTACAGAAGACACAGACTAGGTGTACAGGTAGGCCACGTATTATCGGGCAAAAAACAAACTGACTTTGGCAATCAGATCAGCTAAATGGAGCCAAACTCCCCCCTTAGCTGTTCAGCAGATGACCTGACATTAGTTTGGATTGGTCTGAAAAACACCACTACATCCCCCACCGTAAGCAGAATCCTCCTCTGGCAGACGACCTAAACAGCTTCTACTGCAGGTTTGAAAAGCAGCTGTTCTTACCTCCCACTAACTCATCCACATCTCAGCTTGACACAAAAGCTCCACATGCACCCACCACCCTCCACTCCTCAGACCCCTGCCTGGACACAGACTGTTTAGACTTTTAACTTCAGGTCAGCGCTATTTGCAAAACAAACAGCTACTAGAGGGACAGCTCATTTCCCCAGACTGTCCTGCTGATGATGCCCAGATTGATACAGGTCATATTTTATTTGAGACAATTGGAACCAAAATCAATCTGCTTGTTTGTGTGCACAAAACTTGCTGAATGAAACTGATTCTGGAATATGATTACGAGTCTGTGCAACTCTCAACTGGTAATTATTTACATATGAACATGTTTTCTCAAATTCCTCTAAATCTCTTGTGACACGCGAGTACTTTGCTTACGTATAAGTTGGGCATAAAATGATCAAAATTGTGATTTAACAAAATTGAAAAGGGGAAATCTTTGTTCTACAGTTATTCAAATGATTGTTTATGGCGTAAAAACAGTAAAACAAAAAATAAATAAATAAAAATAGAAGAAAAGGTTGAGTCTGAGTATTGCAAAACTCAAATTCAGCAGTCTGTTCTGAGCCAAAGGTCAACATGTCCATTTTTAAGTCTGGAGTACAAAACGAGGTCCATCTCGTGACACTTGTTGAGGTCCATGCACGCACTCGCGCGTACAGTTGATCTGACAGATGCACACTCTGCTCGGGTGACCTTTGTCTGTGAACTTCAGCGGTCCCCTAATGCCACTTTAGAAAAGTCAGTCATCACCCTTGACCTTGCAGTAAAGGTGGAATGAGCCGTTTCTGACTGACGGAGAGCTGCCAAATTCATCAAGAGATGAAAATGTGACGGGACATTTCAGCTCTAGTCAGGTAAGGGATTTGGGATTGCGTCAGCAAAACAAATTGAATATTTGCTACCGAGCATTCTGTCTTAACTTTGATTCAGTCGGTATTGAAATGCAAGTGTCTTAATGTGAAAACACAACGTGCAAATGTAAAGGAAGAGCTCATATTCAGAACCACATGCATAACCTTTAACACAGTAATTGCCCAGCACATACACACACACACGCACGCACGCACGCACACACACACACACACATGCAGAGCTTGACCTACTGTCCAGTCTTTACCACGGTCAACATCCTGTGTGTCTTTTGGTGCAACACTCCCTTAGTGGGGGTGAAGTTAAGGCAAAGAGATTAATTCTTTGAAGTCAGAGGAACCAAACAGCAGGGTGATTAATAACAGCCCTCCATTACCCTCTGCACACAGATGGGATGTCGGGTTGAAGGTTGATGGGGGAACAGCACAGTGTGGGGTATTACACCCTGCCATACAGATTAGTGTTTGGACTTCAGACAGCACCCCTAACACCATCACCACGCCGCCTTGCACCATTTGTATCCTTCAGGTATCCTTCCACAGCGGTTGTGTCCATTTGTCACTGTGGCGTCTCTTGAAATCCTCTTTAATGGAAGGTGGACGGGGGTCTTACTACTCCGAATTTGGATGATTTATGAAGTGGAGGGTTTGATCATGTTATGGTATTGAACGTTAAACCGTCCACAACGTACAGGGCACTGCAGAAGCATCTGACAATCATCCTTCATCCGTTTGAAAATAAAACTTGTATTTAGAATACTATTACTCAGATTTGATCACAAGACAAATCCAGGGCAACTAATTGCCTTCAGAAGTCAATTACCTAGTAAATAAAGTCCACCAGAGTGTAACTTAATCTCAGAATAAATAGAGCTGTTCAGTGGTTTGCTACAGAACGCTGGGCTTTACCACAGCACTCTTCACATCTAGGAATACCCCGGAGAGGTCAGGGATAAAAATGTGAATTTGTGTATTTGCAGGATTAGTTTATTTCTCCATCATCTGAAAGTGAAAAGAATATGGCAAACCTATGAAGATGTAATTGTCCACTTAGATTGACAGAATGGGCAAGAAGATAATCAATCAGAAAGAAAAAACAGCCAAGAAACTCCTGGTGGTTCTGGTGGAAGAATGCACTGACAAATATGGCATTTATGGAAAAGAATGGCCTGGTGAAAAGTCTAGATTTAAATGGATTTGAAAATCTGTGGCAAAATGTGAAAACAATACATTCAGACCACTTTATCTGATAAAACTGAGCCTGTGCTATTGGAGTTAGGGTTGAGTTTGCCTTGGTCTGTCGCATAAAAGGTCACAGTTTGTGGCTTTTACTTATGACTAAAGTTTACATGAAATATTTTTGCAGGGAACCAAAGTTGATAATACAAGTTTTACGTCACTATCTTCAAACACGGTATCTTCACCTAAATGAAAATAAACATCTATTAGATCATTTTCCAGCAAAACTTTACAAAAAAAGAAGTACAGACCGTTGAATCTGTGAGTCACTGTAGACAAGTTTTGTAGGAAGCTATTTTAATTTATGCACAAAATCACAAGCAAACATGTAAGAAAGAGTTAGTTGCAACTGAACCAAAACAAATCAAATAGATAAAAAAAAAAAAAAAGAAAATAAACAAGTTACGGTACATGGGTAAGCACTGGAGCTGAGAGTCAGAGAAACAGTACTCGCTATGTATGCTCTGTCTGTATAGTTAATGCCAATAACATTTTGCTTTCACAAACACATATTCATGACTCAGAAGTCAACAAAATAGTGAACACTATCAAAATTCAAAAACAATGTTTGTTTCTTTTCCTTATTCTTTTACAAAATATTTATAAAAAGTACTATGGCAATGGTAAATTGAGGCAACCTGCTATGAGTACTCCCAAACAATTGCCAAAATGTGGACACAATGTTGTTTATCTTTTTTAAAAGATGTACTCTACACACTTGAAACAATGAGTAAATGCATAGAAAATCTAGACATAGGCATCAAACGTAATTTCCTGTACAAAAACATAAAAAAGGAAAAAAAAAATTTTTTTCTTTACATTTATAACTTGTACTTTTTATAGCTACTAAAAAGAAGTAAAGCAAAAAACAACAAACAAAAAAAATAAAACAATAACATAACCAATGTTGACCACACACATCAAATATCTACATCCTGAATCTACGACTGGAGTTGGTCATTGTTCCAACTGTCAGGTGGGGCATTACCGTTGTAGCGAGTGGTGAAAACCACCGGTCATTCCTACAGACTTTGTTTTAGGACTTCTGACGCGAATCCTGTAGCCAATAACGGCATCAAACTGTCTCTGGAACCCTGGAATGTGATCCATCATGCAAATTGCAACGGAACAGCAGAGCAAACACATCAGATGAAGTCATGCAAAGCAATTTGTGGTCATTTCCCATCGTTACAAATACAGGTCTGTCTTAGGGGCATCAGGAAAAAAAAAACAAAAAACATTAGACTGGATGTCACTCCCCAAAATATCCTGCAGCACTGAAGATCCAACTGTCCATTTCTCTTGGCGAGTCCAGGTTTTTCCAAGTGTACCCCAAGGCACCTGAGAGAAAGTGGGCATTTCCCTCTTTTGGCAACACCAGAATGTTTGTGTTTTCGTTACATACCAGCTGCCACCGAGTGTCACCGTGGGAGGATCCCACATAAGGTGTTACAAATCTCAATACAAAGCACAAGGAGAGGGGAAGTGGTCAAAATGGACAACAGGGGTAATGATCTCCGCTATAGAAGTCTGATGTTAATAGTCATCATAGGTGTTGAGGTCGGAGAAGTATGCATTGGTATAAGTCTTCCCGGCAAGCTGTGGGTTGAAGTACTTATTCCTTTCCTCCAGAATCAGATTGTTTTTGTTGAAGCCCTGCAAATAAAGAAAAGAACAAAAAAAAATAGATGGAGAGGAGAAATGAACAGGAGTCAGTATGGGCATTTTTTTCCCCCCCACAACATATGGATCAAGTGATTATTCAGCCCAGATGGCAAGGTAAAAGTAAATCCAAAGGAGCAACATAAATCAATGGGAGACTGCTCGGTGAATGGAACATACATTTCACAGAGCAAGGTCAGAGCATTTGCAAACAGGCCGGAAAAATGAGAAGTCACCACAGGGCTAAATTATTTTGATGCACATCCGAATGTCCACCTCTGTCATCTCTAATACCCAGCATCAGCGGTTTTTATGGCCCTCGGATTGTCGGTCCTCCAGGACAATCAGAGCCATAAAAATCGATCAAAGGCGAGTCGCATTTCTGTTAAACAATCAGGAAGAACTATTGGGACGGGCGGGGGCATCTTGTCTGTCCCTGCATGACACAGTAAACATAGAACGAGCCTCTGATGTGCTGCTCAGTACAACAATTTGGCAAATAGACGTGTTCATATGCAGTCTGTTGTAGTGGGAAGTGTGATGGGAGTCCCCCTGGGGGCGGCGTAATTGAACACTTGATGATGCTGCATTTACAGCTGATGGATGTTTCCGACAAGTGTGCTGAGCAAAAAAAAAAAAAAACACCCTCATATTTTGCTGTGTTCCCATTATGCGATTTGCAGACAAAGGCAAAGCAATGAGCTCTCCTGCAGCACCAAAGATGCTTATGTATCTCTGCAGGTGTCCACTTGGTTATCTTTAAACAGCTGTGCAGCAATGCTTGTTTGCATCATCATCTACTCTGTCCTCTTCCTTTAAGCATATTATAATGGGCTTAAGAATGATTAAGTTGGAGTTTCTGGTACGGCAGACACAATTTGCCTGAATGGTAATGCGCCGTTAGTGATAGAGAGGTAACAGAGGAAGGTAATAAGCCAACCTTACAACGATATTTCCTTTACAACCCATCCAATTAAATGATCAATTAAAAAATACAGCATAACATGAAGGACAAACAAAAAACAGACATGCAAATGTAAGCACAAAAACGGGGAGGGATACACTGCCTTCTCGCAAGCTGGGAGAGAGAAGGGAGGCAGCCATGATGGAAGGATGAAAGGGGGTCTGAGCAGAAAAAGAGAAACTAGAGTGCTGTACTCCCAACCTGCCACGCACAGGACGTGCCACAGGAAGTGCAAGGGCAGGACTCGTTTGGGAACAGGAAGTAGTACTGGATGAGGGGCGGGGGTCAAAGAGTTGTCGGGGTTTTGGTTGGAGTGGGGAGTCAAGAAGCAGGATGTTGTTGAGGTTGGTTAGTAGAAAATCTCCAGTCCACGCATAGACACCCCCATGTTAGCAGAGAGAGGCTGGTGCATGGCAGGGTCGTCCAGAGGCAAGAGTACCGACACGTCTGGCTGCAGGAAGGAAAGGAACGGGCAAGAGTCATCCTCAAAAAAAAAAAGGAAATAAAAGAAAGCAAATACCATATCTTATTTAATAGCAGCCTTAGAAAAATTAACTATACACACAATGCTGTGACAAAGTATCCTTGTTAGAAATTTCTTCTGTTTTTGTTGTTCTGGAACACATAAATGTTTTAGCTCATCGAAACCTTGATAAAATACGAATATAGCTGTGATTGAGCGTGTTTTTTTTTCAAAGCTGATTTTACTTGCCACAAATGGGGCCTGAAGAATCACAAAGTCTAAAGAAAACTTAAACAGAACCTCTCTGACATCATGAAGTAGATTAAAGATTAATACGAGCAACATGTTATACAACAACATTAAGAAATTCAAGATCTGAAAAGAAACAAAGTAAGGGCTCAAAAGTAAATTTCTTGCACCAAGAGCTCAGAGATGAGTCATCCAGGAGGACAGTAAAGATCAAAGTTCATAATTCAATATGGGTCACCATTGGCGATGACTGACCCAGCATTCTGTTAAACAATCAGGAAGATTGTTTCCTGATGTTAGTTTGCTTTTTTAAAACACAAAAGCAAACTCACCAAACTGAATCTTGATGATGCCCAAGACTTTTGTAAAGACTCGGTGCCAGTTATCACGAACAAGTGACAGGAATTGTCACCACTAAGGGTGGCAAAACCAGTCATTAGGTTTACGGGGGCAATTGCTTTTTCACAGTGAGCCAGATTGGTCTTCCCTTAATAAATGAAGTTGTCACTTAACAACTGCATGCTGTCTTTACTCAGCCTAGATTTGTCCAGCATTAACAAAACCAGAAGAAATATGCATGCGGCCAAATTCTCTTTCAAAGTGCTGTAAAATGCAGTTAAATCCTCCAGCAAACCTCAATGAAGGGCGTTTAACGTTTTGTGCAGATAAATGACGAGTAACGCAACTTGAGTAAAAAAAACCCCAACTAAAACAACATCTTCTGTTCATCATTTACTTGCATAATAGCTAAAAGGACGCATGTAATGGTGTTTCATACTTATTAGTTGAAACTTCACCGCAACATAAGGTTGTTTTATGCTCTCTGATTGAGAGTTGGAGGCAAAATGTGCTGCTGGAAAATGACTCATTACTCACTTGTCATGCAGCTCCCTTTGCATCTTCACACCGACTGTCTACACTCATATCTGCCGCTATCTGCAACTGCACTAACTGAATTATGCTCGATACTCCTGACTCTAATTGCATGACAGATGAACTCCGTCTCCAAACCCTTGAAGAAATTACATTCACAGAAGTTTGCTCCGAGCCAAAGGAGCTTTAACAAGGCTACAAAACATTCTCATATACGGGAAGCGCGTTTGCAAACAGAGATCAAAGTATTTACTTAGTTGATGTCGCCGATACTCACGACTTCCTCTGTGAGTTTAAGGTCGCAAGTAATGTATAAGGTGCAAACTTGGCATGTTTATTTAAAAAAAAAAAAAAAACTGAATAAAGTCAACTATAATAAAAACCTGAATAAAATTGCCTGCCTTTTTAGCCAAGGGAATTTTCCCTCATTTTTGGTATGTGTGGGGAAATCACCATGTTTGGACAAAAGCAAAGACCTGCAAAATTTTCAGTCTACTTTCAATTTTCTTTAAATGTGTGCTTCTTGCTTGTATCCCAAATTGACCAGGCTTCTGTAATGTGCTATTTGCTGCTGTTAACCACACGTCCATTAAATGTGGCTGTTTGACTTTTATCTAGCCTCTTTCCACTGACTCCCAGTTCCTTTTAGGATTAAAAAAATGACTTTTTGTCTTAAAATACTTGGCACCTCAGTGTCTCTTAAACCCGTTACTCTTACACCCTAAACCGTTCTCTTTAGGTAGGATAGTGTGGTTACGTAAAGCACAGGTTATTTTTAAAATGGATTTTATTAGGTCTTTGTGATTTGGAAAAAAACCCCCCCAAAAACATATTCAATTATGTGTTCTTTTTCTGTTTTAGTTGGTTAAGAAAGCATTTGTTTAATTGGCAAAAGTTTGTGGGGTTTTTTTGTGGGTAAAAACCGAGACACTTCACTCCTGTATCACAGATAGAGCCCTAGCCTGGGCATGGAGTGCCTGTGGAGAAGCGCTAATCACCAGGCCATTTCTGGCCAAACAGCCTGAATGTGTCAGTGGATAAGAGGCTATTTGTGCCAGGAGTCGAGCTGGACCACTCTAACTGGCCCTCATACATCTGACTATCTGCACTTCAGGATGCGAATCACAACCCAAAAAGCTGATCTAGCCACAGGGCACCTTTGCCGATTACATTTAATATCACACAGCTAATTGCGTTCTGGGATTTTAAGAGAAAGCAGTGTAGCGCCCCAGAAACGGAACAGATTCACACACTGAGACAGACGTGGAGAAGATGAACGCACCGCCGCCTACCTGTTACGTTAGCAGAGAGTGTCAGCAAGTGACAGGAGGGGGTGAGACAGTGACAGTCAGTAAGGAGAGTATTTAATCACAGCTGACACTTGCAGCAGAGCTACTGCTCACTGACTCAAAGGGGGTGTTTAACATCCACTGATTAGACCAAACTGATCTTTTCCTCTATGCGAACATCTGTCATATTGTGACCCGGGGTGAACCCGGAGCGTGTCCGTCTACAGACCTTGATGGCTTCCACGGTGTCGTATTTGTCCAGTTTGTTGATGTGGTTGGTGATGCTGGTGTTGAGCGGGGCGGCGGAGATGGGGTGGATGACCGTGGCGTCGTGGGACTGCTGCTGGTAGCGCTGGCAGTAGGAGTAGACGAGCAGCGTGACCAGGCAACCGAGAATGGAGCTGCTGAGACCCACTGCGATCATGTGGAAAAGGTTGAAATCTGAAAGGGGGAGGAATGGGGAGGCATATAAGCATGAGGCTAAAAGGGGGTTGTTGTGAAATAATTCATCCGCTCAGATAGTTATTGATGTAATAAGTGGCACTTCTGCAATAAAACCCTGCTTAAAAAGGGGGCTATTAATATTTATAACTTCTTTTACCTCTTATTGAAATCGTATTCCAGTCAGTGAATCTGGCGACACAAACCGAGTTAAGGTCGACTCTTTATACGCTAGCTCTGGGTCAAGTCTTTGACTCGTTTTGACATTATGTATAACATCTGAGACAGTGTGAGACTTTGGTTCCTGTCTTTAAAGGCTGCATTCAAAACCGTGTGGAGAGGAAAAGTACAAATTCAAAATTGGCCAATTTTGGATGTTTGCGAGGGCTTAACCAGTCCAATAAAATCCACTCTACATGCAGCAGCTGTGCAGTGCATCCTGCAAGCTAAGTAAAACAGATATATGCTGCATATAGATGATACACTTACTGTAGCTTTCCTAAAATAAATAAATAAAGTAAGGCAATGGGAGAATGTACACCAAAGGGGCAAAAAAGGCCATAAAGCCAGCCTCCGACAGCTTTACAAAGCACATTTCTTGAAAACCTGAACAAAAGCTCTGCAAGATGGAGAGACTTTCTTTCTTTTTTACCAAGAATATGCAAGATGCCAGATGCTCTACCCTTCCTCCTTCTTTCTGTCTTTCACACTCACACATACAGATGAGAATTACCTCCACAGCGCCTCTCCTCCTGACTGGAGCGTGCGATGGAGACTTCTGAAGGAGAGGACGAAAAGCAACAAAGCAGCAGCGTTAGCACCAACAACACCTCCGCACATCCTTGTTGTTTGTCACCGATGGCTTGTTCTCCTGAAGGTAAGCACGAAAATGTGTTGAACGCGACGCGGAAAATCGTTCAAACTTCGAAAGCTAATCAAAGCTGTGGCACCTCGAGTGGTTTATGAAAGTATCAGTTCCCATTAGAAGGAAATGAAGTACAGGACATTGGTAATGAGGCCTAATGGACTACCTTTCCCATAAAAAGGGATGAATAGGGGTTATAAAAAGGTAGATGGGTAATTCTGTAGAATTTCCTAATGAGCATTATATCCTATTTAATTAATACGGAAAGGTTACAAATATGGGGTTCAGTTAAATGTTTGCTCTGTCGCATAATTACTTTCCTCATCTAAAGTTTGTGTTACTCGAATTAGACCAAAAATACTTAAGCAAAAAAAACCCCAAAACACCCCATCGCTTTTCAATAATTTGGTGTCTCAGTTGCATTATGTGAAGCTCAAGCGTGCCGCCTTGAAAGCAGGAGCTTTGATGATCCTTGTTTAGAAGAGATGCAGAGATCAATTCTTTTCTGTGTCTAGCATTACCGACTGTCAATAAGGAGATGCCTGCATGAGCCAATGTCAATACTAACAGTGTGAGAAAGACAGGAGGGTGTGTGCAGTATATAATGGAGCTTATCGTCATGATTAAATTTGATTATGTCCCTTAACGTGTCCCGCTCTTTGTCATAAGCAGCCGGTATAGATTTATCAAACGGAAAAAAGTTGCTCGGTTTTACGTTTCTCTGCGGACGATTAACATTTATTGCCGGTGTGCGGCTCCAGCCACCTGTAACCAAGCCACACTAAGACATTAGGAAAGCAGAAAAAGGATCTGCAAATCACTCGAGTTTTTCCCCGTGAAAATTAAAAGCCTCGAAGTCCCGATGAAAGGAAAAATGAGATGGTTTCACGAACAGCAGGTTTTTGCTCTCAGCTACCAGTAGGAATCTGTTTCTGCATTGTTGAATGTGATTGGGCCGGCAGCAGCGGGGGGGATCCCACAGATTTTGCCTACAAAAGTATGTTTGCAGTAATAAAGAGGCCCGACTGTGAACAACTTGACAAAATCTGCTTCTGAAGTGGAAAATATCTACACCAATTAAACATTCAGCATTTAAAAAAAACTGTGAATAATTTTTTTTTCTTTTCATCAAACTCAGTTGTGACCATCAATAAATAATTATTCTTTCTAATCAAATTTTTACTGAACCTGGACAAAAGGCTGGAACTACAAAGATGAAACAGATTAAAAATAAGTTAACAGAGAAAGCAGCAGTTTGGACATAAGAAAATTGGGCTGAAGGAAAAATATGCTCTCCTGTTCCTCACTGAATGACAATTACTTAAAGTCTTTTTATGCTTTGCGCCGCTCGCGTTATGAGCCAACTATTGCTTGTTCAAAGAGGTCAACTGCTCATCTGTGTAAATGATGCCATTAAAATAATTACTTGTTCTAAAATATCAAGATTTCTGGTGCAAAAAAGAGGATTTTATCTAAAGCTTAAATCCTTTGATAGTTGCCCGGTAACACACGCCCTCGTTTAATGGAGCGAATAATTAAATGTAACATTTTCCACTACATATAGCTAACAAAACGGGGCTCAAAGTAAACATTATAACACCTGAAAGTAATTAATTACTATGCTTGGGAACAAGGCCAATGAGGCCTCCCTGTCTTCCTTACCTCATCTTCCAAATTTTCTCTTCCATCTTCATTTCCTCTTTTCTCCTCTCATCCCACTTGACATTCTATTTTTATGGATTTCAACTTCATCATCCCTCTTTACAACCTCTTTTTTCCATCCCACTCATCAGCCTCATACATGACTCAATTTCGTTTGACGCATCCTTTTCATCCCGCTTTAAATCTCATTTTCATTCTTCTCATCCCTCTTTCAGTCCTCTCTCTCTCTCTCACTTATTATTTTCATTCCCCCTTTCAGTCTTATCATCCCGACCACTTTTCACTCATTGCAGTGGGATGGTGCTCGATACCAAAATCATTCATACCGTGTGACGATGTCCTCCGATAAAAGTGTCCTAACAAAGTCTCTCTGGTATGACGTGAGTCACGAAGAAAGCTGAAACACATTTGCCTTCTGCAAAGAAAGAAACCGAATCTAATCTTCCAAGGTTTTGCTTCCTTTACTGTATAAATCGTCCTCCGGGGTCAGTTTGTTAACAGTAAGCACCTGTTTTCTTTCTGCACTCCTTTCTTCACCTATCCTTGCTTATTGCACCGACTTTAGAGTGACTCTAAATTTATGATAACGACAAAACTAGAAAGGCTCCCACTCACTAAGCAACAAAGGCAAGTCTGTCATGGAAACGGTAAAACTTCTTCTTTTACGTGTAGCAACGTAATCAAAGAATCATTTCTTCGGTTTTAGAAAAAAAACAAAAAAAAACCCCACAATGTAATCACAACCTGGACTCGGGGAGTTGTTCTTCAGAATGTTTCTAATTCAACCCAAAAGGCTGACTTATCTCCCAGCCTGACCTCTAACATGCTTCGAGAAATCAATAATGCACTTAATTATCACAGGTTTCTTGAAAACGAACTGAATTACCACTGCGCTGGTGGTGGGGTACACTCCTCACGCTCCCCAGGATGTGTGTTAAATAATGAGTAAGTGACATCACAAAGCGTGCCATCACCTGGTATAAAGTTGGAGTCAGGGGAGCAGGGTCTGGTCTCGCTGCTGTTTCCTGAGCACTGGTTTCCAGTGGGGAAAAGGACGTCGCAGTGACGCACTCGCAGCTGGGCGCCGCTGGAGTCACAGTGGGACCACTCGGACCAGCTGGACCAGCTCTCTGGAAAACACAGCAATGGCAGCGTTGTCTCACTCTCACACAGCCTGCTGAGAGCGAGTCTGCGCCGCACCGAATGACTCCGTGTGCATTAGTGATGCATGAAAGCCCTTCGAGAGGCTGAGAAAAAAAAATGAAAGAAAAACAACAGACCCAGAAAGGAGCGCCGCCTGCATCGGAGCTCTCTCAAGTTTTTTCCACTTAAGAGGTGGAAAATGTTTGTGTGTACCTGGACAAGCCTGCGTGCTGCACAGTGCTTCCTCGGTGTGCAGTCCCAGGCAGATGTCTCCTCCGTAGGCTGGCGGAGGGTTGCTGCAGGTCCTCGTCCTCATGTAGTGTCCTCCTCCGCAAGTCACAGAGCACTTGGACCACGATGACCAGCAGGACCAACTGCCGTCCACTGAAACCAGAGGTTTTTATAAAAACTTAATGCGAAAAGATTGCGCGATTTACTCAAATTAATAGGTTTCCCTTTTGTTAACGAATACAGAACAGGAGGAAACAGTCAATTTTACTAAGTAATTTTCACACCATTTGATTTTTCAGACCTAGCTAGTATTTTGACCAGCAAGAGGGGAAATTAAGTCATTTGATTTTGGTTTCGTTCAAGGGCACCAATATGTTGTCATTGACAAGGTCCTGGCATGATATCAGACTGCGGTTATTTTGCTCTGAAAAAAATCACCTAGTTTAAAAATTACTTTTAAAATTGCCTGGTTTCCAAACACAAACCGTCTAAGCTTCCAAGTTTAGTCCATCCATTTTTGATAAGGCCAACGTCAGGGTCATCCAAGAAGCACAATGGTGGCTTCTTTTATCATACCAGGGGGTTTATTGCACAAAGTGGATGAGTTAAAGAAGAAAGGAGACTCCTTCCAAATGCTTCACGACTCCACATGTAACTGTACTGTGCTTGAAAGCAGGATCCTCAGCATATTTAACTCAACTCTGCCGTTCCTGATAAGAAGAGTGATCAAATAGCCATTATGGCTATGTTAATGGTCCTGGTGTAATGGCTGCAACACATTAAATTAGTGGAGTGCATAAATTAAATAAATATTTGAGCTCATATTTGCAAATTGCACTCTTTTGGGAGTGAAAGAATCCATAATCCCATTGACTGAACTCTTGCTTTTAAAAAGCACGCTGTGTAGCCATAACACCCCTAAACCTCCCCTCCAAAAAAAAACAAAAAAACCCCCCAGAACTACTATAAAATTCATTACGCTGATGCGTGAACGTAAACTCTTTAGTTGAACGCAAGTACGGTTTTTATATTCGGAAAGTGTAGGTACTGCGTCAACTTTAAAGCATTTTCCAGCGTACAAAGTCTTCCGAGTCATTAGCAAAGACGAGTATCCAGAAGCACATTCCCGTGTAAACATACATTTATATCTACGACATCCAGACATGCAAACAAACGTGCATTTACGCGTGTCAAGTAGGTAGAAATAAAAAGAGAAAAGGGAGCACAAGTATGTGGAAAGCTTCCACATGAGCCTCAGCGGAGGTAAATATCTTTTCCCAATCATTTGTTTAACACCTCCCTTCATTGCAGCAGCCTGAAACCCTCGTCTCTACTCCTTTTAAAGACTCAAGGATGGCTGGCGGCGCTAAATGGGTAATTGAAGTTGCCGAAGCTTTTTGTCATCTCAGTGTAATTTCTCTATTGCAGAGTGACACATAAGTCGATTCTTAGCCCTCGATGATGTATCGCCTCATCGGAGAATCAGACGCAGTTAAAACACGGATTCATTCGTTTCCAGAGCGGACGGACGGAAGGCGCGGCGCCTTTTCTTTGCCTTCTCTTGCACAGCAAACTAACACATTAAAAAAAAGAAAAAAAAGAAGATGTGAAGTAGCCATGGGAGGTTTACAACTGGTCTACCAGCACAGTCTGCCAGACTCAAAATAATATCTCACTTTCAGAGGGGTGCTAATTGAGTACACATTAGTATTCATTGCTACCTGAGCCGGGTTAAGCTGGCCCCTTTGGGGGACGGGAGCATGGAGTTGTTCATCAACACACCGTAACTGTGGCATTATTGTAGTCAACATCCAAGAATAGGTATAATGCTTGTATTAAGGCAAGAGACGCTGCACAGAGAGAAAATCAAAGCATGTTCATGTGTCCTTTCGCTCCCCTGGAGCGGCGCAGTCGGCACGGATGAACCGCTCTTTGATCTACCCCAAGTCTTCCTCACAACCTGACAACAGCTCACTTCGCGAAATACAAACTCGAGATGCCGGGGTGAGTTTTTAACCGTGTTTTCAGGACAGTGTTTGTTTTAGACCTCGAACAAGTCATAAAGGCGGATTGATTGAGGGGGTGGGGAGGATAAAACGGCTACCGATCAAACCCGCTTTTCTTCACGACGCTTGATTGGTAATAACTCGAGACGACGCCACACTTGCCTCTTCAGTGGCCGTGCTCAACACCAGGTGGGTTTAATGCTAAACTGAGTACTGGATTTCCATTCAGACGGCTTTGCTTCCCTCGTCAGAGAGGGTATTCTTTTAATTAGAAAGCTTCCCCTCGTCTTCTTCTGTCAGAGGACTGTTGAAAATACATTGTCTTGGGGCTTTTCACAACAGAATAAGGTCTTCCCATGGCTGGCAACATAATTACACAGCAATAGTAATTACATACAAGAGAGCCAGAGGGATTGTCTCCTTGATTCTTGATCTAAATCGGGGTCTCCGTCACACCTTTTATCTGCATCCGATTGCTTCTGTGGGTTTTAATGATTCTGTAGGTCATCTGTCACTGTTATTCTTTATCCATTAATCAAGAAGAAAGAACATGTAGCTTCAATGCAGTGGGAGGTCTGTGGGTTTTTTTTTTTTTATCTCCAAGAGTGAAAAGAGAATTTGCAATTTTATTGACTACTGCTCTCTTAATTGTTCTGATCTTTGTGAATATTCTGCTCTCTCTGTGACTGCTTGGATTTTTTTTATTCTAAGCAATGTGCCTCTCAGATGTTAAAGCTAATTGACGAGGTGATCTGAATAAGCTTTGAACTTTCACAATTTTATTAGTGCATCGTTGTGAAAAGGAAGGAGAGGGATGCATTGTTTCCAAAGTGTCTCTCTGTCATCTAATACATCTAAAAAAAAAAAAGATAAAGTGTAAGTATGTGTCTATTAGCATCCCAGTGACTTGACTTGAAAGTGTTTTCCCACACTGTATTGTAAAAGGTTTTCCAAATCGGTCCGATAATTGAGAAATTTCTTGTCCACGTCGCTTTTTAGGTCACTACAGATGTAGTTCTGGACTTGTCCAGGCCATTTTAAAATAAACTTTCTTCAGATGAAGCAATTTTATTGTCACTTTGATGAAAAAAAAAAAAACTTGACACTGGGATAGAGCTTCATCTTCTAGCAGGGCATCAACACAGATAATACAGCCATAAAATGGTTTTATGCGTAAAAAACAGTAAAACCATGTATAATTTTTTATTCAAATTTTCCTTCCAATGGCCTAATATTGTGCCACTAAGTGATTCTGAATACAGTATGACAAAAAAAAAAAAAAAGTTAATGTGAACACTTTTTCAAAGCATTGTGCTTAATATTTGAAAATGCCCTACCTGGACAGGGTGTGATGTTGCACTCCTGAAACTCCTGCGCCGGGCCCAGGCACGTCTGTCCTCCGTACCGCGGCTCTGGGCTGCTGCAGGTCCTCTTTCTGCTCCGAATGCCTCGGCTGCAGTCTCTGCTGCACTGAGACCAGGAACTCCAGGAGGACCAGCCGCCATTCACCGTGTGGCCAGAGATCCTCCCCAGACGAAGAACTTCACCTGCAAGGTGCAGAGATTTGCACAACACTAATAACGAGACACTTAAATTCCAGGACGGAGTGCGTCTCACCATAATAAATAATTCGAAAGATATGTAGCTGGATTTTTAACACTTCACTCCGTTCTAGGCAGCGTTGTGAGCATTTGACCAAGTAGAAAGTCAATCTGTGGTGAAAGGGTAAGAGGTGCTACTTTCTGATGTTTTTTTGTAAAGCAAGTTGTCTTTTAAAAAAAGTAATTGTGGGTGTTTGAATTATTTAAGAATAAAATCTAAATGAAAATCACCATATAATGGAAAGAACACAGGATAATTCACTCATTCAAGACCGGAGTTCAACCAACCGTGCAGACAAAACACCATTTCACATTTCTAACAAATAAATGATTTTGACAAATTACAGGACAAACAGTCTTGTAATTTGTCACATTTACAACTTCTAGCAACTGTCATCAAAATGTTCATAGTTTACATGAGAACATCCCTCCACATTACACTGCTATATTTCAATTTGACCACAGTGAAACAAGAACGTGTCATTCTGAGGCACTGACGTGTTCAAGATACAGATATTTACTTTTGAGAGATGGGCTGAGGATTTTGAAAACAGAAACTGGATTTTGTAGGTAAGCCATGGCGTTGAGGATGATTCAAGGAATATACCAAATTGACTTAAAAAAAAGCTGTAATTACATTTAAAAAACTACAAATAAAGCAGTTTGACCTGCTTATTTTGACATGAAAGATTTGTATTTGTTCATCTTCCACAACATTCCTTTCTAAGATATTCCCAGAGGGCTCACACACCAACTAACCCCTGCCAGTACGTCACCTCTACTCTGATCAGTCTAATTAAACCCAACTGAGCATGCTCTCACTCCCCCTCCCCCCCGATTCCAACTGTTCGCTACTCCGCAGGGCCGCAGTCGTTTTTCTCGATATACTTCATGTCATGTATTCCTTTTCATTCGTTTTCATTCCAGAGATCCTACATGGACGACATCGGTTGACTAATCAGAGATCTCTCGTCTGGAACCAGTCAGGCTGCGAGTTTTTAGATGAAATCCAAAAAAAGTGTCCGTTCAGTTAAACTGTAATCACTGCATGCATTAATCAGCTCTGTGTTCAGAGGCAGACATCAGGATGATCAGAGAGGGATGGCTTTTTGCGTTGACCAAAATGAGGAAATCCATCTGTTTGACTCGATGAGAATCCCCTCCAGGCAAAGAGAATCACTGTCCGTGCACTTCTCTGATGAAACCCTCTCTTCACTAAACTTCGCTGGTGTGTTTTAAGGTGGATATTCACCCTTTTGTGCATGCGCTGCTTCCTTTTTGGTAAGAGTGGGAATATAATTCACCTGCTGTTCAACAGGACAGAAAAAAACCCCCATCCAGATTCTTGTTAATCTTTCCTTTATTACATGCAGTCACCGTCTCACTTAGCTTCTTTATTTACTCTTTTTTTTAATCCCCGCTACTCTCCTCCTTTCTTTGCCGTCGTTAACCGTGCTCCGTATTTTTCCGTCTCAACTCCTTTCCCCCGTCCTCCAACCTGGCCTTGCCGTTTCGTCAACGTGCTCTTTTCACTGACAGTTATCACTGCGCTCCTGCTTGGTATTCTCAGGGAGAGGACGATGTGTTTACCCGGCGCAAATCCACGACCTCTTCATAACTGTGGCTGACCTTGCCGGTGCACAGGCCGGCTAACCTGGCATCACGCTGCCTTGAGCGCTGACAAGCACACACCGAGGACTCCGGGGGCCCTTGCTTTTAATCGATTTTGAGGAGGCAGTGGAATGGACAGTCCCGACTTCCACTTTGACCTGTGCTCTTTATCAAGCCCTCTGGGACCTGAAAGACTAGACCACCTCTCTGAAGGCAATGGAGAGATTCATGAACAGTCTTCTCAAAAGTGGACACGATCTTTACATAAAGATTTATTGGAATAAATACAGATAAACAGACGATTCTTCATATTCTGCTCTACTGTCCAGCTGATGACGTACATTTTGTCAGCTGCATCTTCTGGGTAGGGGCTGTTAAGAGTCTCTGGAAATCCCAAATCTCTGTGACAATATTGTTCGTGTGTCAGCAACAGTACCAGTCAGAGGGTGGCATAAAATCTTAATGTGGTCACATTATGAGCAGCAGAAGAAAAACAACAATGGAGCTTGTTTTGCAGAAACACATTAAGGTGAGATTGGCTCTTTTACCAGTCTCGACGCTGCATCTCTCAGGTCCAATAAAAACTGTTTCTATTCAGGCTGCCTTCCCAAGATAAATAAATGTTAAAAAAAAACCTAAGTTGATGAACAAATTGCTGTTCTTAAGCTGGAAGCTCATTGTGTGAGCTTGTAATACAACTTCTACCAAAACTGATGGTGCCAAGACAAAAAGAAGAAGCTAAGACAAAAAATAATAGAAACACACAAAATAAATTATTTGCCCGATGATCTACGCATTGACATCATTCAGGGAAAGCTTACATTCAGCTGTGAATGTAAGCTGAATGTAGCAACTTAACTGGATTACTCAAAAGTTGTTTTTTTTTAAGAGGATACAGTTTTTAATTATTGATATTGTCCTCATAATTATCACAATTATGTTGTCAATTGCTGCAGCAAATTGAACTCTGTTTTTCCCCTGTGTTTTGCACTTTCGCTTATGCGGTAGCATGAGCTCTCTTCTATTTTCTTCTACTTTCAAAATAAATTAGAAGTGCAATACTAAGAACTTCACTAATATTCTGGTGTGCATTTCTTTTGTGCTGCTTTCTTTTCCTCTTTTGAGTAAAAAGCATAAAATGTACTTTGGATTGACAGCTGTATGCATATACACTAAGAAACTTGCCTTACCTAGAACATGACTATTCAGGGGAGAGACGAAATATTTGTCATACCTTTTCCACTCTAAATAATTTCCTTTCAACAAAGCAAAAATGCATTTTTTTTTTAAAGCATCACTTTCCTTTGATCACTCTAAATGCAGTGACATTGTTTTGCTTTTGAGGAGGGAAATGTTCTGCTTTGAAAGTATCAAAGTACACGATACTGAGCATGGACATAACTGCATACAGTGAAAGTCAGTCGTGACATCTGTTTCACATTGATCAGAGCTCACGCTTCGCAATTTTCTTAACCGTGTAATAATTAAGAATTTCTGTAAATCTTGATTTAACACCAAAAAAGATTTAATTGCAGTCAGCAAGTCACAATCTTCTTATCACATATTACATGCTCTATTCGCCTCATTTTTTTCCATCACTGACCACACCTGACGTTAGCAGCTCCACTTTAAGGTTGCTTTGAAGTACTTTACATATTAAGTTGCCCCCTTTACTCCCAAAACAAACAGCAGGAGCCTTTTCTTTAAAAAAAAAAAAAAGAAAAAAAAAAAGGTCGAAACTAGATCGATTGATCCACCAAGAACTGCACAGAGCCGAGAGGAATTAATCCTCACTCTCCTGATGAGCTAGCTTCAGGAAAAGTAGAAAATACGGACAGAGTGCAACATCAAAACACCTCACCTGCTTAACATCACATCCAGCTCACAGGCAGAATAAAAACTAAAGTCCCGAAAAAAAACAACCTTAGTGTAGAGAGGTGGATTAAATGAGGCAACATCAATACCCCAAACTGTGCAATCTTGTGTACTGTATGGATAACAATCAGAAACATGAGAACAAAAAAAAAAAATGAGACGGACATCAAGACGAAATGACATCTGTAAACCATCTGTGTTTCTAAAACAAGTGGAAGTGAGAGACAGAAAAGTAGCAAAATCACCACATTCAGCAGAGAGCAGAGATCTGCTGTCAAGTTTCATCAACAAAAAATAATAAAAGATCACAGAGAGAGTGAGAAAAAAAAACCTGTCTTCCAAGCTGTCTTACATTGTACACCGCATGTTGGCTTGCCATCACTTGTCCTCCCCCTTTTACTTTACCTTTGAGATCATCAATGTCCCCCTGCGGACGAACCAATTTCTTCCAACATGCATGTGTGAAAGTGCCAATGTTACATCTTGTGAAAATTAGGGGGTTCGGGCTGTTTGCAGTCGCACAACGTGACAGTATTTTCTGTGCTGTCCAAAAGAAGCTCTCCTAGGAGATTTTACCCAAATAAGGTTTGTCAGAGTGCAAAATAAAACACAACCGTGAAAAAAATTCATGAGGGCCCCCACAGACATGCACGGAAACACAAATAGCCTGGTCATCGACCACTTTATGGGAACATCTGTTTATTTAATGCAGTCCAAAGCTGCACTGGCTGTATTGGATTGTGTTACGAGGAAAGGAGTCCCATATACTACAACTGCTCATTACAACCTCAGCAATAAACTATAGGGAGAATTACTTAACGCAGCATCAACAAACACTGAATGTACTGCTGCTTTGTTAATCATGGACCTCGTGGTTGTTTCAGGATTTTTTTTTTTAGCAGAGAAAAATCCACAATATGTGGGCATATATAATGTGGGCACATGAGATTATGCCCCTATATTACATATTTCATAAAATATGGGGACATTCTGCAGTTTAAATTAGTGTGATTGAGTGTTCCTAGCAATTGCTTGAGTCATAGTGTTTGTTGTGGAAAATTAAAGTTATGGCGTATACGCCTTCAAAAAATTATTGACACAAGAGTAAGAGCAGTAAGAGCTGCGTTTGCAATAATTAAATTTACACAAGGAAAGTCCAACAAACCTAATTTTCTAACGTTATAGGTCCTTAAATTTCTGAGTCAGCATTGCTTACTTCAAATCAAATGCAGTCAATATTAGACTTAATATTTCAGTGCAAGAAGCAATCGGCAATCCCAGAATCTGAATCTACAAGACAAAGAAAAAGAGGGTTCCGACACAAGAAGTAGATGATACAAATCCGACAAAAAAAAACAAAAACTAATGCATTAAATTATTAAACAATTTCCACGCACTTTCTTGTTTAAAATCATTAAACAATTTTAATGAATTTTAGCTCATTAAAATTTTAATGAGCTAAAACTCAAAGGCACATTTTAAGGATTTTAGGAACAGTGTGAATGATTAGACACTTCCAATAAATTGGTTTAAGTCTGCGTAGCACTGCTGCTTTTCATAAACTCAAACTCTTTTTCACGTAACATTTTTTTCTGAGTTTATTTTCTATTCATGAAAGCTAAATTGGTTCACTTCCATAGACTGCATGTTCTCATGACAACAAGGCAGGGCTGTCTTAAGTGTATTAACAAAAACTAAAGCCTTGAATAGAGATAATGGGTGTAACCCTTGGTAACCTTTCTAATCAGACACTTTGCATGCTTTCATAGAAGTCTGATTGAAAAAACATTAATGCATTAAGCTGAAGGCCTGGTTTATTTATTTTTTTTAACACTGGAGCCATGGCTGTATATTAAAACCTCTGAAATAAAACATGAGACTTATGAGTATGATTTTCAAGAAATCCACTCAGGTGTGACACCATCCCCGTAATGAAAGATACATCAAAAAAATCACTTCTAGTTTTAGGCCAAATCGAAGTGAAATTAATCCTATTGATCAAATATTCTCTGTGAAAAATACCCTGGGACTAATCAATTTTCTAATTTGCGTCCAATTTGGTGAACGGAATGAAAAACGAACCTGGCTGCAAACCAACATAAAAAAAAAAAAAAAAAAAAAAAAACCCATTTAGCCATTTTCTGCATCGCCGTCTGAGTGCACACACAGTCCAAGTTCCTGCGGCAAGGTGACACGTGGAGTTTGCTCTGCTGCAACTTTCTAGCTTCAATAGAAGACATGAATAAAGTACAGCTGATGAGATTTTAATGGGAAACACGCTCCGTCATCTGACAGGTTACACAACGCAAAGTCAAAACAATCAGGAGAAACCGTACAGTTTACGCTTGCAGGAAACCTGTACCATACAACGGCAGTTTAACAATCCACGGTCTAATATGCATGATCAAACTATATGTTATTGCGTAGAAACGAGTGAGAACAATGTGTCGTTTATGAGGACGACGTGGTCTGTTTTCTGGAATTGCATAGGCGACGAAAATGCATGCACAGCTCCAACACTGCCTACGATCATCACAAACCGAGCAGAGTCTGCTTACAGGGTGGAGGTGTGAGCTCTGACATTGAGGTGTAAGGAGAAAAAAAACATCTGCTCAACGTCAGCAAAACCGAGGAGCAGGCTTGAGGCTCGGGGTGGGGTGAGGGGAGGTTGGCAACCCTCCATCTATACAACAGGAAAAGCAAAAGAGAGGGTCAGCTGCTTCAGATTTTTTGGGATTAACATCCGCTGAAGATTTGGGCTTGACACAGACTGTTAAACAAGAAGGTTTTGGACAAGGTGGAGGCTCTGCATGGAGTCCAGTACACTCATCAAAAAGATTTCCCCATTTCTCATCAAGAAGCTTGCTGACTGGCATCATTCGGGCTGCTCTGGAAATCTGCAGAGGATTGTTTGCACCACACAGCACTAAGCTAGGAATGGGGCTGCCACCGATCACATACCTCTGCAGCTTTAATATGCCTGGAACAGATATTCTCTGGATCCAAGTATTTGAGACACCCCACTCATTTCCCTACTATTTAGTAAAAAAAAAGAAAAGAAAAAAAAGCTGAATGAGAATGAGTTCTAAAATTGGCAAGAGCTCAGGGAGTTCTGAAACATTTACCCATTTGTCTCAATTCCGATATCCTCATAAGTTAGTATATTCTTAGCAAATCTGACAATGTGATTTCATTCAGCTACTTTCACCTTACAGATGACAATCTAAAGGGAGGACACTTGTGTCATTTTAGGTTTGAACTGGGAACTCAGAAAAATCTCACTGCAAAGTCCAAATAAAGCGCATGTGTCTGCAACAAGTTCACGTTGACATACCCGTGCTGCGTCAAGTCAAATACAGAAAACAAAACATAGTAAGACATGGTAAATTTTGGTTTCAGGCAAAAACCACAGTATCAAGCAGGCTGGTAGTACAATTTTAATTTTCTCAAACACCTACTTTCTAAAAAATACATCAAAAGAGATTCCTTTTGATCCTCTATTTAAAGGCATTCTTATAAACTTTGTATCTTACAGATAAAACGATTCGCATACTTTAGGGTGGTACCTTCTGGCCATTTATTTATTTTTTTTAAAGAATCTGACTTCAATATGAAGCGATGTACTTACTGTGTCATTGTAAGGACAAAAAAGAAAAAGAAAAAGTAACTTTTCTTTGACTTTTTAAATATTTTATTTAATATGAAAAAGAAGTATCTTTCCATTGATTAATTATGCCCAAACGTCAAACAGAACAAACAGGTTTTTGGTTCTCATCAAACAAGTCAGGATTTCTTTGTTGTTTAAGTGAACTGAGGGGGGAGAACTCAGCCTCTGTTTCTCTACCCAATGCAACAACAGATGACACTGATGGCAGTAATAGATGCACTTTTGGGCCCATGTTATTGTGTTTGCAAGAGGAGGTAAAAATAACTGGACTTTGTTCTTCAAAGGAGACTTGCTTCTACTGAACAAACATCCAACCCACCGTCGCTTTGTGAGAAACAAATCTTCACTGTTTGCTGTGGGGTGGTGATCAGAAAGTGAACCAAAGTCAGATGAGACAAAAGTAGAAAGCATCTCCCAGTCAGATTGCGTACCAAAAATACTTCCTGATCTTCGTTGTTAAGCTGAATGCATCACAACTTGCTTTGCTCGAAACGCATTTTTTGACAAGCAGCATTGGTTTTACTGTAGGCTTTATTTAGTTCAATGCAGTCTTGGGTGCTCTCTCTTACTATCATGTTGGGGTTCCTGTTCCATTTGAAAGCATTTTGATGGATCGCCACAATTGTAAATGACTGGTTAGGGCGAATATTAAATATTTCCGGGGTCATGGATTTAAACTCCGATTAGCTATACCTTTAAGCACTTGGATTAACTTTTACTGTCTTTATGCCTGTACCATTGATGATCTAGATCTTTATAGATCTAGATACTAAAACCCATACATCAGCAGCTTCAGGTGCTTGTCAAAAAGTACTTATCTATTGTTTTCTACTAAACAACCTTGTTCAACAGTGTCTGGTCTGCCTGGCAATTTTTTTCTAACCTGTTTTACTTTGAAAGAACCAGAAATCTGTTCTGTTTGGGTTCAGGGCGCCAATTGACACTTGTTAATAGACGATGCTCACTGTACATTTCTCTTTAGACAACAACAAGAGTGGCTCCTTGATATTAATAAGTCTCCATAGCAACTTTTTGATGCATGTCATATGGACATGCATCAAATGCCATAGTAGAAAACCATTCCTGTCCTACGATATTAAACGTGATCATCTGCAAAGCGAGGAGGTGAAAGATCCTTCTCTCTTCATGAGAGAAGAAGCAGAGTGAGCTCAGTTAGAATAGTGACTGATGACTGTGCAAAGTATTGACATCTAGTCCATGTGTCCATAGACAAGACATAGTTTTAAGAAATAAAACATATTTGTTAACATGTATTCTCCTCCACCGCGATGGAATAACTTTGCTTTTAAACTTTGTTAGAATGAGATTACGGCACTTCAATAAAGATGCAGGTATTTTAGGGATTTTAAGGCTTTTTAAAACGAGTGACAAAAGGGATGGTTGGCTGCCATGTTGAGCATAATGCAATCTCCCCACAGATCTACCCTTATTGGTGTCATTACATCGTCTGTTTGAAACAAATAGACACCAAAACACCTTGTCACGAATGTTATTTGTGGTAGTTTAACTACAGAGAGAGGTACCTCAGATACCACCTGCTGTATAATTTCAATAAGGCACACAGGTCTTGGCTTAGAAACAGAGCGACGCCACAGGAAAAGGAGGATGGAGTTCAGCTGAATGACAGACAAACAATAAGGGTAGTGGAACAGCAGTCATCTGTCAGAGTCGGCTCTAAGCACCGTCGCATGTCTAATGCCTGCTCATGACATCCGCGCAGGAGAAACTAATCTCACAACCATAAGAGGACCCTGGCCTTGGTACCAGATCAGCTGAAGTAAAACGCATCAGGCTGCTGACACACCACTGTTTCTTCCCGAGGAAAAAAAAAAATGAAGACCTCATTCATCGACACTCACCAGGAAAATTACAAACTCACAGCCTTCGACAGAAATGCCTTTCATCTTTCCTCTGCTTTCTTTTGCCCCCCTCGTGTGTCTGCCTCTGTTTTTGTCACATGCAAATGATGAGCTGCTGGGATGAATACACATAATTCTCAGGGCTTGCTATTACTGGTTCATCATAAAACTAGGCTGAATGAATACTTTGAATATTTATTCAGCAAATTCAGCAGGAGCATGTTTCGAAGACGAGAGGTGTGAAAAATAAAAAAGAATTTATCCTTTGCGGAGCAGCCGGCGACATAATAACACTTTTTAAATATTTTTAATAGAGACTAAATAATGATGTACAAATACATGATTTCATAAAATAGAAGGGTGAATTTAATCTGTATGCTTATCTACAGGTAGATGATTACTAATTTATCCATTGTTGTTGTGAAGCTGTGTAGGTAGACAAGTTTTGAATTTGAAACTGGTGTATGACATTTCAAGAATGTCACAAACTCAAAAATAAGAGAAAAACAAATATGGTGACTAATCCAGCAACATTATGTCTGTTTCAGTATAATCTCCTGTCGGTAAGTATAAAATCGTATATTGTCACGGCAAAATGCACACAGCCCCTTCATGAAATATACAAGTAAAACAGATTGAGTGCTTTCCAAAAAGTTTTTAAACATTGTTTGAAAATAATCTAGATAATAAAATTATTTTATTTATTTGGTTAGTAAAACCTCCTTTCCAACTTCACAGCGTCCCGATCTCTACAAGGCAAAAGCATCCCACAGCCTGATGCTGCTTTTAGCATGTCTTACAGTGGAGATGGTGTGTTGAGTGAGATGTGCAGCGTTAATTCTTAGAGGGTTTTGCATAAGACAGAATATCTAATTTTGATCTCATTTGACCAGAGCATCGTCTTTATGTCCTCCACTGTGCAAAGCATCCACTTGAGCTTATTTCACTTCTTATTTCAAACTTTGTCTTCAAGCCACATTTCCATAATAACCGGATTTGACAGATTCTTCCTCCAGAGCCATTGATCTCTGCAGCTCTGCATTGTCTTGATAGCTTTTCTAACTCATTTATGTTTATTTCCAGCTCAGCCAGACCTTTTCTTTTAATTAGGGATTTCATAAGTTACTTCATTGTTATTTATATAATATGTTACTGTTCAATTTATAAGGCATTAAGTCATTGCATCCCATTGCTCTTAATGTTTATTTTTATATCCCTCTAGGCGTTGACTTGAGAATTAACCTTCAAAGATAACAGGGCACCTTAAGGGTAATGCATGTGTTTAAATGGGAATATGCTGCTCACAGGTAAAGTCTTTTTGCTAATTAGGTGACTTCAGAAGGTAATTCTTTGCACTGGATCCTTAATAATTAATAAGTAATATTAAAACATATTTAATAATTTATTGAAGTAAGTGGGAGGTTGATCATAAATGCAATATTTTCAGATTTGTTATTGTAAAACAACAAAAACCTGGATGAAAACCATGTAAATTTGTTCTTCTACGTTACAGCTGTGGACTAATAACACAATCACTACCCATGATGAATTAATCTTGATTCCACGAGAAATACAATCTGTTCAGTTTATTTTTTTCATCCATTTGTTCTCTGCTTCACTAGTAATAAAACGCTAAGCACCTGGGATGTACTGTAAAGAAAGCAGAGCTAAGCATTAAAAAACACTCCAGTGAAAATATTTCTGTTCAATGTGAAAAATGTCTTGATAGTAAATCTGTGAGTGAAAATAAAAAAAAAGGAAAGCAAAATTGCGTCTGGCATGGTTTAGCATTAAAAAGATGTATCTTTATTTTGGATTAAATGACAGTTCGTTCTCACGCTTGTGAAATGTGAGAAGAAAGAAGAAAGAAGAAAAGCTGCAACCACACTAATCACTAGGTTTAAATGACAAGAGAGGTACAAATAGCCAGTAATTAAGTCATTGCTATCATTAAGCCACGATCAGCGATATGAAACAAGGCAGTCTGTTATGTGAAGGCTCATTGTATATGCTTGTTTAAATTATATCCATAATTTAGGACTCATAATAAAGATAGATAGGGATCTTAGAATGGGAGACAATGCGGCACACAGAAACTACAAAACAGGCCGGGAGGTCAGGAAGCTGGTGAACATAACTCAAATGATAATTCAGTCTCTGTATTGACACGGGATTAATTCTCCTTATCTACATGGCGCACATGTTCCTCCCAGGTGTGATCAATAGGATCCGCCATATCTTTGAATGCTACCCTAATCGTCCAAATGTCACGTAGATCTGATTGCTGTGATCCTCAAACACAGTGACATTTTGCCCAAGCAAACAGCAGACGAAAATAAAAAATATATATAAAACGCACTCCGGGTCTGTGGAGGGAAAGTTAAATGTAGCCGCGAAGCAACGTCAGTAAAAACGGGAGGCACTGAACAACACCGAAGCAAAACAAGAAGTAAGTAAATGGCAGCGCTGACGTGAAGTGGAAAGAGTATGAGTTCATTCTGAAATATGGTTAAAGCGGAAATCAGTAGGTTTACTAAGAAAACTGTTGTTAATGATTAGCTTGAGGTTAGAAATTTAGCTAGTGACCAGAATCTGGTGATTTTTAGCTTGATCGACCTTTACCATTGACGATCCTAAACAAAGAAATAAGATTTCAGAAGTAGTGAATGCATATTGTGTATGTATATATATATATATATATATATTACACCTCATGCATTAACCTGTTCTATTTTGCAGGGAGCTTTAATCAATTGCAAGATAGCTGGTGAAGATGACAAATCTTTATGAAGTGACACATCATTCCTTTTGACTGTTTATCTCAGAGGCATCTCTGTGTCCATTGCTCCAGCAGTGGACATCAATACACACCACTGCTGTGGGGGTAATTATCTTATGATAGCCTCTTAGTTTAGGAAAGGTTAAGTGCCGTCTCTCCATTGCTGGGAGAGGGACAGCAGGAGAAGGGCTGACAGCAAAAAACAAAAGAAAAACTTTATTTCTCACCAATATGTGTAAATCCACACATATTAGACCTGACCTACCTAATACTAATACACGCACACACACCAGTGGTCTCCAGATGGATGGTTTGTTTGATAATGGTTGAAATGAGGAAGTGGACCAGTGGTGTTCATCCTCCTTTTCGACAAATAAGACTTAACACCCCGTAGAGACCTGAACCATATTGAGGTCTAGAAATGAACAATCGACCTGGGAAACAGCTGAGCTGCACACCAAGATTTTGCACTTACTCATCTAGGCTATCCTCAAACTAACTGAGGGAGCGTTGTTTTGTAGAGGAATAGATGGCGTTATCCTCTAAGTGGAAGTTTCTTCCATAAAATGTTTAAAGAAATTCCTTAAGAGAATTAAATAGATCCAACCAAATGCCCAAATTATCAGATATTTTTCAACACAGGACCAAGCAGCAGGACAACAGAAGGTTAGGAAACACCTGCTGTTGTGTCTTTCTTAAGTGGCTCAATCATCCCTTCCTTGACTTGGCATGTGATGTATTGTGTTATTGGATGGGAACATGGCACACAGAACTTTAAAGACTACCTCACAGTATTGCATCACATGTTCATAAAAATAATCAATCTGTTGGACCAATTAAAATTAATCCATATTTGCTTACCACAAAAAGGCATATATTTGTTTTATTACAAAAGAAAACATTTGAGAAAAAAGTCTGTTAAAAGGAAGAATGACTCACTCTGGGTAAAACTATTTTGCCAGCCCTGTCATGAGAAATATAAGAGGAAAATTAGCTGAAAATATATGTCAAAATGCTGCATTTTGACTAATTGCTCTAGTCTTAACTTATTGTCATGCAGATCAAAGTTATCATAATTTCTTTTTGTCGGGGTTTTCATGATGTAACAAGTCTGTACAGCTTCAGATATTGTTTTTTTTTTTTTTGTTCAGTAATATTTTTTTTAACTGTTTATTTCATGAACTTTTGTTGGCTGATTTTTGTTTATTATGACATTAAATGCATAAACACAGAGCAGTTTTGACTGAACAAAAAATTGTTTGCATACACCAACTACAGTTCTTTTGTTTTAAAATGGTGGTGTGTTTTCATCCCTTGTGTAGTCGGATAAAAGGCATCCCCAAACCGAGCTCACGGGCTCCTGGCCCGCCCCTGTAACTAACTGGTAAACAAATTGCTAAAAATAAAAGAACACACTGCTGCATATCAGCACACATCCTCCAGAGCTGCCATTGGTCTCTTTCTCCGCTAGAGTTTCTGAGGTTGGGATGTGGTTTTCCAATTTAAACTCGTCTTAAACATTTACATAACCTTTTTTCTGAGGGGTCTGTTGCGTTTCTTAGTCTTTTACGAGGCTATTAGGCGGTAGGTCTGGTTAACTCCAAGAGCAATTGGCTGCACAAGATTTTATTTGACTGTATGACAGTAAGAGGCACTAAGTGCAAACACCTGCTATGATTTTCAATTTTTTTATTTGTAAAAAAGGAGAAATCTAAACCAAAATCTACCCATCTTACATATTTGCTCTTTCTTTCACATAAATTACAAAAAAAAATAAAAATAAATTCAAGTTTGTCGTCGTAGCACCCAAAACTACGCAAGTAGCCAAAAGTGACAACTGAGCATACAAGTCTTTTGCTTTTTCGTTGCTGTAATTAACGCTGAAGCTAATCTGATGTCAGACTGGTGGTGACAACCTATAATGAAACACATTCTGCCTGCTACTTCCTCCCACTAATCCCAGTCAAGACAGACCTATTAAAGCTCAACTCTTTGTTCTCTAAATATCCAATGTGTGCGGCTGTCACTCCTCGTAAAACTTTGATTCTGCAGTCAGGTTTCCTCTGTGCTTGTCGGTGCTCATTTAAAACCCTTCAGGAACATTTAAGCTCTGGCTTCAAAGTGAGAAGAGAACAACATGTTCCTTTGGCAGCTCCGACGCAAAGACAGCTATTAGCAACAAGAAATGAGGAAGATGAGAAAGATGAGAAAGATCAATCGCAGCGATAGTGTGCATTAAGGATAACCTCAGTGATTACCGCAGCGCACACATGGGGTGGTGGTGGAGGCAGACCACCCAGAGATGAAAATGAAGTCAAAGAGAAGGGGAGGCCACCACTACAGCTTACCAAGGCGCTATGTCTGAATCTCTAAAAAGCATCCCCCCCCCCCACACACACACCCCAACAGAGGCGCAGAGCAACACCATAAACAAACTTTAACTGCTGCAGCTTTTTTTTTTTTTACCTCTTTTTATGATGCTGTGCGGTGCTTCCTCTCAGATACAAATACCTCATCTAAGCACATAAACAACTTGTCAATTAGCGAACTGGTTGTACAAACATTTACAACTCTGAAATCGTCGGGGGTGCTGCCGAATGTTGTGGTGCAAACAGGAGCAGCTGCAAGACGGATAAAGCGTGAGAAAATAAGTCAACTGTTCCCATTTGTTACACATGAAGCTCGATGTTTACCTACACTGCTTAAAAGGACGATTTTTTGTCATGATCATATCACTTTTAACTAGATTAAACCTTTCCTATTTTAGGTCAAAAGTGTCCGAGAGGGAAAATTATTATCTTTAAATCTAGAGGCTTACATAGAGTATGTCTTTTTAGAATTTGGAAAAGGCCAGATGCTTACGTCACAGCTTTGAAAGCTTCTGATATGTAAATTCATAACATATTAATTAAACTGAGGCCTACCTGTGGATCTATTTTAAGTCAACACCTAAAGCACACTGCGTCCTTGTGTGACCTCAGTTGGTAAAACTAGCCGATTAAAACTGGGTTGATTTAGTCTGATTAAGTGTCAAGATGTGAGAAAAAAGAAAAAAAAAACACTGTGTCTTTTATGTAGTATGTGTAAAATATCTGATTTCATCTGAATGTGTGTGCGTGTGCCTGTGTGTGTGCCTGTTTTTTTCTTTTGTGTGTGCACAGCAAAAAAAAAAGAAAAAAGAAAGAGCTAAAGTTGGTTTTAAACCCATGATGAGCTTTGTGGATTGGAAGTTCATTAACATGTCTTGCCTGCGTTGATGCACTGATAATGTCACCAAGGATGGGATCAGAAACACAAGAGACAAATTATTCAAGTCTCATTTAACTTTTTGCAGGATATGCACAGGCGGAGAAAAGTTTTACACAATAAGCAAATTAATAGGACAACAACCAGCCTGTCGAGATGTTGGGGAGCCAGCTGGAATTAGATAATGGAAACATCCAGAGGCTTATCTGGCTGGAAAGAGCCCATCTGTCTCCGCGCTCAACTCACCGTCAGTGGAGCAGCCAGTGGATCCGTCGCTGGAGCAGTAGCGCATCTCAATCCTCTGCCTCCCCACTTCCAGGAGACTTGGGTCGGGGATGCGCGCTTTGCAGGTGTAGCGGAAACGCTGCTCGTAGTGGCCGCCGTTGTCGGAGATATTGACGGGCGTCCACGGCGTCCAGGGCGTCGTCTTCTTGAGGTCGGGGCACGGCAGGGTGTTGCAGGACTGGTACTCCTGTCGGCACAAAGAGCAATAAAAGAAAGAAAATGGCATCGGACACATTTTCTCTTTATGTCGAGCACGTTCACGGGCAGGTGAACCCGACGCATTCGGAGGAGGAAGAGGTAATCACATCAGTTAGGCAATAATTAGCATGACAGAGTTTTCTGGCGTATTTCTCATGCATAATGAGGAGGACAATCACTGCTGAAAGTCTCAGCAGTGACTCATCATATTAAACAGCTTATTTTATGCGACATCTACAGATTCTACAAAGCTTTCACTGTCACTCAACCTTGAAAACCTGTTAACTCCAATTGAGTCAGACAACTCACACCTAAAATGCTTTTAAAACATTACTGAACAGTAAAACTGGATATCATAATTTGGACGTCATAAAGATTCTTTGAAAAAATAAAATAAAATAAAAAATCCTCCGGACGTTTTGGAGTACAGTACCAGAAATGTGAATACTGGAGAGTATATAAATCCCTTAATATGTATATATATATGAGTTGAGCCATATGATTTGAGACAATCTCTGCATGTAATAATTAAATGTGAATTGAATGATTCAAGTGAACAAATCCTTAAAGAAAAATCTCTTGCTGTAATGCTTCATTAATTTCACACAACTACACTTAGTACAAAAAGTACGAAAATCTCTCTGGTTCATAGTTTGTATGTTGCAATGTTTATTGTCCCATGATTATTTTGTTCATTATCCCTTAACTGGTGCCACAATTGAAGGAGGACGCATTTGTGGCTTAAGCAGCATATTGAGTATTAGTATATGGACTCTGCCATTGATATATTTGCCAAATCCTGCCTGCAAATGTAGCTCATTGCATTCAAATATTGACTCCTGTTTAGTCTGGTTTTGGTTTTTTTGAATTGGATGACTCGAGCTTGAATAAAGAAGACAATAACATATTTTTACTGTCTAACCAGCAGTTTTGCACAGGACAATAATCTACAACCTAAGGCACCTCCACCCAGGCATCCGCTCAACATACTGAGACTTCTATAAGCGGAGCAGATCCAGTAAGATTTTAATGAGTTTTAAAATCTTATTCAATGTTCAAAGCATATGTTTAAGGCTTTTACTTTGAAGGCTTGAAAGAAGTTGTCTCTCGTCTTTTATGTCGACACGTTTGAGGAAAATGCCAAGAACAAGCGATAAAACTGGACCACTCTCAAGGCTGTACACATTTGGCTAAAAATGAACTCATTTAGCATTAGCAATCAGGCAGCTTGAGTAGAAACATGGTTTTATTAAGCCACAGTAAAATAAATTGAGAATTGGGATTGTTTAACTTGGTATCTCTCCCGAATTTACCTGAACAAAGCATTAGCCGAATATTTCTTACAATCCAAACACAAGGGGAAATTCTCATTAGAAAACAAACAAACCAAGAAAAAGGTCATTGATCAAGATTAATTTGAAACCATGGGGGATGGATGGAGTGATGAATTTAAAGTGACAATTCAGTGGCCAATGAATTTTACAAAAAAGCAGAACAGAAAAAAAAAACACACACACAACAGTAATAACAAATCCTCCTCCCACGAAGGATTGGTTTTTTGGGAGCCGGGTAGTAAAAATGAATAACACCTCTGGAGCTCTAATGGTATGATGCATGAGAGTTATTCAGGAGTGCCATAGTTATATATATTTCCTCCACCTCCCTCAGCCAATATTCTGCTTGATTATATGATTCAAGGAGACATTAAGCAGGTAAATGGGAGTCCAGCCCCTCCATATGCTCAGCCGGAAAATACGGAGTTTGAGGAAGTGACAAACGTGAAGTAAATGACACCCTTGAAGAGAAGGTGAGACGGCTGCCATTTTCCTCCCCACTTGTTTATTTATGCTGAGTAGAACTTGAGTGACTGCCAGACCTTGACAAAATAAGATAAGAGTTCCTTTCTGCACATCCGTCAGCCCGTCACACGGGATAGCCTGACAGGTCAGCTGAGGAAAAAGAGCTCTATACTTTAAATATTATGCAGTCCTATTTTTCATCATCTCACTTGCCTTTTTTTTTCCTCCTCCCAATCACACATCATGATCTTGCTTCAAATCCGTCCATCCATCTTTACATTTTGTTCGCCCATTTTTCACGTATTGCTCATAACTCGGATTGTGTCGGATCTATAGCCGTTCCCTTTTCCCAGCGATATCTACGTTTCATCTCTCTGGCTCTCTTTCCTCCCTTTCATGCCACTTTCTTTTCTCCCCCTCTTCTCCCCGGAGTACGAAGGTTAAAAACACAGGGAGGATTTAGATTCTGTTAAGGCCCCCGTGATGAATGGGGGGTGTCACCTCCATCACACTTCCTGCCTCTCTCCGTCTCGCGCAGTAATCATCCCTAGACATTAATATTTAACACGGTCACGCATCAGGGACTAGCTCACAATCTGAGATTATTAACCAATAATGTGAGCTGAAATACGTAGAAAAAATAAAAAAATAATAATTTCAACCCAATGTGTCGCTGTCACCTGCGGCGACGGGACAGCAACACATGGCAAGAACCAGGGGAAAGCAAGCCAAACGATCCGTGGGTGTTTGTTGTGCAAGTTGTAGACGGTGGCCAAACACAGTAAATATTTAATGAGGCTTGTCTGGTAAGCATTTCTGCCTTTATTCTCTGTGGATTAGCATTGATGCAGAGGGCTGAGGAGATAATTACCGGGTTTAAAGCTAAACCTCATTCAAGGTCTCTGCTCCACTATATACAGCTTACAGGGTAATAAGTATATACCTTGTAATACGGTGTAATAAATTCATCCTATTGACTGAACTGACTTCAAACGATGCCCTTATTTGCATGTTAAGACCCAAGATTTACATTATCTTTAATACAGACACCGACTATTCAAACAAAATGGTCCCATAAAGCAATACATTTCAGACTACTGTGATAAATTTGTTGAGCACACAATATGTTAAAATAGGAAGTCCTTAAAAGCAAGTCAAATTGAAAAATAGAGCGACTGAAATGCTATATATATATATATATATATATATATATATATATGTATTGAGGCTCTTAACTATGATGCAGAGTGACAAGCATATTGTGTGAAGAATTATGAAGGGAATGAGTTATTAGGTTTTCTTTTTAGTTTTGTCAAGTCGAAGGGTAAGCAAAACCTTTTTTAAATGTGACAATCACATTGTCACATTTTATTGAGTGCACCAAACTCGTACTTAGCACTTATAATAAACTCCAAAAGATGGAAATGACATTTTCTTAATAGTGAGTTTGACCTAATTTGCCACGGAGATTTTATCTTCCCTCGTCTCTTCAGTATTGTCGTTGATATGAAAAGCACTGGAACGATGAAGAACGGTAAATATTTAGATAGGCTGGGAGCTGACGTCCTTTTTTTCACGTGACGAAGCAGCGGATCGGGCTCTGTGTGTCCTGGAACTACGGTGCATCTGAGCTAATGCCTAAAGACTTCTGTCCCCTATTGGCCAGGATAGCAGGAGATAGATGCAGACTCACTTGCTCAAACTGCTTTCAATGTCAGTCTCTCAAGGAATCTATCTTCTTAGTGCCAATTTGGTTTAAATGGACAGCTAGTCTAAGGTGAGATAGCTCTATTATTAATATTATTATGGGGTAAAAGTAATTTATCAGCAACAAAACCCCCCAAAATGAGCAAAAGAAGAGGGGACTGCTCATCTAGATCAGTTTGTTGTGTGATGAATCTTATAAATGGGAACGGTCAGCTAAGTCCTATTTGCGGTGTCTAGAAATTAAATTTGAATAAATGCTACATGTTTTTACTGCGAGACATCTGGGTGGATAAAATTAAGTTACGGCAATGTGCTGCGATACCGACACACTTTCACTGGTGTTCTTGCAAAAAAACCCGGTGCCACCTTCTGATCCATAAAAAAAAAAAAAACAAGTTAAAGACTGCCTGCTGTTGACAATATTAAATCCAGATAAAAACTGTGAATGATAACAGAAAGTGTATTGTCTTCCACCGCAATAAATGAGCTTTGTTTATTGTGGCTGTGAACAGAAACGCCTGACAACAAAGAACAAAAACAACCCTTACTGCTTTAAAAGCGTTTTGAATAATGCATTAAAAATGTAGTAGTGAAAGCCAACACAACCCCAAATCACACACACACCCACAAAGAAGTTAAGTACATCCATTTGAACGGCATTTGATGTGCTTGGGCAGTGAATAGGTCATGTTGCGCATGCATTACACCCTGACTGTAGCGAATGTTTCCTCCTAAACAAAATAAAACATTTAGATTATCTTTGATGCTCTATGTAAACATTCAGCCGTTCCCCTCTGGGCTTTAATGTCATATTTCAAAGTTTAAGCCGTGGAATAATAAAAATAGGTGATAAAAACGGATAATAAAAAAAAACAAACAAAAAAAAACACGAAACATTTCCGGCAGAGTATTAATTTCAGAGTGGTAATTCAGCAAAACCGAGTTAACAGGTGGCACGAGGAAGGCAAAACTAGATTCAATTAGTCAGCCGATTTTCGGCTCAAACCCAAACTCGTTTCCTCAGGAGACGCGATGATGAGCAGCGCGGGCCAACAGAGAGCGGTGATTTTCTGCTGTGGAGCACCTTTAACAGGCAGCTGCTCAGAGGCGGGCAGTTCCATAATGGGTTTCTGAATGGAGCTAGGGAGGGCTGGGTGGGCCACCGCCGCAAAGCATCTTCACAAACAGGTTGCTTGGGTGGTCAGCGTGTGCTCGGCTGTGCCTGGGCTGTTTGCAGGAACTGTCAAGTTGACAACTGAGTAAAACTTCTGACTCGCTAGCACTCCACTCTCATTTTTGTGTGTGGCGAGCGAGCGTGTTTATTTTGTTTATGCATGGCTGCGTTAAGGATCCAGGCATCTCCCATCTCATTCTGTTTCCATCCACAGAAATTTCCAGTTACTTTTGTTTGTTTTTTTTAGGTAGCGTAAGCCCATGAAATTGAAAAGAAATGAAGAAAAAGAAAACAAATATGAAACTGTAACACAGTCGGTATTGGCAAGGTACAGTATCTATTCCCCATGGACATTTTCACAAACGACTATAAACATTAATGTGTTTCATCAGTATTTTATGTGATAAACCAACACAAGTAGTACACAATTGTGAAGAAGGATGAAAGTAACAGCCTTCAAGTCTTTGGGGATATGACTGCATATCTAAAGACAGACTACTTTTTTTTTTTTTTTTTTACAATATAGCACAAAAGACTGCACAGAGAATTTTCAACTCTTGCCACAAATTTTCAATTGAAATTTTGTTCAAGCCTTGACAATCCTTTATTTAAACCATTCCATGCTTGTATTTCATGAATGCTCTCATCACATTTTCGTTTTAAATGTTTGTGTTAGCACTGTGATACTGTGGTGTTTTTCTAAGGAACATAAAGTCCCATAAAATACACCAAAGTCTGGGGGCTGTAACGTGAAAACATGCAAAAAAATGTTTTGCAAAGCACTCTAAGCTCTCAACATCCATAATATAAGAGGAGGATGTGGAGAGGACAGAGAAAAGCCCTGTATATATTTACCTCTCTGTGTAAGATTGGAGGCACAGACGGTCCTCTGGGTGTCTCTGATGTGGGAGGGCGGCATCAGAAGCCGTGCCTCTCCTGTCTCTTGCCCTTATTAAAGCGATTGCACGTCTTATTGGACTGGGCGAGCCGAGAGTGTGTGAGCAGCATGGGTTATTATAAAACGCCTCATCTTACAGACTCATACGTCTGTGTTTATTTGCCTGCGCCACACGTGGAATGTGGGAGTAAGCAACTTTGTGCCGTCCCAACATCTTCATATATTGTAGAGGAGTCCACCAAGAAAAGAGATTTAACGTTCTTCAAGTTTCAGTGACGCATCAGTTCAATTAGCAGCACCGACCCAAACATGCTTTGTCAAACACCGACTCCTCTCTTCTCTCTGTGCATCTTCCCACCACCGGTCTGGCTCCATAATGAAGCGCACTGTTACCCGGGAGCACGCTACACACCAGTGCACACACAATGACTAACGCAGAACAATATAAAAATGCACAAGTAAGCTCACACATCCGGCTGTGTGCACAAACATCGGGTACTTAGCTTTCATTTCGCAGCCTGCCTGCATGACTGAGCCCCTTACAGGTAAATAGAACAGCTCTCAATTTCATTAAGCAGCTCTGTGCTCCATCAGTTCTGTATGGCCCGAGTTTTACTTATCCAACTCTACGTGGCAAACTCAGCATAATGGCACAGTGCTTTTTGATCCTTGGATTATGGGGGATGTTTTACTGTACACAGTAGGAAATACCACTATGAGTAATATATTTTTGAAGATCACTAAACCTAGCAGCAAGCAGCCTTTCATTAAACGAGACCAAGAATCAAAGGGAATACCGGCATAGCACTCAGAATGAAGTTGTAGCTCTTAACAAGATCTTGTTGAAACGCTCTCTTGTGTACTATAATTTTAGACACGATGCCACTAGGAAATTCGGAAACGCTTCACAATTTGTGCACTTCAGCAAACCCCTGATCAAAAGCTCCAAAATGCACATGAAGCTTCCATAGTTAAATGTAATAAGTAAAAAAAAGCAAATAAAAACAGCACTGATCATTTTGTTATTTGAGGTGAAATGTTCAAACATTTTATACCTGTGGCTGCCTGAAGTATGTGATCCCACTGAGCTTCAAATTACTAAGATATATTTAGCCCCAACACATTGAACTCAGGCAATTTAACCCCATTATGGAGTATTTATGGGTTTCCTCACTTGAGCTTCTTGACTACAGCTATTTCTCTTGAACTACAGTTAAAAACTTCAATATCTTGCTCTGGAACATTTATTTTATCCCTTCATATTCCTTATGCAGTAGAAATTCCTGTCTTTTGTATACTTTTCCATATGTCCCATAGTATTGGTTCACAAGCAGATGTTTTTAACATATTATTAGGTTTCATTTATTTTCAAATAAGGGCTGTAATGACACACCTAGATCACAAGACAATAGTCTTGAGTTCATAGGCAACAGATGACATTTTAACAATATTTAAACCATTTTAACAACAGTTGAAATACATCTGAATAGGACTGCATGCTGATATGAATATGGGATAACATTGCACAAAATTGCAATGATTTAATCAGTTGTGTCTAAATAATGTTTAGGGTGAGGTCGAGTTAGGGAAATAATGTTTCCCTAACTCGACCTCACCCTGAAGAACTCTTTAGGAAGCATGGGAGAGGCAGTGTCATGTTGGCTGGTCACCAACTCTGACCAGCCAAGTGGCTGGTCAGAGTTGGTGGCAAAATAGAGGGAGAATAATATGGAAAATCTTGAGAAAAAATAATCTCCAATCTGGACAAAAACCCATGTCAGGGCTTTAAAGTCTGCTTATGTCTAGATATTGGGGTGGAGGTTCACCTTCTGGCAGGACCACAACTCTAAACATACCAGCAGAGATACAATCAAATGATTAAGATCAAAGCATGTTGAAACATTACAGTGGCCCAGTCAAAGTTCAGACCTAAATCTAATTCAGAACATATGGCAAAGGCTGAACATTGATTTTCACAGATCCTTAACAAGTAACTAGACTAAGCACATGATATTCTGTCAAACCATCAGTCATCACATGTGCAAAGATGGTAGAGGCATACCCCAGACCTGCACCTGTAGTACGCAGTGAAAGGTGATTCTATTCAGCGGATATGAATATAAATGTACATGACATATTTAAACCTATATTCTGTAAAAATAAAAAACAGAGCTGTAATGAGCTAAAATATTTGAAAAAAAAAAGGTTTGTGGATTAAAGAAAAATAACTAAATATTTTGTTTGAAATGGTAGTACATAAACAATGAAATGTGATTAATTTACCATAAATTATTTTCTTTCACAAGGTTACCTTTGATCATCGGCTGACTTCAAAAAAGGCTTACTCTATATTTTAAAATCTTTTTGAAGCTATCAGAATCAGAAATTTGAAAATATTTTAGAATTTGTCTCTTTAATCAGGCATGCTAAATGTGCTTTTTCTTCCCAAAATATTTTTATTGAGATTTTTAATTTTGTAAATACAATCATGTAACTATCTGAACATGTTTCCTTTGTGGTTATTACATGACTGTTATTATTCTTCTCAACTCAGAGAAGTGAGAACAAGGACAGAAAAAGAGAAGACATAGGAGAGAAAACAAAACAAATCAAACAAAAACAGCTTCTCAAAAACAGGGGTATTCAAGCAGATTGCAAACTGGTTACATGTAAATACACATCTATACAACATGGCACACTGCAGGTTCCGGTAAATCAAAACTCGAACAGTTCTTCTGACAAGTCTAAGTTCTTAATTAAATTAATGAAAGGCCCCCAAATCCTCTCAAAGAGATGCTGTTTGGATTTCCTAATATATGTTATTCTTTCTAGTGGTAAATTAGATGCCATCTGTTTTAACCACTGCATGGCATTAGGTCTGCTGATATTTTTCCAAGCCATAGCAATACATTTTTTTGCAACTAGTGAGCTTATATCTATAAAGGTACATTCCACTTTACTAAAGTTATGCTTCTCAGGGTATAAAGCCAACAAGAACAATTTGGGATCTAGTGAAATTTGTTTTAAGAGAATTTTTTCAATTGTATCTTTCACCTCTGCCCAAAATGCATTGATTTGTCTGCATTCCCACATACAGTGTATTAAAGTCCCTTTAGAATTACACTTTACACAAAAATCTGGTATGTTGTTATTGTATTTATTTAAATGCATGGGTGTAACATAAACGCGCATTAGCCATTTGAATTGTAGAATTCTAAGACGGCTGTTTATGGACATTGTATGAGTTTTAACACAAGCCCTTTCCCAATCCTGTTCACTGATATTTGATGATAAGTCTAAATTCCAGTTTATAAGCTTATTTTTTGAATTCTCTAATGAGTTAGAGATCAGCATATTGTAAAAGTCTGAAATTATGCCCTTTCTTGTTTTAATCCGAGTCATTAATTTTTCAAGAAGTGTAAGGGGAGGCTTGTTAAGATTATTGTAATTTGCTTTAACAAAGCTTCTCAGTTGGAGGAATTTAAAATAATGCTTTTTATCTATCTTGAATTTGGTTTGTAACTCTCCAAATGACAAAAATACATCAGAATTTGATGAGTAAAGGTCGCCAATACTTTTTAAGCCTTGCGATGCCCAAAGTTTGAATGTTCCATCTGCCCTACCTGGAGCAAACAGCTGATTACCCCATATTGGACTAAACTGGGACATGCCGTTTGGCTCCGCGAGGTATTTTCTAACATCCTGCCAGATTTTAATCATGTTTTTCAGAATGGGATTTGCAGCATGTTTCTGTAACTTCTTTAAATTGTCAGAGTACAAGAATAATGGAAGATCCAAACTTAAGTTATGGGACTCCATTTCTACCCAGTGAGGATTATCTTTATCCGCAAAATAGAACATGATAGTTCTTAGTTGTGTGGCCCAATAATAAAGTTTGAAGTTGGGGGATTTTAACCCCCCTCTATCAAATGGCAAATAAAGTAAAGAGAGGCGTAGCCTTGACCTTCCATTGTTCCACATAAAGTCCAAAATACTTTTTTTCAGCCAAGTGAATAATTCGGGAGGAGGCGGCAGAGGGATGCTTTAAATGTGCTTTTTAATCTGTTGTTGAGAACAAAATACTGTTCAGCCTTTGCTTTATCCAAGGGTTTATGACCGCATTTATTTTATAGCTGCATATTTTCTGAGTAATCAGACGTACATGTGCATCCCTCAAACTTGCAGTGCATCATTGTTTGGAAACCACAGCCAAAATTGTTTCAGACAATACACAGATTTTTTTTTATTTTTTTTTAATTCTCACTGGGGATTTAGACCGGTGTAGAGACAGAGCAACGTGTCACTGCTGCAGGGACCTGGGCTGAGACGAATAAAAGTAAATTCATGTGGTCTCAATTGCTCTGGAATCAAAATTTATGTTACTGAAAAACTGCAGCTGAGACTTGCGCACAAAACACAGAATGTTAAATAATATGCGATATAAAAAAATAAAATGAGATCTAACACAATCCGTTGTCTCTTTAATTAGGCATGCTAAAGCATTATGTATTCAAGACAGTGAGGTTGTTGAATTGCGAGTACTGTCACCTCTGCTTAAAGCGAAGATTCACTCCAGCTAGTCTGACTTGCTGTGATGTGAGCTCCCAGAGGAGAGCGTATGAGAAAAAAAATACACTGGTGGGAAAAATAATTTACAACAGACTGGCGTCACTTTCCAAAAACTTCCAAAAGTTTGTAGATCTTGTGAATTCTCTCTCTCTGACAACTCGAAAAGCAAAGAGCAGATGTTGCTTCATCTCTGTCCATCAGCATCTGGCAGCCACCCGGAGTTAACCACAGGTGGATGTGATGGTATCAATATCAGTAAACACGAATACGCAAATGCACGTCCTGCAGTGTTGTCAAAGTCAAAGACCGGTTTGGTTTTAAAATCTCACCAGGATGCCTGACTTAAAAAACAACCAATTAAGACGAAAACCTCAATAAGTTTGTGGCAGGGAAATAATTATGAACGGCTGTTTACTCTGATACCCATGAATAAAATTCAGTGCAATCGGTTGTCCTCAGATGCTCTGTAAAAGCAAAGGTAGTCCACCTTTGTGTAATTTAATCTCAGTTTAAGCAGCTGTTCTGTGAGGTCTCGAATGCTTGTTCAGAAACAAACGGCCTCATTAAGGCCGAGAAATAAAGCAAACAGGTCATGGTACCTCTGAAGGAGCTGCAAAGGTTCAGAGCCAGTTATTAGTCTTACTCACCACAAATCTCGTCTATGTTAGGAGTGCCAAGGGAAAAAAGCTATTGTTAATTCAGTCTCATTTGCAGTTTTCCACAAGAAATGACAAAAGACTACGGAAGAAGATGCTCTGCTCATATTAAACCAAAATTGAGCCTTTTTGTCCGGCAAGCAAAACATTAGGGGGAAAAAACATGCTGCACAGCCAGAGATGTTCTCTCTGTCTTACAACTTTGAGGTGCATCCCTGCTCCAACGCACCTGAGTCAAAAGACTGAATTCCCTCTCCAGCAGTAACTTAGGTCTGCAGAGGTCTGCCATCGATGATCCAGGTGTGTCAGAGAAGGGATGAATCTAAAAGTTGCAGGGGAATTTGGGCACGCCTGGCTTAGACCAAAACACATCCATGTGTTAAAATGACCTAATCAAATCTGAGACCTACATATCGTCTTTCCACCTCGGGATTGAGTACCAAAAGGTCCATGACATAAAATCTCTGTAAAACAGATCAAGCAGTACGTGAACATCTACAAGGAGTATAAATGTGAATGACAGAAGATGATCAGACAGATGGCATGTAAAAAAGTAACTTTGTTATGAGAGCAGTACATTCCTACTGCTCTCGTAATTCCTAGGATGTTTAAATGTGTTAATAAAATATATTATAGTCCATTTAGATAATTTGGCAGTATTTAGTAGGTAAGCTGGGTGTCTTAAAGTAGACGGAGGTAATTGCTCTGCATTAGCATCTGCTGCCGTTTGGCTTAATATCATAGTTTTAAATGAAAGCCAGAAAATGCGTGTTTGATCAACGTTAATATGCAGCTATACTAGGAGTTTACAAAGCTGTCCTAAGCTCCCACAGACAAAAGAGTGTTTGTGAAGTCTGTGTGCAATTACAACTCCGCTGGCTCAGACCAGCCTAATTAAGCACATATCACAATGGAAGATGACAGGGAGCCGAGGAGAAAACAAAGCAAAGGTAGAAGGGACAAAAAAAAGAAAAGCAAGCATCTAAGAGAGAAAAGGAAGCAAATGCAGAGCTACTTTTTTTACATGGTTAGAAAAGTTAGTGCAGTGTTTGACCTTCACTTCTGCATTACTTGACACCGACCTAAACTGTCTCTGACATAAACTGCTTACTTTACATCAAACGTAATGAGAAATGGCAACAGGCAAAGATGGGCTTCCCCTTCGGGAAAACGAGTAGGTGATGGGATTTCCTCTTTGCCAACATCAGATTTGTGTTTATGAGCTGAGTTTGCGAAAGGAATGCAGAGGTATGGCAGGACGATTCAGGCTGGATGTGAATGTCGCAAGTTGACAGATAAAACGACTGCCAACATGTAAATGTGTAAACATGGAAATGAGGGAGGAAGTAGACGGCGACATCGACAGAAGCATAATGCTCTCCGGAACTCCAGTGACCCGTGCTTACAGGCCTTGTCCATGAATGGAGAAATTATGAAACAGTTGTGAATTATTCTACAAGTAAGCTGTCTACCAAAGCTGACTTGGAGTAACTCCAAGAGCAAACTAACGACTCATCCAGGATGTCACAAAAAAACAAGAGAAACACAAGAAGTACTTGCATGCCTCACTTGCCTTGGTTTAGGACTGAGTGAACAAGAAAGAAACTGGACAAAAATGGCCTTAATGGAAGAATTTGAAGGTGAAACTCAAAATAACACAAAGATCTGACTCACCTGTTCAAATTGAAACCCATCTTAATGACCTCCAAGACTATTGGCGGAATATTCCGTGGACTAAGAGACTAGTGGAACGTTATGAAAGCTACAAGTCCCTTATATATGGTGTAACAATAACTTGCCTTTGAGAAATAGAACATTACACCAAAAGTTAAATATGGTGCTTGGAGAGGGACTGGACCGGGCTCCTTTGGTGCTCCATGATCTGGTTAAAATCCCAAAATGGATGGGACCAAGAAATCCGCTCTCTACTAAAAAACCCTGAGGTAGAATCTGTTTGTCACCTCAAGCCCACTTTGGTAATGATCAGAAGAAAACCAGCATGGCTCTCTCTGAATGGCTAAAAAAAAAAGTTTAGGAGCATTCTAGTCAAAGTCCAGAATTTCCTTTGATTAAGACAACATGGCATAACCAATGATCTTTCTAAACTAGGTTGGTTTGGATTTTTATCTCTTAGATGAATTTATTCATCATTTGAAAATGTTCTTTTTTTTGGTATTTGCTTTAAATATCTGATATTCAAATTAGTTTGAATATTGTAAATATTAAGACAGAATAAATCTATAAAGAGGATGGATTTTATGTAACTGTAAGTTCAGTTTAAGACTATGAAAGCCTGCATTCTATCCACATATTAAGTGCACAATATTACAACCTACATTTTACAGCTCAAATGATCTGTTTTGTGTCTTAACCAGTAAGCAATTCAAACTCTCTACCACTTTTCAAAGAAAATCTACAGACAAAAATACACATCCCGTACATTCACAAGGCCGTGACCCATATTCTTTAATCCACTTTCAAGTGGGATGTGAGAAGCTATCATGTTCATTCTCTCTCATTTTCACCACTACTGTGGAACAGAGAATGTGTGTATGGAAAACAGAAACCAGAAATAACACAAGTGTCACATCATTCTTTCATCAAGGCTTGTATTTCAACCCTGTCTTGCATCATCTCAGCTTTGGAGGAAGCTTTGTGACAGAAAATAAGCCTATTCATATGCATAGTGATTACTGTGTGCGTGTGCGTGTGTGTTTGTGTGTAAAACATTAAATAGGTCTTGGTAATAAATCTGATGGCTTGCCACCACTGTATAAATAGAGCCGGGGGATTTGGTCATGTTCAATGTTCCAGTTTCATTACTTCTGGGTGTTCATCGGATCAAATGGGTTAGAACCAAGTTCCTTAACAGTGAGTAGCCAGAGATAAAAGCAAATAGCAGAGCACTGCATGGGTGATATTATTTTGTGCGACATACCTGACCACAGCCTGGACAGTCGTTGCCATTCTCACAGGTTCTGCGTCGGGATTGGATGCCTCCGCCACAGGGCACGTTGCAACGTTCCCAAGCAGACCAGGCCGACCAGTACACATGGGGAGGGCAGGGCAGGTGTTCGTTACAGTACCTTGAGGGGAAGATGGTAAATAACACAAAGGGATGACTTTAGCTCCTTCTGGCTGTCACACTGAGCACAAGATCAAGTTTTTACACGGTGAAGTCGGCCATGAACCTACAGGGGGAAAAAAAGCATAGCCATAACTTAAATCTACAATCAACAGCCTTTCAAAGCACAAAATCAAGAGCAATCAGAAATATGAAATACAAAACCCACACTGAAGTAGTTTGAAAGACCTGGAAATGTCTCTGCCTGTTTGTTGCCTGGTGCAACAAGAGATAACCTCTTTTTCTTTTTAGGTTTAAAGATTTAGATAGTGGGACATCTGGAGAAATATAATTGAGCATCAAGACTTGTGTCAATGTGTGGTTATTTGGCTCTTTGAATAAATTAAATCATACTGTTCTTTTGTTGTTTCGCTTTTTTGGTTTGTTTTGAGGTCACATAATAAATAAATAAATAAATAAATAAATAAAAAACTGACTCCACTGGTAAATTTGGTCAAAAACAGCCTTCGATCTACTCTCAAAACAACGAGATCACAAGATGAGACGATGCACGAGAATGGGTCAACAAAGACAAAAAGCAGTTTTGGGAAAACTGAAAATAAAATGCTTTCATGGATTACAAAACTGTAGTAGCTGTGAGACAATTCAGTCCAGGTTCGACTGTCCCTTATATTTTTTTTTGTTGATCTCATTTTGAATGTCATGCTAATGCAAATTTAAGGGAAACAGCCCTTTTGAACTGACAGGATGGTCTGAAGCTGATGCCAAGCATAGACAATTAGCCACTTGTGACATTCTTGTAGTGTTTAGAAATTGTTCCATCTTATCTGTCACCTTGTCACTTTTATTTCCAACTGGGTTGCCAAACGGCTTTATCAATATCTCTGCAATCGACCACATTCAGTCAGTTCAATCTGCAGTCTCTATTAGCCAAAGTCAATACAGTGCAACCAGATGACGAGTCAAATGAACTAGCTCCTGCTTTATTTCCCTCACTTTAAACATCAGTACGATGCTTATGCCTTTGTTTTAAATGCAATAATTGGAATTGAGAGATTATGCGCTAGTCTTCAATTCAAACAATAAAATGAGGGGTTTTTTTTGCATTCATATTTTGCTTAGAGAGAAGAAATCACAGCAGAGATGAGTAAGGAAACTTCTGCTGCATTGTTATCTCTCATACCACTGCACAGGTAAGTAGCAGTAAATAATGCCTTTAATAACTGTTGCTAGCCATTTGGGTCCTGTAAGCACAAATGCTTTCTGCTCCCCACTCCACATAATTCAGTATTTGTCTGCTTTTCTCCCATGATGGAAAATTAAGTCTCACAAAGACAGGAGATTTCAGGTGAAATAAAAGTGAAGAAAGAAATCTAGGTACAGTATCTCTTAGTTAACAAGAAAAAGCTCATTGAGATTGTACTCCATATTTGTAATTAGTTATTAAATGGAAAGCACAGTGATATAATATCCAATTTTTTTCAAATACTGGAATGTGGAGTTCATCAAGTAATCGTAATCCATCAGAGGGAGAATGGTTGAAGTAATCGGGTGCCTTCAGTCTTGGTTTGAGAAACACTTTTTAAGTTTCAGCTTAGGGACCAATTTTCCAACATGAGTTTTATAAGATAAATTCTCATCAGTCACAATATTTCAATATCTGTACTTTCTGGCAATCTCCATTTCAACCTCTTGAACAGCTGAACAAGCTCTAGCAGGAAGAAACTTCCAGCAGGACCTATCTCAGCTTTAACGTCCATCTGACACGACCAACTGGGGGTTTTGAGAAGACGGAGCAAATGCACAACAAAGAGAAACAGAAGCAGTGATCCAGAAACACTTTCTGTCTGAGTGATCTGACATGACACTGTTGCTGGACCACAGTTTTGTTCCATTTCCTGTAGGTAACCCAGGGTGAACTCAGACTGACTTGCACGCAATTAACAAAAACACAAAATTATGTACTTTAATAAAGAAGAAGCCAATGAAGTTAGAGAAATGCAAGTGTTTCTTTTGCATGCTTTGGAAATCTACTTAAACAACAAGAACAAAACTAATGAAAATGCAAATGCAAGGAACTGAATTTATCAAACTGAAAATGACTAAAATAAACTGTGGAAAATGTGTGGTTTTTATGGGGTTAGGGTTAGGACTCGTTTGATGTCCTCTAATGAGTTTTATAAAAGCTTCTAATAATCTTTCGTGTTTAAAGGCAAACACATGTGTCGTCATGAACAATGATATATCGGGGGTTGTTGCTGAAAATTGCTGCCTACTGCTTTTGGTGATGCAAATAGCATTATTTGCTTCACCAAATAATGCTTGGTGAAGCAAATAATAGATGGGGATAAAGTCCAGGACAGAAGCTATAATGCATAAGCAAACTAAACCCAGACATAAAGTGCTTAAAATTTCCATCATGAAACAATGACCATGTCTGATGACTGATCCAAAACACCATATATGGCACTGTGAATAGTTTTCTAGAAACTTGTTCATAAAACCTCTGAGAGGTTTATGTGCATTGTAACAAATACAAATTGGATTTAATTTAATTTAGATTTAGTACCTCCATTAAGCTCTCCATCCCTAATTCTGAGTATTAGTTATTATAGGAACTTGTTCTGTACAACGTACTTTTTAAAAAGTACGTGGTACTTTTAAAAAAGTACAACGTAAAAGTACCAACAAAAATCAAAGAATTCTGTTCCTGAATTCTTTGATTTCAGGAACAGAAATCAAAGAATTCTGAATCAAAGAATTCTGATTCTTTGATTCAGAATTCTGAATCAAATTCTGAATCAAAGAATTTGATTCAGAATCAAATTCTGAATCAGAATTCAGAATTTGATTCTGAATTTGATTCTGAATCAGAATTCAGAATTTGATTCTGAATTCAAATTCAGAATCAAAATCAGTCAAATATCCTGACTGGAGTCAAATATCCAGTCAGGATATTTGACTGACTACCAGTCAGGATATTTGACTCCTGACTGGTAGTCAGGAGTCAAATATCCTCCTGACTACCAGGAAAAAAAAATTGTCCAATCACCATTGTTTTTTATTTATCCCACAGTCTTTTTAAGGTAATAAAAGGTTTTATACACTTTGTCTCTTCCCATAAAATGTGTTATTACTGATAAACACCATTTTTGTGAATTAGAAAAAGGTACGTACAAAAGTCTCGCCCCTTCACATGTGGTATTATTGAAAAGCCCTAAATGTCCTCTCCAGATACCAAAAGGAATTAATTCAGTAGAATGCAGGGGGTGGGAGACATTCTAGTTTAGAAATGTCCTCTATAGAGGACAAAAATGAACTACTGGTAGTCAGGAGGATATTTGCTAAAATGACAAACCTTTGATTAACATGCAACACAGAGATAGTATGAATTCAAATTGCCTTTTTAGTTAACTAGTCCTGTCCAGAAATGTTCAAGTCAAGTCAGGCTTGGTGAGCTCATTTGAGCAACTCAAAATTTGATTTAAATACATTTAAACATCAAACATGTCATTTGATGACTGTAAGGAGGTCTTGGGGCACAAACCTAAATTATCAGATTTAAATGAGTTTGGGGAAGGTGAATCAGGATATGAAGGTTAATCGAACCCTTTCAACGTTCAATTATGTTTTCAAGTAGTTCAGTTGTAAGACGAAATTGTTTTTTTTTGTTTTCACCGTTGCAAGGTAATGCAGACGGCGTTTACCGTCTGCCTTACACTGGGTTGTGAACTGTTTCAGTGAAAGTTTAAAGTTATTGCATGAAGACTGAAACAGATTTACAACGTCTGCAAGGATTAGACCGTGAGATGTCCAAATCAGATAACCTTTTCTTTATTACAACAACTTAAGATCTGGTTCAAGAACAACAAGAGTTCAAGCTGCTTGTCTTTAATGTTGACAATACAGACACAACTCTTTTTGCTTTACAAGCATCTCCTAAATGGAGAGACATTGCTGAGGAGAGGGATGTCGGAGTGTTCTTGCTGAGCTTGCTACCTGCCCTACCCAATATCAGATAAGATGAACAGAATGGATGAATTTTACTGCTTCTACTTGGAAATGGTCTTCGTGTGAAATAAACTGCTAGATTTAGAAGTCTAATACAATGATGTTATTGCCACACTTCAATCCTTGTCAATCGACTAGAGAAGCTAGAAAAAAAAGGACTAAAAATACAATCTTCAGATGAGTGAAGTTTGCCTCTGATGCAGACTGCAGGAAACACTTCATTGTCTACGCCTGAGAGTGTGAGTGAATCAAACCACCAAGAACACGGTCTTTTGCATTCGCCTGTGACAATGTTGTCTAAGAAGTACAGCTAAGGAAAATTATATCTCAAATCTTAATGAATATTTGCATAATTCATTGACATAGGCTAATAAAAGCCCAGGAGACACATGCATCATCTCTTATTACAATGTTTTACAAGGCAGTATTACAGCAATGTCTAAAATACTTGAATTGCTTAATTCTCATTATAAATTAACTACAGAAAATTGCAAGGCTTGTTAGAACCATTTTGCAGCTTTTACATCGACTACAAATCTGCTTTTATATATTTTTTTCCTTCATGTTTTGACAGATGACTGGCTCTTTTTTTTTTTTTTTTTACAAAAACAGAGCCTTTTTGTGCTAGAAACAAGGTTTAAATTCATACCATTTCCTCCTCAGACTCAATTAAGCTGTACTTTTCAGCCGCAGTATTCCCAAAACGTCACCATTATTCACAGCAGCTCAAAGACCTCGTTCTTTACTCTCTGGATATAAAAAAATATATATAAAAAATCCTTGCTGCTTTTCACTTTTACCAATCTTTGCTGTGCCAATGAGCCAATATGTTTGGGAGTAAGAGAGTGGCAAAGTGAGGACAAGGTAATGAAAGGCTGTCCAGTATGCAGTCAGATCCACGTACATGCTGAAAGGCTTTCATGTGGACAAAATACCCCTACAGGAACGCAACACAATAATAAAATACAAAAACATCAGCAATCAATGCAGCGGAGATTATCTCGAGCTTCAAAATGATCCTCACACACTCACTAATCACACAAGTGAGTGGCTTTGCGCCATCTTGTCTTATCCGTTTTCTTCTCCTCTAAAACACACAGGGCTGATCAGAGTAAAACGAGGCTAATTACCCGGTACGGGCTGAGTAAGCAGCGTGGACGCTGTCAGTGTGCTGAGGGAAAAGCCAACAGTAGGTTCATAAACGCAGGCATTAACCATCCAGATTTAAGCCCGCAGCGCTGCCGTGTGGGCTCAGTTTCATAGCATTTGCTGTAACTTTAAAGGATTTGGCTGCTGCAAACAATCAAGACTGAACTTATTGGATGCTTGTTGGGTCAATGACAATAAAATGGAGCTGTAAAAAGGAGGTTTATTTGTCCCCCTCCGCATTTTTCTTTTGTGTTTGTCATTGTTTAGTATATTTGTCCATGTATGGACATATGGCATGGGCATTTATCTGAATGAGGCACTTGAGGCAACAATGCGAGAACAAAGTGCGAAGTGAGCCGTCGGATGTCTCTGATGGAAACCCGGTGCAGAAAAAGGATTTTCACAACTGTTTTTAGTGAAAAAAAAAAAAAAAGTCTGACACGGAGCCAGTCTCTCATGGCATTCAAGCCGGTGCTTTTTTAACTTCACCTATTTTATACATGGCTTACTTCAAACAACAGCTGGTGGTGGAAGATTTCAGACATGGTAACAAAGGCAAAACAAATGTTTTTTTTTTTGTTTGTTTTTTTTCCAACTGGATGCATAAATGTGAGCACAAGTTAATTTACATATCCCCGTGTTGCCCTTTTAAACCCATATGCCTGCACCTAGTGAAGATGGATGTTGTTACTTTTAAATTACCTGAATGCTGCCTTATTCATTAAGATGTCACATCTCTTCCTGTGATAGAAGCAGAAAGAAGCAGCGGAGCTACCTTGCAGTACAATTAAAATGTTTAAAGGTTACGTTTTAAACAAAAGGTTAGGTGGATGCACTAACAAAGAAACTAATACTAATAGTTTAATAAAAAAGCCAATACCAATGGCATGATATTGCATATTTGCTCTTTGTTTTATTGGCTTAGAAATACACTGGATTGGGTAAATATTGCTCTAGTGTCGCCTTCTACTATGATATTCTATCAGTGCAGGCCTGAATATCGCAACTCTAAGAGGTCATATGTAGAGGAGACATGTCCCATTGCTACTGAAGCAGTGAAAGAGCAATCGTTGCATACTATGCTATGGTGGTAGCTCTGTTTGCATTTACAAACATTCACTCACTCTGCATGTTGAACGCTCAAATCAGCTCCAACTGACCGACGCCTAAACTATTTTTTTTAATTCATCTACTGCTGTTAATACTAATTGACCATTTGATGCTACTAATAGTGTTCAGGGATAGTGAACTTTGATGGAAACGTTGGTGCAAATACAACGGACGGCGTCTCAACACAGTAAAATGTTGTGAATTTTCCACCTTTCAGCCCAGTAAACTTGTATACACTATACAAGAGAATGGAGGGAACACACATAGCAACAAACATAACAATAAAAATGGCTGGAATTCTTTTTTAAAATTTTTTTATTTACTTCAATTCTTTAAGCTTAGACCCGCACAAAACCAGATTTTAAACAGGTCAACATACATAGCAAGATAAGACACAGTGTTAACGGGGCTTATGTTTTTACTCTTTTCTGCCATCCATCTTTTTCTGCCATCTTTTCTGCCATCTGCTTATTTGATTTATCATGTTTAGTATCATTTATGAGCTTTCCTAACAAACTTGGAAAAAAAAAATGCTCCTAATGTCTTTTGCTAGACCTGAATACCTACTGGCCTCTTTAAGGCCAGTAAGTATTCTGGCCTTAAATGAATACCTATGATTTCTACTGTTTGAACATAGAAATCATTTAACCACTGATTTAAATTAATTTGAAGTAAATAAATAAATAAAAAAATATAAATAAGAGAAAGAACAAACTAACAGACTATAACAGCTGATCTTTCAATTTTCAAACTGATTTAAATTTTTAAATTTAAAGAATCCTGTAGACATCCCCTTCCAGTAACTAGCGTAAAACCTCTCTGCCTTGTTTCAAATAAATGAACAGAGTGACTACTGAGCCTGAGTATTGGAGATGACACAAACGGGATTAAAACTGAGGAAAAAAATGGGATGGTAAAATCGGCTTCTCTTCTGCGGCGGTTTTTAGAGCCAGTCAGCTGTTTTTTTTTTTTTTTCCTGTTGTATTTTTTTCAGTATCTGGGCCGTGGCGGTCACTCTGTGTAATATTTTTTTTCACGGCTCCAGAAGGCGAAGTGTATTACTCAAAGACTGCTCCTTCTGGAGCTGCAGCTGGCCAGAAAAAAAGGTGTGAGGTTGCACAAGAAAGAAGAGGAAAAGAAAGTAAACAAAAAGAAAAAGGTAATTAAAAGATCTTAAAGTCCATCTCTAATTACCCATCATGCGAAATCCACTTTCTGTTATCATGGCAATGGTTTATATATATCTATTGTTCCTTTTCCTGTACCAGCAGATCTGTAGTTATTTGCACTTTTTCTGTCTACAGTTTTGTTTCGCAGCAAAGTGATTAAGAAAATCCACACTGATATTTTTGTGTAAAATCCATGAACATAAAGGAAAACAAATAAATCTACTTATACAACTGGCTTTAAGATTTATGTGAAGTATTATGAATATTCTGTGTTCAAATACAGCAGAAGCTTTCAAAGCTTTTTCTGAGTTCTTTCTCAAGTTTAGCCAACTGATGAAAACTTCTTGACAGCCAGAACAACCAGAAGTAAAAAAAAGGGCATTGACCTTTTCTAGCTGTGTTGCTTTGTGTGCGTCTCCTTGTGCTTCTTCACCTGCTTTCCGCTTCATTTTTTTTGTAACTTGAAAAGGTGCTTGGAAACCATGCAAGCATCTTTAAAGAAAAGGGTGACTATTTTCCACCAAAACTTTAAGATATGGAATGGTTTGTGTCTGAAAACCAGATAATTACCCAAGCAAAGTCCTCCCCTGCACCTTCTCTAATTGGCTGTCAAAGAGTTGAACAAAAGAAAGGGCACAAAGGACGAAGAAAAGGGAAAAGTTGCAACCGAATACAGGCTCCCTTACTACTGGTTACACAGAGTTGGGGACTGCTGCTGTTTGTTCGATCTTTTTCCACAAACCTCACCTTTGTTCAACACGTATGCACTTTAATCAGCACACAATGATGAAAATACAATGCTGTACGTCTACAATCTTATAATCTCACTCTGATTTTCTTCTGACACCAGACCTTGTAGTGGTCAGTTTCATGTGGTTTGGATGGAATAGTTATGATAAGATTTATTTGGCCTATTTATGTGGGAATGAGCAAAAAAGAGAGAAAAAACGTTTTTTTTTTAATATCAAGATTTCAATGTTAACCCTTTAGCTGTCATGATCATGACACGGGTGTGCTGATGGATCGACCCATTGACTTCTGTAAGGATTTTGAGGGTGACAGATAAAAGGGTTAATACCTTACATTAAATCCTTGCAACATATGATGTCTTGTTCTAGACAGAAAATGAAGAAACTAAAGTCTGGAGACCGCAAGCCTCATCGAGGCAAACGGTATCTGCAGTTTTTTAAAACTTTTGCGTGTTACTGTAGAAGAGGATTCCGCTTCTTACCTTTCCTCACGATTCTGGCCAACACACACTCTCCCACCGTGGCGAGGCGTTGGGTTGCTGCAGGAGCGTTGACGCACCTGGAAGCCGATGCCACAACTGGTGCTGCAAGGGGACCAGGAAGTCCAAGGAGTCCAAGCTCCATTTCTATGACGATACGAAACGTAACATTAGACTCGGACATTCGCCAGAGAGACAAATCAAATACCAGTTTCTTAAGTTTATTCGGCCTTGGTACAGTATTACTAACTTGAAGAATAATGAATATGACTTGAACTTTCTGACTCAAACACAGTAGTGAGTAAAACTATAGCTATACAACCACTCTCACATACAAATGTCAATGTCTTACAGAAGAAAAGATAAAATACACAATGATGTTTCATACATAAAACAGAATCACAAAACTCAAAGCAGTATTGAAGGTCCTTGGGAAAAAAATGTCTTCAGTTCTTTTCTAGAAATATCGCCCTATATGTGTAATCTAGGTGCCAGCAATTAGATAATTCAGTCGTCCTCTTGAGTCCTAAAGACGGTGTGATGGGCTGTAAAAGATTCTGATTAGATGACCTCAGGTCAGTCAAGCAAGCTTCCATCTAAAGCTCTAAAGGTAAGATCCAGTTTTTTTTAACATTTTTTATATGGATTCTAAAACTGCCTGGTAGCCACTGAAATCAAAAGTTACAAATTATTTTGTTCTTCTATTTAAGAGAACTCTAATAGTCCCAGCAGAGTTTCAAAGATGCCCTCTCTCATTTAAAACAAACATTCCTTAAAAGAATAAAAAACCTGTCTAATTATGTTTGAGGTACAAGTTCCAGGTACAAAGCTCATTTAGATATGACAAAAAAGAGACTATTTCTATGAGAATCTTAAAGAACCGAGTGGTTGTTGTTAGGCCACCGTCTGGTGCAACACCTGAAATTTCGGCTTTATTGGATTTTAGCTGTGACTGTGACTCAACCTCTTCTTAATGAAGGTAAAGAAGTTCATTAAAGAGGGTTCAAATGAGTATTAATTCTTCAGAAGCAGGTGAAATTATCACATGACTGGAAATGTGGAGCTGTTTCACTGGAAGCAGTTGCAAATGTTATTTTTCTCCATGCACGAGGCAAGTTGGAAAGCATCAGTTTCTCTAAACTCAGTATTTAACTCGAGAGTGTTAAACCTTTAATGAGGAAGTGTGAAAAAGCTCCGATGTTCAATCAACACTCAAAGTAACAGAATGAAAATGTCACAAAAAAAAAAAAAAAAAAAAAATCATTTGCAGGGTGTTGATCTCTAATGACTGGGTGTGAGGATGCAGGGAGTATATCTGTTAATTTCTTTTTGCTTTACAATATTCAAAAATAATAAAGAAGAACAGCATCAGAATAATATACCGGGAACAGTTGGCGACTTCAACGCTGATCCCGTAGCACTTCTGGCCGCCACACTGAGGGGCAGGGTTATCGCAGGCTCTCGTCCGACACAAACAAGCCCCTGAGCTGCCTCCGTCATTGTGGGTGCAGGTGGACCAGCCAGACCAGGCACCAAAGCCCCCATCGACTGTAATGTTACGGACCTGTTAGTGACAAACAGGACCAAAAATAAAACACTTTGAATGTCATGTATTTTTGTTTTTTGTTTTGTTTTTTCTCAGAAATGGGTCATTGCATCAGTGTGGCTTTCAGGAATATGCTGCTCTGGGAGATCATCGGTACAGAAGGGTGGAAACAAAAATCAATTTTCCTCAAATAGATGTAAAAAAAAAAAAAAAAAAAAATCCATTACATCGTCTGCTGCATGTCAAAAAATTGAGCAGTTGTCTGCTATAACCATGAAGTAAGACAGAATCTGCTGCATGATATAATGGAATTCCAAAACAGAAAAAGAGAGACTCTGAATATGCACATTCATAAAACACCAATACATACATGGAAACAAAATGGGGCCTCGTCAACAAATACAGGAAGCAAAAACAGAATCAAACAGGAAAGATCAGATATTAGAAGAGCAAAAATCACAAGTGTGATGACCTAGTTGTAAGGGCCAATCGACAGATTCAGCACTGAGGATGCTATGAGCCCAGGGTTGGTGCAACATTTCGGGATAATTTCAAAATGCAAAAAGCATCATCACACCAGAGGAAGAGAACGCGATCATCATCTGTTTGGCAGAAGCAAAACAACGCCTGGCCTCTGCTCTTATTGGTAATTGAATTTTGCCGTGTGCCTAAATGAGAAACGCTTGGACCGGGCACACAACATCTGCAACAATGGGCAGCCAAGGAAGCAAACGGCTACACAGATGCAGCCAATAAAGCCAATATTGCAGCATCATTCAGGCTGAGGGTGTGAGTGATTTGGTAGCTGTGTATTGTCTACTGAATTATTTACTTAAGGTTGTACAAGATGCAATATTCAATAACCGATCCAACACTGCGTGGCTTTTATAAGGAAAGTAATCATAATTTGCTTTAATGCTTATATGTCAGAAGAGGAATAACGGAGTCTAGATATTATCTCAAATGTAAATCCATAGCAGATTCCAGTGGCAAAAGAGAGGCCTATTTTATTTTTCACAAAGTTTAACATCACACATGCAGAATAGGAGATATGGCAAGAGTTCAAAAAGCTGTGAGGGATGTCCATTTTACTTGAATCAAAATATTAATCTAGGACTAAAACCTCCTCGACGGGCCAACAGCAAAACTGCTTTCTTTTAAAAGTAAAACATCTTTCACCACAGATATAAGACTGCAATGCCAGATGGCACTTGTGAATTCGTTGGTGAAGCACATCTCCTATCTCTGCCTACACAACACTTCTCAGTATGCAAAACCTTGGCTGGCTTTTAACTTTAGACCACCACTTTGCAGAAGTATGCAGCCGAATAGACACCAAGCCAGTTATATAAACCTTTGCACACCGTTAATGGATTCATAGGGTGTGCAAGTGTGATGGTGATTAAAGAAATGCTCTATTTCTGTTTTTGTTTTTTTTCTCTTTCACATCTTGCCGAGTTATTTTAAACAGCTATATTTCTTTTTCTTGTCTGGACTTCAGTCTCTTCATAATACGTCTATTTCTTGTTCTCGGCGTTACATTTTAGAAATAATGGAGCAGTGCTGTATTCATCTGTTAGTGTTAAAGTGTCAACTCGGATGATTGACATTTACAGGTAGTCCCCCCCCCCCCCCGAGAATACACTAAAGGGACTTTTTATCGCTTCTGCTTAGGGATTCTTTTGGTTTACCAGGATTACGTAGCTGATGAGAGAGAGGTGCAAATTTTAGTAACTCTTAGCCTGGTAAAAAACCAGCCGCTGGTTCTGCAATTAGATTTAAACACAGTGTCTGAGGAGGTGTGTGAAGTCTGGGTTGTAGTTCTTTTTTTTTTGCCATCTCATTGCAGTTCAGCATGACCTCGGATGAACTGACTAACACATCAATTTCTGGGAAGACTGGTAACTGTATCACATGTTTTCCACTTGAGAATAATCTTCCTCTCTGGTGAGTGACAGACTTCAAGTAGTGCTTTTAAATCTTCCCAGATTGACAAGCAGTGAAAATTACTTTCCTTGGGTCTGTTGATGGCTTTGGTGGTTTGCCAACAATCATGTGTGCTCCATCCCGGCAAAGTGTAAAACGTCTTGTTTTGGACATGTGCAAAACAACACATTTAATTTGTTTGTTCTTAGTTTTAATTGGACTATACATCTTCAAAGTACAAAGTTACCACTGTTTTTCTATTTTGTGTGATCCTAAGTATAGGAAAAGAAAAAATCAATACAATAGTAGGATATGGCTGGCTGCATTTTGTTTGCCGACGGTGCAAGTAAAGAACAGCTTAAAAAAAGTAGGTTATGATTTTCTTTTCTGATGCTTTTCTATAGATGACTAGAATGGTATTAAGAATAATTCTTGTAGAGAGGACGCCGAGGATTGTTTGTGCTTACGATTTATGCTAAGATAAGCATATAGCGTCTAGAGTCAAGCTACATATTTAATAAGCCAACATGAGCGGTATCAGTTCCCCTGTCCGTATTCCATCCAATAAATCATATTACAGAAAGATAAAGTGTTTTAAATAATGAAAAACATACAGCAGAGTTTATGTTTTCTATTTGTTTTACAGCCTTTATTTAAACATAGCAGTTTATGCAAAGATTATTTATCTCCAAGAATAAAGGATTTTTCCTCAGAGGCTTGAGAGTCAAATATTCATCTGAAGCTCCGATGTGCTTTGCTTGTCAATAAGGTCCACATGAAAGATAAAGGGAGTTAATAACTCTCAAACAGAAAAAAAGTATGATAGACTGTAATATGGCCATAAAGGAAGAGAGTGAAATGTTGCTGCAAGCTTCTGCATAGATAATTCACTTCAACTAGAACAGAACACAAGCCTATAATGTGTCCATCTATTCATCCAATTTTTTGTACCTGCTAATCTTCGCAAGGTCATGGGTGAGCTAGTTCCAATCTCCAGTGATCACTGGGCGTGAGACGGGGTACATGTTTTTCACAGGTCAACATAGATGCATGCAGGACACACACTCATGCAACACACACACACACACACACACGTCCACGCACACACAGTCCCACCTGAGGTTGGCTTTGAATTGACATCTGAAGGGTGGGGGGAAAACTCAGAGGAGACAACCCAAACATGGATGACAACTTAATGCTAACAACTGAAGCTATTGATAAAGCTATTGTTGTAATTATTATTATTTTTTTTTTAATGTGAACTACTCTTTGTTCAGCGCTTTAGTGTTTTCTTATTGGTCTTGTGATAATCAAGATCACTGGACATAAAGGAAGGTCACTGTCCCAGTCTGATTTTTTTAAAGCTGTTTTCTCATAACGGCATCTTCATCTCGGAGTGGTCTTTCAGCCCATGACGATACTGGACTCGTTGCGGTGTGAATAGTGATGCTCTCTTACAAGCGTTATTTGGTTGGCTCTCACGTTTTGCATGAAAACATATCCTACAGTTTATCGTGACATGATCTAGAGTTTTACAAACTCACTAAAGCTCCAGTAGGGAATTGCAAGAAAACTCAGGACCTACCCATACAAGTCCCTCTCCTTGCTCTCTGCTGTGTTGCTGCTCTCAGAGTAAGAAGAAATGCTATGTGTCTTTTTAAACAGCATACATAAATATCAAGTTTCAACTGCATGTAAATTTAAGTGCTGCAACACAATATAACCACGTAGATGCGACAGGACAGGATATCTTTGCTAAAGAATATTTAAACTAAGCATTCCCCATCCCTCTGCATGCTTCATCATCTATCACTGCGAGACACATTTTTATTAAAGGATGAATTTGATCAGCAGATAATGGAAACTTCTAGTTATTGTACAATAGCAAAGCCAGCTTGTCTTTGCTTTGCTCTAAAGGACTAATGTGCAAATCCGTTGACATTTCAGTTAGGATTTATGCAGAAATACGGGAATTACAAAGTGCGTTATGCCGTATTATATGCAAAGATCATAGGGCAGACTCATACTCACTGGACATTTTGTGATGCTCTGCTCCCACTGGCTCATTCTGACACTTTCCTCCAGGGTGGTGCATTTTTTCAGCAACAAATCCCAGCCACAATACGGGTCCCTGGCTCCTACGCAGGCTCTAAAGGGTAGGAATACAATGGCCCTATTAGAGAGGTTTTGTGAGTCTGTTGTGTCACACAGATGCCTGTGCCTTGGAATGGCATGGATTCAGCTAGACAGAGGGAGACAATTGAGGGAGGTAATAAGTGGTGGTTTCAATGTCTTATTAAAATATAAGAGGCAGCAGAGATTGGCTGGTAGCAGAAAATATAATTGAACATGTCAGAGGAGAGAAAACAGACAGAAAAAAGAAAGTAACAGAACAAATGAAAGCACTACTAAAGCAAGGGGAAAAAATATGTAGAATTGCCCCGGAATGTAGAACATGATCATGCATTGGGTCCAACATCATAAAATTCTTCCTTAATGTAGTGCGCCGACTACATTTTCAACATCAGCTCAGACAATATTCAATGTGAGGATATTTTGGTATATGTATATATTGTGGCATATGTCTTTTTCAGAAACTGCAGCACATGGTTTGTTGAGAGTAATAAAGCTACTCTTTTCATATAAAGACAAGGCCGTGGTGACAGTGCAGTGACATATCTTTCGGCCGCAGGCGTCAACGTTGCATGACATGCCCCGGTGGAAACAGTGATTTTTTTTTTTTTTCTGAGAGGTTTCATAACAAAGAGACAGAATATAGTCACAATCTAGAATGAATGAGTAAGAAACAAGTGATTCGCATGCTTTAGTATCCATCCCAGTGACAGCTCTAAAAAAGAGAAAGGGCTGGTGCTTCTGTGTGAAAATGATGGTGCTGTATTACTATGGGGCTGGGGAAGTGTTTGGGCCAATATGAGAGATGACAGACACAATTCTGCTTCTTGGAAAATCAAAGTCATACACAGCATAAGTAAGAAGGTGTAAAGTGTATACTGCACAGTGCAAGGACAGTACAAGGGCATACTTTTCACGTGATTGGCATTTCTCAAAGTCCTTTTTCATAGGTAATCTTTAAATCATCTCAGCAACAACTTGGGTATTTTTTAGCTGCGGGCCATGATTGTCAATATGATCTGAAATAGATGCCTAAATTATATATAATTTGTGTCTAGTTGCGTCTGTAAATAAGGAACATGAGGTTCACATTGTGTGGTATTGCTCCACAAGAAATAAAAAAGATGCAAGATATGCCACTCTATAAATACAAGGTGATGGTATTACCGAATGACACCAGATGAAAGAACTGAAAGAAAAAAATAAGCACATCAGGGCCTATCTTCTGGAGGGAATTGGGGTCTTCCAAATTATGTATCCACACAACAAAAGCACAAAAAGGCATCATTCCAACATTTCAAGCCTGTCTCTAAAAGTATTGTCAAAAATAAAACGTAGCTATTAGCAACTGATGTGTGTCCTTGGTGAAGTTTCTTTCATCCGTTTTGTTTGTTATAACTTTTTCAGCCTTCGTATAAAAAGAGAAATAGTGAATGTGATGAAGTGACTGCCTTATTTATTGCAGAGCAACAGCTGTAATATGACGCATTAAGGCTGCGGTGTGCAACGGCAACGGTGCAACGGAATAATGAAGGTGCAATTTGTCAGCGCAACGGTATGTGGGATTCAAATCTTGATGTGAATCCTATGATTGGCTTTTACACCCGAGTTTGGCTGTCTTTATTCAGAGATGTGGCAAGACAGACAGAAACCGAAAATATCTGATTAAACCTCAGAACTCTGCACGAGGCAGAAAGCACATGGTTTTTGCGCAATGGGTCAATCAGCTGGGGAGGCAGTCAGAGGACAGCCACGAGCACCTCCAGTGGATCAGACAAAGCTGATTTGCAGGATTTAAAGTTTTAGCTCAGGCCTGGTGCTCTCAGATAAAAACCATCTTATGAAAAAGAAAACAAAATACGGCTCGAAAACTTTGTTTGCACATTTGCCTTTGACAGCTCCCATTGAGATTAATAGTGTTTTCTTTGTTCACGGACTCACTCTCTGCTCTTGTGGTAGCTGCATCTCTTGAGGGGTAGCTTGATGACCTGGTCCCTGAAGCCCACGTAAAGCTCGCTGCGGCTGTGCAGGATCAGCAGGCTCCGTATCGGCTGCCTCTTCCTGGGCGGGAACAACTCGATCTCCTCCAATAGGCAGCTCCCCGTGGACTGGTTGAGAGGAGACAGCACTTTTCTGATAGTGCCATAATCTGGAAGGGAAAGTGGGGAGAAGAGAGGATTATGTCACAAAGAGGAAAGAGGGGCCGATAATCCACAAGAGAAAAGGTAAAGCAATGGGGGAAAGAGCAAAAGGAAGGGCAGGATAAGAATAACAGAGGGTTTGAAGAGGAAAACCAACAAATAATCTATGCTGAATGGGAAGAACTACACTCAAGCACTGTGAACTACTGAACAATCGCTTCCTGAAGAAGGCTGTGGAAAGAGGAATAAAAGAGAAATGGGGCTAGATTTACAAAGCCTGGTTAAAGCATCAATATGCAGCACTGCAGACATAACGGAAGAGTTGATGAGGCACCTGAATGCATGATTTCTGGCCTACTTTTTCTTAAGGGAATATTCTAAGGGATGAAGCTGCTTTGTAGCTATAAAAGAGAGCGGAACGTGTTGAAAAGTGTGGAAATCTGTGTCACCATGAGTGTATTCTGACCTTTAATTTTGTAAGGTAGGCCCAGTGAGACACACTTTGAGGCAAATTTTCTTTTGGGAGAGCTAAAACAAACATAATCCATTATACTTGCAGTCCCCTGGGCGAGCCAAAGGTAATTAGGTGTACAGTGGAGGTTTAGGGAGAAGGGCAAAATGCTAATAGGTAACTTAAAGGCATGAAATGTAAAAGTTAAGTTTTGCCCCAAGCAGTGTGGTCAGTAATGCTGCAGCAACTTGAGGTGATACATACAATAAGAGTCTTGAACCTTTCAGAATTAAAACCAGATGTACTGTTTGTTGTTTTTTTTGTTAAACTTCTATATTTCATTGGGATTTTATGTGATAGAACAACACAAAACAGTGGCAGTTCTGGTCTTCATAGAGTAACAAAAAGAAAACCAGTGTTGAAAAGATAACATGCAACCAGAGCTACGCTAAAAAAAGATTAGATCGCAGCATATCAATGTGCTATGCATGAATGAGCCTAAGTCCAGACAAATCCATAAACATTTCATCCAATTTCAATATTTTGCAAAGAAAAATGAACACAAATTTGATTCTCACAGCTGATACGCCAAAAAAACTTGCAACTGCAATTGTAGCATGAAGGGATTTTGCAAAATGTTGATCCAGAAGGCTTAACACAAAGGCATTCACTATTTACACATTTAGTTGCGTAAAAATCTTCCTTCTGCTTCACAGTGATTTATTTGATTTTATTTTGTTCAACCACCTTAAATTCCCAATGAGACATGTTGAAGTTTGCGATTGGATTATGAAAAAAAATTGTTAAAGGAGCGTAAATATTTTTACAAGACAATGCAAGTGAAATTCAACTTAGAACTTGATTTGTTAAAGTACATTTGCTAAGTTGTATTTTTTTTTACTTTAGCAGCTTGTAACTATGATTACAAAGTTGTGTGCAGAACTTCATTTATGACCCTTCTATTAAACCAATTTAAATTAGTTTTGTTTTTAAATAAATTGCTACACTATCATGGTTCTTATTTCCTATTTTTTTAATAACTTTTCTTTGTGTGGCAGAATAAAGCGGCTCTTTCTGAAGCCTAAAATATCTCATAATGTCCCATTATCTAATTTGGCATGTATTAAAGTGCTGCTGTGTGCGTTTGGAGGCGTGCACTTCAACGTTTCAGATTCTTTATTCCATCAAATCTACCACTGAGAAAGAAAAATGACCAGCAGGAAACACTAAGGAGGCTGAATAACAGCTTCACCGCTCTGCTCAGCAAGCTGCACGTTTGTTTGAAAGAGCCTCACACTTCGACATCTTTGAACTCCCGGCTGGAGCTATTAGATTTCCCCACAATGGCCCCAATCAGTGGGGTGCGTTTAGGCGTTAATAACAGCGTGTGATTAGGTACAGTATGAGTGCAAGCCAATGGCCCTGGCAGTGGTTCAGATGTTTTCATTAGTGTCTGGTTAGTGTCTGGGGAACTTGCAGTGTGGGCAGCTCTGGTTCAGTGCTGCATTGATCACAGTAGCATGCAAACAATGAGAGGGGAGTTTTTGAGGGAGATGCCAAGCAAGGAGGAAGTGAACTGGAACAGATTGCAAGTGTGTGTGTGTGTGTGTGAGAGAGAGTGACTGTACATATGCGTGTATCATATACGACATGTGAAATATCCTAAAATAACACAGACCCTTTAACAGGAGGATCATGCTGCCATTTCCCAGTGGGCTTTTTTTTGGTACATTAGTAGAGCAAAGTGGGTCACTGCATTCAAAATTCTGTTCAGCACACCTGTTTGTCGCCCATGCTACATTACAGCAACTCATCAAATAATAACAGGTAACTGGAGACCTTTTGTTGCCAAGTCTAACATCATCGCAGTATCACACCAGTTTGGATCAAACAATGTACTGATAAGCAGATGGTGCCAACCGTACACACTGGACAGAGTAAATGTGTAATGACCGCACATGTGTCATTTGTCTCCCTCTAGACATGACTATTGGCTGTTTTATGGTGCAATACAAAAGAGCGATTACATTTTCATGAAAAAATGCTTCTTCTGTCATCTATATGTGTGACTGCATGAGGCTTTGTAGCATATGTGGAACATGTGTAGGTAAAAGGTCATGAAGCTCATGTTAAAGAAGACGCTTTGATGTCTTGATGATGTTGATACAGATTGACTGGTATTGTTCTGCTTCTTACGAGACACTTCTTTCATGTGCAGAGTGCATTTCAAGGCCTTCGAGCTCGGAGGCCTTATTTTATTTTTTTTAGAACCATCAACATTCACAGCAATAAAAGTAAAGATGAATAAAACATTGAAGCAATGTGTGCATTAAAGTAATTTATCAGGTCTCAGTCCTGAGGACTACCAAAAGTAAGTAATTATACAGCTAGTTTGTCCACAATTTTAGTTTTTTTTTTTTAAATATCTCCAAATTAGTCAAGCTGGATGTCTATGAATATAAATTTTGAAGTTTTGCCCCAGTTTCTTCTTTCAATCTAAAAAAAATATTCATAGCTCTTATTGCATGTATAGGTAGAAGTGATTACAATCCAGTCATTTTTGCCTTTCCTTCAATAACATAAATTTGTGTAGAGCCACAAAATGTGCATTGCCCCTCAAAAAACGTTTGGTTATTTCATTTCACGAATATTTAGTGCAAAGAATTTTGCTTGCATTTCTATTTTTTGATTTAGTATGAACGTCAAACATCAACAGGAAAAAGGAATAAGTGTTCCTGTTGGATGAAACCATAAACAACAACTTGTTCCTTTATTTTGAATTTTTTTTTTAAAAATATAGTAACCTTTCAAAAACAAGGGAAAAACTGCGTGAGTTTAATTCTAAACCTAAGAGAACAACTTTCTCCTGTACTGCTGACACAGGTTTTTCTTTATTAGAAAAAAAAAGAAGAAAAAAGAAGTTGTTAAAGGTACTTACCAGTGGCCAAATAAATGATGTGGAACAGCGTGTCTTTCCCTTGCACCACATCCACTGCTATATGAGTGAAGCGTACGTTGTCTTCCATGAAATAAGGAACGGGGACCACTGGCTGGACCACCTCATGCATCAGCAGAAACTTCTGTGCATCCTGCAGGTTCCTTTGAGTCAGGTTCACATAGGAGCCAGAGTTGATGGTGCCGCACTGTACAGATGGAACAAAGTTTGGAAGAATATGACATTAGAATTCATTACATTCATAAAAGTCTAGGGTTTTAAGGATTACAGGATAATAAGCTTAGGAATTTTTTTTTTTTTTCAGAAATAAACCAAGAGATGGAAATTTAAGGGAAGGAGTGATTAAATGAACATGGAGGATCATTGCCTCTTTTAGATGGTTTTGCTATCCTCCCAACTTTCAAGGCTTTGTAGTCACAGAGTTTGATGGAAAGAGACTGAATGAGTGTTTCACTGAGTGGGTAGTTATCTCTTTTATGAGATTCCCCACTCATATGCATACATATTGCTGGTAAGCTTTATTGCTACTTGGAAAATAATATTTCCGGATTGTGTCATTCTTCAGCTCAGAAATGATAACTTCAAAAAGTGTCTGAGACCTCATTGTTTTCATTATTAATATTTTTAGAGAGACTCGCGGGGATTCTGTGTCAAAGATGGACAAGCAATGATTTAGTGGTGAGGAAATCTGTTGTCACAGAGTGACAATAAATAAATGCATTTTTCTAGCTTTATTGTTTCATTCTGGAGACAAGTCTTGATTTATTAAAGGTAGTAAGATTTATAGTTATAATCAAAAATGTTTAATATTTAAGAATAAGTTTATCCAGGGGTGGTAATTGCAAATGCACATCAATAGATTACTACTTCTAATCATGAAATACAATTTTTTTTTTCCAAAAGTTAAATTTATATCTTTGGATTTAACATGGGAAAATGTAAAAAAAAATTCCAAATGGGCTGTATACTTTTGGACGGCATTGTACGTAGCTAAAGTTTGCCTATATGAAAAGCCATTTCCATGATATGATGAATCTGGTGTGAATTTTTTCCTCTTTGAAGTGGAGAGGACAAGGTGCAGGACAAAAGCCGGCATAGCTAAGGGAGAACTGGGAAACTAAAGCTAACCAAGCGTGCCCCTCTCAGTAAAAGATGTCCCATGATGAGCTCCGGATTTTTGAATTGAGGCATCTTTCACAAAGAACAGGCTTCCACCAGAACACAGGGCAGCGAAAACAAAAATACGTCTTGCATGGCAATTACACCACCCAAAACAGACCGCTGCTGTTTTAATTATAGTATCGAATTGCGTTTTCTCATCTCCGGGCTAGCAGTGCACCTTTTTTTACTGCTAAGCTGAGGCTGAACTCTGGCTGGCGATTTGTTCCTGGGAGACAAGCTTCAACGGCAGCATTATGGACACGTTATACAGATCAATCCTCGGCCTTTACTGGGCTGACAAACGACAATCACGAAGGGCTTCTAGTCTGATGAACGGATCAGTGCTTCTGCAAGTTCAGAATGTGAGAAATTGCAGCCCTGAAAGACTACCAGACAAGACTGTGCTTGCCAGTGTCTCAAATAATCATCCTGCCCCTGGCGAAAAAAAAAAAAAAATATGTTGAATGTTTGCAGTGTGGATGTTCAGTAACACACGTCTAAAGTTTCCCTTTGTGGTCTGCTTTTGCATTGTGTGCAAGGATGAAAAAGAATGTGGATGACAGAATTTTACGCGTTTGGCTCTGGCCACTGAGGCTCCATTACAGCGAATGCACTGCAAAATTGATGTTATGAGCAGAGAGTCAAGGTGAGGGACACAACCATCATTTGGCTGAGGGCCCATCCAACACTCAGCTGTCTCCCCCTCTCATCATCAGGGCAAAGTGCCCTGCCAGGATGACATAAGTGGCACTCAGAACCGTGGTTGTTTTACACCATGTTTTTGCAAAATGGCAGTGTGTTTAAAATGTCTTCCTAGTATCATGGCATTTCATTTTAGACTCTGCGTTTCCTGAGTAACTAAACGTTTAACACTTGGCAACACCTGATCCCAATCTTTGTTGGATTTGCTGAACCTGGCAAAGGACAGTGTTCATACTTCTTGACATTTTTCACATTTTGCCCTTCTTGGGCTTTTGGCTATGTTTGTTGTATTTTAACCCTTTCATGCATTAATTATGATCCTTTGTATCAGGATGTTTTTTTTTTTTTTTTGATTTTCTTAAGGTATGAAAAAAGATAGGGAAAAAAATTGTAAAAAAAAAAATGTATTATTATTTTTTTTAGGTGATCAATTGTAATTTTCTCCAAATACAAAGTTATTTGAAAAATACATCTGTAATATTGTTCTTTAGGGGTTATCTGATGTCACAATTTTTTTTTTACCTGCAAGAGTCGTCTACAGTAGAAGGAAGGACCGGGTCGGTTGGCATGCTTTTCTGTCTGTCGGCCATATTGGCTTTAACAAAATACGTCAACATATATATCAACATTAACATTGTGCGTGCTAGGACTGAGGCAAACGAGGAGGACTGTGGCAAATGATACAAGTTTTACGAGTGTGGGGTCGGTTGAACCCCATTTGTAAAGACAATGGGTTAATTGTTGTAAATATCTGGCTCCTTCTTCTCTATCTAGACTTATGTTAGTCCTTTATTCTTTCTCCTACATCAGGCAGGGGAAGGAACTGTGGGAAATCTACTTAGGCTTCTCAGAATGAAAGGGGATAAAAACAAAGGTGTGCTAAAATTTTTAGGATTTTTATTTGTAAAAAATGTAACAAACTATGTATCATTTTCAGTTTCACTCTGCTTTGTATTCTTTCACATAAAACACCATTACAACATGTCAAGGTTTTTCACTGTAATGTGACAAAATATGAAAAAAAAAAATGTAAGAGTTCTGGGCACTTTTGTCAGGCACTGTATAATGTTACATCATCCCAAAAGACTAACCATTAACCTTTTTTCTCAAAAAATATCTAGTTTTAGTTTAATTCTAGCTTATTTTCACAATTCAAATACGATAACAGAATTGTTTCCATAACTATTTACCTTAACTGGAGGCAGACTGAATTATAAACTTATTTACTAAAATAAGTTTATTTTAGTAAATAAACTTACTAAAAACTAAAAGAAAAAAAAATACTTGCTTTTGCCTGTTAGTCAAACTTAACAAATGTTTCTATTTCTGTGGCTGAATAAAGATTTTTTTTTTATATATATAATAATCTATTATAAAATGACATAAACCCAATATTAGGCAGTAATACACAATGAACATAACTCATTGCCTGAACAAACCCTGCAGGATCAATCGCTGAGTTTCAAATGAATGGAGGGATTTTCTCTGCAGACTGAGAATTAGGCTCTCAATCAATGACCAATATGTGTGCATGTGTGTGTTCAGGCATCTCTTCATAATCATAATTATCCTCACCTGGCAGGTCTATTCCTTCTTTTTTCGGGCAACGTAGCTGTACAACAAATGTATTTTATGTGTGATATGTGAGGTGTGTGGTTTTGGTGGCTCCTTGATTTTTATAGATGCCTGTAGGTGCCTGCGCTTCTGTGAAAGTGTATGTGTGCTGGCTTGAGAAAGAGCTATAAATCTTGCGCTTGTAAATCCCAACATTGACAAATGCTTGATGAAGATGTCACTGAAACCTAGATAAAGTGAGCATTGGTCCATTGGTAAGGAGCAAACATTGTACCCAAGCTTAAGTCAGGAAGATGGTGGGGAAAGAGAGGTGAGACGGATCCACGTTTATCCTCTTGAAGCGTAACAAAAAATATGAAGCGCAGGCTCCCCCGATGTGATGTTCCTATAGCACATTGAAGGGCATAAATTTGCAGTCAGCTCTGACCAGATAAGGAAAATTGATTTTCATGAAGTTTGTTTTTGCTAAACTAGCTGCTGACAAGCAAGATATGAGAATGCATGACGACAGAGAGGTAGATTCTATGTCACAGATTTATTGGCGTGTGGGCACGTGTGCATACAGCATACCATCAAAGCTTGCACCTTTTTTTTTTCCCCCCTCTGAGCATTCCTTTCGCCTTTTCTGCATGAGCAACGCCATTATAGATAATGCATGTGTTAGTTCTCGATTGAGGGCTCTCGCATGTGCTGGCTCAGGCGGCGACATGATGGAGGCTGGTGATGAGAAACGTCTGAGAAAGCGAGGCAAGTGTCACCCACCGGTGGCCACACCTCATAGGGAATTCAATTCCTCACGGAAAGCCGGGTGGATTAGCTCTCTCACTATCTGCTACGGCTGCAAAAAGCGAGAGCCACTTGTTCTGCTAATAACGCATTCCCTCCGCGCCATCACTATGGAATGGTGCCTTAAATCAAAATAAGATGCTTTCCATACACCTTCAGGTTTTAGGGTAGGGCATAAACATAAAGAATTACCAGTGCAAAAATAAGTTACGTTTATTAAGGGCGACTTCATGAGATATCTTCAAGGAATGAATGACCTATACAACAGAGTTTATAATGAGCAGCCATAATGTACGTGATTGTGAGAGAAGACGCACTTAATAGATACTTAGAAGAAATTATATCATATGTGAAGAGCTTCCTCTGAGGTGAATGGGTGAGGAACACTTATTCTTCATTAAGTGTGCAAAAATGTCCCTCTTTTTACAGATTGGTCCTGATTTCCTAATCATATCAAAGGCCTTTTGTTTTTGGTTTAATATTCTTATCAACACTGAAACACCCCTAATGTGGAGTTTACATACAGACCTCAAAAGGTCTGAAATGCAGAAAGAAGCATTAACCACCTAAGGTTATCATGAACCTGATTTATTGTAACATTTTTGTTTTGGATGGACTTTCTTAAAAACTTCCAAGATATCCTGCATAAACAACTCCAAATTTACAGAAAATGCTCCTGTTATTGTAAAAGCATTTTCAAATCTTTTAGAGCTGTGTAAATACTATGGTATTTTTTCCAGAGGTTGTCACACCATTAGATTCCATCGCGGCATAACATGATACCTTACGGATGAATACGCATACATTACCTGAAAGTTTTGGTTTGGGTTGGGGTAGGGCAGCCAAGCCGATCGCGAGTTTTCCTGGTACTTAAAAGGTCCATTAAAAACCTGGGATATGGCACTGAGATTGAAGGCACACACTGCAGATGCAGCAATGCTGTTTCTGATGGTTGAGAATAGAAGGAAAAAAAAAAGAGTAGACATCCCCTCAAAAAAGGAAGGAGAGTGGAAAGAAAACAAAAACAAAGATTAGCATCATCAAATTTACAACAACAAAAACTCAGCTCAACGTAGAAGCACATCAGATTTTGTGTGCTTTCGTTAGGATTACCTCGACATGATGGCAACAACAATAAAAAAATCAAACCCTAAAGAGACAGACACCCTCTGCATCGCTCGTGACTGTCATTATTAGACTATAAATCCAGCAACAAGGCACAATTAAGCTGCTCGGCTTTTCTGATTAACGGTATAGATCTCTGAGCTGAAATACAGCTTTGACTTTTTAAGCTGTCAGTTTCAACAAGTACCAGTCGCCTCGCTTGGAAGAGAAAGTAAAGAATGAGAGCATTAACTCTCGACTCAAACTGCAAGACTTTTGGCGATGTGAATTATAATCCAGTGCAGCTGTTCATTAAGCTCTGTGCCTGTAGGGGGAAATGTTTCCAATACCCTTCAAATGTTTTTTTTTTTTTTCTCCGCTGCATGAAGGCATTGACTGTAAAGAATTGATTACTCAGCTTTAATGATAGGGCAAGTGGCTGTACAGCAGTTTAAATAACAGGAAATAAGAAGGAAAAGAGAGTAAAACAGAGGATTAAACACTTAATGTGAGATTAGATTGTAAAATTGGCACATCCAATCAGTCATAAGAACGTAAAAGGCCTCTCAGATAAAGCATGAAATGCATTCAAACTCTTCATCAGATGCACACTGTTTCTTATCTTGCCATGCATATCATTATATAAAAAAATATGGTTCATATCTAAATGTGAAAGAGAGAATGCTGCACTGCCAGGTGTGTATTAGTACGGAGCAAAATGTATAACACTCTTCTGAATCTACAGATATTTACATACAGATAAACAAGACTACTGTTTTTCTTCCTGACATTGAAGTTTAATTTTAACCTGTACAACTTTGGTTCATTGTTCATTAATGATGATGCTTGTTACATTCCTTAAACCACACTGTAATGCATTTGGTGGTATAAAGATCCATTTGAAAGTCTATTTGTGCCGAAAACCTTAACTTCCTCCCCAATGTTCACTCTAAAGGACACATCTAACCCAGCACTTCATTCTTTTGAACTGCTGCCTTCAGGTAGACATTACCGGTCCCAAAAAGCAACAACAAGCAGGTTGTTAAATAGTTTCTGTCCCTAATCTGGAGCACCACACTGAGTGCAAACTGCTGCCATTTGCTTTTGTGAGTGGAGTTGCGTTTTTATTGTTATGTCTTGAGATGCTGCTTTACAAGATTTTTTTTTTTTTCTTGTAGTGCCATCTATTTTTGTCATGAACAAAATATTAGCTGTACCACGATGCTTTCATTTTGGTACATATCATCCCAGACAGGATGATATTTCAAAGCCTGCAAGCTGAAACTATTTTCCAACCAAATGTTCTTTTTGGTCAAACACTTCAATCTATCTTTCATCAGACGCATGACATGGCTGACATCTTTGTGCAAATTGTAATCTGGCATTTTCCTTATTAATTTTCTTTTCATTTCATGTCATTAAAGGACTAATTTCAATGTGGACAACACAAAAGTGAATCAGATTTGTGGAGGTCCACAATTCATTCCCTGACCCTCGATCTTTCTTTAGATTTTCCCAACGATGTGTGTTTTGGGAGTTGCCTTACAAAAATCAACAGGCATATCTTAGAATAACTCCAAGGGTTTAGATTACCCTAAAAAAATAAAGCTAAGAAATCCCTATCCTTATCATCTAGGCCGCGTTCAAATTATTTGAAGGCATAGCAGTGTACACTAACTGTATCTAAGCTTCTGAATTTACATGAAATAATAATAATAATAGTAGGCAAAGCGGTGCTGCTTTACAAAACCAGTATAGGAGAGTTTCTTGTTTTTCCAGTCTTTTTTTATGCTATAGCTTGACACTGTGGTGGTGATAATAAGGTATAGTAGTAGAGGTAGACGAATGAGTGAATTAACAAATATATTTTGAATATATTTTGAGAACATGTAAAAGAAAAAACGACTATGTTGTTTATGAAAGAGTTTTTGTTTTTTTTTAGCTTAGGTTTGGATGGCTTTTGTGGTTTCATCTGAAAAACTGAACATGAAAAGACTCAGCAATGTGCTCTGCACCACAGAAATGGTTGGTATCTTCACAACACTGGTAGCTGTGCAGTGTGTGGTGGATTAATGGAGGATGTTTAGGTTTAGCATAAATTTGAACGACTGAGAATTTGATCACGCAACATCACTTACACATTAGTCGTAAAAATGCCATAGAGCAGCTCCAGCTCAGGCAGGTAGAAGGTGCCCTGCAGCTCGTTGTAGTTGAAGGGAATTTCTCCTGGCCTGGAGCAGTTCAGCCTGGCTTTCATGAAGGTGGTCCACGTATCCTCCAGCAGGAAGCGGCCACCGATGTCATTCTTGCAAACACGTCCGGCTCGGGAAAACACGGTCCTGCCGCAGTCATGCTCCACCGCGTTTTCTCGGAAGAAAAAGTAAGTGAAGTTGCCGATGTCATAGGAGGAGACGAAATTTGGCTCTGTTGAAAAAGAGGTGGCAAAAATGAACTGGACAGAAAAAAAATATATAAACGACCCAGAAAGAAAACTCAATGACAGCCAGGAAAAAAAAGAAAGAAGATGAAGTGCAGACAGATGAAGAAAAATACAGACAGAAATATATTTAAGGCTGTGGGAGGTGGATGGAGTGGGAGAGCGATAGGCTACACATTATGACTGATTGGCTCATAGTGTGTGTGAGCGTGCATGCGGCCCACACAACAGCAGGTGATCAGGATTAATAACTACAGGCTATGTTATTAATGGCTTTGTGTTGTAATAAGAAAGCTCATTTTTCACTCCCCAAACCTAAAGGTTAGGCTGAGAAATGACCAAAACAGGTGGAGGGTAATAGCTCTCACCCTATCTAAAACATGCAACCTCCATGACACGGCTACAGCTAAAGCGTTCATCTTTATGTATGACATTATTGGATCTAAAATGCGCACTTTATTCTTTCTGACGGTGATTTAATTTGGCTTTAAAGGAAAATGTGCCCCCCCCTTTTCCTCTCTCCCTCCATCTCATTTTTGCCCTTTTCTTCTCTGCACCTTCAGAGGGCAGCGCAGGGGGAGACGGAGGAAGAAAATCAATTCCCCATAAAATTAGTTATTAAGCCTTCTCCCAGAAGGTGGCTGCCAAGCAAGGTATGAGGTAGTTTTAAATTTGTTTTTTCAATTTAGCTTAAATGTGAATCAGGAAAAAAGTCACTCGCAGACAAGATACTGATTGACCTGCTCCTGTGTAGGATGGACATCTTAAGCTATTTGAAGTTCCCCAATCTGCTCTGCGATGTCTTTGAGCTTTAAGGGGGGAAAAAAAAAAACACCATTGATTTTTCTGGACTTCAAACTTGAGATCTCCTTAAAGAAAGGGTAAGGTGTTTGTTTTTTAAACCACACACAGATTTTCTTGTTGACATGAAACTCTAGAAACATTTTGTTTCACCGTTAAACGGCAAATGAATATTATCGTTCAGAGCAGTATTTGCTTTGCTTGGGGCTGATTACTAAAGGTTTCTTGGAGAATAAAATATTACAGATGCAAGTGGCTGTGTAAGATTTGCACTCTCCTCTTGCAGTGCAAATATTTCAAGCATCGTAGTGACATACGCATTCAGTGTAATCTTTCAAATATCTTTGTATAATGTTGTTCTTGCATAGCCAGGCCCTTGTCCTACGCTATCTGCTTCATACAGAGGGTCTGAGGTTTTACATTTCACCCAGTTGCTAACGTTTGCCCATGACGAAGCTTACCGGAAGTTACCTTCGCTGTAAGCAACCGTCCTCCATTTGTGGAGAGCGAAGGTTCCGATCCAAACGGGGCGGCTGTTAATGTTTATTTAATATTTGGAAGAGTGGCCTACATCGACTGAACAACTTCGTTTACTTCCCTCCACTGCCACTGCTAAAGCTACAGGCAGAAAATCGACATCGTCATTCACAACATCTGCTTCTGTTCGCTGATTGACGTGGTCAAAACTAAACCGGAGAAAATCTGAGTCAAGGGGAGGAAGCCCAGAATGTGCTGGAAGCGAGGATTGTTTTAGAGCAGAATTGCACAGGCAGGCAATGGCACAGGCTAGTTTTTACACGTATGTACACAAAATATAGCAATTAGCTGCCGTTTACTGCCTACCGTTTAGCCACTTGGAGTTGTACTGGGCAGTGCGTAATGGTGGCAGTCCGCCAAGGCTGCGGTAGATGGCCGGGTCTCTTCCAGAGAAGTCCATGGCGGTGGCGGCGTAGAGCTCTCCGCTGGACGTGATGAGGGCTGTGGAGTTGTGCAGGGGATTGTAGGGACACCGAGCCATCCCGCTGATCTGATCGTGGATCTCAGTCAGGTTCGTCAGCTGCAATATAGTGGAAAGTCAGGTTAAAGTGGGAGATCAAGAAAAAGTGATCAAGAACAAAATATTGACGAGAATAGAGCTGTCTCTGTGCTACTACAGAGTGGGTTTCCTTTTATTTACAACATGAAGAAAACGCCTTGCTCCCTAATTTGCAGTTTGTTAAAAGATATATCAAGTCTATATATCCCAACCCTAATTTAGCTGCATTTAGTTGTGTTAAGAAAGAAATTATTTTTACAAGATTGCATGTAATAAATGTATTTGCAACACAGCTGTTAATACTTTGTAAAACCATTTTATAACAACAGGACAACACTTAGTCTTCCCCTAAGGTTTGCTTTCATAGTCATTCAAAACCCTGCATTCCTTATGCTGTCTTTTCGTCTGCTCATCTCATCCCACAGGCTTTTGGTAGGCTTGCAGAATGTCTTGCCCTTAGAAGAGGCTTCATATTTTCTCTGGTGAAGTCTTACCGACTTGAATTGGGCATATGTTTCGGATTCCAGTGATGACTCAATTTATGTTTTACGTCAAACACCAACCACGTTTTATTTGAAATAACCTCGTCTTCCAAAACGCCTATGGTGTCATGGAAAAGGAACAAAGGAGACAATGGAAATGCTAACCTTTCCATATGCTGCAGTTTATTCAATGTCTGCACAGGCTATGTCTGTCTACTATGGTGCCTCTTTTTATGTCCCCGTGTGAAATGTGCAATATAGACAATTAGCAAATGTCCTCATGTTTGCTACTTTCCTCTAAATTTGGAAGCTAACTCAGAACTGCACTCTAATGGCCAGATTTAAAACAACCTTTGTTAACATGCCTTGGTGAGCCAAAATTGCTACTATTTTAATAGTGTTTTTTTTAAATTTCTTTTATCTCTCTTACAATCGATATCCTGCTTGATGGTTGCAGGGCAAACTCTGGTCCTCGAGCAGCTGTGCGAATCACCATTGTTGTTTAAAATGTTTTAATTATTGTTCCTACTGAAGACATGGGCAACATTGGGCAAATAACTATTTTCTTATAATCATTTCACAACTTTGGGAGATAAACCCACATCTGCTCTACTTTAACGGCATGCACTTTTGTCCTTCTCCTTTTCAAATGCAGTTACACCCAGAGACACTCCAATTCAAAGAGAAAGGTAAAGTAAAAATCACAAAAAAAACTTTTAGAAAGTTTATTTTATAGAAATTGTGACCCAAAGACTGGAAACGGTTACTTTTTAGGTGAGATTCCACCCTCTGATTAAATAAATTAACTTTAACTTTTATTTTTAGTAATACTACTTGAATAAAAGATCCAATATCTTACGGTTTTCAAATATCTTTACCGCAGCTACCAACAATTGCTATTGGTGCTGTATCATGCAGTAGCAGGCACTAAAGTAAGTTTATTTCTAAGCATAGGGATGTAGGACAACAGCAACAATATATAGGACAAAGCATCAAATGGCAACATTAAAATGCAAATCAAAGAAGTGTGCAGCTGTGTTGTTTGTTCCTGCCAATATGCAAATAGCACAAGCAGCAGAAAATACCTCATCTCATAACATTTTGCTTTGTTTACATCTACTGTGAAGCACACAACAATATGTACAACCAGAACCTTCAGAAGCAAGGAGCATAATTAGAGAGCACATTCAGAATAATCAGCGTCGTAAAACACACAAGCACAACAGCTGCTTTTTAGTCTAATGGTAAGAAACCACCTGTTCAGGACCAACAGAATTCATCTTGGCTGAAGTGCTTTAATGGTTTGGTTTCTGGTGTCTCTACAGAACAACCAGCTGTTCGTCAACATGGAACATTGTTAAACCACATGTTTGAGTTGCCACTCTGAGTTACAAAAAAGGCTTGATGTGCGATGAACTGCTCCGCTGCATTTCGCCTTTGAATATAAAGCCAAATCCAAGGTCCCGCTTTTTAAAAATACTTTACAGCTTGACCTTGGCTTATCCCTGACACGCTGGACTGGTTGCTGAAGAGCCATAGTACATGGCTCTGCAAGTGCGCTCTGGAAAGGGAAAAGGAGAATTGCAATTTTCCAATCTAAGATGTAATTATATTTTATGGTGCAAAAGCAAAACGGCATGCAGGATTTATGTCACGGCATGTGTACTTTCAATATTCATCGAAGTTCCCATGGCAAATGAGTAAATCAAGATGGTCGGTTCGTTTGTGACCATTGTACAGTTACTTTTCTATCAATCAGTCAAGTTCAGTGCTTGAGATCTACAACCAGTGTGAAGTCTCAGGAGACCGTGCATGCTTCCAATGATTCTTAGCTCAATCTCGTCTCTCTTCACTCACTTTTATTAATCTACAAATTTCTTGTCCTAATCCCCAAGAGAGGGTTAAGGTGAATTCAGAGCAATGTGCTTAGAGGAACCAGGCAGCGTCTTTCGGCAATTTCCTAGAGCCTGTCGATTTGGATAAAAAAAAAAAATTGTCCTATCTGCTCTCTAATGCCAACCCAAACCACAACAGAGAAGCAACCCTGTGTGAGCTTTGCCAGTCTGAGGTGAAAGCCTGGTATTGACACGGCCGATTCCGTTGGCAGGAGTCATTTTATTAGGTCAGCTGGGTCATTGAGAAAAAGAAGAAGAGGAGGAATAAATAGATGGCAAAGAAGCCGTTTCATTTTGAAGGAAGGGAAGTGAAAGTCGTCCCTGTATAGAGCAAGCAGCTGCAGGGCTTGGACGCTCCAGGGACTTTGTGGAAGGAGATGGATCACAGCTTACAAAGAGAAACCATCGACTCTTTGAATAATTCTTAAAAGAATGAGAAACTCAACAATCAGAGTAAGAGTTTTCACCTGCTAAATATGGCAAGAAAACTATCAGCTGGCTTGCATATTTCAGACCTGGTAATTGACAGGGCGACCAATAATTTACAATAAATTTAAATCAACATTAGAAAAGCAGAGAGGAACTGGATAGTGAATAGAACCGGATGAAAACACGTTCTGATTTATAAAACCATGTGCATGCGAAAACCATTAAGCAATTTTCCTCGATAAATCACAGCTGTACCTAAAAGTTTGTGCACAAGGTCCCGCCTCAGGTTCTGCCCTCTACATGCCCTCGACCATAAATGGTCAATGCGAAGCACCTCGTGAATGTCAGTGTTAATTTAAATGAGCCAGCTTATCATGCTATTTCGTTATTAACAATAGCAATGATGAGGAAACGAGGGAAAAATCACAATTTCACAGAGGCAGAAAGCCATGAAAGTGAGTGAGGTGGAGAGGTGGAAACATATCTTTTCCGGTAGCCACAGTGACGTGAAATAAAGTTTACTCACTGCCACTGGCGTTTTAAGAGGCCCCTGGCACGCTCCACAGTTGAGCGCTCACGGGTGCGAGTATTATTACAGCACCTCCTCTGTACTCTGAACGTTTTGAAACGAGGTAGGAGCCAGCGCCTGAGGGAAGTACCCACTGTCCTCTGCAGGTTATAGTAGAAGAGTGCATCAGTACACCAGGCCCCAATAGTTAGCATTCCACAAATTAATTTTACCTGCACTGCCCAAAGTACATGGACTGGCCATGTTAACAATGCCATCCAGAACAGCTGGCTCTATTGCACTCTGTGCTGGCTGCTATATTTTTCAGGAATGTAGACAAATGTCTCTTATTTGCAAGTTTATTATGAGAGACTTGCAAGAAGGAGACTTGCTGTCTTTCTGATTGCAGAGGCGCTCACTTTAACATTAACAATATCAACTTTGAACTGTAGGCCCTGTAATAACTACTCAGAGGTTTTGGAGAACTCTTTTAGCACCTTGTTGTCTGTTCTCAGGTTGACTTTACTTGGTCATTGAGACCTGGGAATTGGTGGTTGTTGTGAATGTCCTCCAGGTGTTCACTATGTTTCGTACTGTGGAATGGATGACTTGAAATTCATTTGATTCATCCAGACATTGGCTGCTGTAACTTCTTTCTAAAGGCCACAGAAACTCTTTCAAGCTCGTAATCAGGAGCTCACCAAAATAAATGTCTGGGGTTCAAACCTGGCGAATCTCCTTGAAATAGTGAGAAGCAGTCGTCTTATCATGTACACCTGGTACGATTAGCCTTCGTGTAATTTTAGCCACTTCATGTGGAAATAAATGTGGGATATTGGAATCATCTCAGATTAAGTCAATGGCAGATCAAAGCTAAAAAAACAAACAAAAGATTTGATGTCTGTCTCTCAAGTAGCGATAGCTATTTGACAAATAAATATAGTTTAATCAAAATCAGTCACGAGGTGCACCTTATTGCCAGCGCACCATTTCTTATTCTATACCTTACAGTCTTAGGCTTCTCCTGTTTTCTGTTAAGTTATTGACATTCATGCCACTCTGTTCATCATCACAGTCAATAAAAAAAAACCTGTGTGAGCGGCGTTCTATTCATGCCGACGTTCCTGACCCATGTTTCAAATTAACGAACATTCAGCTCGTAAATATGACACCTCCTAAAGAAATACAGCTGTAATAATGGCATGGCATTTCAACTATATGTGTTTTCACAGCGGTAAGCAGTCATTATGAGCTTCTGACCTTTGAATTCAGTGCTTTAGGACCAAAACAAATGTCATCTCAATTGTAACCTCCTGCCCAGTCTTCTTCTAAGAGTGAAATGCAGATTGGTGATGTGGACATATCACTCTTATAAGGTAAAAAAAAAAAAAAAAGCAATAGTCTGACATTTTAAAAGTTCAGTTACACTTGACTCCAGGGGCATATGTCACCAGAAGAAATCTCCTAGATATTTTAGTCACCTTATAAAATTTATATTTTTCACAATTGCAGTGAGTGAACAAACGCAGAAGACATGGTTGACCTCAGTGCAGCCTGCTGAATTCAAAGTGAGAAGTTTCACCAAAAATAGTTCTAATGTATCCAATAAGGCGCCTGGAAGCCAGAGAGAAATGAGTCATCTCCATGTAATAAGGGAAAGAAGGAGTGCACAAAAAGTAATGTGACAAAAGAACAGAAGCTAAATAAATTTCAATGACTTTTCAGAAGGGTCAACAAGTGTTTACACGGAGCCCAGTGCCAGCATTAACAAGAGTAATGAGCTTAACATTTTGATTGAAATGCTAAACAAGTTTAGGGTAACATTAATTCCAGAAATCAGGGCCCTTAATAGGATTCATTTTTATAATTAGTCAGCATGCCTGGCTGCACAATGAGAGCTTGAACAGGGAATGCTGAGGTGTCATTCTCCCGACTCACCTTGATTAAATAAGTTGATCAACCTGACCTTTCCCTCAAACAATGTCACTTCATTAAAATAACAACCCAGTCTTCAAATTTGCATTGTTCACATGCCCGTCATAATGCTGCTCTTTTATGCTAACGATTTCTCAAAATGCGTGCTTTGTAGCGGCTGCCAGCTTCTTTTGAGCCAGCAGCCGCAGCTCCCTCGCGTTGATGCGAGGGAGTTGATGCACTTGACCAACCTGCAAGATTATGATTATCAATGAAGAAAAAAATGCATATCAGTTAAAAAGCTGGAATGCTATACAAAGAAGATATGGTTAAGGTATGGTTAACCAGTTTGACTGCAACTCAAAGAACAGCTTTCTAGAAGTATGCAGCAGCCACTTGTAAATGCTTTGATGCAGCATTTCCCAGAATTTTTTTTATTGTGAATTTAAGGATGGAATACAAAGGATAATTTGTGTGGCGGAGAAGTTGAATGATAAACTTCTAGCGACACGCCATGAGACAAAAGCTGAGCAGCCGAGTTTGAAACCAGTAAATAGAAAGCAGGTAAGCGCCACATTTTGCTTGTAATCTTTCCCCTTCTGATAGCAGGATGGAATATTTACAATTTCAATTATACAATCAACATGGAGACTCGCATGCAAGATACTGTTGAAGAGCATAATCTAGCTGTGCTGGCAGCTAATGTAATTTTGTTAATGGCAACAAAAATGGGGGGTCTGTATGAAGCCGGTCCTGATGCTGCAGTGAATAACTAAACTGAAACCTGAAGCATCAATGGGACTTTATAACAGTTGATTACCATGGAGACTTTAGATGCAGATTGGTGGCAAGCTGATGTAGCCCTAGTTCCTTTTACTTCAGTAAATATTGAAGATAATGTACTTCTAGGAGTAGTTTTTTCTACACCATTCTATTTACTTCTACTTGAGTGATATTATTATGAAGTAGTGCTATTCTTATTGAGAGCATATTCTGGCTGCTCTACCAAACTTTAATTAGTCCACTGAATGTCTTAGCAACATCTTTGTTAAAATGTCTGGGTTGAACACAAGCATCATTGTTTTAATGTTATTTTCTGTCTTCTGAGAATGTGGTGCCATTTGGAGATCTAGAAAACACAAAATAAACAGTATATATTGTGTCTTCACACAATATCTACTAAAAGCATTCAATAGTTTGATCTGGTGGAAAACAGATTTGGAAATGTGTGTTTCTTCCGCTTTCATTCGTTTTTACTTAAGTGGGCTTTACCTTTTTACTCTTGGGTATTTTTTTTTAATTACTATCAGTGCTGCCCTGACTTGAGTGTAATTTTTGGCTACTCTTCCCATTAGTAGAGAGACTTTGCTGATGTAAAAGTCTCACAGTCTTGGCAGGTTCTCGGCTGTTTAATTGTGCAGTAAAAAGTGTCACATTTTCAAAAGTCTCATTCTTATGTTTACCGACGATTTATGGATTGAATAAATGTGCAGTTAAGAGTTGTGTCTTTTAAAAGTGGATGTTTTTAGATATGTTTTTATTTAAAGAGGCTACATATTTTTGTTCTGTTGCTCAGTTTTTTTATATAATTGTCAAGTCTGTGTTTGTTATTCTAGACATTTCCTAAAATTAAAAAAATAAAATAAAAAATTAGCAGGCCTAGTTGTCTTTGACCATGCAAGGCAAATTGAGGAAGGATAATTTTTCTAAGCTTAGAAAAGGTCAGTGCTATAAAGAAATTCAATTTACAGTCTAACTGGTTGAGATTGTAGTGCTAAAAAGTAACAAAGAATTAACAAGGAAATTATCATTTACCAGATCTGTGGACACTATCACCATTATATGCCACTATATATCTGTATTTCAGTCAAGAAGCTGCAGAACTATAATGTCATATTTATTTTGTGTTGTTGTGGCACTTCTCTTTATGTGCAAAGAAAAAAAAAAGCTTAGTACACGTGCTGCTTTGTGTAAACTACACAGATGGCAGATGGGCGCAACTAAAAATATTGTTATTCTAAGCTTCAACTTTATGTAAAACTGTTAAAAGCTGCAGTTATTCATCCAGTTGTTTTTGTGAAGTGTTTGTTAATATTGAAACTTTACTCCATCCAGTTTTGTAAAAAAAATAATGTTGCCAAATGTTCAGGAAAAACAATATGACAGTAAAAACACAGCCTCTTTCAGTTTCTGCCAAACTCATGGACGGTTATGTGTGCATTGAAAAAGGGGTTTGGATTGCAAATTGCAGGCTCTGTAAACAGCATTGTGGATGTTATGATGCTCGTACCGTTCGATTGGTGCAGATGGGGGTGAATGCATTGGTTCCACAGGTAAACAGCCTGTTCCCATTAACCAGCAGCACCCTAATGTAGTTCTGGCACTCCTCCTGCAGAAACGCACAGGCAAAAAAAAAACAACATATATAGCAGTTACTAACAGTTCCATTATCTATCCACTGGCAAGCAGCAGCATTAGGCAGAAGGGGCCAAATTACACTTTATGCCAATAAATAAGAAAAACACCTGCATCAACAGGAGGACTGCTCCGAAACGTGGCCAACTTACACAGAGTCAAATCAAGGCTAATGTCTGCATGGCTTAGCCATGTCACATCCTAATTCAGTGGGGATCAGGATTGGAGAGGGATCTCAACACGGCGGAGACCAGATAAATGCAACAGGTGTTGGAGAGGGCCACTCAGAATTAGTTTAGAAAATTGCCTTGGCTTTGTTGACTGGTCAGAAAGTGAAATGAAAATGTCGCCTCTCATACACTTCATTCAATCATCCTTTCTTTTTAGCCCCGCTCCCCCACCACAATCAATTCAAACCACTTTTCTCCAAATTAGAGTGAAGTACACACTCATCAGCCTTTTCTTGGCTCCTTACTCTTGTGGGAATTCCTTCCTGGGTTTCAAGCAAAACTACTCGGCTCTCGGTTAGAAGCTCACAAAAACCAGAGCAGGACTGACAGAGTGAAAGATTGATTGAATGATAGATCGGCGCTCAATTTTATGAACTTTCAATGTAAAGGTCGGGCATTCATAAGGGCTTGCAGGTGATTTCCATCAACTAAAGTCAACCTGTGGTAAATGTAAAGGTGGTCTGCATTGACTTCATGATGCGGCATTTTATTTAATTTTTTTTCACAGGACAAAAAATAAATAAACCTGTAGGGTTCTCTCCGTCTAACAGGGACCCTGGTCACAGGTAAGGGGTTCTTGTAAAAGTTTAAACCCTTGTAAATCTGCTATTGTTTCAGCCACTGGAGCAACCCTCACCACCCCTCTTTTCACTCTTAAGGGTCTGATTTAGGAGTGTAGGCTGGCATAGCAAAGGGAATTTATTTTCCCCAAACAACATGAACACCGACACCTGAAACTACTTGTTTCCCGGCCCTCAACACTTCAAAGTATTCAAGGTGACCACGTATAAAACAAAAGATGTGGTCATGAGCAGCATTTTTACAAGCCTACAGGGGCGTCTTAAAGCCTTATCCTCAAAAAATATAAACGTTTGAGTAATACATCACATGTTACATATGCATTACATGTTACTCTGTGTATTTTTTATTAATTTGTTTAACATGGGTTATAGCTCGTAGAATATTAGAGAATTTCATTGGAGTATTGCATAACTAACCCATGGTATGACCACAATAATAATAGGTAAGGCTGCTGTCTCGTTCTGCAGACCGTCACTGAAAAACATACAGTGATTCAAATCAATTCTAAAAATTATCTGCAGGTCTAATTAGTTGCAACTTATAATGCATTGTAGTCAACTCAGTTTATCATAGCAAATGATAAAAAAAAAAAAAAAGGTTCTGTGAGGAAGCCCAGCAGACTGCACACAGTATCTGTATAAAGAAAAAAAACATCACTATTAGAGAATCTATCAGTTGAAACAATTTTGTATACAAACATATTAATGAAAGGTTTAGGGGAAAGAAAAAGTGTGGACCACCGCCTTGAGCAGATCTTGTAGCAAAGCCCATTCAAACGTTTGATAAGGCATGGACTGTGGTTGGAGTCATAACTTTGAGAGCCACCACACAGAGGTATCGAAGAAATGGCATGATGTTCGCGTCGGGATAACTCTGTGGTCAAGAGGCATTTTCAGAACCATAAACTGACCTCGGTCCGAAGTGTTATTTCAGATGAAAGTACATTTTACCCTTTAGTGGGAAATCAAGAGTCTAGGGAGAGCCTGGGGGCTTTGTACAGGAACTGTTGCTTGGAGTCCAGTGTGTTCAATGTGAGATTTCCACAGTCACTGATGATTTAGGTCATCTGCTGGTTTGCTGAGTTTTATAAAGTCCAAACCTTCTATTAGAAAATGTCAGAGCACTTGATGGTGTCTTCCGCAAAGACGTTACCTTTATAACACAGTGCTGGAGACGGCCACTCAGAATTGAGCTTTTTTCTGCCACTTCAGAAGTGACAAAGTCTGACAGCCTTCACACCACACATGATTGATGCAAGAATTAATACAAAACCAGCCCCACATACGTAGCTGGATAATTGAATCGATATATATCCCTATATAATTAATGCATTTCACAGTTTAAATGGAATTACTAATGGAAATTAACTTTTTGAGGATATTTAGGTTTATTGCAATGCCCCTGAACTCAGCGTGTTTGTGCAGCTGGCTGTGATCTATAAACTTGTGTGAGGAGGTGCGGGTGTTTGTGGGTGGGTTGAAAAATAAGGATCTGCATCTTCTCCGCAGTTTCTTCCTAATTTAGTAATGGGAATAATTATTATTTTGACAGCATCCACTGCTTGGTTTTATTGTGACAGCTTCCTCACAAACTTTCCACATTTGTAGTGCAAAACAAAACCATGTTATGCTGGTTCTCACAACACAACAGAAGCAGCAATCAAGGTGATTTAACTCTGCTTTCTTATCTTAGCTGAAATAAATCAAACACAGAACCGAGGTACAGATGCATGTATTAGGGAGAACCCCCCCCTGCCCACCCTAAAATCACCGGTAAATTCCCCCAAAACACAGGGATGGTATCTGTGTAACAGCTTAAGCTATGGTATATTGATGTGCATTGAGGTAGGTAATAAACCACAGAAAGCCCTGTCAACTGCTGGAGGGGGGAAAAAGAGAAGCTTCTAAAGCTATTCTTAGTGTACATCACAGCAACTGATCCTCAGAAGAGAACGCAGAGCAAAACAATACTGCTCTGCCAGACTGTAGCGACTCCCGAGGACTGAGGTAGCTTTGGTCTGTAATTCACTTCAACGATCATGTGCTGGGCAGCCTGTGCATGCCTATTATGGGTCCCTGACCACCTTTCACTGGAGGATAAATACACAGCGGCAGACGCACATAAGAATCAGGGCTGAGCAGTTCACCTACAAGTCAAATTCAGCTCAAACAGACATCTGTTTTACATAGAAGGCTATACCATCAGGCCACATACTAAAATATAGACTGCAAAGAAAGGAGTAAAACAATAGGAACTCCTTTTGTACAAAAGTCTATAAATAAATGTGTAAGTATAGTAAGGGAACGTTTCACTGTAGTGAGTTGATTTAAAACCACTCAAGCTCCAACGGTGTCCATACATTAAGGGTGGATAAAGTGAATCCAGTTGCTTTCAAGTCCTAATATGTTTAATCTTTAGATTGTAGTTTTATTTTTAGCCTGCAATTTTAGAAAGTCCTTAGCAATGGATGACTTTTGGGCGGGCTGAAGTTTGAAAGTTGGGGGGAGGATAAGGTTTTTATTTCGACATGATGTAAAAGAAAGGGCAATAAATCCTAATGAAAATACTGAACATAAAAGAAAATAACAAGAAAGATTAGTTTTATATAGAAAGCTGTATAAAACTTTGATAAGGGCAATATTGCATGTGCATGTTAGAAAAAGTAACATTGTATTTGTTCAGTTCCTTTTAAATGGTGCCACATATGCAAGGAAAACACATCTGGGTGTTAAATAGCAGAGCTGGATGTGGGTTCCGCCCATGAATGACTTGCCAAATCCTCCCTGCCGAAGCCAAACAGCTTATCTCCCTATGCACCCTTGCTTGGTGTCATCTGTCGAATTAAATGATTGGAGTTTGAGGAGAAAGGACATGCTGACAGTTTAACAATTTATTTATTTAGCAAACAGACAGGCTCAGTACCCAGTCTGGATAGGAGAACAGTAGACTACCATGACAGCCTGGCAGGTCATCCTAATGATGGTCACCAGCTTGTTCACATGATGTTGTGGGCTAGCACTACATTTCTTAACTGGCATTTGTTGCAAGTCTGTCGTCGTGGTTGTACTGGTCCCTCTGGGATGAACACGACACCTAAGCCGATCGCACAAGTCTTTTGCGGAGTTAAGGCCAAGAGTGCAAGCGAGCCGCTTCATCCTCTTCACTCCCAAATTAGCAGTTAGCAAGACGCCATCCCAAGTTCTCACTGTGTTTACCGAAAGGTATGGCATTTCTTCAGACTATTTGATTTTTGATGGCCGCAACCCATATGCTCAACTCTGCTGATTGCTGATAAGTTCACAAAGGCCTTTTTTCTTATAAATGTGGAGGAGATAAACTTTCAAATAATAAAGACTTTTTTTTAATATATACATATTACCATGAAGCACTGTCACACTTTTTATACTGGGTATAATGAAGAAGTTGCTAGTCCAGGGTGTCATTTCATGTAAGAGCCAAATGTGGTCCCAGTGTGTGTTTTTTAATTATCACACAGCTGTAAAGTCAATGATACATGAATGATCAGAGGCAAAAAGCAAATGCTATTTGTCAGTGTTAACTGTTAAACACTAGATTTGTTTGACTAACAGTATGTAGGTGTTGTGATTTTTTTAAAGAACTTTTTAAAGCATCGTCCTTTATTTAGTAGTTCTGCAAATAGAAAAGAGGGTAGAGAGTGAAAAAGGGAAAACAAGGTGTAAATATATTTAAGTTTATATTCAATAGCATACTTGAACACTTTAGATAATTAAGTTATTTAAAGACTGTATAAAATTAGTATCAATCCATCATGCGAAGTAAAGTTTATTTTACAATTTATCATAGCAAGGAGCAGATTAGCATCCTTTCAACTCAATTATCTTGTTGGTTCTAAAGATGCAAATTGAGCAAAGGTTATCAAGTAATTCCTGGTGCAAAGTTGTACGTCTCTTTTTTGCAAACAATAATGAAAACTTGTTTTTCTTGTCATGTGTCTGGAAAAGCAATAGAAGAGAGTGTTCATGCAAACTCACCTCGGATTTCCCACGGCTGAAGCAGGCTCCCTTGGTGAACTCATCACAGTGCCATTCAGCCTCCTGGAGAGACAGAGTAAAGCAGTGTAAAAGCTCCCAGAAAGCCATCAAGAAGAAGACGAAGCAAACGCCGGATGACTTGTCTACCTGAAGCAACATAAAAAAGACTCAGAGAACTCAAGCAAAACGTTTGGCAATGCAGAGTTTCCAACCCATTTTTTTTAAAGCAATTTGCTGCTGTCAGATATTGAACACACAATGAAGAAACACGGTAATGACCGACAAACCATTCAGCACTAACTTGACTCTAACTTGAGTCGAGTCAGATTGAGAGATTAAAGCCAGCTACAAACGCGCCAGACATCATATCTCCAGTGTGGACTCTCTCAGACCAAAACACGTACGGTGGCATGAGTGCACGCGTGTTGGGAGCCTTGGCGAACGCAAACACAGAATCCAATTAAGGTGCATACCAAACAGAGACCTCGAGAAATGAGAGGCAAGAGTGTGTAAAGCCACATGTCAGCTTGATTTATGTGTGTGGGAAACGAAGGAATCCTAAAACATTACAGGCGGGTCCCCTGAGCCATTGTGTCATGGTGATGTACATGCATGTAAGAAATAGCAAGACCCTACTTTAAATTTTAAAATAGGCAGGGAAAAAAAGAAGAAGATAAGAGTTTCTTTTCTCCTCAGAGGGAAAAGATGCAGGTTCTACCTTTTAATTCCAGTGTGACCTCTGAGAAGTGGGGGTCTCTGTCATTGATAAAAATTCTTTCTTCGTGTAATAAGGGCTGGCCTTGGGAGAGCACTGGGCCACTGAGTCGCTCACCCTTGTGACAGGGGGAATTAGCCTTTACTGCCACCAGGTCTGTATGACTGGCAGAGAGAAGATTAGTTAACAGAAAACTTGGCTGGCTCGGTGTGGAGCTTCATTTGCAAAATGTCTCCAAAAGCAATATATTCAAACTGTTTTCTGGCCAGAGAAATGTAACTTTCATTCTAAAAGCCTGGCATCTGTGCAGCGCAAAAGCCGACCTGAGGAAATATTTTAAGGCGAAATATCATCATCTTTTCTCTAAAAGATGATATTTCGCCTTAGAATATTTCCTCAGGATGTCCTATCTCTATAGGACATCCAAAGATCTATTTAAAATAAACAAATTAAAATCTGCATTATTACTGTTCTTCAAAGCAGATATGTATATTTTTATTTAAAAGTGGACTTTTCTGACTTTAAACGAGTAATTTGACTTACACATTTTAAAGCAGGAAGGCATGACCGTATGTTGTGATGATGTCATCACTGTTATAACCATTTAACAAAATGGAAAGGACACAAGTTTTGTGTGTTTTTGGATGCTTTTTGTTTGGTTATTTCTGTTATGCTTTTAGTTTAAATACAGCTATTGTTGGCTGCCATCCCAAACAGAAATGTTGATGACATATGCTGCTTGAATATCGATAAGCTGCTAAAGTTCAGTTTCACTTTAAGGCAATTTAATTTTACATTTACTTATTGCGTTTGCTTTTTTTTTTTTTTTCCTGACAGGCCTTTACTTTCTGCCTCATTGGCCTTTGGGAGGCATGGAAGCTGCCGTATGTTCGCCGTCTTCCATAAACGCACACATAAGCAGCAACCAGAGCCCGTCCGGAGGGGGAAAGGCGCTCACGGTATGTGTGTGTGTGGTACTATTCATGGAGATAAAATATGGCGCATTAATGGTAGCTGGCTTCTGGCTCGTCTGTTTCTCCTCTGTGTATGTGTCGGTTCATATTCCTGGGAGAAGCTGGCTATTCTGGGGCAATGCAGACACAAAACACACACACACCCACACACACATCTTCGGCACAGGCAGCAAGAGCGTGCACACAAGGCACCATAGCAGGCCCCAGCTGAATTCAGTGTGGGCGCGGAAAGTGCTTTTGCTAATCGCAGGGGGCGGAAGAAAATCTGTTAATGGCCTGAAACCCAGCTCACTCATGTTTGGTACAGAAATCAATCATAATCCAAAGTAAAGCTCCAACTTCAGATCACATTAATGCGCCAACTTATTTCTCGTTGTTTGTTGAGTGATTATGTTATTCATCATCATTCAACACACTTCAGAGCGTATGTTGAGAGATCCCACCATTGTCTCACTGTGCCTTTAAGACATTAACGTTACAGTTACTAAAAGAGACGACCATAAACCTGTAAGTGGGGGACGTGTGCTGGCATCATTGACCACAAAAGCCACCTAATCTGGCAGTCCCGGCTCAAATGGTCCAGAGTACAGAATATAATCAAAGTAGCACAATGACTAGCAACGGGTCATTAAGAAACATTAAAATCTCATTAGCATGCTTTTGTTGAGCTGCTATGCTCCTAAAATGAAGTTGTCTTGTAATGAAATATATGTGGAATGTGCTGTGGCTAAATCTTAATAATCATTATGAGAAAGGGTTTTGAAAAGAGGAGTCTTCTGTACCTTTTTGGCTTAGAATAAAGAAAAAGAAAAAAGCAAGGAACTGAATTTAGCAGAAAGATAAAAGCGATGAGTTAGCAGATAAAACACAGAAAGCAAGCTCTTGTGAATACACCAAAAATAAGAATAATGACAAAAAAAATGCAGGTTTAACCCATTACTGGGTTTTATGCTGTTGAAATAGAAGCTTGTCATTTTTACCAGTGATGTGGCTAGATAAGCTTGAGTTAAATGAAATGTCAATGGTGGGGGTCAAGATCTACCTAAATGATCACAGTCTTTCATCTAAATAACTATCCAGTGGAAATAATAATGAGTACTTAATACTGTGAACCTCCATGAACAGCAAAAATGAATGTTCGATACACTGCTCACTGCTCATTAACTCTCAAAAGAATCATGCTTTAAAACCTGAACCTTCTAAAGGTATAAGCATTTATCAATGCTTTCTAAAAAACACTGCTTCAGTTAGTAGCATTGATTTCACCCATTGCACCCCTGAGGCTCCACAAAAGTAGCACAAGAGTAGAAATTGAAACAAGTAGACTGAAGACAAGAGGATTAAATCACCCAAGTATATCCGTTTTTTCCCTTTTGTTTTGGCTGGAGCACCAGTCCATCTATTAAGAGGCTCTTCTATGAATCATCTTGAAGCTCTCAGGTGGCCACTCACTAGAGTGAAATAGTGCCCAAAAAGGCAATTATCCATCAAAATGACAAAAAAAATTATTTACTGTAGTCCTTTTTGTGATCATCACATATTGGCATTTTATATATTAAAAACAACATATTTTTTTTACGAACATTGATAAAAAGCTAGAAGAAAAATAGTCAGGCCATGTTCCTGATTCAAGGTGAAAATGAAGAAAAGTTTCCCAGAGGATACTTTAAACTTTTATGGTCAGAATTACAGAATACATCTTACTCAATACAAGTGCATCCAAAAAAGTTTTGACTTTTTTTTTTTTTTTAATAACCAGGAACTCCATAGTGCTTTAAAATCTTTTTAAACAGATTGCTGATAATTCTGCTGCTGCATATGTTTCATCCGCTTGGCTAACAGAGGGGTTGGTTTAAAGCCTGGGTGATTATGTTACTGGTCCTGTTGGTTGCCTCCCTGAATTTCTACAGAAGAAGATTCATTCATTGAAAAACAACAGTCCAAACTCATTGTTTTATGGTACACTTGAACAATCGTCTTTCTGACACAAACTGTGGGTGTGTGAGAGAGAAGCTAGTGCAGTCTTTTCTTGTTTCAGAGAAGATGAATAAAAATTCTTGATATGTTTGGATGTTCCATGGTTTGCTGCTCTTTACCGTCCCCCTGCAAAGGATTTAGTCATCAGAGATGGACCATTATGCTCATTCCTCACATATACTCACAAACTGAGGGGCCTATTGTCACCCACAAGGTGGGCGCATGAGAGAAAGAGCCAGAGTAGGCAGGGTTGGAGTTGAACAGAGGAAAGGACAGAAAGATGAGAGGAAAAAAAGGACAGACAAAACAAGAAAGATTGGAAAATAGAGTCCAGACAGAAGAAGAAGAAGAAAAAGAAGAAGAAGAAGAAGGAGGGAGACTGTGTGGACAGAGAATAGTGAGACAGAGCAGCAAGTGAGGAGCTGAATTCCAAACCAGCAGTTTCCAGACATGATACTGAATACACTTTGCATAAAGAGAGTCCAGAGAACAGACTCTCTGCTGACAGCTGTCTAGCTCTGTGAAATGACTGGCTGTGCTGCTCGGCGCGAGCAGGACAGGACGCCGAGAGGAAGAGCTGGACAAATCCTGTGGGGAGAATCTAATAAGGCTCATGACTACCTGATATTAGCTTTTGATGTGTTCGCATCGTATTTACTATTCATACTGATGTCTGCTGATGTAAGCTGCTGAAATATTTAAACATGGAATTAGTCTTGATGTTACTTTCTCAGCAAGCACGGCGGTCTGAGTCACTGCACTGTCATCAGAACAGCGCAAGTCAGTGTAGTTTTTCTCATCACCACACCGAATGACATCCCTCTTGCTTAAAGATGGCATCATTGTATTACTTAATGCGCTGGCATCTGTGGCTCCAGTTGTTATTCCCTTTATGTGACTAAGTTAGTGCTCATATAATTGAATTAGCAATGTTTCCAGAGCAACGGAGGACAACTTCAGCTAGCTAATTATTATCAGGGCTAATTTTCTGGTTGACAAGTCGTAATCGCAAGAGACCGACCACTCGTGCATAAAATCCATCATGTTAGAATAGGAAGAACCTTTGTTCTTTTTGCTTATTCCAGTAAGACAATGCACGAGGAGGTTGAGAAAGAAAGGGAGACACAGTTTACATTTCTAGACTATAAGAGTAACTGTTGCTAAGAAGAAAATGCTGTGGGTAGTATTTTATGTGCCAGCACAAGAGTACTGGCTGTGATGCCTGAAATCGATTTTCATTTTCCCCCCCTGAACAGAGCCACACTATTCCTGAGCTTATTTACCTAAGTGGTGCCACGGTGTTTCAATTGAAACTCAAGCTTATCATTTGCGTCTTGTTTCAGTTTTGCATGAAACAAACTTGTTAATGTTGAAAGGGCTACTCCACTGCTAATTAACAGAAACACGAGCTTCTTAATAGAAGCAGACCGAGATTTTCGCTTGTTAAGTGGAACCGGCTAGTTGGGAACTCAGGATCTGGGATCTTTTTCCAGCAAATGAATGTACTAACCTTAACACTCCTTTGCGTGGAAGTTGTTGATGTAAGAAGAAGACTCAAGGCTGTATTCAATTTCAATGGGGTCTTTAAAAATGAAGACAGTGAAGCAATTTATTCAGAGTTCTACAAAGACAGCTACACTTTGGTGGATCTTGGTCAATTCATTGTATGGCATTTTGAACTGGCAGCAGGTGATTAAATTATTTAGCTTGCAGTGGTCGACTGGCTCACAAGTCAGGAAGTAAAATGCACATTTTTGGACTGTTGGGGAAAACCGTGGCAACAGTATGTGCATGCACACTGTAATACAATGCCGTGAGGTAAATGGTTCCTTCTTTGTGCTAAACGTACAAGAACCAAGCACTACAATGGCTGCTACAAGGACAAAGCCTTCTGAAAAGGATTAGAAATCCACCATAGATCAAGTGGGTTATTTGACAAAAAATGTGAACAAGTTGTATGAAATGTCTTTATTCAGACCCACTTTATTAAAGCAGAGTATACAAAAAGCAATTTATAGGGTACTTCCTAAAAATAAATCAGAATTTGATAGACTCACAATGAGTAGGACAAAACTTTACAAAAACCAGATATAGGAGAACATTGCATCTCTATAGTCCTTGAAGGTTTAAATTGTATTTATTTATTTATTTTTAATGCAGCAACTTCAGATACAGCCTATGTGAGAAGTTGGCAGTCAGATGTTGACATAAGGCTCAGTGGTGCATCACATTTGCTTGACTGTGATTCACTCATGGCACAACAATGGGGTGGGAAACAGCATTGATTCACATGCTCAAGGTTAGTAATAGCTGATTTCCTGAAGCTGAGCAGAGCTGAAGGAGTTGAAAAGGGGTCTTAAAGGATAATACTGAACAAATTCAGAAAATAATATGGTATTCAGCTGAGAGAAAAACAGAGGAAACTGTACTTTGGAAAGGTTTTTCCATTTTCCTTGGCAATGATATGTCTAAATGTTTTATCAGTTGGGCATGCTGCAGAGTTAAGTCTTTATTTTTTCCCTTAAACAGCACAAGCTTGAAATATAAGCAAGCAGAAAAATATCCACATCAGTGGAGGATGGAGGGGAGAAGTTGACAAGGAGAGGAAGGCCTTTTCAACTGTTCAGACATTGCAGAAACATAAGTACCAGATATTGACTCCAATCAAGGCCATATAGAGCAGAGGCTGAGTCAAGTTTCAAGGCCTGGCTCGTCCAACTTCAACCTTGTCTGCCATTCACTGTGAGTACATCCTAAATAATCTTGATTTTTTTTTTTTATCATGTTAAATACTACTCTCTGCTTAAAATTCTCTGTGTCCCTCTGCCTTGAAACTAGTCCATCAGACAGTCCTTTTCTCTTTCCAGCTGGACTGAACTCTTTCTACTCCAAGGACTTATTGATGCCATGTGCTCTGGGGTAAATTTCAAAGGCATTCTGACAATGAAAATGTCCACAGACATCAACGTAACATCAACTCTGTCTCTCCAGCTCTAATATCATTAGCATGTTATACTTTCTTTCTGTCCATTAGCAAGCAATGAGGATATTTATAGAAGAAATTATCATTGCTGGAGCTCAAACCTGATCCATTTCCATGGTTGAATGCTCACAAAAATTGCAGACATGTGTAGCATACCTCCGTGCAAGTGAAAACATTTGTATTTGTTGTATTTTCATACAGGTACAATTTTTTCATGAAGGTACAATTCTGGTCAAAAAGATATCTCTGCACTCAATTAATTGACCGACTCTTAAAACACTGGGGAAAGTCCAAGGAACTCAGTGAAGATCTAAGGAGCATTACAGATTCATACAAGTTGGGTAAAAGCACTGGTAAAGCAACAGTACTAGCTTACAAGATGCTCTGATTTAGCATTAATTATATGCTATAAAGTAAGACTGGAACCTGTCAAATTTAACTGAATTTTACATAGTCCCAGAGTGACAAGTCAAGAAGATCTGTGTACAGATAGCCCTATGAACAAGCCCACGCTGTCTGCATAAAGGTTTTATAGCCAGCGGGATGTTTATTGGAGTCAAGATGATATTTTCAAACCTAAGAAAACCCTATTAAATGTTAAGTTGTAGCATTCGGCTGTGGGGATGTTTTTCTGCCACTGTTGCTAGTACACTTCACAAGGTATATGGTGCAGGACCCAGCTACTAGAAAAAGAAAGGATATTTGGTACAGTAGTACCAAATATCCCACTGATCGCACTGATGTATACAAGAGTCGAAGCACGAGCAGAAATACAAATGGCCTAATAAATCAATGATTAAAATACAGCAATTGATTTTAAAAAGAAGAATTTTACTTCATGCTTTATGATTTAATTGACATACTTTTTTTTTTCAGCTTAATTCCCCCCAAAAAATTTTCAAGCACATAATTAAAATTTTACTGTTTTTAAAAGTATATTCTTTTGATGTTCCTCTTATTTATTGGTGCATTTGGATCTCTTTAATTAATTAGTTTATTAATTTATTCTTGTCCCCCTCTCCCCTGACAACTTATTTTATTTTTCCATTTGTTCTTTTTAAATTTTTCTGTCTCCTCTTTACCATATGCATATCTGCCTCACTATGTAAAAGATGAAGAACGGTGTCTGAAGGCTTCAACTTCTGCTTATTGGTCGGTTAGCATCTCAGCCACAACAAAGATGGCGACTTACAATCAGTTTATCAGTGAGCTGAAGCAACTTTAGCAACTTTATTATAAAATGATGCTGTAACTCCTGACTACGACTACTACTACTACTACTTTTTGTGTGGACGCTCAGACAGAACGTGGAAGTGAAGTTGCCTTCCGATTGCAGCGTCCAGAGTCCTCCAGAGGTGGTCCAGATGTTGCGAAGTAAGCTAAGGCTGATGTTTGTATTCTACACTCATCAGGAAAGAGAAAACTGAATGTCTTGCGACTCATTTGAATTCTGGTGCAATTGAAATTAACATCTGGCAACTACTTGTGTTAAACTTTCTGTGCTGCCTCTTTCAGTCTCTGAACCACAGTCCCTCATAAATCTATTTGATCAATTGATGATTCACGTAATGTGGGCAAAGCAACAATATCAAAGGGGAAATTCATTCAAGTCTTTCAATGCCAAGCAACAATTGGAATGAGGCAATCAAGTCTCTGTGCAATTAATCTGTCTTTTACATCAGAATAGCATAAAGGGAAGGGAAGAAAAAAAAGACTTTAGGAGAGATGAATGGAAAAGAACCACTTATTCTCTGCAAATTTCAGCAGTTGAACTTAGACTTCGCCTTTACTCTGTAGTTCACCTCCAATCAAATGCAAACCAGGGACTTTATGCACAGGTCATCTTTAATTTGCCCCAGGCACTGGCAGGGATTACCAGATCCCATTCTTTTACGGGGAATGCATCTTGGTGGTGAAGGGGTGATAGGCTCAGTGGAATCCCTTCGCTCATTCTTCAGCACCAGCCAAGCGCGGGATGAAACAGAGGAGGGAGAAGGATTATGAGTTTGGATGGGATAGAGCATCTTTAAAAAGCATCTGTGTCCCAGCAAGAGACCACAAAAGGCAGACTCTGCATGAATCCTTGTCTCTCTGTTGGGGGGCTTCCTTGCTTTCTTCGTGCTCTCTCACTTCTTTTTTCTAACAAAGCAGCCCCAGATCACGCCTAAAACGCCTTTCTGCCCAAAAGATTCTTTCTTCCTTCTTATTTTGTCAAGCTAATTCTCTCATTTTCCCCTTAAAATCATCTTTACATCAACAGGCCTCTGTCTACATTTTTAAAACTCCTTCACTTTAGTGATGATACTTTCCTTTCCCCTTTGGTCTGACCTAAATCTTCTTTTACATTTACGAATTGGCAAATATAAAGTCTGGTCTAAGATCTACAAAAGTCTTGATTTTTTAAGTGATCACCATGTCAGTGATGGTAAGGTAAGAGAGGGCTGCAAAATACTCAGCTTAGCGCGTGTGATTTAAATAGTCTAAAAGACAAAGTAGAGAAGACAAAAGATACCAAATTAAAGTATTTAGAGAGGACAGATGAATATGGGATCATAAATTACATTTAAAATTTAATTAAATTACTTTTATGGCTTTCACATCGTAGTCATGAAAGAACAACTCATGTTTCAGATCATAGAACCTTTTTTATTCACACAAGGATCCGAGTGAAAATAACATAGAATCTAAAGTTTAATGTAGGAAAGGAATGAGTGCTATATAAACCAATCTGGATCTAGGTGAAAGGTAATACCTCAGACCTAATAACTATTTTTACATCACTCATTTTAGTGATGTGAAGTACTAATATTAGTACTTTGCATAAATTTGAGAACTTTTTTTAAGTGGGAACAGCCTTGTTTAGGTCACACAATAGCATGCTACACCCAACTTTGACTAGGCCACTAGACAACGACTTAATTTCATTTTCTAAGGTGAACTTGCTGCTGTGCTTTAAATGACTGCCTTGTTGCTTAAAGTCTGCTGAAACCTAAAGTCACAAACTGATGGCCGAACAATCTTTAGGATCATCTGGCAGCATTGAAAATGTACGATTTCATTAATTCCAACAAGTTGTCCAAGTCCTGAAGCAACAAAGCAGCCCCAGACCATCACAGTACCAACAATATGTTTGACTATTGGTGATTAAAAAGCCAAAACACTTTTTTTCACAGTACTATAATTTCATACAAGCATCTTAAAATATAGCTTTAGACAAAGAAAATATTTCTAGCACTTCCCCTTCCTTTGTGTCTCGACACAAGGCTGTGACAGCCACATGCAACGGCACTCTTGCATTCTGTGAAGTTGTTGTGACGTGTGAAACTGTAACTCATTTTACTGCGACAGCCTGAAGTTGTGGAAGCTGGCAGCGTAGTGCAACTATCAACAAATGTTTGTCAAAAGCAGGTGGGGTTTTTGTTTTGCCACGAGAGCGAAATGAGCAGAGGCAGCAAGAACAAATTCACTGGAAAAACGGTGCGAGTCAGGCGGTGGAGTCACAGAGAAGAAGAGAATTACGACTCACCTGGATCAATGTCAAGTCTTCAAGGTTGAGCCTGAAGAGGTGATTTCTGCAGAAACAAGCAAGTAGATGTAGATGTTTATTTGTTACTGAAAGAAAAGGTAATTTTCTTGACAGCGTATCTTTGGTACGTCTTGTGGCAGGATTTATCCGCAGTTAGCCTGTTTCTTCCTCATTAGTAGCACAAACATGTTCTAGAGGTCTGATAATCTTGTGTTTCTAACATATTAATATCAATTTATAAGTGTCAATATGAAAGCTCAGCTCATTTCTTTTCTAGTTTAGTTAAGGGGTTTTACTGCAGAGACATTTTTACTGTAATGCCATGTTTAAGTGGCTACATTTTGAGGCATTCTGAAATAACTGCTGGCTAAAATTCACAATTCATTGAAAATAATACATGGTGAGGATTTTATAGCTGTAAAAATCCCACCCCCCAAACCCCCCAAAAAAACAAATGAGCAATGGTTGAGTTTATGAGACAGTATTCACCTTCTGTTTCTGGCAAGTGTTTAGTATTACTTTGTGTTTTTGAGCACGGAACAACAGTTTAAAGGCTGAAACAAAAACTGCATGCCAAATTGTATTTGTGCTGAAAGGATGGTAATATGATTGCTAGGGACACCTAGCAACTTCTTTTTTTCTTCTTCTGTGTTTAAAAAGTGATTGGGAAAATGTGCTCATATGTAATGGGAGCAATCATTGGTTTTTGTAAATCAGTTATCTATTTTCAGAGAATACACTTGCAAGCACGCACACATTGCATACATATAAAATAGTTTTGCAAAGATCCATCAATCTCCCGAGGAGCAGCTATCAGAAAAGGTCTGTATGTGGCCATGGCCCCCCGTTTTACTATATTGATATTTACATCGATCCCACTTTTTCCCATTATCTCCCATACTTTGAACCCAGCCTGCTGCCATCAATCTTGGCGCATTACCCGCTACAGTTAGACACTTAGCAGCTGTCGAGGTGACACAGAGAATTTCATCACATCTATTGTCTTTCACCATTTCTTTTTTTTTCACCCCCCTTTGAGTACTGTGAGAATGTAGAAACAGAACAGGCAAATTTGTCAAAGGAAACAAGTGTGCTATAACATGTTTGCAAAGAACCTTTTAAAAGCACTCGGATACAGCTTTACAGATTGAACTGCTCTATATTCAAATGCAACTGTCAAATCTTCCTTTTACAACAAATGCAGAAAAATACTGCATTAAGTGGCAGATATATTGCAAAAGGCAAATGCAGATCAACCACACTCCCACGTGGTTTATCCAAAACTTTAAATTAAAACCCCAAACCAACTTTTTACCCTCAGTTTAATAGGTCACATTGAATGAATGTGGTATTACTCATTCAGTTTTACAGTCTATTTTCCTGCAAAGGTAAACACATAATGGAAAGTGTTGAGCCCCCATAACATAAGCAATAAGTGCATCCACACACACCAACAGAGACACATCTGGCTAAGCTTCAAGAAGACAATGAAGTTCATCCTCCAAAGCAATTTTTCTTTGGCCTCTGAAGGGATGTATACAGAAACTGATCATTACTCATGCAATGCTGCAGCAAACACCGAGAAATGAAACGAGGCACAATCAAATAAAAGGCAAGAAAAGAAATATAGAAAGAGGGAGCCAAGTGGAAGCAAAAGAGAGAATTAAGAAAAAACAGTAATAGATGCCAGTTACCTGGCACCAACGATCAGTTCATTCTGGCCAGGGTCGAAGGTCAGCTGTGAATAATCCACCGTGCCCTCTGCTTTGAACCTGAAAATCCATGGTTCCATCTCTGCAAAAAAAAAAAAAAAAAAGAAAATAAACACCAGAGGACACACAAACTTTGAGCCTATCAGAGCAGCTTTGCCCTCAGATGAAAGTACAAGCTCAGTTTAAAGTGTTCACAACCTTCAAAGGTTTGGCCCCTAAGACCAAAAAAGCTTAAATCTACAACTTTGTCTTTTTACCGTTAATAATTCAAACTGGAAAAAGAGACAACTTTCTTAATGTATAGATAACAAAGTCTTCTTTGCTATTCAGTTTTAACTATTTTAAATGACTACTGAACTCACATCCCTTCTCAAGAAGCACAGAGAAATCAGCTAATGACTTATTGTACAATTACCAGTTTGAATGACTCTGACCTATGACTTGTCAGGCCAAAGTGCGACTTGGTCAACCACGCTCTCTGAAGCTGTGAAGGTGAAGGAAAGTCACCTCAAAGTAAGCTGGTTTCAGTGTGGTGGTGGCTGGTCGTCATTTCTCTCCTTTGCCATTATGTGTCACTACAGAAAAGGCACCGTGTGCCACGGGATGTCAAGTTATACCTGCCCTTAGGATGCTTTACGCAAAGTGCAAGTAAGTTGGCAAAGCTTTAGCAGATAACACTAAGGCTGAATGTGCTACAGCTGTGTTGCTGTGTTTTAATCTTTTAAGCTTTTAACCTCTCTGTTTAGGAAAGTGCTGGGTATGGAAATCTTGGCAACCTTTTAGAAGTCTCAGAGGTAATAGTAGTCCACATTTTCAAGAAAAACACAGAAACTAATGATTACATTTAGGATTGCTTTGTGCACATAGTATGTGTCAACGACCATTTAGAATACTTTACGAAATGAAAACCTTGCTCTGCTTCACCTACTAATACAATAATTAACAGCTATTAGCTTTTTACTTTGTATTCGGGGAACAGTGAAAAATATTGCCCCTCGACCCCACAGAAATCAACCCAAATTTGGTTCACAAAAATCAATCTATTTCATGTCTAAAACACAGATTTGGCTAAACAGATGCATCTAAATTAGCCAAAAATAGAGTTAGCTCTTTCTGTACGACATCTGTGCACTCTAAGGGCTGCTTCTAATAGACTGAGCTAACTAGTAAAACAAACATCATGTCACTTTCACAAAATAATACCTTGTATTGGCTACATTTTAAATCAGGATTAGCACAACTGCTGTATAACACAATATAATCTGTCTAGGATGTGCCTTAAATTAATACATCCAACTTTACCTCCTTAAGCAGCAGGGTTGATGTGAGAGCACAGCCTGCATATCTCGATTTTTCTACAGCTTAATTTACAATAACGTTTAATTTAATCTGCAAGGAGAATGGGAATGTAAATATATATCCGCATTAATTACTCTTGTCTCCCGATTGTACACGGTGATTAAAATCTCGATTCTATAACCAGAAAATCAGCAACAGGTACCTGAATTCCTTTTTATGTTTATGTCCTACGTTTGTATGAGAGGTTTCAATGAAATGTATACTTTATGGTGGATAAGATTAAACTCTTTTTTTTTTTGGAGCCTGAGATAGGCCTTGTGCTGCTTGGAGAACATACAAACATAAAACGAGATAGAGATGTCCCAGACAGACGGTGACATCTTATCCACAACATACTTTTTCTCCCGGCGCCCAACCCATTAACCCCTGACCAATCAAATCAAGCGACAAGGAGGGCCTGTCTACCATCTGGTTACTCGATAGGTTTAGTCGATGGTAGTCAAACGGTCATGGTCGGTCGCTGTCATAATATCCACTCTCAGTATCACTTACACCTGGAAGCTAAGAGAGGTAACTTAATCTGGATAAGAATTTAGAAATACATCGTATGAGAAACCTTAGGTAATGTTGTTATTAGTCATTGTAATGACTTTGGAAAAACTCATACCTACATTTTCAAACTATGCGCAAACAATGTCGTTCAGAGGCATCTTTCTGTCATATACCAGAAGCTCTCATTCAGGGCCAGAACAGAGGGAGAGGACAGCTTGAACATCCTCCCCGAAACACATTATCTGCTTCTTCAGGCACACCTGTCAGACAGCGTTTCAAACACTCTCTCCCTCGACTGCATTAAAAGCGAGCACTTCCAGTTTCAGTGACAAACGTGGGATTTCTGAGCGGTTCAAAACGAAGACAAGCAGCGAGAAAAAAAAAAGAAAAAAAAGGAGAGAGAAAAGAGGATCCTCCAAAGAACATCTGCCGCCTCCAACTCACGTAACGGGACCGAACCCTGGCTCTCGTAACAAAACAATATAATCTGCTGAGAGACGGCGTCGTGTATGCAAAGGCACATTCCCCGCGCTATCTTTCAAGTCTCCAGTGAACAGTACAAAAAACATGACAGAGAAGAAAGTGCTAAGTATCAACCTAATAAATTTTAATTAGCCACGGTGAAATAAATATAGGAGGTCACGATCATCCTTCTCCCTAAAGATTCCTACTAAGAGACATTGCTCTTCTGATTTTATGGGGAGACACCAAGTTTTAGATGTGCAAATCCTTTTGCTCTACTGGGTTTTTTTTTTATTCCATAGGGAAGATCCTCAGCATACAAATATAGCTGTGACAACCCCCCAGAGGGGGAAACGGTACTTGACGAGCCCCAGCTTCTCCCCATAAATCTCCCAGACTCACTAGGGGGGAAACTTGCTAGGTGCTGAAGTGTGTCTGCGTGTTTGTCTGTTTGACTCCGTGTAACGTTTTACACAAGTATTCATAGCCAATGAACTTTTTCAAACCTTGGCACTTTGTAGCACTAAATTTCTACATATTTTGCAGTGAATCTATGATAAAAAACAAAACAAAAACACAATATGAAGCAGTATGTAATTGTCAGGTGTAAGAAAAACAATGACATTTTTTAAACTATGGTGTGCATTTGTATTCAGCTGCCCAAAACTGTTGACAGTAGCATTTCACAAATACGCCTTTGTTGAAGAGTGACTTTGCGTGTTTGTACAACTATTGACTGAAATTTGTGCTTATTATTTTCCTGAAAAATAGTTCAAATTCAGCATGACTGCATGGAGAACATGTGCAAACAGCAACCGTAAAGTTCAGGGGGGTTTTTTATTGGAAAAAATGCCAATTTTGAACTTTGACAGGGGCATAAATGAATATGCTTTGACCTTATCCACCTCATCATCAGTCACCATATAAACTGTCTGCTGTCTGTCAAAAGGTCTTTTGGCGTTTTGAAGGCCCTGACAGGTTTTCTTACAACATAGTCCTGTCAAACAATAAACACAATCCACATCTTTATTGTTTACTACATGGCTTGTGGCAACCTTTACGATGGCCATTTTATATTTTTTTTCTTACAAATAATGTTTTTCTTCTTACCACTCTTCCATGTAAGAAGTTGTGGATTGCAAGACTAATATATTTTCTGCAAAACGTTTATGTCACCTGAGCAAATCACTCATTGTTAATATCCAGCCTGTCAGTTTCAATTGAGCATGAACCTTTTTTCCATGAGTGACAGAAAAACTTAAGTGACTCTTAAAGTGAATTGGTTGCACCAAATTTTATTTGGCAGTATTTTAGTAAAGTGGGCAGAGAGTAGATGAATCCCACACTTTCATATTTTTAATTCTATATTAGAAAAAAATATTCCCACCCCCCAGCCCAACCAAAATAAAATTCCAATAAAATGCATCTACATTTATGTTTATAATGTGCCAAAATAAAAAAAAATATCTCATTATGATTATTTTTATGATATTCTGCATGTGACTAAAACACAAAGACAGCAAATCTGTTTTTTTTTTTTTTTAAGTGGGGCCTAAAGGTTGAAATTCACCACAACAACCTTCAAAGGATTTATGGCCTTTGTGACGGGGCCAAGGAAGCATTAATAAACATTCATAACCAAAACGGAGGGGCCCTCTCAAGGCTGCACAGCTGAGTATACAGAGCTTTCTATAGTCGCATTCATTGGGGTTAATCTGATTGTACATGGTTCAACTGCTGGACTTCTGAAGTGTGGCAGAATTAGAAACATGTTTTTTTTTTTTTCCAAAACCATCTGTTAAATAGTTTTAATTATTTCTCTTGGACAGAATTTATCAAACATAATATTCCCGTGGAAGTGAAACCGTAGGGCAACTCTCCCAGACAGTGCGTGTTCACAGTAGGTCCCATCTCCCTTACCAAATTTCACTTCTACTTTGCATGTTACATGGATTCACATCATCTGCATGGTTAAATGCATGTGATAATGTAATCCCATCACATCCATGACAGCGAAGGAGCTCAATGAATCAAGCGACTGGCTGCTGAGAAGACGAAGGCGTGATCCCGTGCAGACGCATGCACACGCGTACACACGCATGCACATGCGGATTAGGATGAATACTAACAGTGCAGCAAGGTTTCAGAGCCAACATGAAACCAGCGACCCCCGCCCTCATCCCTTAAGCCCTGTGTCTCCCACCTCCTCACAACAAAACCGCCCATCACTCACATACCGTTTGTAATTCTTCACTCTGACACCGAACCTGAGACAAAGACACAATGACAGGGTGCATACATATTTACAGCATGCATCAAAAGACGTGCCAGTCTTCAGTCTGGCAGCCTTCAAAGTTACGGCATCAGTGGCAACATGTGGAACCAATTCTGAAACATGAATGGATTTTCTAAGTGTGGTGTTAATGCCACGTGGCAGGACAAGGCTGTTTACTTTTTAATGTGGCCCCATGGTTATTTGGAGTCTTCAGGAATGGCAACCATTTGTTCAAATTGATGTGAGGGAAGCTGTGGACAAAAAAAAAACCCCAAAACTGTTTGGTTTGAATAAATCAAAAATAAAATGCAATGTCACTTTAAATGTCATGCACTCATCTGAACTATTATTAATAATATGTCGGGCATAGAAAAACAAACACTTTTCACAGGTAGAAAATCACATCTGTGGAGCGTGGTTGGGCTTAGAGGCATAAAATGAATGAATCATGCAAAACTAACCGCAATGAAGCCACAAATAAGTAGACATTACAAAGCCTTTAAATCTTAAGTTTAAAAGGCTTAAAACGACAACTAAATTCTCTTTGTTCTCTTGAAGAAAAGCCTTTTCACTCTTTTATGCACAAATTGAATGATAACCTGACTGAGGATTTTTCCCATTGTTCAGTTGTTTAAAATACTTTTTGAATAATTTAAAACCCAAACATAATATGCGAGGAAAACATGGTCAATATTATACCTCACTGCCTGTTTAACTGTGTATTTTAACAACTAACTTTTGTTCAAAATAGTCTCCATAGCAGTAAATCCACTGATGCACAAACATGTAAAACAATCTATCAATACACAAAGAAATGTTTTAGTATCCCGACAGCTCGTTTTGTTTTTAAGCTACGTCAGTTGTCAAATCATCAAGGTCTTCAGCGTCTTCAGCATATTTGTCTCTCTCGTCATCTTCAGGTCAGCCATGACTACGTTTAGTAAATCTCATCATTACTTTACTCAAAATCACTTAACTATCATCATCAGCAATTGATATTTGATCTTTTTTTTGTGGTTTATTGAACATCAGCTTTACAAAACAAACATAAATAAACTGGAACAAAGAACTGAACCAATAAAAAAAATTAAATAATAATAAAGCTGTTTTGTGACAATGAAGGTGAAGCTCCAAAGAATATTTTTTACTGAAAAACACAGATTTTTCAAGAAAGACTGCAGTACCAGCCGGATTCAAATGGCAAAGCTAGAGATTTGCGTTGATTGCTCTCATGAAAAGAAAAATAATTGCAATTTCCACCCAATACAAAAACATAATAATATTAGACTGAATTGTTTATTAGTGTTGTGTTTTCAATAACACTAGCATTTTTATTCAAATGAAAGAGCAGGTTGTGTTATCAAATGCTTTCTTCACGTTGACAGTTTCTTTTTGTTTTTTTTTGTGGTTTTTTAATAAGGTGTTGGAGTTTTGGTCCAACAAAACCACATTTGATTGAAGACAATTTTGAAACAACAAATAGTTGGCTGGTTAATGTTTGTAAATAGCTATAATATATCAATGTCAAGTGATTTCACACCATATAATATGTTTAATTATCCTAGGCAAAGTCTAGTTTGCATCAAAACAAGAAAGAAAAAAAAAGTTTCAGGGATAAAGATAAAATGCCGCAGAACCTTTTTTGCAACGTCCAAAACTGTTTCTTAAAATTTATTTGGGCATGATTTGAGGTCCCAGATCAGTCTTGTCAGACAATTACTGTTTCAAAACAAGACAACAAATATCAATACTGTCTTTTGTCATTTTTAAACACCCCAACACAGTACCTACACAGATAAAAGAAAGATGAATAGTTGTCCACTGTCACAACCACTATGCATCAAAAGTTTAATTTGCACCTTTAGTTTTCAAAGACTTTTAATTCCACAAACATAGAAAAGTATCCATTTGTTCCACTTGCATCTTGTCATCGTTTCAAATAAAACTTGGCTGGATCATAGCTGACCTTGGAGAATAATAGAGGGAGGCTTTTTTTTTGTTTTTTTTTGTTTTAGGAATAAACCTCAAAGACCTTGGATGCCTTTAAATTTAAATGAATCATCCCCAAATGTCTAATTAAAGCATCCCTGATGCTAGCTACAGCTTGTTGCATTTATGAATGCTGTGAGCCCATTTGTTTATTCTCTCATCTTTCTAAGGAAGTGTTTGTCATTCAGGGAAGATAAAAAAAAAAAAGAACTGAGCTTGTTGCGTGGCTGTAAAACAAGTCCGCCCGTCACACTCCTGAGAGTTATGGCCCTTAGCATGGCTTGTAAAGGCATTGTTTATACCCTTTAAAAGCCTTCAAGCCTACAGGTAGGAACACTTGTTAAAAATAACACTTTTATTTTACAATAGGAGGAGGAATAACAATGTAAATGGATCTCGTCAAAAGGCTTCTGCCAAAGCACACCCAGTCAGATCTTCAAATAAATGGCACATATTTACATTGCAGCCCAATTGAGACAATATTCAGCTCTGTTTTTAGTAAAGTGGAGAAACTTTATCTTTTGGGTAAACATTTGGACTACTGCTGTTGAACCGTGCAGTGAACTTTCCTTTCTGAAACCCTACATTTCTGAAACCGCCATACAAAGCAGAAAGCAGTCTTTAGACTGCACCATCCTCACACCACAGTTACATTTCTCTCAGCCAAGTGTTGTGCCAAGTCAGAAAACCACTGGCCCGAGTGGGGTCAAGCCCATGTGAGGCACACCCTTCTACTGTCAGGCCACAATCACACAGATGAGAAAAAGGTTTCACTGGAAGCCACTTGGACAAGCTATGACCTTGGCTTTTGATGATGGGAACGACCACTCTTTAAAGCAAGCTGCCGATGTGCATTTTTATGGGGTTTTTTTTTCTTTCACATTAGGAAGAAATGATTATTTTCTCAAGATTTTCTTTGGAGCCTGGTGCTCATTCATACGAGGTTAAAAATGTCTATCTTCTGATCGTTACAAAAATTGAGAATAGTTTTCTCAAGGAGGGGCACAATCAATGTGCCGTTTTCTTTTGTCAGGAAATAAAAATATTATATAAGGGTGGGTATGGTCATTGAGTTTGAACCTTGAACATTATGAAGTTTATGGAAATTTTCTGTAAAAGAAAAAAAAACTCATAATTTTTACTACCATGTTTTATGGTAGTAAGTCTTTTCTTTCAGGGAACAAATTTTGTACAAATGTTTCGCATGAGTTTATTTATGACAACTTCAGTGCATATTTGACCTACTTGGTTTCTTTAGCTTTTAAAAACTATGTTCTTCCATAAGGGTTTTTCAGCTTTTAATAAAAAACATATGAGTTGACTTGTACTGCAAAACTGCTAATATCTTAAGGTGGACCCCTATGAGGTTAACAAATAAAAGTGAACCAAGTGCAAAAAACACAGTTCAGTGATGGTCCCCCAAACATGGCTGTTATGAAAATTGTGTGAAAATGTTACTGTTTAAAAATGTTGATTTTTGCCATCTGTACTGGGTGATAGGGAGCTAATCCACAGCCGGAGTTATGAAGAGATTGGTTTTGGTCATGAGGATCTTGCAGGTAGTCTTGATTAAGGGGGCAGCAAATTTCAAGAAACAAAAATTGTCACACATAAGTTTCTATTAGTTGCATGTGTGGTCAACGAAGAAGGGAATTTTGTGCACAGCTCTAAAATACAAACAGCCCTCCCCACCCCCCCTCTCACAAAAAAAAAAAAAAACATGCTGATGTTTTATTTTAGCTTACAATCACACACATTTTTCAAAAGTAAAGTTTTCACAACTCTTTAGACATTAGCAAAAAGCACTCTGTGTACAGATTCTTTCTACAAATCTCTGACCAAGTCTCAATATATATTTGCCTTAGTCTCCAAACAAGATCATGTTTGTCTGGGCAGACTGGGCGCATTTGGTTACTGTGCTCCATAGGGTTACTTTAATGCATTTGTAGTCCTCTCAGCTTGGCCAGTGGAGAATCATGGCAGCCTCACACTGCACATTTCCAACAACAAAGGATTACAATACATTATATGGAGCACAATGACTCACAAAGAAGAATAATGGGTTTAACGAGTGGTTTTCCCTCCCTCACACGGAGACTTTGCATACGTATAATTATTCCCGCCTATGTTTATCCCTGGATATTCCGTAATGACTCAACTTATTGTGCTTTCACTACAAAAATTATGGAGCTACAACTCCAGTCTTTGAAAACAGTCTGTTTGACCTTATTACTGAGACCAATCTTTAAGAAGAGCAAAAAATTATTGAGTGTAAGATTTAATAGATAATTGAGGAGGAGGCGGCGGAAAGTTAATTTAAAATTAGAAGTTTATTTGTTTATAATGTGAGAATAAATATGATTGAAATATGTGGAAAAGTTTCACAGAAAAAGAACAGAACAATATAACATAAGTCAAAAACTTATTTTTCCTGTCTTTAGAAAAGTGAAAAAGAAAAAAAAAGAAAACATTACAGGAAGAGGACTAAGCATGCAAAAGATATTGTTTAGGCAATTAAAAGGTACATACTGTTAATCAAGTAAGTATTAAGAACTTCAATGTTTTTTTTGTTTGTTTTCTTAAATATTTCCAATGGGGCAATTGACATAAAATTCTCATCAAATCTCGGAAGCAATCCAAACAATTCACACATTCAGAAAAACTGTTTTGTTTTAAAATTGCAATGACAAAAAGTAGTTTTGAACACTCTTACAGATTATATTAAACCCTTTGCTGAAAGGCCTTTCTTGGTAACAGCATTATTAAGCTACAATGGATAAACTAATCATATGCGTTGCTCACCTGTTCTCACACAAACTCTCTTCAAAATCTAAAAGGTTCTGTGGGAGCTTTCTATGCAGTCTGATCTTCAGTTCTTTCCATAGATTTGGAAATGGATACAAGTCAAGCTTTTAACTGGGCCATTCTACAAGATTTGCTTCCACTCTAAAAGCCAGTTAAGAGTTTCCTTGGCCTTGTGAACAGGAATACTGTCTTGCTTGGAAATCCAATCTAGTTTTGTTTTCAGATTTTTATCAAATATGTCCACACCAGGATGTGAAATCCCTCTTTTGGCATGGTGGTTCTGGTTTGACGTGCAACAGAACCATCATTTCTTCAAACAGTGTGTGCAATAACATCGAAAATATTCAGATTTAGACTTATGTGACCAAACTATTTTTCAGCTTGTCCAAAACTATTTACTGGCTTGTCCAAACCTTCTGAGTCAAAAATCTATTTTTGATTGTAAATGTAATTATTTGTTTCTAAATGATCACATTGTAGAAGATTTCTCTTATACAGTAGGCCCTGTGAACCACGTCCAAGCACTAATGGAAATATCACCCTTTTTTTTTTTTTTTTTTTAATAAGTGTTACTAAAGAACTAAACCACGAAGGCTTAATGTGCCAATCTAGTACATTAGAGATCACAAACTCACTGACCAATGCTGACCCTCGAGCCGGTAACTGCACCTAACACAATGCTGGAATGTATCACATTAGCCGGGCAGTTAGTTATAATCATTGCCACTCGGTTGGCAAAGAGAGTAGAGTGCCACTTCAGCTCTAACAATAAAGTGACAGAGACAGGCAAGACAAACAGAAGTGGAGATAAAACGGGGTTCCAGCAGAGAGTGCTTATGTCCACGATGACGATGGTTATATTTTGCATCAGTTTGAGTTATGTGACCTTGGCTGTACAATTATGGTTCTGGGTTCTGCTGCACTGAAAGCAGCTCAATGACATTTTACTACTTTGCCGTGAGTAGACAGGACCGTATTGATTGCCACCAGAACTGTTTGTCGACTGGGTCTTACTGCATTTCATTAGAGTTAAGCGGTTCAATTGCAGTGCAAAATGAGGGGTAGAGAGAATGGAGTCTTATGCAGTCTCTAAAACCAAAATGCAGCACAATGTGGAGACAGTTCAGAAAGATGAATGCATCTGCACTTTGTCTCTAAAGGAAACATTTCAGTTCAAGTCAAATATATCTGTGTGGCACATTTCAGGAGAAAGGCAGTTCAAATTGATTTACACGATGAAAACGATATGACACAAGAACCAATTATTATGAAACGGGCAACAAACGTTACATTTTGTCAAATGCCATCATCAAAGTCATCAAGAATAATTATCATCATAATATATTAATCAATGTTCCAATTGCTATTGCTTAAGGGACACTCTAAGCAGGTGCATTTTTTGCCTTTACTTACAGGATCTCACTGTTTTGGATGTCTGACTCAGCTCTCCAACTGCTTTAAAATGGTGACAATGTTAAAAGCTGAGGTCCAACAGAACCAGCACTGTGGTTCTGGAACGGTCCATATTTATGTGGATAGCATTGAACACTTTGACAAGGAAAGTCTTAGCACTGTCGTGAGGATGGAAACTGGACTGAAATACATCAAAGCAGTTTGTTATTGTTAAGAAACTATTTAGCTGTTGAACCACAGCTTTTTCAATCATTTTGCAGAGGAATGGAAAGCTGGAAACTGGGCTATCGTTCAGTTTTTTATTTTTTTTAATTAAAGATTTATTTTATTAAAAACATCAGAGGTACTGCAGTTCCTACCTGCCACAGTTAAGGTCAGTATTCATGATTCAACAATAAGAAAGAGAGTCTATGTAAAAATGGCCTCCATGGGAGAGTTCCAAGGCCAAAACCACTGCTGATCAAAAACCACATAACGTTTCTCAAGCCTTTTGGGAAAATATTTTGTCAGTTTGCAAGATGACAAAGTAACTTTCTGGAAGGTGTGTGTCATGCCACATCTGACCTAAAGCAAACAGCATTTCAGAAACAGAGCACCATACTGACAGTAAACCATATGCTGATAAACAGAATATCTGCGTAGTTTAAGATTAAACTATTTTATTTTTTGGGTCGTCGCTTGAACATTTGAGCAGCACTTTCACAAATGATGCAATCTAAAATATAAATTGGGTCACTAAGAAGAAGCAAAGCTTATGTCTGTCAAAGTCTGTGGCAGTCTCGCTTAGTTTGAGGTCAATTTATGTATGGTACAGCATTGGACGAAAAGGCAATAGAGGATAGCTATTTACTTTCATCAGCATATTTTTATATGCCAATAAAGGGCAAGGTAGATACTGAACAGGCCAATGGGGATCTAAGAATAATCTTTAGGCAGTAGGGAAAACTTTGGGATACAAAATTTCCTTTCAAAGTATTGCCATTATGTCACAATGCTCAATTTTGCTGATTGCTGAACACAAATGTAATAAAATCAAAGTATAAGACACTGCTGAATACTAGTACACACAGCAAGTACATACTGGTGTGTACATACAATTTAAGCAATGATATATAAGCAAATTAACTGTCTGTTTCAAACATTATACCTAATTGAAGCTCCACAGTTTCATTATTATTACTTTAGAGACTGCAGCTTCAAGCAGAATATGTTACAAATCTGGTTTTGTCAAACTATTTCATTAATTGGAGAAGATATAGATTTCCCAAACTTTTGTTGACAAATTGACATGTTACAGTCGCACCTCACTGCATCCTCATGAGAAGCAGCTGAGGGAAGATACACAATACTACACAAAGAAAAGCACAAAATGTAAACAACTAGCAAACAGAGCAAAAGAACCTAAAGAAAAACATTTTCTTTTTCTAAGGTCAATAGCTTGCTTGTAACAAAGAAGAAACTTCAGAAATACTGTTTGTCTGGTAGCAACTATGAAACATTCAGAAGTTAGAAGTAGAAGTATGCAAAGATGCTGGAAATAGAAACTAGAACAGAACAACTCACTGTCATGGAGGAGTGTTTGTGGTTTTTGATGAGCGAAATGTGGCCCTTCTCCCAGATCGTCATTCATAACAGGGCAGGACAACATGAACAACTTCTCTACTGCTTACTAAGACGTCTATTGCTGTATATAATATATACAATATAAGAAATACGACCGCACTTTGCAGCCAGCTAATAATTTATTTTGCAAATTCAGTTTAAACACGTAACCTTAGGATTGTAGCTACACAAGTAAATGGTCGTCCATATTGTCCCAGTAGTGTCATATTTATTGCATATCTTACACCTAATTTTCATACATGTAGAAAGGATGAGAGAGCTAGCACTGATTGTCTATTCCTTCGATAGCTCACCTGAGTGTGGGATGAGTGGGTGCTCCGTCTTGTGGCAGGGAGATTCAGGCAGCAGCACCGGCCCTCTCCTGCTGGCAACACCACAAGGGCGCAGGACCAACATGCACTGCAACAGCAGCAGCGCATGCTGGATAACAGGGCGTCCCATGGGGGTCTGGGCTTCGCTTCTTTTCTCCTTAGGCCTCAAAGGCCAAGAGCAAGAGGACACACCTGGTAGGACAGAAGGAGAAAATGACAGATTAAGGTTTAGGGAAAACGTGTGATCTGAATACAGTTTCAGTTTGGCCACGATAAGTCTTCGTCATCTGCTGTATTCCCTAAAGTGTTTAGACGAGGAAATGAGGAAAAAGATATACGTTCCGACTGAGAAGCAGAGACGAGAAGGGGAGCGAATGTGAAAGACGAAAAAGACAATATTCTGCAGATTTCCGCAGCAGTGTGCGAACTTCTCACAGCCACAGAGAGACTTTTCACCTGTGACGCCGAGTGCATGAATCAGACACGGTCTGCATTACCTCATTCACCTAGAGTGGGCATCGATGTCCGTTAGTGGCAGAAATATGCCTCCTTTGACGAAGATTTTGTTCCCAGTGAAGTTAAACTTTGGCATATTTCTTCAAGGAGCGCAGAAGCAGCTCTCTGCATTTTGTGTATTTATGTGTTTTTTTACATTATTAATAGTTTATAACTTTTTGTGTGCCAGTGAGTGAAACTTGGGACGACGTAGAGCTTCACCTGCTTCCCTAAGGGTCAACTGAATGCTTTGTGCTGCTGTAAATCTGTTCTTTTCTTTTTTTTTTTTTATTCACAGCCGAGGCCCTCCGATTACAGAACGTGATTATTATGTTACACATCAAACAGATTTATGCTGGATGGAAAATTCAGTCGCAGCAAGAAAAACAAGGGAGTTTGCACAGCTCAGTTGTTCATAATTTCTTTCATTGTGGGGGTGAATTGATGAGCTGTCTAGACCACCTACATCATTAATTTTTAATCATTAATATGATGCTATTACAGGAACGATTCACGCTGCGAGCAGCAGAAGCAGGAGAGCTCCACTGACTTTGCATGGCTCATCACTGGCAGCATTGGTGGTGAAGTGAGTAAAGATAGTGAAGATAATAATGGAAATCATTGGTTTCATTTTTCCCCAAAAGGTATTTCCAGCTGAATTTGAAGAACACTTCTATTTTCTTTATTTCATGTGAGCTGTGGGTTTCATTTGTTATGCTGACGAGAAAAAAAAACACGAAAAAAAAAAAAATCCCGGAACAATTCTCCCTCCCGGATAGAGTCGATTTAGTGTACATTGTAGGTAGCAAATAGTAAAAAAAAAAAAAAAAGATTAATTTTGTCTTCATGCATGAAGGTAGAAAAGCATGAGAAAAATCGGCTTGCTGACAAAAAAAAAGAAAAGAAAAAAGAAAGCAAAACAAAGCCTAACTCTCTCTGTAGGCAAACCTTGCCTCCACTGTTCCCTGAAGTGTGAATCTTCCTTCAAGCTTGAACTGACGGTGGGGTGCAACATGAGACGCGTTTCTGTTCAAATTCTCAAATAAGATCACAACAGTGAAAGTTTCTTCCCGTTTTTTGTCTTGAATTTCTTGAAAGGTTAAATTGAGTTCTGTTTGCAGGATCTCGGGGCATATTTCTGCGAGGCACAGGCAGAGGAGATTTAATGCAAAGCACCTGTCATCTGCAGAATAGAAAGCAACACCCAGACACTTTTTCACTAAAGCCCATTTCCCTTTTGTCTTGGTACTTCTCACGTCAGTTTCTGCAGTCCTTTTCTTTCATTTAAGTCGTTTCAAAGTCCATTTCCCTCTCCTGCTAGTTGCCTCTGCGATCCATAACAACATTTTCCTCAACAAAATCCAATCTCACCCTCTAGACTTATGCCTAGGACTTTCTTTCAACTGTTGGTCTCCTAATGTTTTATGTCTGCATTGGCTTAAAAAATATATATTTCACAATCTGCAGGGCAAAGAGGTGTTTCTAACTAAGGAAATTAGATATAGTGAGTGTTTGTGTGGAACATAGATTTAGTCTCTTGCATTCACAGGAATTTCTGTAAGCGAATGTGCAAGCACAAGTGGCTTTCACACATGCAGTGAGTTAGCAGAAAGAAGCTTAAGCTCGGATCAGCATGTAGAAAAACCCGTTTTAAATCTTTCTCTCAAAAAAACAGACGTGTTTTCAAGCGTGCCTCGGCACATGTATATTTGACTAGAAAGATCCACCGTGAGATTACAAAATTATTAAGAACGCACCATGACACAGACTATCAATCAGAACATAAATGGTCTTTGAAAGACCTCGACAATGTTTTCTGGTGTACATCAAAGACACAGTGCAATCTGCAAAATTATTAGTAAAATCAGAGTTGTTCATTAGTATGGGGATTCAACATGGGTCCCTGCCATTCTCAAGCCAAGGTTACAACATTAACCTTTCACTGGGTTTAAATTCATCCAACTAACTCATTACGATGCACTCAGTGGCGCGGCCGCCTGCTGGGGCAGAATGTGCACCAACTAAAAGAATTTTAAAAAGACATCTTTACCCCCAAAATGCAAGGCAATTATAAGCTCAATTAGACGCCAGGTTTGTGATGCACTCGTCTTCCCCACTGGTAAAGGGCTCTCGGATGGGGAGAAACACGCAGACCTCCAAACTGCAAAAACCTTTTAACGTGTCCTCCAAACTTTTGACCCAAACCGGGTTTTAGATTTTTCAAGTTGTGTTTTTTTGGCAATAAAAGGTGAGAAGAGGAGGGGCAAGAAGGAAGACAATATACAAGTTGGATTAAATAGTGTTTATAATATATCGAGTCCTTAGTATTAAGTAGCTTTTTTTTTTTTTTCTGCATGTTTCCTGTCGTATTTTTGATTAATTTCCCTTTGGTGATAAGTTCCAAATTCAAATCTTTAGCCTCCTCATGACACTGCATTATATATCATCAGTATTTCCCTCACACTGAAATAAGGTTTTCCAAAACATTTCCAGGGATCCTGGACACCAAAGGAACGCCTTATTTCAGCATATAAACACATAGATAGACAGTTATGACACATCATATTTTTATTTAGGCCTTCCTTGTTGGTTATTTTATCACAAAGAAGTATACAAAGTGTTGCAATTTACACAGCAGTCCCAATTCTCAAAAGTCTAAGAAAAGTATCCAAGTCATAACATTTTCTTACACTTCATGCTGAAGACTTACTTTTCCTTAGTGACCGATTGTAAAAATGCTTTCATGATATTTTGTAAATTTTAAAGTATAGATACACCACACAACTTTTAAATCCTCCACATGATAAATGAAATCTTAGTATTCACAATAGCACACTGGTTTCAGCTGTTTTTTTGTCCACAACTGAAAGACTTGAGGTGACACACTTAAGAATTTTACCAGCTGAAGGATCACAATTTACAGGGTCCATCAAGCCAATTACAACCCACTCACAAACCCATCTAATTTCATTAAACTATTGCAAATGTGACAGTTTAAAGGAGTAAACTGTCAGTAAAGAAAAATTAACTGGAATAAAAAATAAATATTTTCAGAATTTAGACAGAAACATCTGTCCCTCCCATCTGTATCTTTTTTTTTTTTGCTTCCCAGTACTGGCATAAGAAACAGAAAAATGATAAAAAGCATCATAAGGGGAAACAACTAAGACATCTAAAGGCCTTTTATAAGTTAAGCCTTTGGGAGACCCCCGGGTGGCATGATTTATGCGCTCATATGTGTTTGCATCATATTTTGCAATGTAAGTAACACAACACAAACTGCAACAGTTACACAACAAATCATCTGACTTGTTGCATCATTGCCATTCAGAGACATCTAGTGCATCCTCTTGTTTTAACTCACCACACGCCTCCAACTAGTCCTGTGGGAAAGAACAGAGAGAGATTTCTGTGCCGTTTGGTGATTTAACGCTAAATTGTCTCCAGGGAATTTGAACAGGCCTCCGTTTTTTCTTACTTCTGCTCACTTTCTCACATGTGAACACACATGGACACCGCAAGTGCATTCACGGTAAACACTGAGATATGACCCAGGGACTTTTTTTTTTTTTTTTTTGATGGATAATATCCACATACAGCGAAGGCACAGAACAGCAGTGCCACAAGCCACACATAAAAACAATTACATAGCCAAGGGTGTTGTCATATACAGTCATTTTCAATACAGTGGAGTATTTTTGAAAAGCTAATTCATTTCAATAAATCAGTTCACTAAGGTAAACACATTAGATCCATTGCACAACTATATGGTTGTGAATTATGACTTTATGCTCCGCAGCTAATGAAAACATGACATTTAAGATTACCAGAGCAATAAAAAAATATATTTAATAAAGAAATGTGGGCTTAATGAAAAGCATATTTAATACCTGGTGGTAGTAAATGCACCACATAAATGGTCGTTATTTTCAACAGGTACTTTGGAATCATATTCTAATTTATTTAATATAAATGTACAGCAGTTCAGTTTAGCTTTGAAAGAAGAAAGAATTTCTTAATTAGATATGCTTTTAAAGATTTTCTTGGTTTTAGAGGCTCTTATTTGACAAGGATCAGACAGGAAGGCAGGTTGAGAACAAGGGGAAAGGTCAACAAGCTGGAACTTGAACCTGTGATGCCCTGTACGTGGGTCGCATGTTTTACCCCTGCACCACCGCTGCGCCCAGGAGATTTCTACAGAATTGTATGTGAGTATTGGTTTCTTATTGCTGCACCAGCAGAATCCTGATGCTCCCATGTCTCCTTGATTGATGACTGTTCCTGAAACAGCAGCTGGAGAGGCTGTCATTGTTTCAGCCCTCGGGTTACACTTTACAGAATACCTACAACTGCCCTTCCTTTTCGCAATAGAGGTTATTAGGACTGTATCCAACCAGAGGTAATGATAGAAGATGGACAAAACGACCTGCGGGTCAAAGGTGGAGTGAGGGCTGCATGGGGACAAGGAGTGACTTTGATCTAAATCATGTCTTCAATGAAAAACAAATCTATAGCCAACTACTAATTGCTGAAATGTATGAGTTTTTGACAAATGTCTGTTTATTAGTAAATGGAAACCCTAGTAATTGAACCAAAACCCCACCATTGCAAACATGTTCCATGCTTCCTCCTAACACACCTAATCCACTGGGTAAAAGTTTTTACCAAAAACTCTAGACTTTTTCGTTCTTTTAACTTTTTGGCCTTCAAATATAATTGTATCACTTAAGCTATTGATTTAAATTCACATACTCTAATGAAATATGCAAGTTCAAATTTCCTGCTTGTAGGCACACTAGAAAAAAGAACAAAAAAAAAAAAAACAGGAGTGCAGTGTGAAAAGTTGGCACTAATTCTGCATAATACAAACTAGGGCTGCATGATATTAGAAATAAATGTTTTTTTTTTTTTGCTGTTTTTTATGGATACAATTGTTGTATTCTGCAATGACAATATCCAGTGGCTTCTCACGCTTCACATTCCTTCCAGATCTCTTTGCGGTCCTAAGCAGACGCTTTCAACTGTGACAGGTGTGAGAATCCAGCCAAGCAGGTAGAATATTTTATTGGTATGAAAACTGGATATTCATGACAGGTTGGATCCTAATTAAACTTTGGCATACCCACAGAATGACAATATATTTTTTGTACTTGGTTTTAGAATATTAAAACATTCACATACAGATATAGGGGAAGGGGGGATCTTATAGAGTCCAAACTCTGACATAACACAGTTTATGCCACAAATATGGAGGAGAGTCACTGGAAGCACATTTCATTTACCAACATGAGGCATCCAGCCAGATGCTCGTCGTTGTTTTGCAAGAGGCTCACATGTTACTGGTACATGCATCCTGTCTCGCCTGTGTTGTCCTGCTGCAGCTTTCCCTGAGCCTGCACGATGTTTGAAGTGGTTGAAAGGTGCTTCCTTTCCAGGAAGAAAGAGCTCAAAGCTTTTGTGCGCAGCATCACTTGCACAAAGCGACTCACTCATCACAAATCCTTCCAATAACAATGTAAGGGCAGTTTTTCTGAGCATTTTGGCATTTTATTTTAAGCTCAGACTGAACCAAGTGTCCAGTGAGCATTTACTCTCACTTGAAAGCTAATCTTGAAATCACTAGTAGCGTTGCATATAAGTGTATCAAATTCTTCCACCGCCTCTGTGAATGCTAAGACCCGAATCGAAGTCTTTATGTTTTGTAAATGTATCTTTTTTGTGTTTGACAGCCTTGAAATTGATTCATTTCAAGAGACATTTCAGTAGCATCAAATCATGACAAATTTCGTTTTAAATGCACAGCGCAACACAGTTCACACTCCCAGGTCAAGAGGGGGGTGTCAGTTAACTAATCTATCGAATTCTACCTGCAGTAACGAGTGGAGAGAGGATCATATCAACACCGCTATTGATTTTGTCTTAGAGGGACTTGGTGATGGTTGAATTGCACCATACATAATGAATAGGCCCACAAATACACTAAATCCTGCCTTTGTATTCGTCACAATACGTAAATGGACACGCGCGCACGCACACACACACATGCAGCAGGCTCCCATGCAACAACCACAATTGTCAAGTGTGAGTGATGCAGCGATGATCCATCTGTCCAAACACAGTCAGGGGAGTGTGAGATGGGGGTCACACCACAGTGCTGATAGATGCTTTTTCCCCTCTTCCTGCATTTTCTCTGTGGCCAGACAGATCATGCACATTCAGACCGAAATTCATCCAGACTTTGTGCGAGACCAGAACACACGAAGACACGATCTGCTTCACACAAGGTGGTGTGTTTGGGCTGCAGCTGATAAGGTGTTTATTTATTTTGTCTCGCTGTTATAATTTATAAAATTATTTTTATATAGATTTTCTTATCTGATAAAGGACATGAATATATAACATTCCAGATGTTACTTTTTTTTTTCCAATTATTTACACCTAAACGTATTTATAAAATATTGGTCAAGTCAACTGTCCGGCTGAGTTAGATGGCCACTGGCTACCAAAAAAAAAACAAAAAAAAAAACAAATCCAGCAGAGGAACGCAGCAGTTGTCTCACTTACAGAGAGGCGGCTGAGGTGCCTGACTGCAGCATAAAACACCACAAGATTGACAGAGAAGTCAGATTTTTTTGTGCTCCTCTCACGTTCGGAAGAGCTAATTCTGTGCCGTGTGGTGAAATCTTTCAGTCTATTAATGTTATCTGTCCCTCATCCCTCACTGTCTACCTTTTATTGACCTTCTCCCCTCAATGTTTATGCCTTTAGTGCACCTTAGTCTGTTGGGTGTCACAAAGGCTCAGTGGAGCTGAGTGGAGTGATGATTTTGTCATCAAAGGCTCATCGCCACCCAGCAGGACCATTTCCGCTCAGTAACCCCCCAGATCAGAGGGCAGATTCGTTCCGAGGGAAGAAATGTTTGCGTCTCTAAAAAAGCGGAATTGAAAAGTGCATTCGGATCTGATGGCTTGTTTGTTTCAAAACCTTATCTGCAGTGAACAGAGTGGCCTTTGGGGCACAAATCAAAGGTGCACATGTACGCCTTTCGCTTTCTATGTCTTTCTTTCTTTCTTTCTTTTTCTCAGTACCAGAATGTATTTTATAATGTGTTTTTCTCATTCTTAGTTGAGTTTTTTCTCTAGTGGCTACTCATTTCTGTCCTTCATCCAACTGAAATACATGTTGAGAATAAGCGATAAAACAATATTATTCAAAAAAATGTTGATCATCCTTAAGTGTTACTTATTTTTAAAGTTCATTGCTAGTTGGCAATGCTGCATCATTTTGATGAATATGTTTCTTTTCTTATATTGACATTCCATTTCATAAATACAAATATAAATGGTGGGATAGTTTCAATGGCAAACACTTCATGCCATTTTCAATTCAAAGTAAAAAAAAAACAAAAAAACTTGATTTTCTCCTGAATGCTGCAACATTGCACCATTGTGAAACAACTCTTTGAAATAAATGTCATTCATTATAGTTTTGTTTTGATTTTTTCAATCTAACAAAGATACATTTGATTGATGTTGAAGTAAAGTTCAGAATATTCCTATACTTCTTATGCCATAGTCCCCTATAGCAGTGAACCTTGCCTGTATTGTTTTTTTATACTGTTTTATACACAATTTTCTCTGTTCACCAAAAGAATTCAGACTCAACAAGGTACAAAATCAGATCCCCCATCCATCTTGTGCTGTACCACATATAACTGTGTTTGTGCTGTCCCTCTTGCTGCTCACATCCTCATTATGACTCTTGCTCATATCCTCATTAATCTTCCTTTCTCCTAGAAAGTGTTTTTGCAGGTAATCGTTGTCGCAGTTACTTTGACTCAGTGTTACCATCCTTTGCTATATTGATTAATATAACAAGAAAAAGGCTCAATAGTTTCACTCACGCCTTTGCAGACAAGGAGGTTTTTGCCAACAAGGCCGTGTCTCATACCGGATTTGACCTATCAGGATTTTGCATTTTCTCTTGCAGTCTGAGATTATCTGGTCAGAAGTTGTTGTTTCATGGAGTCCGTTTAACGACTAAAGGAGACAGATCGTTAAACCCCGTACTTGTGACTCTGTTTCACATTTTAAAAAGCAACTGATTATTTTCCTTTTATCCTAAACCTTTAATGACCTCACGACTTGGTTTTTCTGTCTTTGCTAAGTTTTTTGGATTCCTGGAGCAATGTGTGGTTTTTGACTGTGAAGAGACATAAATCAACCTTACTTACTACTTACCGTTTAAAGAAAGAAAGAGGATGGATTCTGTTAACTTTCTTTTTCAGCAAATGGAGGAAAATGATAAGTTTAATAAACCCCAAACCCTGAGGATCTTAAGAAAAACTTTTCTGACGGGGATCAGTTTTGTCCCTGGCTCTCTTACTTAATTACAGAAGTGTTTGTTTCCTAAAACGTGTAATAAAACTTCAACACATCGTCTTAAGGTCAATTTAGGATAATATTACCCTATCTCAGTTTGTCCTCTTTGGGCTTTTTTTTTCAGTCGAAGGAGCACAATAACTCCCAAACTATACAAAATTCTTTGTGCTGTATTTTTGGAAGCAGCCTCAGTGACAAGTCTGACCACAACCATAGCTTTGGTCCAGATAAATCTGGGACATAGATCACACACAGTCACACACACTCACTGAATCACATAAACACATAAAAATACACTGACTCACCCAGCTGTGTTTCTCAAAAGCACACCCAGCAATTTCAACCACGTCCCACCCTGTCTACCAAAGATAGTTCATTTAGCACTCGAGCGCATGCTTCATCACACAGTCTGCAAATCTATATATGCAACTCCAACTCCGCACGAGACAGGCTGCATTAAAATCCAATTTAGAAGTGCGAGTGACATCATTCTTCACGAGAGCAAAATTCTTCCATCGCAAAACTCAAAAATATTTGATGGCAGTTCTAGCTGTAACTGGGTCAAATCTAGTCAATTTTGCTCCCTTTGTGATTACTGTAGGCCATTTAAGCGGACATGTGGTTCAAAAGCACAATGTAAAATCTAGAAAGGCGGGTTTTCGAGTTCACAGCCAAAGCAGTTCAATTCCGGCTTGAAGTCATGGTAAAGCAAACTCAGATCACAACCAAGTGCAGGCTGCATTTAATGTTTGTGCTTTCATTACTGCTGTTGAGGAATATTCTTTTTAATAAAAAAGCAGTATGGTGATTTTCCTTTTTACTATACTTAGATAAATAAAGCATCGTGAGACACAAACACCATCTATGTTTAGGCCTTTATGGTTACATTATGATACCAGAAAAAACATCTAGATTGTTTTTGTGTCTCAAATAGATTATATAAACTTAATCAAAAGAAAAGTTGTGGATGTTTTGGAACATTCATTTGTCCGAAGGCAACATTCTCATAGCCTGGCTAACGCCTTCCTATGCAAATTTGCTTGATTCTCATCTCCCATCAGGGCTCCGTCTGGGATTTCTCTCATAGAGTTTGATTTCTCAGATTTATTTTTGGCACTACTTTAACTGCAGTGGAGGTTGTTTGCTTACAGAACACACAATTTCCGTTTATCTCCACAGCATCAAATTGGCACAATGCATACGTCACAGTCAAACATTAGCGACTCTGGCAAGCAGTCAGTTCTCAATGGCGAAGAGTCCAGATCCTCTGAACGAAGCAAAGCATATGACAACAGACTGGTTTATATCAGGCTGCAACATTGCATTCTAAGTTACAATTTACATGAATTTAAGGTTAAAAGCGTAATAAAAACACTCTTGAAAGTGATCAGCACTTTTTCTCCTTTTAATCATAATACACACTGCTTTTTCCTCCTCCATGCTGCATTAGAGATTCACTTCTCCATACCTTTACCGTCACTTCCCTCCCGTTATCACAGCTCTCATCCTAATCACCGTTTTATTTTATTTCGCCACCACTGTGCTCAACTGAAAGTGACTTAAAATGATATAGAATGAGGTTGAATTCATTGCGTGTAATTGAAGAAAAACTGTGGAAATTAGAAGAAAACAAGAAAGACAAAGCTCAGAAATATAATGAAGCAGGGGAAATTTATTTCTCCAGCCCATTCTTTTACGAGGCAATGCCGTGCTTTACGGCGCATCAAAGGAAAGACGAGAAGAAAATAGCACAGACCTTTAAGAATTTGCGTAAAGGAGAGCTGCATATGTAATGAATATAAAAGCATTGCATTAAAGAAGCAGATGATAAAATACAGACCAGCTTTCTATAATAATAAAAAAGGGATCTATGTACAGGGCACGCACTCTCCATAGCTGCACCAATTATCATCATTCACAATCCTCTGAACTTGTCTAATTTACGATGACCTGTCTGCTGCTGTTGCTGAGAGATGTCTGTGTAAAACGATCCATCAAAATAAATAAATTAATAAATAAAAGAATAAAAATCTGTGTCTGACCCTGGCACTGATAGGCTGCTGAGACAGTGGCTCTGACACATCGCCCAGACCCCGAGGCGACTGTCTGAGCTACTCAAAGTGTCAAGAAAATGGTGTTCGCAGGGAACAAGTTGTCACAACTACAGAGCAGCGTTAGTCTTTTAAACCTAAGTGACAAAACCCGGAGTTTGTCACTACGGTCTCAAGACTACATCTCACTGAGGGCTGGATGGGTTTTAAGCCGAAACAGATATATATATATATATAATCTGTAGGCCGATACACGAATGTGAACAATAAATGCAATTGCCCTGAGGAATTTTGACAATTTCACGTCATTTTTCCAATTTCTATCCACTGCAGCATTGCACGAGCATCAAGTATTTCTCACACCTCAGAGCCTTTGTTCTGTCTGTTACTTGATAACTGAGGCTGATCCACATAAAGAGGAGCTCTTTCAACTAATTCTCTCTTCAAGACTCAGAGAAATAATTCTCCATACGCAAAACAAACACAAACCTGCAAACGAATCTGTAATTGTTCTGATAAAAAGCATGAAGTCTTTTCATGGGGGGACGGTGACACTTCTAATGCTTTAATTACATGGTTGGTTAACGGGTAGTCAGCTGTCTCGCTGGGCGCAAAATTATACTATCTGTGTCTACAGCTGTGAACGCATGCAAAGTCTTTGCATTCAGAAAAAAAAAATAAAAATACACACATGAACATGTGAAGCGAAGCAGAGTAAATGTGCTCACTGCTCCTCCAACATCAAGGCTACCAACTAACCACAGTCCCAACTCATTGATCTGCACTGACAAAAGGTCACGAAAATGCTACCTTGACGTTTGCCTGACTACAAATGAAAAGAAAATTACAGTCACCCAAGGGTAAATTCTTCTTGTTCAGTTGAAAGTATGAAATCACAGAGCAGAGCACAGATGTGTTTTTTTTTTTTTTTTGGACTAAAGGAGACTGCAGTTTCAAATCATCCAATTACTAATATCGTTATCAATCATAAGCTTTCGCAATGACACAGTATGACTTGAGGAATGATGGATGAAATCTTTTCCAGATTACACAGGGACGGCTGCGTCCCTTTGGTCGCGTTAACTGTGAATAATCAGCAGTTTTTTTTTTTTTAACAGTTTGTAGTCAGAGTTTCTTGGAAAAATGTGCAAATGAAATACTGAACTTATCCCTACCAAATAAATAACTTATTCTTGTATTACGTTTAAGCAGAATTTAAAGCACGCTGGTGTACAAGCCAAGCCTGATTGACAAACACTAAACGATTAGCTCTCGGGCGCTCAAAGAAGGATCTAAAGTTTCCTATGATTACTGTAAGAATTAGAAAGCAGCTAAGCTATTGGCAAAAAGCTCCTGCTTGCTTTTTCCAAATAATTTTCAGTTTATATAGGAGTTAATCTTTGAGTTTGCACAAATAAAATGCATATACACCCATCTACTCTAACATTCTTTGTTTTCAGTTAAAATATTTTATCTGATTATTTCCCGTCCTTTATTTTTTTTATTTCAAACAGACCGAGTAGTGTTCCCAAAGCATTTATAAGAACTATTACCTGCATTTTAACATTGAACACAACTTTTCATTATGTTGGAGCAAGGTGACTAACTTAAAAGAAAAATGTGACAAACATTTAGGTTTAAGCTTACCTTAAATGTTTTTTTTCAGTTTGCTGTAAGTGCCGCCACATCTCCTGATGTAGTTGCTGTACAATACGCTTTACAGGCAAAAGATCTGGTCTACCATAATTTGCAGAGCCCATCTGAAATCAGCTTTGTTTTTCACCAGGCGCTTGACATTATTTATCACGTTCAAACCCGAATCACATCATGAATTATCTAGTTTTGAAACTTGCATTCTCCGTGGAACAAAGCATGCTAATGTGTTCTCATTAGCAGAGTATGCAGAGGAACGAAAGCAGCAAAGCCAACTGTAATTTGCATTGTTTCCTATTGCCTTTTTTTAACATGTGTAACCTCAGCAGAATGCAGTCATTAAATAAACTGAGGAAGCAAGTGCAGTTAGATCTGTCCCTTCAGTGGGAAATAATTAGTATCAAAGAAGGTTGCGAAAACAACCATTATGTGTTTTATCAAGAGTGAATGCATCAAAAAAAAAAGATGAAAGGAAGAAGGGCAAATGTTTCCATTTATTATATTTTTTTTAGTAAAATTTTAAAAAATACATATCTTCAATTGTTTAAATTGATTGGTTTAAATAAACAAATAACGTACGATCTATTTCCATCACATTGATAAATAAACATGTTGTATGTTAAAGCTTCTTTTCAAACTGAAATGGATATCTGTTGCAATCAAAACATCCAATATAAGAAGCTACATGGACTGCCAGCGTGTGTGCCAACACACTAATTATAAAGCTGAAAACAGCAACATGAACCTATCTTGCTGAAACACAAAAGAAAAGAAAATACACAAAATACACATGCACTTTGATTCACATCAGGGACCTACGAAGAGGAAGCCATAAGGAAGCTGCCTTGAGATTAGTCATATTGCTGCATCTGAAGAAATGTGGCCCAAGTGATAGTAAATTAGTACTTGGTTCCTCTGGAACCAATTAATTACCCAACTCTGTGTGTGTGAGAGAGGGCTGGCCTTTGTATCTGTCCTGCTAAAAATCACAGACGCGCAAAACAGCATTAAAATGGCAGCAGCTTTTTCCACACAGAAAAGATAAAGCAGAGGTAGTTGTTGTGTGTTTGTGCGATGCATGTGCCTGCCTGCCCAGGTCTCCGCCTCTCTGAACTCGTCTCCCGAGGGTGAGCTGGAACAACAGAGGAGCAGAATCGGAGACGGAGCCTGCAGGCATCCGATGCGATCATGTCTCTGCTAGACGAAGCAAGAAACCCATCTCCCTCTTACCTTACTCTCTTTCTTTCTTTTACTCTGTGCCACTGAGATATATGAAGGGTTGTGTTTCATCGAGAGCTGAATGGACTAGTCCACTTTGACAGTTAGCCTTCTCAAAAATAGAGACACCAGAGATTTCTAGCCACTCTCGGATAAAACCAGTAACCCTAGCCCCGGGCAGCTGTATGAAATAGAAAACTTCAACCTCACTACAGAACGCGTATTTCCATTTTGCTTTTCAGTTAACTTCTGTCGAAGGAGAGCCAGTGAGGCCCAGCTTTTCTTACGTGACACACAAATGATGAATTTAGCAGTCATGCACTCAGAAAGTAGAAGTTTGACTACCCAAGGACTTCATTTGCTCTGAATGCCTTTTGTACTGTTATGTAACAACAAACATAGATGTTGGCTCCTAAAGAAACATGAACACATTTATTGCAATGAGCCGGGGAGCACAACTGATGATGTGTTGCATTGGAGGTTCCAGGTGGAAAATGCTCGACACCACCGTGGTGGTGATTTGTAAAGGGACTTTTAACAACCAGTCCTAGCAAGTTTACCTCTTTCAATGGAAAAGGCCTTGTAAAGAGAATGAAATGGTAAATGGACTCAGCTTTTCCAGTCATTTTGACCACTCAAACTGCTTCACATTAGAGTCACATTCACCCATTCACACTCACAAACGTTGGCACATTTATACGCAGATCAGTAGGCAGTTTGGGGTTAAGTGCCTCGCCCAGGAGCACATCGACATGTGGCAGGACGAAGCTGGAATCAAACTTACAATTATGCAATGCAAAAACGCAATTATTATTATTATTATTATTTTTTGTTAAGTCCCAAGCTTAGAAAGTAAGTATTTAGATTTCCAACCACTTATCTTGACCTGCTGCCAAGCTTTTTTGCAGTCTCTAAAGATGTCGGTGAACTAAACAAATCAGCTTTACTGTTTCTATGAAAAGGGATCCTTCTTATTATATTGGTATGGATTGGATGATTGGGATCTCATCACGGTAACATTGCATTTACTTCTGTACAATTCAGTCTTCCCCCACGAGAGACAGCTAGACATTTAAAAGTAAACTAGATGTGCATCTACGTCCACGTTATGGCGCTGTTATTGTCTTCTAAAAAATAACTGCTGCTTGTTTAAGCATTGCTTCTGTAAAATGGTGAAAACATTCATCAAACGCCTTGACCTGTTCAATAACCTCGGTTTATCCTCTTATATCTGTCCTCCACTTATGCATTTATTACTTTTTTTTTGAAAATAGCTATTACACTTAATACCGTGCTTCTTTGTGAAGGATGGATAGATACAAATCACTCTCTATTCATGAAGTGTTGAGGACGACACATGCGGAAGTCACACCCAGAATTGTCACTGCAAGGTAAAGAACCTTAAGACCTCACACATCATTATCTAACACACATCAATAGTTGTCATTAACCACATGCTTGCAGGATCTAGAGCCTAACGACCAGGTTTGTCCTGCACTGTGTGGTCATTAACTACTGTCACAAAGCCTTTTGTGGAGGTAAATTTCTACAACAAATTCCTCTTCGATCATCATGAAAAGCAGTGAATAATGCTGGCCTAACGAGGGTTCAGTCGTCATTAACACACACAAGAGGCGATGGAGGTAATTTTGACAATTACAAAATAAACTTTGAGGGTTATACTGTACATTTACTTCCAGAGTAAAGATTTACAGCAACTTCCTATACAGAGTGAGCTGTAAACTGATGTTGATGTTCATTGCTAATAAAAATGGTTTGAGGTCAAACTTGTATCTTTACTGCGAGTATTGCTATAATATAATAATATTTAAAAAAAAACAAAAACCGTCAATGGGATTTTATTGCAAAATGCAAAACATTTTCTAGTGTGAGGTTTTACTCGGACAAATATAATAAACCACCTCAGATTAGGTTTCCCCAGTTATCCCCCTTGATGAGAAAGTATTATGTAGATAATATTTTTAATTAACAATAACTTAGGAAAGAAGAGAAATGGCATAAATGATTCAGAATTATTTATGTGTTTATCTTTATGTCACTCTTTGACCTTAATGTTGTGAGTCACTCAATTTTACAAAGTTTATTACAGCCCTGGCTGGACTGGTTTTTGTTTTAGTAACACCCCAACATCATCACTGGCCTCTGTTTAACTTCCTGGATACACGCCTATTCAGCAGTTTTAAGGAGCCATTTAATATAAACTTTGATATTTAAGCACTAACATGACGCACTAAATTAAAACTCACTTAAGGGCTAAAAACTGCGAGTCTGACGCACATGAATAAATATCATTATTAATTCAAAAACTCTTGCTCCGCTTCGTGCCAAAATACGATTAGCTTGGATGCGACACAAAGTGCGTCATGATGTGAAGTCATGCAGCCTGTAGAATTGCAGAGTAGGGCTTCATGATATTAGAAAATCTCACGACGGCAATGATATTGGTAAATATCATTGTGACGATATCAGGTGTGATATATGCCTGTTTTCTTCTTTCCTCTATAATCTGTGCTTCTCACTCTTTGTGACCTTTGTCATTTGCTTTGTGAGTTTTTTCTGCCTTGAGACGCTGTCCTACTACCTAAACATTGCGTTAGCATTTTTTAAAGGCAATATGGCATGTGCTTGATAATGAAGCTTGTGTGTTTTTTTTTATTTTTTATTTGTGCCTGACCAATAGGGTCCACCTGGACTCTCTTGAGATGACCATGTGCAACCGCAAAGTTTTTAACTGCAGTAGCTGTGTGCGCCGGGAGAAACAACACAACGATTAATTTTTTTAAAAAGAAGAAATAATGTGAGCAATGTAAGGTTTACACTGTATGGTGTCTCACTTAGCTGGAGATCACAATGCATATGCTTCAGTATCAGATGCATAGAGTGGCAGTGCTGGAACATTATTTATTTATCTTCACAGCGTGTTACCACGTCTTATTTTGCATTATTATTATAGTCACCAGGTTTTACTGCTAGTATTTTGGATCTGTAAGACTGCTCCAATTCTAAAGAGAAAACTTTGTGAAGTATCTTTCACATCAACATGCGGCATTAGATAGACAGATGTGCAGGAAGAACTTCACAAAATGCAGAATTTGACAGTAGGGATGCACGTGTCAGCTTTATCAGCTCAACATTCACCATATTCAACCAGATGCATCTACATTAAACACAGTGAATCATGCACCACAGAATGGGCTTTGAGTGCATTTTAATGTGAACGTATGGCCCCTTGCAGTGCGATGGAAACTGCTGACGACGCTTTTTGTGATATGCTCATATTACTAAGGCTGGAACTCCATATATCTTATTAACAATGGATTTTTTTGCAGATGAAGAAAAAAAAATAAAAAAACACCAGGGAGCTGTACTGAATTAATTTAGCATTCCATTTTCTGTTTTTGAGGAAAAAAGCAAAGAACGCACGACTACACACACAGGTGAGTTTGAGAAATCACTGCAGAAGCACGTAATTAGGCTAAGGGATGCATAAAGAGCACAATTTATGATGGTGCTAGTTGAGGCTAGTTACACAGGATGTCAGTCGGTCAGTGTAATGCTTTTTGCCATTACTGCATGCAATATTTTAGAAACGATAACTTAACTTGCTGCAGTATCTGAGAGTGTTGCAAGACAATAAGCAACATTAGAAGATCCAAACCGTAGGGAAGCTTCTACTTTAAGGTTCATCCTGTATGATAGGAGTTCATCCTGTAACTAGCGGGTGGCCAGTTTGAATCCCTGGTAAGTCGTTGTGTCCTTAAAGAAGAGACTTCAACCACCTTCCCTGCTGGTGGTCATCAGAGGGCCTGGTAACAGTGACTGGAATTTGGACATAGGTAAAGCTCATCAAGAGGCATCTTATTGACCAGCCAACAAAAAAGTCTGAAATTTGCTGCCATTAATTGTCACTGCAAGGCATGTGGAAGTGGGCCTTTGTTACTTTCTGAAAGCCAAAACTAATTTAGTGCTTAATTCAGTCCGAGCGTAAATGACAGAAAGAGAGCGGACCTCTCCAGGAGGACAATAAGCCCTGCCTTTCTACGAAATAAGGAGCACTTCCACATTAAAAGCCAAAGGAGACTAAGCTTTGTTGAAAATTCCTCACAACTTAATTTAACAGCATCAGTGAGCAACCACAAACCAATGAAGTTGCATTTGACTACATCTACACGGCCTTGAAAAGGTATTCTCATATGAACATGTTCCCCCTTTTGACACATTAAACAACACAAGCTAAATTTAACAAACAAACAAAACAATTATTTAAGTGATATTTTCATGGTGTGTTTTTACTCTATGATGTTTTGGAAAGGATGCAAAATTAACCAAGACGATTGTCTTTTTTTTTTTTTGTTCATCTTCACACTTGTTTCAGCAGCTACAAATATCAATTTTAAGGCTCTACATTGCAAAGATTTGTGAATATCTGAGGATGCCAAACTGACAGATAATTGCAAGCCTTCCGGGTGTGTGTCACTTTGCCCCCCAAAACACTGACAACACATAATGAGTTTCCCTTAATTGACCCAAATGAGCCGTACAGCAGACAGAAATCACTTTCATAGTGTGTCATCACTTTCCCCTCAAAAGAAAAAAAAAAAGAAATGATGGCTCACAGGAGATTATATGCTACAGAAGTGTGAAGACGCACATCCTGTCTGTCTGCAAGCCTAAAAGGAATATGGGTGATAAAACATGCCATGTTCCAGGACAAATCACACATCAAACAAAGTCACAAAGCTGTAAAATGATGCTTATCAGAAATATCGTTAACATTTTTTGGATGGAGAGTGAAACCACAACAGCTGAGTGATCAAACACTTAACAAGCAGATGGTCTCTGATTGTTACAGGAACATATGTGTCGGAAATCTAGAGCAAAACTGTAGGAGTGTGTTTTAGAACTGCAAATTTAATGCAAAATTTCTTGATTGCAAGTATCCCACATTTGGGCGGGTATCAATCCTCCGGGTCTTCAAAGCTTGAGGCTTTTATGCAAGTTGAGAAGGTCAAGCCAGAAGCTTTGTACCTATAAACTTACATAAACTTATTGCAGAACACAATTCAAACATATCAGTGGGAAAAATAAGCATAGAACCTGTCAACATTTTTTCTAAATAAATTTATTTTAAAAGTTTAATTGTGTGGTTGAATGGGTATAAAATTATACCCGAGCAATCATTCCTATTTCTTCTCTCAGTAAATGTTTTTTTTTTCTCTCTCTATTACAAATTCACTGAGCAAAACTTTGGAGTATTTAAGTGTACTTTCTTTTTTTATTTTACAAGCACAGTTCATCTCAGAGTACAGAAACAACAATATATCAACATCAACTTTCCAGCTCCACAGATTAAGGTAGACACAAGAAGGCAAGGCATGTGTCCGTAGCGATGACGGGTCTAATTTCGGCTCACAGCTAAATATATTTTACAGTGCAACACTGCTCCTCTGAACTGTGGTTTCGTGATACCTTTGATGGCTCAACATCAAAGCCAGATCTCACCACTTTTAACTCTAATAAACTAATTCATATTCTGTGTTTGGGTTCAGCCGAGATGAAAAAAAAAGTAAGCTTACCCCTCACAATGCATATTCATTGGGTGACCGTACAGAGACGCAGACATGCGCTAACAACACTCAAGAGGCTAACAAGACATTGAGCTCTTAAGACTGAATGAAATTTCCTCCGAATTACGGCATATATTAATTCAGAAAGGCCTTCCTGTGTAATTATGATGGCAATTACAGGTTGTGGTCTTGGTTAATACCCCCTCACTGCTCTAAATCCCAAGGAATCAATCTCAGGAGCACACCGAGCATTTAATGTGTGGTCTTCACTGTTGTTGACACACCACCCCTTGGGGTCCATCTGGGTTTTATGGTAGGCCCAAAACAGATGTCTCCAAATGTGTTGTGTGTGCTTGTGTGGATGTATGCGTGAGGGATTGCTTCACCTCCAGTCTATTGCTTGAAATATATTCACGTCTGCACGGATGTCTACCTGACCCACTTGTGTCCGTTACTGGTGATCTCCCCCTTTTTTTGTCAGTGTGTACCTGACCCACTTCTTTCATGAGCATGGCTCCATTTTTAGTTTGAATTTGTATTAAGAGTTTTTAGTATTTCATTTGAGAATGTTACATTTTTCTATTTAAAAATGAAAGATTATTGGAGATTTTCTGTTCTCTTACATTACACGTTTAACGTATTGGGCTAACTGAAAACATGGATGCATATAAGCTCAAATATGCTTATGTATGCTTTTGAAATGCATGTTACATGTGTAGTAAAATACTACAGCAGAATCTTTTCCTGATTGCAAGCCTCCTGTAAGATAACCAAAGTCCTTTCCACCAAGATTCAACAAGTTTAGATTGACCTATTGGAGTCGATTGAAAAAAGGGAGAATGATTTAAGTGCACACATCCATGACAGTGACGTAATACTGCTTTTTGAATTTTCAGCTGAATGCTTTTGTGAGTTTTCCTGGATGCCTGCATCCATCAAACTCACCAAACACAGCTTTCCATTCAGCTTAGGGGTAGAAGCAAATGTGTAAATGTCTATAATGATAAATGAATTTCTGTGTATGTCAGTCTGCCTGTAATTTATTGAAGGCACCAAGCTGCAAGGCTGAAACTCAGAGAATGAACGTCCTCACCCGGAGCTGCTCTTCAAAGGAGACGGAGTAAAAAAGGTGGAGCGAGAAAGTCAAGTTTAGGGTCACTTAAAGCAGATTGAAGGAGAGGGGCTGGATATAATGAAAATAATAGAGGAGGAAAATATGAAAGGGATCAAGATGGGTGGAGGTTGGATGAGGTGAAAGTGAGCAGTGGTCGGGAGACTGGAGCAGGTTGCGCTCAAGAGGAGAGGGGGTGTTAAACAGGTCAGGTAGGAACAAAAGGAGCTATGAGTAAGGAGGACAGTGGAGAGGATTACCAAAACGTGGATTTTAGAGGAAAAGAAAGACAAGCCTAATAGTGCTTCAAAAAGCCCTTGGAGTTCCAGAAGTTGGAATGGAGTTGAAGTGTGGTTTGGCTGTGAAGGAAACCCCATGGCATTCCCATATATATAACAACCCACATGCCAAAAAAAAGGACAATTTCTTCACATTTCTGTAGCCCCGGTGTGCTCATGTCATGTGTCAGTGGACCGGTCCTAGAGAGGTAATTGAATCAGGACATGAAAATAACAGCAGGACAGACTTGAGGTGAAATGGCTGGGCGCAGCTGGAAAAGCAACACCCCTTGACACCTTTAAAGTAAAATGAAAGGAAACACCGGGGGGAAACAGCGGCGCCGCAAGCATCTGAGACTGCAGCGTCCAGAGGGCCGAGTCTGAGTGGCCTTTCACAAGAGCCACAGCTCCAGGTACGACACAAAGTGGGTCTGCTTAAAATCCAATCCGATGCCTCGTCTACTTTTCTGTTTAAGACTTAAGTGTCTCTGTTTCCAGACAGTCTTTCGGTTTTCTTTAAAACGTGACTGTGATCATCCACAACTGGGTAAATATTATGAAAGAACAGGTGAAAAATGATTCAGGTTCACTCTGCCTCCCCCCGAAAAAAACATGCTCAGTGTGAAATAAACCAACTTGCTCAAGTTTCCCACAAAGCTCAGCATGCTTTTTACAGGAAAAAAAAAAGAAAAAAAGTTGCACAGGAAGACGGGGAAATTGATTGAGCGGAGGCACAAAGTGCTCTGTTATAGCGGCATGCTTTCAACTGAGCTCATCCAGCAAACTATTCTAAAGGGGAAATTGCCTGTAAAAACTTTCCCCTCTGCTACTGCATACCTCAAGCCACAGCAAGTGCAGGGGGTTCTTGGGAGCATTGTGTAAATAAACCCAAATAGGGTGCAAACAAGCCCAGTGAGGAAGGGGAGCAAGGAGGTTGGAACAAAAAAAAAAAATAAGGTGGGTTAGTGTTTTCTGCAGCTGCCCAAGACTGTTAATGTCTGCACTTTTTCTGTTAGACACAACCCCTTGGGCCAACGCGAACAATTAGGCTATTCTTCTGGGGCTGCGAGTGTGGGTGTCTGCGTTGCAAGACTGCGTCTGGAGGTGATAAAACAGCAGCAAGCACATAAATAATGACTTAATGATCCCCTTCACCCTTAGCTATAATGATGACTTTGGAGTTTTCCTACCCGGGACGCCAGTGGGGTGGGCGGGATAATCCACACGTGGCCTCCAGGTGTGTTTTTACTTCGACTCTGTTACTTCTTAACATAACTCACAAATTCTACACGCGCTTTGTTGAGTTCCTGCTTCTCTTGCTCGTCTGTGCTACACATTTTCCGTAAAAGCTTTGCCATGAAAGCATTCTGCCGTGCTATATGGACACAAACGTCATGCTAAACCTTTTTGTGCTTTCAAGCGATTAATACGCCCGGATAATCTGCATCAATCAGCCCATCAATTCATATTCTTTTGCACGACAAGAGCACACAGAAGTGCGCGCGAATGTTTGGAGTGACAGGCTGACACCTAATCAAGCTTGCAGCTAAATTATAGTCCAGCCACGGAGGCAGAAACACAATTTCTATAGCTGCTCTGTGACACTGCTGCCTTGCAAGTTGACACACAAATGCACATTGAAGTTAACAACCCTAACCTTTCATTTTTTTCTAATTATGTTCTTTGACTAAATATGGATCTTTTAGAAAAATAATTTTTAAGAAGTTTTGTCAACACATATGTTGTAGTTTCTAAAAAGTGGAAACTCTTAAAGCCCTCAGTTATCACATTAAAAACTGAGGTGACATACAGTGTCTATTGACTGTAATAGACACTCCTGATTTATCAATTACTTTAACAGGTTGAGCTAAATCTATAAAACCCTGGCTTTTTGAGAAGGTGCGAAATTCCACTTTGGGAATGAAATTTCACTTTGGGTAAAAAAGAAAATAAAATAATGGTTAGTATATTACTAGGACTACAAGAAACAAGGAGTTGTTTGATTTAGCTCGTGGAACTGAAGGATAAAGACATGAGGACATGGTGTGATTGTAGGATTATGCTGATGACAATGACATGTTGCTCTAATACTCGTTTTATGCACATTTGTTCCCCAGCCAAAATGACAAACTGCTCCTGTGTCTGAATGAGGCAGTTATCTGGGATTTTACCATTTCTAGGTAACTTATAACATTCAGTTTCGACCCCCTGATCTTCTCAAACTGTATTTTTTTTTATTGGACAAATCAGTACACCAATCTAATCTGCATTTAAACATTTCTGGATGAAGTGAAAATCAATAAAGTTCCATTTTTATTAGTGCAAAATCTTTTGACTTTCAACAAAAAATGATCAAACTAAGCCTAAATACATGTAAAAAAAAATTTAACTAATTTTATTGTCAAATATCAATTTGGTTTGCAGCCATAAACTCACGGATTAGGCATAAATATAAGCGAATAAAACTTGTATTGGAGTATTTGACAGGCACATTTTTAAGTGCTCATGCCAGTCCCTGATGCAGAGACCCCATGGTGTCAAAACCACAATAACTGTTGTTCATCAAAAATATATAACAATAAATTTATATAAAAAAAACATTTTTTTTACAATGATGGGAGCCTATTTCTTTAAGAAATGCTTATACAAGTCACTTAGAAGAAGGAAAAAAGTTATGAGCTGAAAAGAAGAAATGAATAAACTTCAACTCTCCTGTTTTTTTTTAACCAGCAAAGGCTTTAAAGAACCAAACAAAGAGCAGTTGCACAATTACCTCCTGAGAGTCAGCTGCTTGATGGTCCCTTGTATCGGTTTTTGCTTCATATTGTGTGTTGTCTCTCCTTTTTGATGTTTTTCTTAAGTTAACAAAAAGACGCAGGAAAAGATCCCCCTATCCCCCTTTGCCCTTAACCATAACAGTAAAGGGAGTGCTTTTCCTCCTATAAGCCCCCAAGGGAGGACTGTGGAGTACAAAATAGATCAGGATGCTACAGGGCAATGGTTTCATAAGGGCAGAGGTCTATTTTTAATGACAACCAGAGCACGGTAATACCACGCTGTGTGTAGTGCAAGCAGACAGGAGAAGGATGTTCTGCGTAGGAGTTCTTTCCAGCACTATGACAGTCTGAAAAATTCTGCAAAGGTTTTAAGTCAAAAACTACTGCGCAAAGTTGCCCGCAACAACATCCCCTATACAAAACAACGTGTCTTCACTGATCCCAGGTTATCGTCAAGGGGTGATAAAGTACCAGCCTTCTTCGCTTGGTTCCCTGTTTTCATGATAAAGTTAAAAAAAAATAAAAAAAAAAGATAGCACATTCATGAGGTTTTCTGAAAATGTGCTTCTCTCCCTAGCATACCTGAATCTCCATAACAAGGCAGAGCGAAAGCTGGAGGTCAGTATTTAGGTGAATAGGCTCAAGCTGGGGTCAACAAGCTGGAGCAAAACCATTATGAGAATGTGAAAGAGGAGACGTTCCTTTCAGTGGAAGTGCGACCCGCTGACCCCCTGAAGTCCTGACACATGCATCCAAGCTGCATGTGAAATAAACAGAGCTATATATGTTGCTTCCTATATGTACACACACAAAAACAGCTATTTTTGTAAATGCCTGAACTCACTCTGGTTAGCTCAAGGATTTATTTGCTGATTTCAGTACAGTCGCTATCTTAGCAGACTCACTTTCTCAGATCTCTGCCAACGCTGGGAGATGCCGCAGGCTGTAAAGCTTCTCCAAACAACATAACAAAACACAATGCGCACCTTACGACTGGTACAACCCTGCCTTCTCCTTATGACTTAGAAACAGGAATAAGGATCATCTGTTAATAAATCAACATGGATCATGACATATGAAATAAAATAACTACAATAAATGCAAATAAAACACGAGTGACTAAGAATTTTTTTTTTTTAAGCCAATAGTTAAAATTATCCAAAAGTAAATTTGAGAAACATTATAAATGTATCCCACATTTGATCTTTTCTGGTGACATACTTCAACTGAATAACTCATCTTTAACCAAGATAAAAATATCATTAAAAATGAGTATTTTATTAGTCTACATTAATTTTTTCTGCACACGTTCACAAAACTAGTGCTAATATTAGCACTGCAGCACATTTGCACAGCCAACTCCCACAGGAAGTTTAAAACTAAAGAAAAGTTGGTGGATTGTTTGATTAATTTATAGATTTTTACTTTGTGGCTGTAGAGCGTCTTTCCATAAAGATCTTACATTTTTAATAAGGTAATCTTATAAAAGATCTTATTTGAAGATCAGTCACTGGACTGAATATTGATTGAGTTGTTCAAGATTGAAAACCTGAATCTTGGCATATTCTCCCCGTCTTCAAGGTGCTGTAGTATTAATGCAGTTGCCTGTTAAAAAACAGTTTAATATTCATAAAGAGGTTTTACTTTACAACTTGTATTTCAGTTTTTGATTTTTACCCTTTGTAAACCATTTAAATAGATAATTACTCTCATGTGTGCCCATATTTCTCCTTTGCTATATAAGATGATGAAGAAAGGCGCCAAGGCTGTCACTAACATGAAAAGCTTAAGCCTGTGTGGAAAACGGATGAGTATCTTCAGTAGTTTTCCATAATGGTTAGTGTGAATGCTGCTTTAATGCTCCCTATCAAGAGGTCCATCCACCAATGCTTTCACTGTTTGTGAAAGCATTTGTGAAGTGTAAAATTGTGTTTTATACCATTTAGCTGTAGTTTGAGTATTTAGTGTGACCACACTTAGTAGTCTACTCCATTTAAACAATTCAAAAACATATTCTATGAATTATTTTCTGAATTTGTGGAACGTACATCCTAGATTTAAGTAGTTTTTTTTTTTTAAAAGTCATTGGATAAAAATTGATTGAGAGTGAGATAAACAGCCAATCATAACTAGCTCCATCTGTCTGAATGCCAGAAATGATGGCATTTCAGCATCAGGCGATAAACATGTCAATACGCTCCAACACAGCCAAAGGGGTATTAAACATCAAAAACAAAAACAAACAAAAAAACACATTCAAAGGACTCCAGATGTTCCCAAATGTTAATTGTAACCTCAGAAACCTTAAACTACAGGCCATCTCTTCCGTGTTTCAGTGAAATAACAGGGGAAGTGAGATAATGCCATGCCTTTACAAAAAAAATAGGTCTTACAAAGTAATAAACAGCTGATAACACAGAAGGCTGCTGTGTTGATGTGAATGAATTGCTTTATCTCGTGGACGTGACTCGGAAATCCTCATCAACTGTGTGCACCAACGAAAGAGGAAAAAAAAAACACCCAGCATCTTGCCGGCTTGAGTTATTCAGGTGTGTGTGCTTTAACTCAATGGCAGGCATCCAAGATATCATCAGGAATTTTGAACAGGCAGTTAAATACTCCATCAATTTGACCTAACCAGAAAAACTGCATACTTTATGAACCTCAGTTAAATGATAAAAAGTTTATGGCAGTACAATAATAATAAAAAACAACGACCAGAAGAGTTTGATTGAATAGGTTGTCATTAAAACATGCCTCTTTTTTTTCTGGGAACAAAGTTCAGGACTTCTGGAAGTATGCCATTTTTAAAAGATGTGACCAGCAGGGTGACGTTTGGCCATAGCAGGCATTCCTTCAGCTCAACCGTAAAACATGGTGGTGGGTGGCTGATAATTTGGACTTATTTTGCAGCCGAAGCAACTTGGACAAATCGAGTAAAATAAGAGTTCCTGTGTGAGGAAAGCTGGCCCAGACAGTTATAAAAAATGGGTGAAACTGCAAATCCAACAACAGATGAACATTGAAATGAGTGGGAATAAAAAAGAATTATGGTGCTGGAACCTTACTTGTTACATTGTTAATATTCTGAGTTTAGTATCTTCATATGATCAGCATTTTTTTTTTTTTTTGCCTTTTCATAGTCGTTATTTAAATAATCTTTACCAACACAGAAGAACAAGATCAATAATCTGCATAGTATTTGATCAAACACTGATGAAATACTAAAGTTCACGTCTCCAGGGAATGTCAGAGGAACTCTACAGAGCTCTAGTAGAAGAACATAAACGCTCTTGTTTTAACAAACAGCATAATGAAACCACTGCATTAACCAACCCTGGACTGTGTATGGAAACAAAGAGTAGTCCCCAGCAATACCTAAAGATTTATTGTATTGCTTTCTGCCGCAGCTTACGTCCTTATCGCTGCAACCCAGTACCTGGCTAGACTTAATTTCCCATAAGACAATATCCCTTGAAACAAACCTCCCACTTATGCACAAAAGTATTCAGCTCCAAATGACCACTTGCTGTCATGCACACATAAAAAAATGTATCACAGTCAAGTCTGGCTTAAATGTATAGAACAAGAAGCTCGATGTTGGCAGGAAGCCACGCGGTTACTGGTCGTCCTTTTCTCCAGCCTGTTTATTTAAGATGGACTGAAAGGGTATTCAGAGGGAATAATGAACACTTTATTATTTGCTGTTGGTTTAGATCAGACCACATGTCCACTATGTGGTTTCACCTTCAGAACTGAGGCAGCATTGTGTCTTGGAGTCGCCAGACCATAATCACCCTGGTCTGGCAAAGAGCATGACTCTTGAGAGTCTCGTGTCTTGAGAGCGTGCTGCAATTGAGGGAGAGTTTCTGGAAATCAAAGGGCGAATGAATAAAAAAACAACAAAAAAAACACTTAACCTCGTGCTTTTTTTTGTGGTTTTTCCTTGTTTTGTTTTGAGAAGCCGTCACAAAAATATAAAGATGTGGCCGCGTATTACATTTCTTAATTTCAAGGCTAGCGTTTTCTGTATCTCCAAGGTGTTTTTATTTGGATTTTATGTGACAGACCAACACAACACACAACATAATTATCAAGTGGAAAAGAAAATGACATGCTTCGAAGATGCTTTTAGTAATAAATATCTAAAAGGTGTATTTGTCCACTGTGATTCTCATTCTTATTTGCAAAATTGCTCCAGGCTGCATCAAACTGGATTGAGAGTGTCAAGTCTTCCCACAGGTCTAGACTTTCAGTCATTTTAACACAAGAAAGTGCCTTGATCTATATTTTAGAAGAAAAAAAAAAGACGACGGAAAAAGAAAAGAAGAGAAAACACTTTGATCTGAACCACATCATCATCATCATCCTACCGGCTGTATATTTATGGCTGTTGTCCCAGTCTCAAGGTTTTCTCCGTCTCAATCGAGTTTTCTTCCAGCATTGCCTTGAATTTGGCTCCATCCCACATCTCACCCATTGTGACTAGATTATCAGTCCATGTTGAGGAAAAACATGATGATGCCACCAACACGTTTCACGGGAGCATGGCATGTTAAAAGGTTGCAAAGGGACAAAATGTTAAAAAGGGGAATGAATGTCTTTATCTGTTAAATGTATTTGGTTAATAAATTTATTGAAAGTAAAACACATAATTTTGGATTGGTCTTTCACAAGGACTCAGCTTGGTTTTAAACATTGTAAGTTATCCATAGGGTCACTGCAGAAGCCTGAGGGTTGCAAGATTATTTTCAGTGTAGAAAAGAGGTTCTATGATGCCACGGCCTTATAAGTTTGAAGACTCCTCTATAATCTTTTACATGTGCAGAAGTTTAATGAGAAGACAACGGTGTATTGCCAAAGCCAAAGTGAACATCGGAAAGACTTGTTTAATATCCAATTATTTAAGTGGACAAGTTTCCTTTGAATAAAAATAAATAAAGTAGTAATAAATACCCACTGAACCATGGCCAAGAATTAGCAAGAAAGTTCCAAATCTCCACTACTTTCAAATGCCTAAGGGCTAAAGTCCAAAGTGGAAAATAGTCTGCAAAGCACCTGAGGGTCAGTTGGGAAAGTCTAGAGTAAAATCCAGCAGACTACAGTTAAGAGAGTTGACAGTGTGTAGAAACTTGGGAATGTCTTGAGTGAGCATCCAGAAAATATACCAGTAAAAAGGTTTCAGAAAATTGATCTCTCTCTCCCCTCCACCATCCTGTCAGGCCAAACTCTTTGCCTATCTGTCCTTTTCGCTCTCCCACTGACAGCTGAATCCAACTGACCAGCTCACTCAGGGACCTACTGGGTGGGTTCCTATTGAGAGAAGCTCCATGTACAATTATTTCCCTCAGACCTGCTCCATGTGGTGTTTACTCATCCCTCCCTATCTCCATCTCCTCAATTTTCTCCCTCCTACTCTTTACTTTTCCATTCAGGAATCAGATTCTTTCCCTTTTTGTCTTGGAAACCGAAGTTCTTATCTCTTTGCCTTCATATCGCCCCTCATCTCCCTCAGTATCTCTTTTTTTTCCCCTTGCTGAAATGCATGTAGTGGACTGTTTTATCTTTTTGATGTTATCACAAACTTTCACATGAGGTTGGATAAAAAGAATTCGGCATCCTCTGTGATTTGATTTTCTCATTCATCTGCTGGGTAAAGTATCGTCTTATAACTCGGCTTTTTTTTCTTCCCCCCAGTATATATTGCTCTGATAAGCCCTGCGTAATATTTCAAAGCATAGATAAATGTTTTCATTTGCTGAAGATTAAAGGATTTTCTGTATTTATATCCTCTCACTGATCAAATTAGAGCTTTTCTGGCTGTTTGTGTTGCTACAGAGAACACGAAGCTGGGATAGCTCTAAACATATTACATCAAAAGCACTTTTTGTATCCCAAAAATGATGCACTCAATTAAGATAAGAAGCAATGGAGGCAATACCAGAGAGGAATAAAACCCTAAAAAGTACAGATTGGATCAATCAGATCCAATATTGGTGCAACACCCAAAACTGATGCCATTCTACGGTCGGATATTCGGCGGACGTCACCGACCCACAATCTATGATTTAGCTTTAGCATAGTGGTTGTGTGGCACCCCTATATTGGCCACTAGTACTCAATGCAGCTACCTACCGTTGAAAAGTAAAGCACTGTTTTAAAAAAATAACTAGCACTCTTAAAAATTCTTTTAATTCAATTAAAAATATTTATTTTTGGGGGATGTTTAACTTGCATCGTCATTCCCACAATGTTGTAAACCATGCATGATTTGCAACATTTAGATAGGTACATCTAAATAGTAAACCATGCAAATTAGGTACTGAATTAATTTAGCAACTTTTAGCACAGCCATTTGCTGCCTTCCTTACTGACAAGTTGTCAGCAGACAGACTGTTGCTGCAGAGTGAGTCTTTCTGTGCAACACCACCTTTTCAGTGCTGCCCTTTTGTGGACAGAGAGTCAATATAACAGATATCTGTCTTGTATTTTCTGCAAACATATAGAGCAGTGGAGGACATCTCAGGCTGCAAGAGTAACAATTACAAAGGAAACAAATCTAGAGGTTTATACAAGAGGAAGGCTTGAACATGGAAATCTGTTTTATCCAATTGTTTTGATTTCATGTCCATCTGTAATAGAGCATAATGATTTGACAGCCTGAATTTAAAGCATATTTCCAGTGTAGGGATTACTACATGAGAAGTCGGCTGTTGCACATGGAAAAGACTCTACCGATGACAAAATGACAGCCATATTTTCTTTAAACCTCTGATATTAATATCTGTTGCATCTCCCTCCTCCTACTTACTCTTAGCAGTCTGCATGATGATTTATCAGCTCTGTAACACAATATTGACACTAGCAAGAAAGAAAATGTAATTATCAATCTTTTTAATAATAATGCAGCCGAAGGCAAATGGTAGCAGCATAGCTGAGACATTTTATATATTTGTTTGTGACACCAGGATAAGCACAAGACTATATATGTAAGACAAACTGCTCTTCCTTGGGGGATGGGGGGGGGGGAGGCATTTAAATTAAAGATCAGAGCATCTCAACCAAAAATCATTAAAAGATTTTCAGGCAAGTCACTTCCTCTGCTTATATACAAAATCCGAAAGCAAACACAAGCTGAGCCCCTGCTTTAGTAATAGCTGGCTGTTAATTTAGTTGTGCCTATACATAGCAGAGAGTGTTAAAGTCTCACAGGAGGCAGTCCAGTTTTACTCTCACCTCCGAGGTGCGAGCCGCAGCGTGAAATGAAGAGGCTCCTACAAAAGGAGAATTATACGAGCAGAGCCCTGCTATCAAATGATCCTCTCATTTCTACTTGAAAGTCGTTCATCTTTCACAGAATTACTACAGGGTGACATCCCACAGAGGAGAGAAAAAAAAGACAAAAAAAGCATGTACTAACCCCTCTGTCTGCCTGTGCGCTTGGTGAAAACTCATGACTCACTTCCCTATCCAAATGGCCCCAGAGCACCCGATCAGTCAATAAACAAAGGCTGGCAAAGCATCTTCCCTTTTTCATCCTGGATTCTCTCATTTTAAATCCTCTTTTCACCTCTTCTCCCCTGCAGCCCCCCCTGCTCATCACGCCTCATCCCCCCCTTCTTACTGCCCGTGTTCCTCTTCACCTATCCCTCTTCCCTACCTCCTACTGATACAAATATAGAAGAAAATGAAGTCAAAACAACAACAAAAAAAGTTTACAGTAATCACTTCTGTTGTCGCTTAAGTTTGCCACCATCTCTCTTCTTTTAACCTTTCTAACATCCTCGCAGCTTGATCCCCCGAGTGCAAAAAAAAAAAGAAAAAAAGAAAAAGAGGCTTTGGGGATTACTTAATCGTGACCCAAATACGGTCCCTCTTTTTGGTTCTGTGCTCATGTCATGGTTAAAAGACAGACTCCTTTTGCTATTTGAGCTCAGTTTGAGGTTGTAGTGGAGAAAGAGGACAGAGCTAATGTAGTGTAACAGTGCAGGGCGAGTGACTGGCGGGCTCAGCGGAGATAATTCCCTCTGACGTGCCGACATGAAAACTGGATGTTTCACTCAAAATCGCAGATATTCGCGCTCAAACCCAACGACAATAATAATAATAATAATAATAATAATAATAATAATAATAATAATAGCGGGTTTAGGACTGTGTGTGTCACCTGCCTGCGTTTTCTCTTCCTCTGTCTCTGAAGTCAAATTTCCAACACCTGCTCTTGTGCTGTTTAACATGCAGTGTGAAATTACAGTGCTCCCCCCCTGCCTGTTCAACAAGGATGCGTCCCATCAGAGAACTGCTGCGTGCGTGTTTTGTCTGATACGTGAGCACTTTTCATCATGTCAGTCCCACCTCTTGCTCATGTCTGATGCAATTCTGAAAGTTTCTCCTCTTTGATAACCTCACTAAATTTCATTATTCTGTAAAAATGCCAAATCATTACGGATTAGCTCTGAGAGAAGGCGACGGAACACAATTGACGATGCTGGAATCAGACATTTGCATAAACTGTACACAGGTACGCATCGCTTTTTTTCCCCCCTCAATGTCTGAAATTAAATCAGATTAAAGTTTTTTCTGTTTTAGGTCTTGGTTTCTTACTAAATTCTACAAAACTGCCTTTTTTTCATCACTTTCTGCAAAGTCAAGAGCACATACCTTTCCTTAGGATTTCGCAGGATTGTGGAAAAGGCTTATGCGTCCTTCCAACAGTCACGGTTGTATGTAAACATCTGGTTTCAAGTGTAGTGTCATGTCGGGTTTGTGTGGATAAACAACAGATGCTGTGTTGTTGCCGTACCATAATTTCCTCTTTGGCGATGAAAAACAGAAATGCAGTGAATGACTAACTTTCATTCCCTTTGTGACGGACAGGCTCTCAAATTCACTGTGGGAAACCTTCGAGTTGCTATAGAAACACCATACCATCTCTCAAAATGACAGACAATAGCACAAATAAAAGGAGGGGGGTAAAATGTTTGCACACACCATTGCAACTTTCTCATTTATGTGGAAATAAACCAGGAAGGAATCAAAACTCAGTGCTACAGACTTAAACAGAAAAAAAAATGTGCTTATGATCAAAACAACCCCCCATACCTGTTGAACTTTTTATATGATATGTGATATAATATGATTAATAAATGTGATAGTTGATAAGTATTTTTATGCGATTGAATGGCCCAGTCAAAGTCTAGACTTAAATCCAACTGGGAATCTGTGGAAAGATTTGAAAATCAATGTTCACGAGCGCTCCCCATCTGATCTTGTTAAACGTGACGTATTTTGTGGAAAAAAAAAAAAAGATAAGATATGTGGTTCTGCATAAAACTAACTCAGGGGGCTGAAGACAAATGAGTCCCAAAGGTTTGTAGATTTTATAAAATACATAGAATTGTGTTGTTCTAACAAAACAAAATTTGAAAAACAAAAAAAACAAAAACATTTGCATGGCACTGTATGGGTCCACACCAAGCCTGAAACCGCAAGTGTCAGGAGAAAGAAGGGAGGAATTAAATGATGACAAAGTGGCTGTGATGTATAAATACCTCTGGGTAATGTGAGGACAAAACCCAGCAGGAAGCAACAGAAACCACTTCAACTATTGTTTGAGCCTCTGAGTTTACTTGCATAGGAGGAATAATTTGCCTACTGGGAGAAATTTAGTAAAATCCGTTCTGTCATGCAGTTCTCAGCCAATAAAGTCAAATTCTTTGTAAAGGCAGAGTGAACAGACACCAGCCATCCTAAAAAATAATCTACTTTGTTGGTGCCAGATAAATAATTAACCAAAAGGCTCTTAAAAGAAGAACACTCTGGGGCCATAGGGTAATGACTGTTTAGTTTACATGTGCATGATTATGCCTTTTACTCTCACTCTCAGCAGGGCCGGACCCCCATTGAGACGCCGGATCACAAAGGTCAACAACAATTGGCTTGTCATTCCGTGGGTTTCCATAGTTACCGTGTGGGCTGCCGGGGCCGCCGGGATCATTTTCATCACAGAGTTCTTCCTGGCTAGGGCTAATTGCTGTGTTTGTGCTGGTGTCAGTGGTAGGGCAATCTGCCATCGCAATGCAAATATCAGCGCTGCTGGTCAAACAGCGTTCTTCACTACGAACTCAGGAAGATGCAACTGCGTACTCGGGGAAGACAATTTTTTGCAGTTGTTAAGTGTGCCAGTTTCAATTCGAGTGGATAAATCGTAGTGGTGTTTATGTAGTTATGAGCGCACGCGCAATTTTCCGCCTGCAAAATGTCTCAAAATTCCCATCAGACTTGCCAAAACTATTCACTCCATTTATTTTTTTTTGTAAAAAACCGACATGTAATCAAATCTGAGAGCATCAGGTTTTTCTAATTACTTTCAACTCTGCGGTTTGGCTTATTTTTAAACAAGCTCACCGTCAATATAAACTGACCTGTCTTCTGAAAATGGATGTAATCACACTCTAAATGAAACTGAATTTGTATTTTCAGTCTTTGTTCCTGTTTTCAATATTCCCAAAGAATTTCAGCATTCACAGTCCAGTAAGGCCTAGACAGAGTGAAAGTAATTTTGCCTTCTCGATCTCCATCCATCTCGCCATTGTCTAAACCCGTTCATCAGTAAAAGGTCATTGGGGGGACGGGGGGTGGGGGGGGGGGGTTACGCCCATCTCCAAAGCAAGAGACGAGCTTTACCTTGGGACAGGTCGCCAGTCCATCAAAGGGCAACATAGGACAAACAACTATACACACACACTCGTACCTGGGGGGTAATTCGGAGCAAACAATTTACCTAAGAGTAATATTTTTGTGTTTTGAGAGGCAGCCAGATCCCGTCCAGACATGGGTTACGTGTTTCTATCGGTGAGCACAGTGTGATGACAGAAGGGATCAGGGATGAACACTGTGATGGGTCTGAGCCTTTAAGATTAGATTAAACAGTTCATGGTATCAAGCCTAATACCACGATCAAAACAAAAAGTGAAAAATGAAAACCGAATACCCAAAAGAAGGCTGCTGACGGCTCGGCACTCATACTCAGTAATCATTTTCATGTTACAAGGTGCTTGCCTCAGGTCTGAAAAACAATCGGTCATAAATGATATAGTAAACAGTTATATCCATTCAATTATACGCCGCTGAGCATGAGAACTGCTGTGGGGACAAAGCCGCCGGGCAGCTGTGCACAAATGGATGCACAGCATTTCATTTATATGCATTATCTCCTTTAATTTAACATTTTCTCGCTGATCTCCCCAAAGAGTTTCTGAAGGCTGCATCAATGGGGCTTTTTAGACACGTGAATCGCACTCTTAATACTCAAATTCACAGGCTAAGAAATGCTGGAATGAAACTTTCATTCTGCCCTGAATAGTTTAGCAAAACCACAAGTTAACAAATTCAAGGGCAGCTCTTTGCTAGATCATGATAATTTGACAACTTTGAAGTGCTCAGAAGGAATGCAGTAGTTGCAAATAAGTACAAAATACGTGCATTTATTTGCACCGAATCTGTCTTTCAATGGGGCAATGAATCCTGTTCGACTTCTAACCCGTAAAACTTGATGTACTTTGAGAAATTTTGCAAAAAAACAGATTCAATTTATATTTAAATGGAAGTTAGTTTTCTTTTATTTAATGTCATATTAAAGCAAATACTTAAATATGTTTTATAGCAAAATAAAACCGAAAACTTAAACAAAAACAAAATAAGTGTAGGGTTTAGATAGTAGAAACGGACCAGAATGTGTAGCTAAGCATAGCAGCTATCATTTTTAGCTTTTCTCAATTTACTATGCGCTTGTTGCTGCTGAAACGTATTTTTAAGATATTTAAGTTTTATCTAACAATGGTTTCAAAAAAATGAAACCTGCTAAAATGAAAACAAAACTATTTAATATTGATTTAACTAAATAAATACATGTTCAGATGCTGAAACAAATCAAAAAGTAAACAGCTATTTTTGATATTTAATTTCTTTTTGTATCCAGTTTCCTCTTTATCCTCTGTGACATATCTTTTATACTGGTTCTCCTCAATTTGGTGTTGCATTTATTTTATTGAGTAATGGTGTTGCAGGTATTTTATTGAGTAATGGTTTTTCCAGCATAACAGGAAAAGAACTACAAAAAACTACAAGGTAGGAAGATCCCTTCTAGGGAGGAAGGATGAATGCAAAGTCTATGATTGATACAACTAGCTGGTGGGTAACTTTTTCCATTATATGATCACCTTGACCATGTTGTGCTATATTTACGAGGGCATTTGGACTGAATACATCCAAGTCTGAATGTAGAAGTCTGACTGGATTAATTGACCAATTGACTTATTAGCTAAATTTGGAGTTTAGGCAACTGAACACCTTTCTCTTGCAGTCACGTTCATTATAATTGCTGCTACATGGGAGGTGGGGGGGGGGGGGGGGGGGGGAATACGAGTTGACTCCAACCTACCAATGCTGTTTAAACCAACAACTTAAAAATTAAGATGCGAGTTGAAAGGGGGGAAAGCCAGACAGAGCTGCGAGTGTGTTATCGAGTCGACTTCAGCTTCCATAATGGTGATGGCTGCACTCTGCCAGCACCACCATGCGGTCAGTAATTGAAGGGCATGAGGAAAAAACTTCTAAAACTGATTATCTTTGTTATGGGTGGTTCGTGAGCGGGCGTATGTTCGGTGCTTTAATATATAAGCAACAGGATGTCACCGGTAAACCTGAAATGGACTTGAAATCGCCCTTTAGTGACCAAACCAAACCGTGAGCGTATTTAGCAGGAAACCGATGCACAATCCACGTGAGAATGTTCAAATTGTTTAAATACTAGCAATGTAGCGGACACGTATATCGGGCACAACATGATGATAATGTTTTCGTCTCTTACCAAGTAAAGTGCCCAACTCCCGTTCATCTAGCACTGAGCCAAACTGCGTGTCTTGTCCCAGTGAGAAGAGTGGTGGAGGGTAACTGGAAATGAAGAGGAGCTGGAGATGAAATATCCTTACAGCTTATTTGTCTCTGGGAATGACGACCACGTTCAAAAATAATTGTAATAATAATTTTAAAAAAACACACAAAAAAACTCCTTGTCTCTACAGGGATTCCTCTGTGCTCCGTCTCGTCCCTCCGGAGCCAAAGTGTGCTATTTCTGCCCCACGGGGAAGCGCTCACCGGGACCAAGCCGCCCGGCGCACGGTGGTTCGTAATCGGACACCGCACTGTCGCGCTGCGCCACGCAGCGAATGCCTTCACTCCGTGTCGCGTTCGGCTTTTAAACAAAAGAAGCACTTGCACCTTGAACACGCAAGCAAAAAAAAAAAAGAAGAAAAGAAAAAAAAAAACTTTTGTATCTCAGCTATAATGGCTGCTTGTGCAAAGAAAAAGAAAACACAGCCAGAGGAGCGGAGGTGGGCGCTGTGTCCACAATGCCGCTTTCAGTTAAAGCTGCGCAGCTCAGGAGCGAGGTTTTTGTTAGCTGAGCACTGCGCCCCCACTTCGCGCGTCCACTCCGGCGGGGAGGAGAGACGTGGCAGCGACGCACAGCTGTCCTGCAGGTGGAGAGGAAAATAAGTGAAGACCATACAACGATGGAGCAACAAGTGGATTGACGGAGATTTGTTAAGCTAGATTTATTTATTTTTTATTGTGATATATTGAGAGCAAAATCACATTTAATCTGGTTAAAGGTCAGCACCATGGGAACGCTTCATGTGACCCCGGGAGTGTTAAAACAATGGTGTGCGTTGGTGTTGTAGAGCGGAGAAAAGCTTCGCATTCATTCGCAACATGCACTGCGCACATGTTCAGATGAATAAATGTTCTTTTCTTCCTCTTTTAAAAATTCAATATTATTAGAGAAGTTAGTCTTTCGCGCATATCTACAACAGTTGCCCTCTGGTCAGGTGAAACCAGAGGCGTGTTCTATATGTGAAATTTCAAGTGAGGCTGAAGTCAAAAGCCTGAAAGCACCACAACCACTGTGGAACATGGTGATGGGAGCATCATGCTGTGGTACGTCCTTCAATACAGGCCACAAAAGACTTGAAGGAATATTTTGCTAAAGATGCAACCAGGGCTAAAACTGGATGATTTGGATCACAAATTCGTTCCAAAAGGGCCACTGAAAGTCAGCATCACAAATGTGAATATTTAAACCCCTTAGAGCCCACAGTTGCTTTTAGAAGTCAACGAAACAACTTTCATTGTGGCGTTTGACAAATCTGACTTCAAGGAAGAGAGGCAAGAATAATACAAAAATATATATTTTTTAAAATTTCTAAGAAATGTTTGCAGTTTGGGCGAATGTTTCTTGGTCAGACAAGACCGAGGTTGAACTTTCTGGTCTACATGCACAATACTGGAAAGCTAGCACCACACATAACCCTGAACACATCACCGCCCACTGTGAAATAGTGGCAGCATCTGCGGAGATGCTGTTCTTCAGCAAGAGCAGGAGAGCTGGTCACTAGTTGATGTGGGCAGGGTGGACATGAAAACAAAGTAAGAAAAAACTGTTAGAGGAAAAGCCCCCTGAACATACTGCCACTCCATGTGACTATACGTTCACTTCCAATCAAATAGTTTTAAATGAAGATATATCGATGCGTTAGAATGACCCTGCAAAGTCCAGACCTGTAGTCAATTCACAAAATCTGTGGTAAACAAGAGCAAGTCTCACCTGGAATAAACAACAAAGGGTTCAAGAAAATGGAGAAAGTTAACAATGAGACTTAGCTGTTCATCCTGTCTGACTGACCCTGAGCTGTTTTGCTCAAGAAGAACGAGCAAAAATGTAACAGTCTGCATCTACAAAGCTGGTGGAGAGACACCACAAAATCCTCGCAGCTCTGCTGTATTGCCATCAAGGTTGGTGATGTAAAAGACTGACGCAAATCCACACCAATCTTTTCAGATTTTCACTTGACGAACAAGTCTGAAAGCCGTGCAGCATTTCCCTCTCGCTTCACGATGGCGCACTGTCAAAAACCATGCAAATATAGACGCCGCCGTGCCGTTTCTAATAGGGCCTACGACAAGAGGAGAACGGCAGCGTCGGCCGGATGTGACGCTGCGTATTCCAACGGCGAGATCCCCGGTTGCCATTCATCCTCTAATGATTGAATGCTCTCAAATTAACACCTCGCCATCAAGCTGGAAAGACCCGCAGCTCCGGGGCTTTGACAGACAGCTTGTTTCTGTCTCTTTGATGGACACACAGCGGAGTCACCAGCAGCTTGTTAATGCGACTCTATGTTAAACAGGAACGTGCCTTTGTGGATGCCTCTGCTCCCGTGTACCCACATCTAAATTCAAATCAGGTCATTTTCATAAAAATGTTGCAGCCCACATGGGGGAAGTAAAGCTGAGATTTACATTTCAAGTGGCCTCTGTGCAACTCTGGGAAATGCGTAGGGGAACCTTTCCTTATCTGTGGTGGATGCAGGGAGAGAGAGCAGATGTGCTGGATATTAAAGCAGACTGGATGAAGATATGTCAAGCAAAAGGCAGCTGTGATTTAGGAATAAAGATATCTTGCCGAAAGAAAGAGGGGTTGTGCGAGCACTACCAGAATTGACTTTGCACTAGAAAAATCAGCTCAATTGTGTGTATACTTTCATTCATTCCAAGCGCCATGACCTCCACGACTTTTTTGCTTTTTTTTTTTTCCCTTCCTCGCATCAATTGAATTTCTCTCCCTTTTACGCTGCATGGCTTGCTCTCTTTCACAATAGATGTTTTACTCCCTCATGGCCAAACTCACAGAGCTCCAGCTCAACTTCAGAATGAGGCTTTAGTAGCCTGGCTCCACACAGTGAGCAGAATTCATCAGTAAAAACAATGGAGTGGCTTTGAACGCGCCATCAGACACAGAGATGGATGACGGTACATTAGCCCATGATTGGAGCCATGAGACGGATGGAAACAAAGATGCGACTCCTCTCAGGTCTTTGGAGATGTGTATGTTGTTGTACTGCTGGGCAGAAGCTCCCCACAGTTCACCTTATCGCCATAAATCATGTCCCTATGCTGCGTTTCGTCCTGCGGTTTCTATTGAAAGTGCACCGAGTCTACTTTTTTTTCTTTTTTAAATATGATCAAAAACAATAGATCGCCACAAGATGAATTTATTTCAACCCAAAAAAAGGGTAAAACAATATAAATATTTTTGTTAATTTTGTCAACAGCAGCCTTAACATGTAGCCGTAGTCTCAACAGGATGACTTCAATTAGAGCGTATTTGTGTATTGGAAAAGTCTGGACTAGGGGGTCAGCAAACTTTCCAATAAAAATTTTGCTCCTCTATTGCAAAATAAATATAACAAAATGAATCACTAAACTTTTGCAAAAGAAAAAAAACAGGAATGTAGGCAGCAGACTTGAAATACAAAGCATCTACTTTGAAAATGAAAAACATTAATTTACTTTTAAAAGCCTTGCACTATTGCACCCCTTCTCTTGTAGATGCTCTGTACAGATAAAGCATAAAAACAGACAGAACAAAAGCAATCCTTTCTTTTTGCCTTTGAATTAAAAACATTTCTGATTTGATTTTTGTCAGAGCCACAGTGTAGAGGTCAGAGAGCCATAATTGGCTCTGGAGCTGCAGATTTTAGACCCCCTGACCTCGACCTACGGTAAATCTAATTGAAATTTTCTTTTTGCAAGGCTCAAAAACTGATGTTTGCTGACTTACTCTGTCCAATCTGACTAAGCTTAAATTATTTAGTAAACCCAAACAAGCATTTCGTTACACCTCAACATGCAAAAAGCAAGTAGAGACTTGCAGCTAAAGACTTCTTGCAGTAGTTGCACATTCTGAAAATTAAACTATCATTTTCCTTCAACTTATTCACCATTTTCTGTTGATCTCCTACATAAAATTTCAATAAAATATAAATAAAATGCTCGGTTGACGTTTGTGGTTCTTGAAATTACAAAACACGGAAACTTTTGCAGGGTTTCAATATTCTAACATTGCGCTATAGTTTCAAAGACATGTTGAGCTAAATATTCCAACGCATTCTCTCTCATTTCTGTTTATTTGTCGTTTTGTTTACCGACTGTAAGCTCTTGCACTGGCAATGAATTATGTGCATGTTATTAGTGACTGTAAAGAGCGATTGAAGGAGGAGACGCCAGCAGCCGGCCAAGTTCAGTGCTTTCGTGCCAATTCTTAGTTGACCGTAGCCAAGACCCCATATTCCTTCTGTCAAACAGGCCATCTGTCATGCTGTTTTCTGCCATATCATGTCCCAGGTCAGCCCGCACCTTGCAAACACATTCGGCCAATCATAACCGCCAACGGGTACATAGAGAATATGCCCTCTCACTGACACTCAGAGAGAATATTTTCACACGTTGAGGCTGAAATACGACGGCTGCAAAAAGAAAAAAACAAAAAACGAGCGACACGTGAGGTTTTGCCCGACTCGGGTTGCAAACGGAGGTGAAGGTGCAGGTGAGGTGAGGGGAGCAGGAGACGGTGTTTAAAGACAGGGCAGGGGTGCATGACTATGAAAAGATAGTAAGGGTGAGGGAGAAGAGCTGGCCAGCTGTGAAAGACTGCAGTCATTTCTCACTCTCGGCTCCATACCTGCAGACTCAATGAGCCGTTCCCGTGCTGCAGCAGGGCCAAAGCCGTGCGATTTCTCAGGCTCATTCAGCCTTGCCACGCCTTGCAGAAACAGACGCACCCAGGACCTTGTAGTGCCAAGACTCTGCAAATCTACTTCCCCCCCGCTACGATTCGCCGAGTGAAAGATTGAGCAATGACACTGTGACATTTAAGGGTGTCGGATCATGTGTCGGGCGAGCGCGAGCTCGTCGGTGTCACCAACAGCAACAATGTTTTAGATTTGAATTCATCAAATAAGTAAATGAGGCCATGTTTAGATATTCTTGTATTTAGTCATACAGCCTGGTTTTGTGGCATTTTCTGCATCCTATTCAGAACCAGGTCACGAAGGCAAGAGTGAGTGCAGGGGTCTGCAGATGTTCATTATATCCTGTCATATTTTCAGGCAGACACAAGGGTTCTTAAACAAATCAAGAGATGTACATTTTCCAGCGGATTTCGGTTCCGACCAGACGCGTTTAGTGAGGGGATAGATGTGTCCAAAATCATTTTTCTTACATGGAGAAGAACGTTATCAAAAACTGACAAACAAATTACAGTGAATATCACATTTCCTTTTGACACCACTAGGAAAAAAAGGTCTAAAAAGCATCTAAATATTTGCTTAATCAAAATCTCAAGCGGCCCATTAATTGATGCTCCTGGCTAATTTTCAGCTTGGTGATCCGTTTTGTGGATCTGGATATATATTTTCAATCATTCTGATGTTAAAAGTCCCAACTCAGCTTCTTCATCTTCACCATAAGTGCCAATAAGTGTGTCAGAAACTGTAACAGTGACTCTGCTCCTCAACGAGCCCCTCTTCATTTTTATTTCTTAGCATCGTTCAGTAAAAGAAATAACCCTCCAAAATCTCTCAAAACACTTTTGACATGTTTGAAGAAGTCGAATCATTATATGCCATGGATGAGCTCCAAAACTCTTCTGAAGCATAGTTATCACATATTTATTTTTATTTTTTTAAACACACTCCACTCCGAGGCTTTTTGTTGTGTTTTATGAAAAAGTAAAGAGGTTTACTGGTTAATCTTTACGGAAGACTTCCGTCTCGTAGCATTAAATCCAAATGAGAAAAAGCAATCAACCATCAAGAAACAAAAGCAATCCTAGTCTAGGTAAACAACACAATAATTGTTGGAAATTTAATCAGAATTGTCGCATACACTCCAGAGCTTTTGAAAAGGCCTTGAGTTGAGGCATGATGACTTGCACTCCAGCAGATAACGTTCCTCAGATTGCCAAAACATGCAATATTTATGATTCGGAAGTGTTGTGATCAAGAACCTGTCTGGATGAATGTCGCTGCATTGCATCGCAGCACCCTTTAATGTCAAGTTAAGCAATCTCATTCTGCTAGTCGTAAACTCAGTAAGCTTTCGAAATGTAATTAATTTATGAGTAGTGCTAAGCCCTGAATGCACAATTGTCTTTTTACTCCTATTGAATGATTACACGTCTCAGACCTTATATAATAGAGAAGCTACTCTCCCGGTAATGGATAGTCTCACTTCAGATTTTGATTTGGAATATTCTAAGATTAATTGCAGGGTTGGGGAAGTTAATAAAATCAGCTTCGGTACCGAATGTGCAAACTGCAACCTGTATATTTTCCAAAGCCTCTTCCAACTCGGGCTCAGAACCTGGTGATATCCTGTTAGGCAGCTTCTGCAATGAGACGCCTGAGACAGTGAGAGACACAGAATTAGAGTCATAACAGAATCACAGCACCAAAAAGCTCCAGCAATGTTACAATGTAGAAAAAAACTAATTCTACAACACAAAAATATGCTGGAACCACTTAACAAATAAGCAGAAAAACATTGCGTTTAATTTAAATACAAAATTAAAATAATGCCAACATGATGTTGAGAAGGCAGCATTTTAGGCAGTAAGAACATGCAACAGAAGCGAACATCGGGAAACCTACTTTATTGGCAGAGAAAGTTAACTTTCTCTGCCAATCTGCCAATAAAGTAAGTTAATCTATGGATACTGTATGGAGCTGAAAGTATCTGTGTGTAGGATACGGGACGTGTATATGTGGTTCCGACTGAGCTGTTGAGAATCCGGTTACTTTAGCAACACCCAGCTGTGCGTAGGCCCTCACTGATGCAAGTCTGAGCTGTCCAAGCTTGGAGTGCACGAAACACTAAAAAGACACTGCGCCGACTCCAAAATATCTCTTACCTGCGTAAAAAAAAAATAAAAATGTCTCAAGATTCCATTGCTTCTCAAACATCTCAGGATTCACTGCAAAAGAGAAATTGATCCAAAACTGGTCCAAACGTTAAGCCTGTCGCTGATAACAAAATTAAGTTGTCAGTTTGAGGAAAGTGAGCGACTTCCTGGCTTGTTTCTTCACAAATTTTGTCGTTTCAGAAAATGGAAGAAACGACAGCACATTTCTATTTTCATTTTTTCTCTCCCTTACTCACAGCTTTTTGTTTCGAGAAACCAAAAGCCTGTAATTAGGGTACGTTACGAGCTTTCGGGGAAAACACTTTACTAGCAAAGTCAAAGCAAATTAGGATTTAGTTTGATACCCAAAGGTACTATTCTCATAAAAAGACCAACTAAGACAGAGAAGCGTTCCTTCGGGTGTACCTTCACTGTGTTTATGCAGATGAATGGGATTCCGTATTGTTCCGAGTTAATATTTTCTTTATATTTAAACTCGTATTCTTGCTTAAACATGTCTATAGCAAGGGAAAATAACGCTTGAACAGATGGACCCAATTGCCACTGCTCACAACATCAATAAGGAAGTTTACTTCATCTATATCCTACCCCTGGTGTGTCTGGCCCTCATCAGTCTGTTATAATGGTCTCTGGATGTGTTATATAGTAGTTTTAGGGCAGAATCCATCCAAAAGGTAGTGAGCAAATGGACAGGAGTGAGGTAATAAAATGCAGGGCCAGAGTCCAGGGGGTCATCTCTCTCGTTTTCTGCTGATATTCTGGCTGGACGTATTTGTCTTTGTCCTCCCCTCTGAGGTCCATGATGGATAGCAAAAAGAATATGGCTGATGGTGAAATATTTCCTCTTCTTTTAGGGTCTTCTTTTTCTCCCTTTTTCTTTTTTTTTTCCCCCGGAAGATCACCATTAGCAAAGTGGCAAAGTTAAGGGTTGGAGAGATGAACTCTGGGAAATTCAATCATGGGAATTGAAGGTTTGGAGGCGTGAGGTCTTGGCCCCATGGGCGGCTTGGAGATTGCTTCAGATTAATTAATGTCAAAAAATGGAGCGGGTTCAGGCCGTAGAGCACAATTAGATATGGGACTGCTGGGCATGATGTTCACTATTCAGTGTGAAAAAAAAAAGGAGAAGAAGAGGTGATGCCTGCTGATATTTCCCCCTGTGTGTGCGAGGAGGTTATTTCAAATTTGGAGTTAGTAATTTTGAGCATTGAGAAGTTATTTAAGTGGAAATGGTTTGGGCAAAATCTGCCCATGGCTAAATAGACAGAAAAATACAGACGCTTATGAGTGTACTCAAGCTGCATAACCATGCAATGAAAAGTAAGCAGAACCAACTCTGTCTCCTGTAAAATACAACACGCTGAGGGTTAAGTGGTGGTTAAAAGGGGGATAACATTCAGTTAGAATGTGCAAATGTTTTTTTTTTTTTCTAAAGCCTTAACTATACAATCAGTTTGGGTTTCTGTGTAAATACACCCCAAACCTCTGCAATCAAGTCTGGCTCAACTTTATCTCATTCCTGATATTTCAAAATTTAACCTAACCTTCAAGCAAATTCGCATTCAACTTTAGTCGCTTCCTAAATTTTTTGGGCACAGACAGTACACCGCTTTATGAGCAGCCTTAGATTGGACAGGTGAATAAGCTGCATCCTGCTCCATTTACTCCACGGGGAACTGGAGTAAATCGTTCGCCATCACTTTTCACAGGGAACAAAAATAAATCCTCCAGTTTTCAGCTCCGGAAAAGCCATTTGTTTGCTTCGGCACCATCCTGCGGTTGCGGGTGACTGCTCCGACCTCTCACCACATGGCGCTCACTGTCCTCTGGAGTGCACACATCCACACATCTCTGTGCTCGCAAACAGAGGGGCACAAGGATCACGGTAATGTTTCACACAAAAAGCACACACGAGATTTTCGTCTCCGCTCCACCTGATTTGACTTGCGCTTTCGTTCCTTGGATCAAACTCCAGAAGATCTAGAGATTTTGTCTTGCGTAGCAACACAAAGTAGCAAAGGACTGGGAAGTAGAAGAGAAGTGATATAAGGTTTTACATTTTTTTCCCACAAATAATAAAAGCTGGAATTTTCTAATTAAAAAATGTGGTGTGCTTTTGCATTTCCCCCCCTTCTGCTGCAATATCCTTTAATAAGACCCAGTGCAACCAATTGCCTTCATCGGTCACCATATTAGTAACGCAGGTTATGCAACAGTATCTCAAGCTTTGAATATGTCATTGAATCCTATGCAATCCTTTAATCTAAAAATGAAAAGGCTGTAGCACAACTGTAAGCCTACCAACACATGGCAACTCACCTGTACTAAGAGACCACCCTAAGAGCCAACAGGCCTGTGGAGCAGCTGCAAGGAGGAACCTGTCAACAGCAAAACTTTTTCTGATGCACTCCACACTCCACAAAGAAAGCAATAAGAAATCATATTCATATTTATTGCTTTGCAGAAGCAAAGCAAAACCGCCTGTGTGGCAGAAAACCTACACCGCACATCATCTTGAACACCACAGACCATAGGAATGTCTCCACAGGGACAGAGCAGTAGGTGATTCTACAAAGAATTCAATCAGGGATACTGACTATAGACACAAGGCAGTCTAATTCAGAATTTGATTCAACCAAGAAGATGTTTATCTTCCACATCACAATTATGCACAATTACGTTTTAAAACACAGAAGCTTTTAGCTGCAAGATGGCACGTTGAAAAAATAAAATGAAATTAGCTAAGCACTATAAAGTAAAATAGCTTTTTGAACTGATTTCCATAAACGGCGCCCAAGAGATAACTGCCAACTCTTACAAAAGCAAGCAAAACATGTATAAAATGATGCTAATCAAACTCATTACTGGGATATTATAATTTCTTGTTATTCTCTGTAATCTACAGCCTGCTTTAATAACGAGCCTAGATGCAGAAAAGCTACTTATTAGAGAGCGCGCTCCATTAGAAATATAGATATCCATCATGTCTGCCCCTCGCCCGTAGCGGCCAGCTGCGAAGGACTGCAACGCGCTTTCCATGCTTCTCATGAGAAACGAACCTTGTTGACAGGTGGGGGAGGGGGGGGTAGGACGCCTCGGTGATTGTTTTCGTCCCACGTTGGACAAGTTAATTAATTTCAATTACCGGCTTCTCGTGTTGAAGGCTAGAAGTCAGAGCTGGGAAGAATTTTGTCAAGAAGGTTGTCTCAGTTTTATTATTCCATTTATCAAAGAAGACATAGGCATACACCTGAGAGAGAGAGAGCTTTGACTTTTTTTCCCCCTCTCATGCAGTTGTAGGTGCTGCTCTGCCTACAAAAATAAAAGGTTATGAAGCAAGAATAATCCAAAAAGCATTAGTTAATGGAGGAATCGGCTTGTTTTCCCAGAATTTTAGACCATTGTGAAAAAAAAAGAAAAAAAAAGCAAAACCTTTATGGCTTCTGCTTTGAAAGTTCCCTCACTCCAGGAGTCATTTTCAGCCTTTCCTATCTTTGAGACATGCCTTTGGAAAAGATGAAAGTAAATGTCTAAGCTCTTCAGTCAGGGTCAAGTCAAAATGGAGAGTGTTCAAATGTCTAAAAGCAGGAATTTGAAGGAGAACAAGAGACTTTCAAAGGATTGTAATGGCTAAATTGGCAGCAGCAGCCATGCTGAATTATTTTGGACTAAATTAAGCGACGCTATCTGGCTTCTTTTAAAGTATAACGTCTTTTTTCTATCAAAGCTCCCATGAATGTAACAACCGTCTAAGCTGAACAAACTAATCATCATGGATTAGGCAAAAAGCTTGAGTGCTAGTAAAAATAGAAGGACACATGAAAAACTTTGAAACAATATGGACAGAATTGGTAAAAAGGCAAAGAGACTGCAAACTTGTTAGATGTGTCATGGTGTCGAGCTTTCCCATTTTAATGTCCATCAAAATTTTCCATTTTCATTTGATCAGAAACAATAAAAATGTCTTCTATTTGATTGCCATTTTATTTTACAGGCTTGTTAGCGTTCGTGTCATGTTTTGAGGTTTCTGAGAGTGAGGGCTTTGACAATTTGCCCAGGCTAAGACACTTATGCGTACATGTAGCTTTGCGAATTCTTAGAAACACATTCAAACCTGTAAAATGTTCCAAACTGTATTTTGGTAATAGTAATAAGCAAAGTAATAATGATGGAAACGCTTTTCATTTAATGACATCCAAGAACATATGTGCTTTACAAGGAGATTTGAGAATTAGCGTTCTGGTGATTTTCCCTGTGAGGCGTCATAGATCAGCAGGCAAGTTTTTGAACAAAGTGATTAATTTATAGTGATTGCCATGCAAGAGAAAACTGAATATCACACTGAATGTTAATAGTTCACTGATATTTCGTTGTGAAGATTCTATTTATATGCCACTTGTCCCTTAAACGTATTTCTAATTTATTTAATCTTTTCATAGTTGGCAATGCTTTAATTTTAACATTTCTGTTGTAACTTTACTTCACGCACTATCCCGAGTTTGTTTGTGTTAGCATTGTGTTGGAGTATACATCCATGTGTTAGCTCTTCTATGTAGAGCTAACACTACTGAACTATTAAATAATTTAGAATTTTTCTTCTGTTACAAGATAAATTATTTCTGGCTGTTTCTTTGTTTATACTCACCATTGTTTGTCCCATTGTTCAAATCCTACATCCAGAACAGGTGCATTCAGGGGCCGGCCAAGCACTTCCTGTTCGCCATATTGGTTTATGATGTCACTGATTACATCACCAGGTGCGACCAAATGGAGGGGTTTTCTTTTGTTTATTGTCTTTTTTTTTGTTCCATTTCAAAAGCACTTTGAATTGCCTTGTTGCTGAAAATGTGCTATATGAATAAAATTACCTTAACCTTACCTTTAAAGCTTTTGAGTTGTACTATATTAAGTGTTTTATTTTTGCAGATCATTTAGTTTTCTAAATGACTTTGTCAATAAGATTAATGATGCTTCTTTGTTTAGATTTTGTTGTTTGGTTTACCCTGATTATTAACGGTACAAACTAATGAGGTGCAGTTGTGTCTTCAGTTCTGTACAAGATTTTGGCTACTGAAAGGTTTATAGGCTGGCAGGGAACCAGGATGTCAGGAAATAAAATCCATTAAGAGGAAACGTAGACTGTGTGCTGATGCTGTTTACTTATCACTTTCCTTGACACTTTTACAACAGTACTTCACATCCATCTGGATATTTTTAACACTAATGCAGACTGCTTATGTCAGACCCAGCAGCCAGCCTTGAAGTTGTCATTTATTTGCCTTTACAGCCTACCTTTCCAGCACTTCAACAAAATACCAGCATGAATGAAATGCTATTGTTATACAAATTGATTGGGGATAAAATAAATGTCCTTATGTCCTTGTTAATGCTACTGGACTGTAGAGGGGGGATGGGGGAAAAGTTATACTATTGAACAATTAATTAAACAATCAATCAGTCTGACATGATTCATTTACCTTCCAGTGAAAGGTTGTTATTATTATTACATACCAGGAGTTTTTTTTTCCCTCGGTGCTGTGATTTATGCTTGAATCAAAGATGATGTACACAGAATCTAAATGCTATCAGAAAATCATCGTGAGCTACAAATAAGTGTATATTTATTATTATACACAACATACACTTCAATGTAGATATCGATTAGCCTGCCAACCTCCAACAAATATAAGGATAGACAATAGGAACACAAATCTTAAGAATGAAACGATGTGTCTGAATATCTAAGACTTTGATGTTTGGATGGGTGAGGTTTGGGGTTTAACGTATGAATTAAATAGCAGATAAAAAAACAAGTTTACTTGATGTGTTTGAGGTTCCCTAGTGAATAATAATGGGATGCACTCTCTCTGGATTTTCACAGAAAAAAAATTAAATAAATCTGTTCTTATGAGTGCTTGCAAAGAGAAGTCGCTGGAAGGTTACAGGCAGACAAACAGGGAAAGTGGACAAAACAAAACAAAATAAAGGAGACAAATACTTTCCTTGGTTGTGGTTGACCAGGCCAGGATGGAAAAGATGAATTGAGCTACATCTAAGCTCTAAATGAAGTAAGAAAGTCCAGAAGTAAATGGTTGACAAAAACCTTAAACGAGGCGGTGGTACTACAATTTAAGTAGCTCATAAATAAGTAAATACTCCAAACAAACAATGCCAGCAACACCATGACGCTAGTTAGTGTGCAGCAAAGTCTGTCAATTTAAATGACTAAGGTACAACTCAATTCATTTCACTGATAAGACAATGACATCAAACATTTATTTGACGATTAATTTTTAACCTTTGTATTTTTAAAATGCAAACCAAAAAGATGACATTTCTTATCATTTTTATTATATTTAGTGAAAGAATAAGCATGGTAAATTCAATTTAGAGGTTGCAGGGATGTCATGTTCAATATTAAAGCACCAGTGTCAGCTTTTTTTTTTTTTTTTTTTTTGAAAAATAAAACCATCTCAGATTTAAATCTTGCACTTCTGGACTTAGAGAAGTCCAAAAAATAAAGTAAAAAAAAAGAGAGATAAATGCAAAGGATCTCAAATAACTGCTGAATCCTCATGTCTCAAGAGGGATATTATTGTGATGGTTTAATTAGAGGTGTTATGACCTTACTTAATGTGAACGTGTCCAAAGGGAAGCATAAGAAGGAAAGAGGGACCATGTGGATAGAAGAACTTGCAGATTTTGAGATTTTCCATTTCATGCTGACCAGTGAGAGCCTATGCATTATAGAGTGAGAGCATAAGTATATGAAAGTGATAATAAATGTGTGCTCGAGGAGAATATATGTATGGGAGTATGCCAGAATGAATTATGGCCTACATGGCCCCCCATAGATATGTAAACTGCTGTAACAACACTTCCAAAAACTGATGAGACAGCAGAATTGTCACAACGAGGTTTCCTCCCCGCTCTCAAAATAACAGGGATAACTTATTGAATGTGGCAAACACAACAAGTTCACTGAGCCTTATGTCATCTCTGTTGTAGGTTTGTCTGCGTGAAGCCAAGCAGCAGCCATGGGAAAATGGAAAAAGACGTCAGGACCTCATTTAAAACCAAACGTCATCAAGAACAAAAAAAAATTAGTAGAACTTCACTGGGAATTATTTCAACATTCAAAATCAGCTTCCTCAACGTCCATCAGTGCTCAATATCTGGTTCTACATGTCATACGTTTTGCTAACTGTGAAAAAGGGAATACCATTCTGGTTTCCTTTCACAGAATACAGTTAGCTTCTGGGGTGGTTTGTTTTTTGTTTGTTTTGTTTTTCTTCACTATTTTCCTTTGAATCATTTAAGACCAAGACTAATGAAAATTACAAGCTGTTTGCAACAGATTTAGAGAATTAATATTTATTTCCCATGCTTTATGTATAATTTAAGCATTCACCAGATTCATTAGCGTTTAGAGAGCAATAAAGCAGGGCTTCTGGACTCATTCCTCACTCTCAAACCAATCATTTCCAGACGTTCTTATATGATCAAAGTTTGCTAAGCAGTCCTCGGCGGTGGGACCATTCCTAGATATGAAGCAGGAAAAATAAGTATTAAAAAATGCAAAGGTTTTTCCTCAGTAAATGTATGTCTAATAGGATTTACTGACCTGAAATGCACACATGCAAAAACCAACAAAAACAAATTAGTCCATGGACTGTAATAAAATGAAATGGCACAGGGAAGAATTAAATCTTTCTGAAATTGATCTAATACATTTTGAAAAAAAAAAAAAAAAGGCTTAGGGCCTAATTTGTAATAACAACTCTAAAGACTCTCTTCACATCTTTAAGGTTTTGGCAGCTATTTTCTCTATGGTCATTGATTTTCAATTTAATTCAAGTGGCTTGATTGAGAGGATCACTATCTAAAACAATTTAAATATTCCCTGGGCTGTGTGTGTGTGTGTGTGTGTGTGTGTGTGTGTGTGTGTGTGTGTGTGTGTGTGTGTGTGTGTGTGTGTGTGTGTGTGTGTGTGTGTGTGTGCGTGCGTGCGTGTGTGTGTGTGTGGATCATTGTCTTCATTGTTTTATTTCCGCATTCAAGAATGTTTTGATACATTTCCCCACTCATGATAAAGTTACATATAATATTCCCATACACTTTTCTAAAGCCCCACACCATGACATGCTCATCATCTAACCCTGTTTTATTGAGTTTTTTGGGGAGATGTGCAGCATCATTCCTCCTCTAAGCACAGTGTGCAAAGCAATTGAAAAAAAATAATAATTCCGTTTTGGTCTTGTTTAACTAGACTTCATTTTAGTGTTCAGTGGCAAAAATGAAATGAGTTTCAGCATGTTTTCTCCTCAGCAGTGGCGTCTCTCACACTAAGTGAGTAAAGAGGCCGCTGCCGTTAAGTGCACTGTTCAACGTTTTGAGTGAAAAACCGTAACTCCAATTTCAAGATCTTTCTGAAGTTTTCAATGAATGGCCATTGGCTCTTGGATAAATATTCTTTTATTTTCAGACTGACTGCTTTATTGTGACATTATGTACTTTCAACCTCTGGATTATGGTCCCCATGGTGCTTCAGTTTGGGAATACCTCTCTGCACAAAGCTTTTGAAGGTCTTGAAAGAGCTCTTTGTTTTTATCCATCAGGAGATGTTTTCTATTAGCTAATTTGTAATAAGAACCCTTTTTTACAGGCCATTAACTGTGATTAAAGCAGCTGCTATCAATTTGCACTGTCAGAGCTCAGGGTCGCTTTATAAATACTATCAGATTTCAGGTGATTTCTTAATGTATTACCTTCATATATTCAGTACTTTTATTATACATAACACAATTTATTTAGATTTTTCTTGCATATTCGGATTACCTGGGTTGCTACTGACTTAAAGACTGAATTTCATGTGAATAACTCCATCGAAAGGAATAAAACAGTTGACATGTCTAAAACCTATTGTAGATGTTATTACACATTTCAAGCAGTAAAATGTGAATTATAGAATTATATAATTTACTGAGAAATAACGGAATAGAATAGAATCGCTTTATTTATCCCAAAGGGGAGATTGAATGGGCAAAGAGCAGATAAATAAGAAGAAGTTAAGTAATAATACAAAGCTAAGAGTTAAAAAAAAATGTGACTGGAGCAACCAAACAAAAGCCACCTATTTCCGATGCCTGCCTTGTCGAGCCAAGCACACATTTCTCACTTCAACAATACATGCATTACCATAATAGCTACATGGAACACCATCAACTCCTAAATTGATTGCTTAATTGTTCAGAATACTCGAACTGCACCCTAATGACCGCCGAACGTCGCCTCGGGGATTGTAGGATTTGTGTCAACATTTCTCCATGCCGTCTCATTCATTCCCTCCTTTCTGTTTCGCTTCTGCAAAGCGTGAAGCATGAGATTGGATTTACAGTGTAATGGAATAGAGCGCTTTGTTTCCCCTTCGCGAGAGACAAGGATAGCGCTGATAAAACGCTCCGGCTTGGCCGGCTGGAAAGAAGCTGATCAGAGGCTTTGCAAACAGGAAGGTAGATTGGCGTGTTTTCCCACGACTTGTTAAATTTGCTTTTCTAAAAACAATTTTGGTCTTCGTGGCCTGCGTTGCCGCCGATTCGCTCCGTTGTCTGTCTCCGGCTAGAGTTTGGCGGGAGAGCAGGAGTAAATAAAAGTGGCTATCAACAGGCGATGAAAGGCTCCGATATGACAGGCGTTGTGTTTTGCCTAAAACAAAAGCCTGCAGCGAGGTCCACGTTGAAACAAACATGATGAAATCCATGCTCCTTGCTTCAGCTCATTGTCGTTGGAAGCTGTGATGAGGATTACTCAGCGCTCGTGCCATCCCAGTGTGAAATGTAATCATACGGAATAAAATTAAGCTTCTCTTCTAAGAGAAGTCAAGAATAACCGTTTTTCAACATACCTAGCCTTTTCAGTTCTTTGCGCTGGCTTTCATGTTCACCGAATAGAGTGCCGCTATCAGTTAATTAATTCTTATCCAGGTTTCTTTTGCGAAGATATGGTGTTTTGTAGTGTCACACCAAAGGCCCGATCTGCTTAATGCCCCAGCGAGCGTCCATTACCACAACTTCATTCCCATTTGTGTTTGCACAAACTAAAGGAGAGAGAGAAAAAGAAGCATCTATCGATTCTGGCTGAAGCAGATTCACAGGAAGGTGACCCTTGAAGCAATTACAGTCCGGAGGACTTCTAGAAATTGGTTGTACTCGATGCTGAATTTATGAACTTGATTCTTCCAGATAAGAGAGAACAGTACAGTATTGAAATGTCAGCTTTTTTTTAAAGAGCAGAATGCTGCTCAAACAAACATGATTTACATTTTAATTTCTTTCTAATAGTCTCTACCACTCACCCTGGGAAAGCAGTTGTGCACCGAAATGATTTATTTGATCGCACCTTGAAGTTTACTTCCCAGTTGCGAGTTCGTTTGTCATAGCTCGTTTAATTTGTACTCAGCTGTCATAATTTCCCGACGAAAAATTTTAAAAAAGAAAAAAAAAAGAAAGAATCAAATTGCTGATTACCTCTCTCTACAAATCAATGAGGTATCTTTAGGAGCTTCTCTCCGCTGCGGCGTGCAGTGGAGGGAGGCAGTGGTAAGTAAATTGGAAACATAAAATGGGGTTTTATTGAACTGAAAGAACCACATGTTCTCACCAGTGGATTACCAGGACGCGATGGTGAGCTGCAAAATGCGTCATTTCAAACTTATTAAAAGTCCCGGCTTTTAAAAGGTTTGAAAGGTGTTCAGTTGTTGCTACAGTGCCGCGGCGCATTCAAATATTACAATGAGCCGAGCTTTTGTAATGCTTTTCCAATCAACCGCTCAATCAAAGTCATAACCGTCTGATCACCAGATGACTATTGGTTTTAGTGAGCGCGTCCCTGACAATGCAACACAGTTTTATTCAGGAAGTACATTTTAAGAAGGTTAGAGGTCAAATACTCGAAGATTTCGTTGGTGCTGCATCTGTTGCCCTAAAGTGATGCAGGATCACAGGACGATGCAGCCGTAGAATTTAGTTAGGATATTTGTATTCAAGTCAGACCTGGTCCTGTGTGCCTCAGTCCTCTTGTTGTCGAGGTGCTGCTGCGTTTTGTCCAAAATACGTTCCTTAGATTTATTTATCGTGCTGTAAATCTATATTTGTGTCAAAAAATGTGCCCCCTTTCATTTTATTTTTTATTTTTATCACACTGAACTGTTTCATGTCGCCAAACCAATGTTACTTTCAGACACAGATGCCCTGACCAAAAATACAAATAAAAAACTGTTTTCAAATGATGGCTTCACTTATTGAGGAGAAAAAGCTATCCAAACCAATCTGGCTCAACGTGAAAGAGTAATATACTTCAATTTATTTAGATTGCAATGTGATTTGTTGCTTTTTGAGATGTTTCGGCCTAGTTCGTGTTGTCGGAGAGGTTCTGTTTTTGGTGGATTTTTTGATTGGACGTGTGTTGTAATAGATATGCCTAGGCTGGGTTTGTGAAATTGAACTCAGGTGTCCAAAAATAAAAGTTGTTTGATGATCTGAAACATGTAAGCGTGACAAAAGGCATAAACAAAAGAAATCTCAGCAAGGTTGATCCTTTCAGAAGCGTGTTTTTCTTGATTTGTTTCAATGATTATCAAGATAAATTTTATGCAAAACTATTCAGACCACTTTGGTTACCAAGGGTTACTGATTGACAACATTATTTCCTTCGTGGGTGCGGAAGTGGAGGTGATGAGGGAGTAGAAAGACCTCAGTGTTCGCCTGGAAAAAAACTATAAATCAAGTAAAACACAGCAGAAACTTTGCAATTCAGACTTGTGGTTGGCACTCAAAATCGCCTGCTGAAGGAACAGTTGAACCGTTGTAGGTCTCATGCATAAAGCATGCATAAAGCTCTACACACCCCATAGTTGCACCAACCCAATGACTGTTTCTTAACTAAATGCAGCTGTAATCTATTTCTAAAGCTTATGAAATCGGCATACAGCTGAGACAGCAAAAACTGACTATAAAAGATTTTCAGGGGTGCTGCAGTGGTGCAAGGGTAAAGCACCATCCAAACATGGAGGCCTTAGTCCTCAACGTGGCCGTAACAGGTTCAAATCCCGGCCTGATGACCCCTTCTCTCATTACCTACCTTCCTATCTGAGCGCTCTCAAATAAAGGCCACTAGAGTCAATAAAACCATTTTTAAGGAAAGCTTTTCAGTAGGAATCAAGAACAGGTAAAATTATTGCAACTTTTTCCTATAACAATCATGATAAAACTACTCAAAAAAATATGTATGTGTCCTATCTACTTATTTAATATCATTCTCTGCTGTTTCTGTTTTGTTCTGCAACAACTGTGTGTAGTGATAAATTCCAGCCTCTGCAATGTTCCAATATTCGTTGTATAATTTATTTGATGTTTATTAGGATCGGTCTATTTTCCAAAAATCATTTGCAAGGTATATGTATCAGCCCAGCATCTGTCTGAGGGGCTATGGCTGACCAAACGCAGACTTGCTGACGAGTCATATTGTTTTAACTCATCTTTTCAGACAGATTTAGCAAGGCAACATGCCGCATCAAAGAAAGTTAGTACCTGTCTGCACTAATTAGTGTGTTTGACTAGTGATAAGTGTGTGATCTATAAGCGCAGACAAAGCAGTCACACACACACACACACACACACACACACACACACACACACACACACACACACACACACACACGCACACACACACACACACACACACACACACACACACACACACACACACACACACACACACACACACACACACAACTCTAGAGCTTCACAATTGGAACATATGCCTGCTATTTTATGAAAGCATAAGAAGAGCTTGACAAGTTTCAATTGCATCCAGGCCTACATGTAGCGATAGATCGTAAAAAATAGCTTTGAAGCATTCCTTCGCACTCATAGTCCAAGGATATTCCTGTGGATTACAAATATAGTGATTTTGGCACGCGAAGTTGAGTCCCCCAAAGACAGTATGAACGGCTCTGACTGTCTGTCATCTTCTACGGACTCCCACTTCAAGCCCATGAGCTTTTTTATTATTTTTTTATGAGGAAGGAACTCAGCACAGTTTGGCTCAAACATCAGAATCCAATTAAAATGTAAATTCACAGTAAGCTGATAAACGGAAACAACAGTTCTTTTGGCACCAAGCAGGAGGCATCCTTCTTTACAGGGAGCTTGTATCTTGCCTAGAACAGCATGTGAGCAATCAGGCCCAGGAAGTGCCTGGAAAACAGAACATCAGGGTGAAGACTGGCAGCTTAGAGAACCATCATTAAAAAAAAATATATATATATATATATATATATATATATATATATATATATATATATATAAGTTGCTGTTGTTTTCACAGTTTCTTGTTCAAGCCAGATCTTCTCGTTTTGTAAGACTTTGCTTTGACGTTAACTCTAACTTACTTAAAAGTCTGTCGTTGTGGAAAACAGAAATCTCGACATATGTCAGATTTCTTCACATATAAGGATGCTTAAAATGTTTCCAGGTCAAGATTTAATCCGGGGTTTGATAATGCTGCTGGAATCAGAAAGATACAAATGCATTTTACAAATGCATACAAATTGTACGCACCAACTGGGTTTTTTGCTGAGATAGGACCAAAAGGCATCAGTGTTAGGCACGAAGCCCTTTAGCGATTTGTAACTTATTACAGTCGAGACTTTTATTAAAAAATGCGAATGTCAACAAAAAAATATAGCATTAGAGTGATACTGCTGATAGAGAATACATTATTGAGCATACTAAAGTTAAGGAATGTAGACTGCAGCAGGTAATGTGCTAATATTTGCTAGCAAATGTCTAACAGCACATGAGGTGAAAATAGTTAGCAATAAAGCTAGCTAGCTAACTATGTATGCAGGCCTACCATGGATGTTAGGATCACAGTCAAAATAGTCAAGCTCAGAGGTGGAAGTGTTAAACTCTGTTGGTGCTTTTTAATATGCCCACAATACATCATGACAATAATTCAAGATATGGCATTAGGCAACAAAGGAGAGGCTAAAATAAGCACATTGCAGTCGGTAAGTGACCAAACCTGCCTCCAGACTTCAATCCTCAAGACAAACTGAAAAAGGGAGAACCGAAATGTATTCTGAGACGTGTGCAAATGCGGCGGCCAACTACCAAACATGTCTTAAGGTTTTTGTTCGTCACTAAGTTCAACATACTGTTTTGTTAGGGCATCGGATACTTCACATGATGACGTTCACTCACTTATTTACTTCCATGTTTGAATACTTTGAAATTGACGTCTATTCACAAAATGAATCTACAGTCAACAGTTTCTCCCACTGCACAGGAGTAACAAAGGACAATCAAAGGAAGTTTTTCATCTGATCAAACATCAAACATTTAATATTAAACATGAGTCCGGTCTTGACCGCCTTATCATTACGTCTGGACACATGCATGTCTGCAGCAGATGCTCATTTTTCCTTCCTATATCCACGCTTATCTTGTCATCACACAGATGCCCCCGTCCTCAAGATTATATCTAGAGTGGCAGTCCAAGGAGAAATGATCAACCTGCTTATCGCGCTTTAGACATTTGATGAAGATGAAAAGATGTGGATGGCTCTATTATAGTTTGGAGTGATGAAACAGCTCATTCAATGAATAAAAAATGTAAATGGTGTTACTTTTTCTCCATGTAACATGGTGTGCTCTTATAGGACATTCGGATTACTTAAAGAACCTCTGTGTACCTGATAATATCAAAGCTTGGATTATTTGAATAACATCAAAAGATTTAGGCACAACTAAAAATCTTAAGAGTTCACAACAGGGCACGCTAATAAAAACTGCTTATACCTTTATCTGGTAAGAAAAAAAAGAGACAAAACAACCTCAGAGGAATATCAAGTTATGTTTTTCACTTTGAAGTAATGTTCTCCATTTTTTAAATCTGCTTTAGCTTACGTTGCTCAAAATAATTTTCAGTTCTTTTGAACTTCCCTCTCGTCATTCAGGAGGAATTTTGGATCGCTCTTTTATACGGTGTGGCTGCGGTTCATTATGGTTTGCAGATTCACATTCGTGCACAGCTCTCTCTCTCTCTCTCGAGATCCTGTCACAACATTTCTACCAAGCTAAGATCTCATTCTTTTAGGCCATTAGAAGCACTTAATGATTTTGCTTTCTCAGTCATTTAACTGCTGAATAATAAGTGCATTTGAGCTCACTCTTCCTGAGATTTGACCTAGTTTCAGCCAGTCTGTGCTTGTGGTTAATAAACTGAACCCAGTTTATTAACCTGGGTTCAGGTTAATAAACTGGTCCAGGTCGTCCAGCCTGCCTGCATAGGGTGCAGGTCGTCCAGTGGTTGAAACCTATACAGTAAGTAAGATCTGATAAAACTTTGGCTATCGGTGTCCTGATACCAATTCACGACTACAAATGAAGTAGGTACTTGCCGATACACTAACTTTTGAAAACAAATGCGTTTTATTTAGACGTTTTTCTTTTTAAGCCTGTTGATGACGACATAATTTTACGATGCATCTCACTACCTATTTTAAACTCTGTATCTTGTGTTTTAAGGTGTAGTAAATACAGGCAATTTCACAAAACTTCAACAGGGCCTTTCTCGTTTTGCATTTTGATCTTCTTTCCCACTCTCACGTATGGTCATCACACCTTCTCTGAATATAAGTTGATTGCTCCCTCAGCCCCTTTTAAACTCAAATTTCCTTATTTGCTATTTTGTTGGTTTATGCCTCAGTGTTAGTTTAGTTGTTTTTTTTGTGAGTTCTTGTTTTGCACTGGGAGAGTTTTGAATTCTGTAAAATTATGAATTATGAATTCTGTTATTCATCACCAGCTGTCTCCCGCCAACTCTTTCTGCTTTGGATCCTCAACAACCACCCCCATGACAGATGATTTTAATTTTATCGTCACAAGTAAAACCGTTGAGTCAGGAGAAGTGTAGTTTCTGTTCAGTGATTGCAATGCATTGGCTTGGTTGGCTTCCACAGAAAAATCCTCATAATGTGGTAGAAATAAATAAATTACTTGTAATTCTTTAGTTTAAAAAATTGCCTTTTGACTTAAAACGTTGTTACTCAGGGGAATGTAAGGAAAATTAATGAAGCAAGAAAAAAAAAAGAAGTTGTGCAGTTTTCTTAACTTGGAGATGGACAGAAAAAGTTTGATCTACGACATCCTTTTCCGAACAAAAATGTATTTTCTTGCAGAGTTCAAAAGGTGTAGTGTTGTTTATTTATTTATTTATTTTCCTGGCAATTCCAGACTTTGCACCTTCAAAATACCTGTTGGATATTAAGCACTGCACATATTTGTGCATCCTGATAGCAAAATTCATCTTTTCCAGACATCTGAGGGTAATAGAGTCATCGCTTCATTTTTACAGATGGCCTTCCAGACCTCAATATCCTTGCAAGGGGTTCAGCGAAAGGTATTTGGAAATATTGTTTTTGGCTGTTTGCATTGTGAAGCTCTTTAGTTCAGAAAGTACCAAGATATTAAAGACACATCCACGATAGACTGTTGTCTTTTTCTGAAAAATGTTGAGATTTCTGTTAGTCAGCAAGCCTAGAAATGTGTATCTGAATCAGTGAATCAGTTCAGTCTTTTCAGCAGTTTAGCCTTGTATAAATCACATAATAACTTGTTACAACACTTACACACGCAGTATGCAAGTATTGAGAAAGAAACGTATTGTGTCACTTTAAACTCAAAGCAAATTCTTTTCATATAGCAGGTAAACGTTTAGAGCTCAATCACATTGCTTAACTTATCTGCTAGCACCTTTGAAATGCAAAAAACAAAAAAACATAACATCCCTATAGCAATCATTCCACTAAACGGGCCAACAAGTGATTTTAATCAAACCCGTATCCCTTTTGAAATGTATAAATCTTTAGAAGGAACGTTATTGTCAATTTATGTCCGTGGATGTGTGATAAAGCGGTGCTGAGCTCATTTCATCCAGCTTCACTGCTGCTATGATGCCCAGCAACAGGTGCGCCTGGTCGAGCTGCGTAAGGCCAAATCATAAATTGGGCAACACTGCTCTCTGGTGGCTAATCAGGGGTAATATGCTTATTTCTCCTTAAAAAAAATGAACGCGTCCAGTCGGTCATATTCATTGATTCATTTAGTCCAGCGTTACATTTTATGAAACATGAGCAAATAAAAAAAGAAGCTATTATTTAAATTATACCTAAATTAAACCCTTCCCACTGGATGCTTTATTTTCCTACCGAGTTCACTTCATTTATTTGAAACAAGTAAACAAAAAAAAACAAAAAATCACCTCTGCAGATAAGAAAATGATCTGAGCATAAATTTCATGAGATTTCACAGAAGATTTTTCAGAAGAAAAGAAAATCTAATAGTCAAACATTGTGTTGGGAGTGAGATGATAAGCAATAATAAATGGAACTATGAATCTTACCACTTCCAACGGAAAATCCTTAAAGTTGAAGTATGTATGTAAGTTTTACAACATTTTTTTAATATACATGTTAAAACTGTCATGTTGTGACAGTATAATATGAAACAGGTAATCTGTGAAAAGATGGAGCTAAAAGTGCTAATGACAACTTACCTTTATCCGCTGTCATCGATGGTCATGCTAACTAGCCCGAGCTCCCATGGCAGGTTCTGACATTGGGAAGAAGCTGTCCCATGGCAGAGAGAAAGGGGGAGGTAGTGAACAGCAAGTACCAATGAGTGATTGACAGCATTAAGAACCTCCTCCTAGCTCCCATTGGTTGTTTCTGACAGAGCAGTGTATTTGTGCAGAAGACAGCAGGCCCATAAGGAGAAGACGGTAGAGCTTGATTTTTTCCACAGGTCGTCTCGTGTTACACAAAGTATAATATGTTGTGATCATTTTAACAAATATGCAAAAAAAAAAAAAACATATTTCTTTTTAGAAACAGTACATTCTGTAGCTTTAAGGAGGTCCGCCCATCAATTTGTGATCTCAAGCCCAAGCAGATGTGTAAATGAACAATGATTTGAAGCACACACGCAAGTATATCACTCACTGAACAAATCTGTGTGTGGGGGCAGGTACTTTTCACTGCACTGCCCTTATAGATGCACCTTCCTCTTCACAGTATGCCAGTTTTAATCTTTAACAATGTCTGTCATTCCTTGCCGAGCCAGCTCACTGTTACATAGCTGAAGCCTTTTATTCAGCTAACTTGACTTTTAACACACTCATATGCTACTGCAAGAAGAATGTTATTATTGTATTTGCAACGCATCGTTTATGATTGATCCATCTGCTTTCCAAGAAAAAAAATAAAGCAGAAAGCTTTTTTCTTTCCTCTTCTGGTGAAACGATCATTTAAATGCTGCTCAGCCAGCTTGTGTATGTCGAGTACAGTAGAACAGAATCAGACTCTTCGACTCACAAGCAGAAAATGATAAATGTCTGAGCATCGGTGATAATATTTTATCCTCTGGTGCATGCACATATTTTATCTGCTTGTGTGCAAAAACCACGTCGGACAGATTTGCTGAAATATCGACGCACATGCTGCTTCACATCTAGGCGTTGGCAGAGTCTACAACTCATCAGGATTCAGGTAGCCCCTGGCATTCAAATGGCTATCTTCTATGCTCAATATCTCATCCCAGGTAAATGTTTGCTTCACGCACTGTGTTCTCTTTTTGGTTTTTGATATCCTAATTATGTGACAGAGCCGGGCATTATTGTAAAACTACAGGAAAAAGAAATGTTTTTATAAAAAAAAAAAAAAAAAATCAGATCTAAATCCAATTTGAAAACTGCCAATAAATCTCGAAAAATTGCATTCGTAGACTAGCCTGTGCAATCCAACGGATTTTGAACTAATTTGTTATCAAGAACGGGCAATGATTTTTGTTGCAAAGCTGGTGGAGACGTACCCCATAAGGCTGTCATCTGCAAATATAGAATAAGGTTGTTCAATAAAACATACACTAACCAGGCTAAGTGAAAATGCACAGCACTGCTCATCTTGTGCACTGGCTGTTTTTGTTCTGCAACATAGAATGGCAACAAAATGCATCGTTTGTGGAACGGAATATGAAACGGCTTAAAAAACTATGAGAACGTTTGCAATAATTTTACAAATAAATGAGATTTTTTTTAGATTCATTTAAACTGGTTTATTTGAGGACACAAAGGCTTAAATAGCTGTAGTCTGTCTTGCTTCGGGTTTATCGGTTTGCTGCTAAATTAGTTTTGTTCTTTTGATTTGCACCAGATTAAAAAAAAACAAACCCAGAATGAATAATGATGTTTTAAACTTCAAAAATATGCAACACAAAAGGATAGTTTTTTTTTTATACAGAAGATTTATTTCCCAATTCAATGCACAAAAAAATATTTTTCCCCTTAACTGTCACACCTACAAATAACTGGTTGAAATAAGTGATTTTTCAACCACCATAGGGAATGAACATGAAGTGAACACACCGGACATACAGTATATAACAGGACAGTATTGATTGTAGCAGAACGGTTAGGACTGTTTATCATGCTGCTGCTGACAGGTTAGTGATATCAAACAGGTTCAAACATACATTCATCTGTACCTTTGCTTTTGCACCCATCAGACTGAAAAACCAAACAGATGTATCCAGTAAAAGGCATAAGGGACAAGCACATTTATCATTGCAATGAAATGACTAACCATTACAACATAGCATAGATTTAAAAAAAAAAAAACAACACAACCCACCCCATTTCATACATGTCCCAAAAATTAAAATACAGTTATACAGCATCCATTCATTCATTCATTTTATTGTGAAATCTAAGGGTAAAGCAGAGATAAGATGGCCAACCAGTGCTGGAATGGGGAATGTGCATTTAGCTCGATAGTCAAAACATTGTGTTTGACGTCATTACAGGAAGCCATTAACCAAGATATGAGGCCCATTTAATCTCTGGCGGAAAATTTTACAGTTAAAAAAAAGGGGGAGGGGAGTTAAATTAGGTATACATTGGTCAAAGAGAGAATGTACAAAAATAAAACAACAAAACATTTATCCACAACTATTACTTTGTTTTTGGATGCTTCTTTTAGGGTTTTCCATGGGAGATAATCGGCCTCCATTTCAACCCGTTTCCAGCCTCCTAAACTGTTATGCCAAGATTTTTCAATTAATAAAGAGAACACCTTCTGTGGTCCTCCATGGCCAGGAAATCCAGATATTTTATTTAAATAAATAATTTAAAAAAAGAAAGCAAATTGAATTTTCACAGGCTTTGTGTCACCAAAGGCTACAGTTAGGAGCTGGCTTGGGTGGAATTTCTTCCTCTGTGCTGCTATGAAGAATCACTTGTTTGGTCACAAAATACACTGTTGTAGAACAAATATCTGAACTTTATATTCCGGGAGTAAATTACAATTTTAGCTTTATGATAGTCTTCTAAAGAAAATACTAAACGCCTTTCCAAAAATGGCAATTTACAAGAAAGTACAACACTTGAATAATGCCCACCTGCCTGTGCTTGGTTGCCAGAAAGATTACAAGGAACAGATGTTTTTTTTTTTTTGTTTAGTCATTTCTCACTATTTTTCATTTTTTAAGGCAAAAATAAGAGAATTTAGTGGATGACTGTAGACATAGCGATTTTACATAGTTTGATTTCATTTCATAAGAACTTTTATGTCTCCGTTTATCTTTTGGAATAAAGAAGCAAAGCAAAAAAAAAAAAAGTTCAGTAGTGACTATATCTGGAAGAATATATCCACTGACATTAAATGTTTCATCACCTTGCTCCCCTTCTGTGCTCAATCCCATTCAGTTAGGTAAACTAGCATCTCAGTATGAGCCACATCTTAATTATGTAAATGATTTAGTGCATTTATAGATACCTCAAGTGAAGTAATGATACACCAAGCAGACAGCTGATTATTTCTTATGCATATGTACACCTGGTGGCTCAAGATGTTTTAGATTGTCTAAAACAAGAATTTTAATATCAAACAGGTGCTGAATAATTGTGTCCTGGACAACTATAGAACAAAGTTTAAAAAAATGTAAAATCAGGAACAAGAACTCGCTTCTCCAAAAACGCTGTTGAGAATAAAGAAGTCAATTCAGCTCTGTGGGACATTGCAGACAAAACAGCAAGAGGAAAACATGTAAAAGAGAACACAGATTAAAAGTCCCTCTTTCTGTTGTTGATCCTTGCTGGGAAAACAGGTTCTGCGGTCCTGACCGAGGCACGAAGGCTTGCTGCAATCATCTGTTATTGCCAAACTCATCAGATGACCACTTTTTAATACAAGTAGAAAAGCAAATTGGTTCTAAAACCAACAAAGGCACACACACGTACACAGGCACACGCCCACCCAAATAAACATTTGCTCTCACGGTGAGAGTAAGGCAGGCAACGATCACTGAGGTTGAATGTAGGAAGGCAGTGCATGGGGCACGGGGGGGAGGGGGAAAAGGCAAACTTGAATGAGCGGCTGTTTAAGTGGCCCTGCTTTCTGGCAGAGGCTCTCTCTGGCTCACAGGACTGCCCTGGGGGCCGGCTACTGGAGGCGGAGTCAGTGTGTAGGGGGGAGGAGCTTCGCCGATGCGAATCGAGTTTCCACCCTCGGAAATGAGAGGAGTGTTGTGGGAGAGATGAGGTGAGTTGGTCTCGTCGGTTTGAGCGCATTCGCTGTAGGGAGGCGGCTTCAGGTCATCCTCTGCAAAGGGGGGGGGGAAGAAAAGTCAACCAGTTTTAAGCTTTTCATACAAATATATTCAAGTTTTAATCTAACTTGATTTTAAAATGTTTGTATTTGTATCCAAAACTCATAGTGATCATTTTTACCTGATTTACCTTCAGCCCACAAACTCTCAGGTCTTCGATGTTGTTGTTTTCTAATCAATTTTCTCCAACATTAAAATCATTCCATAACATTTCCTCATTATGAATACAACTGTGACAAATTGGATCTGGTTGGTTAACATATAACCATAACACTTCTATCCTTAATTCATTTTATAGTGTGATATTATTGCCTGCCTAAATACACGTCTCCTTATTTAGAGATTTTATAAAAATGAGTTACCGCTCACTACCGTCCTGGGTTCATGACCATCACTGTGCCTCAACCAGAAATTTTACAACAAGCATATTTGATCATTTTCTTCCACCTGGTGTTAGTTTAAAACACTTTTCAATTCTCCATTAAAGCTTAAAAAACAAACATAACGAAAAACACATGAGCAGGGCTCTGTTGGGAAACACCTGCAGCAAAAAGAACAGACTGAAAGTACAGTAAAAGTTCCCGAACAGCAGCACATTTCCAACACGGCTCACGATGCAACAAAAATTACCAGACTGATGACTCAACCATGCTGTGTCCTTAATATTTTTGGTCAAAAATTCACAACTGAAATATTGAGAAGCCATATATGCAGCGCTTGGAAAAAAATATACAAATGCCCTTGAACTTCAGATTATAACTCTGATGACCCTAAATAAGATCCAGAGTCTCATAATAAGTAAAAGGAATCTGAGTAATTTAATAAGAACATAGACCCAGCAGTTTTCTGAAGGTCTCAGAGGTTTGTAAGAGGATGTGGGAGAAAAAAAAAAAAAAAACAGCATGATGAAGACCAAGAAACATCGCAGACATGTTAAGGATTACATTTTGGAATGTGAAAACTGAATCAAGCTGCATTTTATTGAGGGGCTAGTCAAGGGGCTGAATAAAATCACAGATTTTTATTTGTACTATGTACTACTTGATGTTAGTCTGTTACATATAATTCCACTGAATACTTTTTCAATGTATAGTAGGCAAAAAATTGTAGCCAGTTTTTTTTTCTTTATTGGATTTATCTAATTGTTAAATAAACATCACAATATCTGATTTCAATGCGTCCGAATCAATTTTTTTCCTCCAAACATACCAAACTCTTTTTACAATCCAAATTGCGGGGTTAAAAAACAAAAAAATAAATTATTTTGGGTATGAATTGATTGTTACTCCTAATAGCTTGATAAAACCATGACACGAGTGAGTGAAATGAAAAAGATCCCATCACGTAATGACATTTCTGCTGAGCTGTCACCATTTCCACCCACTATAACCACATCCTGCCATCAGACTAACCATGTACTTCAGAGACAGCATGCAGGTTACAAAAGAGGAGGCTCTGAAGTTCAGCTCGGAGCCTCCTCTGCAGAAGAAAGCTCAGGTCAACCTAAATAAAAATAAATAAATCTCAAATTCAAATTAGGAGCAATCGTTCTGAGTTCCCCAAAGGGAAGAGACATTATTTTGAGCATATTAGTGAACACAGGAAAGCCAAAGTTAGTGAGGTAAAATAAGCCTTTAAAAAACTGACAACACTAACGGACACTGAAAAAAAAAGAAATACTTTTAAAACATAGATTAATATATTACCTTATTTTTTCTTTTTCCTGGAACTACTAAGGTAACAAACGTGGAGCTAACTTATTTAAATTCAAACTCATAATCAGCAGAAACTATCACTGAATTTTCATACACACAGATAGCGTCTTTCCTGTGTGGTAAAAACATAAAGCTTTTATTGTCCCTTACTACCATGTCAAGGTAAAATTCGTCCTCCATTAGGCTTCCTCTGCCTGAGTGAAACTGTACAGAAAACCACAGAGGAGTCAGTGATGAAGCCAGGCGGACTTTCCCACCATCGATACGTCATAAGGTGTGAATAAATTTGTGCAAAAGCTGGGACCAATTCAAATTGTGCAGCATAACATCTAGTTAACTTCAAAACACTTGCAAAGGAGTTCATGTCCTTTAAACTTTAACATATTATGTCACATTGCAACAACAAACGTCAATGTACTTTACTGGGATTTTGTGCAACTCAGCAAAACAAAGTCCCAAGTGCAGAACTAAGTGGAAGAGAAATGATACGTGATTAAGAATTTCATTGTAAAGTGCTTCTTGCCACCCTTTAAAATTTAACCCCTAAATCAGTGTTTCTCAACCTTTTTTGGGCCAGCGCACCCCTAGCCTTTATCCAGGTCCCTCACTGCCCCCCCACCAAAGAATTTGCAGGCTACTTTGCACTGACCATTATTTTATCATTAATATTACTATCCCTATTGTAGATGTTTTGATTTTTATGCTTGTTTCTGTATTTATTATCAAAAATAATTTCCCAGAGAGCAAAAAAGCCATGGGAATAGAAATTATTTTCACAGGCGTCTACAAAAAATGCAATGAACATTCAAGTTAAAATTGGTAGGCCTATCAGCAGCCAGTCAGAGTGGAAAAAATATTCTTATTCTTTGCCATTTTCTAGTTGTTAAATATTACACAAAATTACCAGATAAAAGATGTTCAACATGCCAGTTTAAACGTTGAACTATTTGCAAAACGACTGAGCTCTGCAACATTAAAACATGGATAGAACTGTAACTACTTTAATCATAGCTCTTCTTCTCTTCAATGTTTGTCTGTTTCTGGTGGTGCAGCTCTGTGCTGCCTTCAGGAGAATGGGACATTAGACTATCATCCATAAGTCTAATGTCCCATTTATTATTGCACAATAAATGGTTTGCATTTATTGGGCAAACCAGAGCTTTCAGTGGAAAAACTAAAGTTCCATATCCTTTTAATGCCATACAAATATGAGACAGAAACATGGATTATATCTTTATATAGACCTGTCTATTGATTTATAGATTAATAGTTTTACTGGACAGAAATTACAAAGAACAAATCTGGTTCTTAATGAAATCCTAATGAGTCAAATTGAAAGTGTCATGGAGTCATCAGCCTCATGACATTAACACTGACATAAACATAATATTGAAGAAATAAATATATCAAATCTAATTAAAAACATAAATAAGTGATCAGTTCTTTACCGTTATGGTCTGTAAGATATATTTATTCTCAGTATTAGATGTGGTCTCAACAAACCCCTTCAACAATATTATTTTACCTTTTATGTGGAAATAGTGTCTGTTCATTCTTGCCATACAGGCCTCTGTATTAATTATTGCTCGAAAGGTCTTGCCATACCAGTTTATTCCTCTGTATTTACTTTAGTTTCTTAGTTTATTCTTGCATTTTGTTCTTCATTCATTTCCATTTAGTTTCCATTGATTAGTATTATCCTCTCTTGGTTTATTGCTATGTCCACTTTAGTTTATTTCCTGTTGCTAGATTTATTTTATCATTTATCCATTATAAGACAAATGATATAAGATGAATAATCTTCACTCATCACCTGCTGCGCCGCCTAATCATCATGTTTCACATCATGTGTTGATTTTTTCACTGTTCAGCGTCGGATTCTCTGTTTTTATGCCATAATTCACATCTAGTTCGTTGCTCCGTTTTATGTCCCCCTTCTCCTGTTTCAGAGTTTTGCGCAATGTGCTCGTCTTTTTTTTAAGCCCCTAAGGTGCAGGGCAGTCGGGAAGCGTATCAATGGGGAAAAGGCAGACTGACATAAACCTTTTAAAACAACGGAAACAATTTCTGCATTCTGATTATTGAAATTTAAAAGTGCTGAGTTGTTCCATCACCCCCGTTTCATACCGGACCACTTACAGCACCGGTGTTAACGCTATAAAATGAACGCTCTCTATCTGGTATCACCCATGGAGGGATTTCTTTATTTCTTTAATTAAATGGGTTCATTTTTCAGAGGGATACACAGTGAGGGTATCGTGATTTTAACTACCAGTAGCTGGAAACGGAGCTGCGCCAAGAAGCTAACAAACATTGAATAGAAGAGCTGCCATCGATACAGCTGCAGCCAAGCATGATGTTACACAATACAGTTTTACCAAGTTGCTCAAAGTCTAAACTGGCATTGTTGTGCATTTAAGGTGTAAAGTTTACCTTCGACTAAACGCCCCCCCAAAGGCATCCCAGCGCCCCCCTTTTGTAAAAATGTCCGCCAGCGCCCCCTGCCATCCTCTGAACGCCCCCTGGGGGGCGGTACCGCCCATATTGAGAACCGCTCCCCTAAATAAAATCCAAAATAGTCAATAGAAACAGAATCCAGACTTAAATGTCTGCATAAATACAGACATTTACTTGTGAAGTCTGAAGCAAAGTTTTAGTAAAAAAAGAAAACAGGACATCCAGGGTTTTTAACATGTCATGGAGTAAAGCAATCCCTCATTTGAAAATGCAAAGTGTGTGATCCAACTACAAACCTACCAAAAAGTGCCTGTCCACCTTAACTGAGAGGTCAGACACGAAAAGTCAGAGAACCAGCCAAATGACCTGTGGTAACTACAGAGAAGCTTGTCAGATAGTGAATTTGTTGACAGCAGCTTGTGCACTCTATAAATCTGACCTTTGCGAAAAAGTGGCAGAAAGAAACTGTTTGAAAAGGCAACAAATTTGGCAGAAGGTGCTCTTGTCTGAAGAGAGGGATAGAGAAAAACGCCAACTTTCTGGTCTACAAGAAAAAAAATAGAAAAACAAAAAACACCATGAGTGGAAGAAAATAAACACAGTGCATCCCCCCGAAAGCACCATCCTCAACATAAAACATGGTGGCAGCATCATGCTGTCCCCCAGTGCTTTCCTAAATAGGAAGCACAAGGAAAGTGGGCAAGTTGATGTGAATATTAATAGAGATAAACACAGAGCAACCAAAGAAGAAAGCCTGTTGGTGGCAACAACAAATTTGAGACTGGGGTGAGGGTCACTTTCCACCAGGACAACTACATGAAACATACATACACAGCTAAAATAAAAATGATTTAAGGAAAAATGCTATTATGCATCTATTAGAGAAGCCCTCCATGTCCTCAATGCTGCTACTTTGATACAAAGTACGACAGACATCTAACATGTGAGTGGATAGCAGCAAAACACATAAGAGGAAGGAGATAGAAAAAAAAAAGAACTAAGTATTTATGCTGACTGGCTCTGATTGCACGAGGACATAAACTGATGGATTCCATATTACAGGTCTTATGTACGTGTTGGTTACCTCCAGAGACCACCTCGTATGGTGGGGGCATTTCCAGGTGGGAGAAGGATGCAGTCGGGGGCATTGTTGAGGAGGGTTCCTCGACCGAAGCGTCCTCCTGACCGCCGTACCAACTGGGCCACACAGATGCTTGCTACAGGGGAAGGAAATACACAGTTAATATAAAACACATGAGCAAAAAGCAGAAGCAACAGAAATGCTGAAGTGCATAAATGTACATACAAAAGACATCCATTATGAAGTTTCCATCTGGTCTGGTTTTATATGGACACTTCGCTAGAGATAAAAGTAATGATAGCACTGATTTTCTACATCTGTAACTCTTAAAGGGACGGTATTATGCATTTCCAGGCACATAGTGCCATCTTATAGCACAATTAAGTAAATATGTTACCTTCAGCTGTTATAACAATGTTGTATATCACAAAAATGATTCAAAAGAAATGTGATGTCTTTAAATTCTGTCTCTGTCTCTTAAGAAACTTTTGCTCTTTCCAACACTCCACCTTCAGAACATCATCACAACAATGCTTTGCATAATGCATTTTACGACCGTCTTTAGGAGAGTTGGACTGAAAAGTAGTTGGTATGAGCTCAGGAGATGCTGTTGCTAATGCCTGCTGCTGCTAGTCTAAAGGAGCTGTAGGGGAAGGGTGCTCTGTGAGGCAGAAGCTCGGCTAAAGACTGCAGCTCCAAGGAGCAGCTGTGTGAAAAAGACGGTGCTTGGTGAGTAAGTATTTAAGTACCACCTCCAATGGTTGCCATGAGAGATTCAAGGATTCTCAAACATGCATAAAAGAATCAAAGCAACACACTCCATGTATATGTGATGGAGTAATATTGCACGATTTAAGGCTAAAAAAAAAAAAAAGGAGATTTTACATAATACCACCTTTTCCTCCCTTTAGGAAAAGTTTTCTCCGGGCCAAATTATTATCATTTCTGAACCTCAGTTATCAAATGTCATTAGGCCACAACTTAACCACCAAGGACTGATTCAAATAAGCAGCATACCACAGACAAATATTAAAACCAATTTATGTGAAAGGTAGCATTCAAAAGAACATTTATGTCTCTTATCATATTATGAGTTTTGTAGTTGAAAGTGAATAATGTGGCTAGAGAAGGTTTCGCAATTCATTTAGGCTCAAAATTAGATATTTTGTAATTTTCCCAAACAGCGCTGAGTCACGGATGACCTTAAGACCTTCCTGCTGCACATTCCATTATCATCTAAACATGGAACAGTATCCACCAGAGACAGCAAAGACTGCCGGGAGGACAGAAAAACAACAAGAGGAGTATGCAAATAATTTATAAAAAGACAGAAAAGTGGGAACAATCAGTTAATAATCAGACGGAATAAGGAGTGTGAAGAAGCTGGAAAAAAAGTGAGAAATGTGCAACAAAATGTGCGTCAGGTTGAGGTTCAAGGTGACAGGGATCCTGATCCTACAAGCTGGCATGTAATTACTTGTCTGACACAAAACTGACAGAAGCCACTAGACTGCATGTTCTTTCATGTCTCTTAAACATTCAGATATGACGCAGGATATTATAAATGATCTGGGGAAACCCGAGCCTAAGAGCACTGGCATTGAGCAGTTTCATTTATTTTCTTCTGCAAATGGGGCATTTCCTGGGGAACAAATATCCCAAACAAGGCTAAAAATGCAAAAGTCTGTTCTCAGATGTAACAAGATGAATTAGAAAAAAAAACCAATATGTTATGGGTGTAATGACTCAACTCCTTTTTCTTTGGACATTTTTAGAAGAAAGGAAGGAAATGTTTGTTTTAGCAAATTGAAGATTGTGCCCAGTTGTTATAAAAAGGCTATGAAATTTACAGGTCATGGGGCCAAGCCTGAAGAGGTCATCTAAGGTCATCCAAGGCAGTTCTTGACTGATCACTGAAGCATCAATACAATAGGAAGTTATACTTTAAGTGAATTATATTGTAAAGCTTTAACAGATCAGTCTAAAAACAAAATTCCATTTCTTTGAGTATTTCTATGCTTTGGATGACAAAGACAAACAGAAGATGAAAGTTTTAACAATCAGGCAAGAACGGAAATACAAACAATAACTGGTAAAATTGCTTTTTTAGTCAAAGGTGGAGCATACAGTTGTCTGTAAATGAGTGAACTCAGCTCTTAGTTTGTTATCAAAACATTGCACAATGCAGTTCTTACAAGTACGGTTGAACTGTTACTGTATCACACTGTTGAAAGTCATGAGTTAAGCGTCTAGATTTCTGCTATTTATTCAACTAAAACTCATATAAAAAGCACAAACGCATCTACTGAACTCTGACAAAGATCTTTACACTAAATGTACAAAGTAACTAATAAGAGAGAGCGGAAACAAACGCATTCCTGAGTGAGACCACAAAACAACTCGTCTGTTAAAACATCACCCAGCCAGCAGTGACCTTATTCGACTGCGTCGTACTCGCTGAACCAAATGTCTCTTAAGAGATTATCTTTATCCCAGAAACCCTTGAAGCTGTCCAAAGCCATGACCCAACAATAATGAAGACGTGCTGGAAGCAGAAAACCTCTTCAGACGCTGACAGCTACATGACGCATTTCAGAAACAGTAGTTGGGTTCTGCACTTACATTCTGTCTCTCACACATCTGATGAAGGTAAGCCCTTCCTCCGACGATGACGATCTGTGCATTGCGGGTGTTGCTCAAATATGCTGCCAGTTGCCTTTGTCTTGACCGGTACCAGCACACATAGAAGAAGATCTTTATGATGATGAATATTATAACAACTCTGTGGGGGAGGGAGAGGAGAAAAAGATGTTTAAAATAAAACCCTCCAAGATCCAAGTGGTAAACATTAAAAGGTGCAACAGTCAAAATTCTAAGAAGGAAAGAAGGAGGCGTCTCCTCAGCCTCTAAATCATAAATAGCGTCCAGGCGTTAATATATAATGACCACGGATGTAACAACTGTTTGCACGTCATGCGGTTTTGCACCTTTTAAAATCTTTACCACACATATGTATTATCTGTAACCACTGTTTGTGAATGTGCTCCATCAGAAATACGCAATGTTATACACTTGCTTAGTAGTTAATATGCCTTTGAGTACCACTGGGTTCTCCTATTGTTGTTTTCCAAATTGCAGCCAAAACATTGTTAAACGGACGTTATTCCAGGTTCTGATTAGAGGGAACTGGAACGCCGCAGAAGCAGCCACTAGCAGTTTGTTTTTTCCTCAGTTCACTTTTTGTCCTCTTCACGTTCTATGGTGGTTCTTAAACCATATATTTTTTATTGAACATCCCTTTTGAGAAGTATCTTTAAAGCAATGTTTTTGGTAGTTACATAGAAATTGTATCTACCTTTTTTTTTCTTAAGTATTTTGTAAATAACTGAGACCAACGTTTCCTTTGAGTTAGTTTGCTAAAGTCAGGAACTGCCCGATAGGCGATTATGTTTAGGCTGGAGGCAGTGCAGCACAAATGAGCTTCCTGTGTCAAACACACACCGAGAAGGGAACATGTAGAGCTGCCCTGTCAGTAACTACTCAACAGAAAGATGAGGAAGTATACAAAATATTTTTAACTCCTTTGAAAACTGAGTCAATATTTTTAATTTCACATTGCTTTATTTTTACATCACAAAGTTACTTGCATTACTTTTGCTTTACGGTTTTTGTACTCCATGCACACCTCAGAAGGGAATATAACATGTGATGCACCACCTCCTACCTCTGTTTCACATGTGAGTAATTAAGAGCTTTTCTGTGTAAATAAGTACGACAAACACGACAATCATTTGAAGGTTCATAAAATCGTGCTGTCATATATTGCAATAGTGTTTTGGTGACTGCAGTTGTTTTAAGAGGGTAGAAGCCTGCTTTGGCAGTTTTTGAGGTAATTTTAACACAACTTTCTGAGATCAAATAATCTGTATATACACTAATGAGAGAAATCTATTGAAAGTAACATATTAATAATGTACAACATTCCAACAAAACCTCCGTATCTATATTTGTAATATTAACTAAATTGACATAATTTTAAATGTATTCTTGTTTTCAAGCCAGAATATTGTTTGTCATTGTCATACATACATATAATATGATCCAGTAATACTTATTACAAGTCAAACATAAAATAAGAACGACATGGTATTATTCATCAGAATATGAACAGAGATGAACAGTTGTTTTCAGGACTGTACGATTTTTTAAAGCATTTTTTTTAGCAATAAATGATAGTTAAATCGCATAATACATTTTTAACTTATAAACAGCAGATACCAAAATTTTCAGTACGACTACAGCACAACCAACCAAAAGCGACACACTGTTGGTACGCGAGTACAAAGCCATCAGTCTACAGTCAAAAAGAAATCACAAAGACACAGCCATTGAAAAAAATAAATAAAGATTCACTTACATATACCAGTAAAGCTCCATTTCATAAGACGTTTATAACCGAGAGGAGCGTCTCATTACTGAAGAACCACACAACTTTCCCTGCAGACGGGAACAATTTTAGTTACAAGGAAGCAACATTTCTCACTTCAGTTCACTTCACTGCTAGCAGACTCAAGCATGCTGTAGCATTTCTGTAACTTTAGACATAAAACTTTAAACACCAAAAGTCCTTTGTAAAATTAGAAACAAATTTAGTATGGAAGTAAACTTACCTTAAAGAGACAGAGACGTCCACCTGAGTTGGCTAGCAAGGTGTGCCATTTCTCTTTCTATTTCGGGTGAGAGGTGCCAGTGAAGCTCCGGGAGCCAATAGAGGCTGCTGCTAGTTTTAGCTAGGATATCCGTGTAGCAGGCCAAAACAGCGGCAGCTTTAGTCACTTATTCGGAGCGCAAAACACCGACTGAAACTGTTCTGTTTGATAAACACGCCTCTCCGTTGTTCACAACATGCCATTTACTATCAACTGGGCGAGCTATTCGTTGAGTTCAGGTTAAATAAAGAACTTAAGTAGACTGAGCGGAGTTGAAGCTAACGCAGACTGACTGACCACATCCTCCTGTGTTCTGTGCTGCTTTCAGTTACCCAGGTGGGCGGTGTTTATGGGGGTGTTGGTTTCGCGCTTCCAGTAAGATGCTCCCCCTTCACAAACCCAGTTCTTAGTAAGAATTAATTGGTAATTCTTTGCTTTTAGACTGTATAAATAACGATCCGGTCATCCATGCCGTATGTAACCATACGAAATAGCTTTGTTTAGACACCCATTATATTTTCTATAAAATGATTTAGAAAATCATTCCTGCTGCTCTACACACTTCATCTGATTTCTATATATTTTTTTCTGATTTTTTTTCTACCATATATATTTGTAACCAACAGAATAATAATTAAATAAGAACTACAGATAAGAAAGTACATAAAAATGTTTTAAGGACTTGATCAAAAACCCCATCAGAGCATTGCATGAAACTAGTTTCTTCCTTTACTTTCTAAGTAGAAAAGGCTTTCAAGTGTCAAGTTTTAGTCTGACTTTTGATTACATATTATTTGTGTTGAACTACTTTGTGTTCTAACAATTTCAACAACTTTTATCCTTGACTAAATAAATGTACATGCTGCTATATTACGATTATTACCACTATTTTGATTTATGAATTTGTCTTTATTAACTTTAGAGGCTTCATCACATTTTGACATGGACTTCCTGATGTTTCTCACTGCATGATTGTGTTTCCTCAGTTCTGAAACATTTATAAATGATTCAACACACTTCTCTATTTTAGTGTGCTTTTTATGTTGGTTCAGCTGTTTTTTAATCTTTGTGCAGCACTTTTGAGCTACACCTGTCCGTAAAATGCCAACTCGGCAAATAAAGTTTGATTGTTGTTCATTAGAAAGTAGCAGCAGCAGCAGCTAAAACCCTTGGAGACTGAGTCAGTACCAATTTCATACAGAGAATTTGACTGACAAACTGTAAATGTGGCAAATATGGAAAACTCCCGCCAAAATATTAGTGGCGCATGCAAGTTGTTGGCTTTTGAATGAGGTCTATTAGATTCTATAAAGCATCAAAATAGTATAAAGTATTTAAAAAACAGTTTAACAGTAAAAGATTTGTCTTTTGAAGAGCATCGGTAGACATTGTTTTGGGAATTTTCTTCTGCAAGTTTTAACTTTCTGTTGTAACCCAAGACATTTCACCCTGATTTTTTTTATAGAGTATCAGTAAGATTTATATTAAAAAAACAAACAAAAAAAAAAACACAATTATAATTGCTGTTTGTTTAGATCCGTTCAAGAGTTTATAATCTCCTGCACAGTAGCAGGAATAAAAACAGCAATCCAGAGATATTTAAATGATATGTGACCAAGCTTTACACAAAAAATTAAAGTTTTAATGAAATAAAAAAAAACGGACTAAAATAATGTCATGATAAATATATCAAATAAATAAGACACGCAACACAATAATTAAGATTTTTGTCTCCATCTGGTGGTCAATATATTAAGATGCACCATACTATTCAAAACAATGCAGAAAATACACAGCTAACCAACCAATTTCACAATTTAAAAACTGTTTTTATTTGCTGTAATAACTAAAAAAAAATACTAGTCCTTTTTATTAAAAAAGAAAAAAAAATACATAAAATTTAGCTGAGCAAAATAATCTAAAACCGCAGGTAACAAATTAGATTAAAAAACTCCACGTATTTTATGAAAGTTACAATCCATAATTTTATCCCAAAACAATTCCTATTTGTAATACATTTGACTTTGTTAAACTGCTACAAGAAAAATGACTTTCAATCAACCAAAAATATTGCAAAAAAAAAGAGAAGTTTTTCATCCATGGACACAAACACCTGCATTTTAGTTAGACAGCATTTCCCTGTTTTTAAATCTGAGAAGTCATGTAAATCTTGCTCATCTGTTGTCTTCCACAATAATGCTCCTCCTTGGGTATGTGTCTACGTCCACAAATATATAGCGAAATTCATATTTTCCAGTCTCAGCATTCTGAAAATTATAAAACAGACGTCAAGAACCAGACAGATATAAAATTAGAATATTCTCATTAGGACTTAGAGTATGTTGCAAAATATTCAATTTATTACACATTGTCATGTTTTAAGCAGATTCCTTATTGCAAATAATTAGGATTTTATGTGATAAGACCATTTTCACATTCTTACAGGATCAGTCCAAACATACAAGCAGAGCTACTGAGGAATAGCATAAATCAAAGCATAAGAATCAATAAAATAAGCCCAAAAGTCAGTGCTAAATTATATTGAGAAACTGGCAAGATTTAGAAACTGCTGTTCACAAATCTCACCCACCCACTGTGGCCGCTGAATAACTTATCAGACTTTTCTTTGTTATAAAATTGTTCGACTTACTTAGGCTTTAGAATTACGCACAACGTTTTGTCCGTCTACGACATAAACTGAAAATAACACTCAAATTTGTAGTTTGGAAACTGGAAAAATGTGTAAAAGTATGAAGCCAGGTAAAGTACGCACCTCTTTTGACTCCGAATGCACCGTTCCTTTCAGGCCCGGCTCTGAGCCTTCGATGTAAAATTTAACTCTCATATGTTTTAGTCCATCCTTCATGTACTCCGTGTGTCTGAGTCGGAAACAGAAGCAAGCACAACGTTACAGGGAAGCCACCACAAAGACGCCGATCTCTATTGAGAGCCACATAAAAAAAAAGCCTTCCTAAGATATTTTTAAGTTGATGTTTGATATTAAAGCCCACCTGACTTGCTGCCTCCTTCCTCGACGGGTGGTCTCACCATAGCATTTGATTGGCTCGCCAAAGGCACCGATCACCTGCATTGCATATTGATTCAAATGTTTCAGAGTAGGGCACTTGTATCTGAATTGAACCAACAACAACAACAAAAAAACCTTTGGTTATAGTGGGAGATGCAGTCGGTCCTCAGCTGTCTACTGTCGTACTGTCACACTCCAGGCTTCAATGCTTGATCCCAATTTTTTGTGAAATCCATTTTTTTTTGTTTTTTTTGTGTGTGGTCAGTAAATATTTCCAAATGCATTCGACTTGTATGTGATCTCCTGTGAGAACTGCAAACAACCTAAAAGTGTCCTGCATGCACAGTAGGGGATGCAGTAATGTCACGCAGAGTAAGCATACTCGGTGTTTGCGGAAGTAAACATTGTTGGTGATGGCGGAGCATATTTTAAAGTTGCTGTCCAAATGGAGCCAGCACATTGGCAACTTATTGTCATGGTATGAGCGCAGACTTATTCTCACCTCTGGGTGGGATTTGACCATGTCAAAAGCTCTGCTGTAGACCTTGTTTGGGCTCGAGGAAGAAAACAGCTCCTGAAACACCACATACAGCAGCCCACCTAAAACAGAAACGCACAATCTACTAAAGCTCACTGGTATTTCAATTGGAATGATTTGGATGAAAGTATTCCAGGTGACATTAGTAAAACATTGTCAAAGGGTATTCAATATCCTAATTCCATATGCTCTGATTCTCTCATTAAGATAGATTGAAGCTAAATGTGAACTGGGGAAAAAAAGGACGGATAACAGATTGGGACTAATAGACAGATCAATAGATGAATAAAGGATAAATGCTGATGGATTAGTGGATGGATGGAATATTCACACAAGAAAGTGAACAAAGTCTGGGTATTCAAACACTATTTGTTTCTATAATTTCCCAGACTGCAAAAGAACCATTTTATTTACCTGTCACTCCCAGCCCGATGAGAACTACTATCAAGTAGGTGAAGTCTCTTCCAGCTTCTTTCACTGCAGTAACCAGAGGATGGGGTGGTTAAAAGCCGATTATCAGATCCAGTCTACATAATGTAGTCCAGCTAAAAGGTATTCAGTGGGATGCAGTAAAGAGCATTTAGTCTGAACAAAAACATTTCTACTAAGCTTACAGGAGGACTCTGGTCATTTTCTTATTTCCTTGCATACCTTTCTGTGCAGCTGAAGGTTTAGGCGTCCCACTCTGATACCTGGACACAGACTTGCCTCTGTCTTCGGGGCTGCTTCTGCTTCTGGCTGTACAGTGGACAGACGCAACTTGGTGTCTCTGACTTGCAGCGAGACAGCCCAGTGAAGAAACCTTTGACCCGAGGCGGACAAATGCAGGTGCTGTGCTCAATGCCCTGTGCGTGTGGACGACATAGCACCGGTGCACGCAGAGTTGTGTCGCGGTTTGTCTCAGACTTTCGTGCAGGACTTTCAAAATGTGACAAGTACCAATCATTATTCTGGTTGGGACGCCAGTAAACAAAGGAGAGATAATTACACTACCGCCCTGAATAAGTACGTAAAAGTATATTATTATGACATGGATACAAACTAAAACTACTCCAACCTCAACCGTATAGTGTCAAACAATTCAGGACGCAGGGCGCATGACTTTGACGTGCACTTATTCTCCCATATTTGGAGGAAGCATATCTCCACCTACTTACTGGGCTGGAGGATGATCTGCATGAAGTAGATGAACTGAAAATAGATGCGTTTATTTATTTGGGATTACAAATTTAAATGACGGAGCCATCAACAAGAAGACAGGGGGCAGACCGAATTTTGATTATTTTCACAATTTATATTGGAAGTGACACAAATTAGAACTAAGGCAGAGTGGTTTGGAGACTAGGTTAGAAAGGAAAGGCTGAGAAGAATTGGACATATGGAGAAGAGGTATAATGGGTTCATTCAGGGAGAAGTTATTTATGGAGCCAGAGGAGAGATAGAGCGTTGTGAAAGAGGAGAATGCTGGAAATAACCAGATGATCTACTGTGTCCCTAACAGCTAAAATATAGACATAGCTTAAGAAAAAAAAAAAAATTCTATTTTTGCTTGAAAACGCTTTTTTTTTTTTTTTTTTTTTTTTTTTTTAAGAAAAGCTTTTTGGCTCATAAATGAATCCAAAAGGAGCAAAGGAACTAAGATGTTTCATAAACAAGATTTGACACCCAAACTATTCCATTATTGAAATGAAATATTTTGAATTTTTGTAATGTACTCTCTGATTTGATTTTCTATAAGTCTGCATAGTTTAAGATGTCGCCCTGTCTGTATTTTCCTTTGACTCTACCAACATTCAGCAAATGTGGTCTGCTCATTAGAAGGTGAAAGCAACATAACCTCTGTGGAAAAAAAGAGTCACACAAATTAAATCAGAAAGCATTAGTTTATTGAAAACAATTCAGTCCAGCATTTTCTTAAGTTGTTATCAAATACAAGCTAAATTAGATAAAGAAAAAAAATCCCAACAAAAGCAAGTGTTAAACTTGAATTAAGTATGACAGGAAAAAAAAAATACAGTGTGACTGAAGTGTTATTAAATAAATGTTTAAAGATCAGCAGATTAAGTTGTAAGTCTACCATGGTTTTATTTCACATATCCTGAACTGTCATTTGTTTTTATATAAAAGGAATCTGATTCTCTACTGAGAAACCATGACATCAAAATGTAAAATATATGCAATGGTCAGTATGTTTTGTATGTGTATGTGAAAATTTTTTTTTCTTATATAAACCTGATTCTGTCCTTTTTTCACCTAAGAGCAATTTTACATTAAAGGTACTTTACTTAAAATAAAAATCGGTCTTCTATCTGAAATCAGTTGCTCCATTGCTCATCAAGCCCAACCTGATGTGGAGCTGCACAGGAAGGGGGAAAATGCACCTTTTATCATCCAAGGCAAAGAAGAAGACGGAAGAAAAAACTTTATCAGAAACTTAAAAAATATATTCTGATCACAACACTCTACAGCAGTAAAGTTACTTAGCGTAACAGTTCATCACTGAGGATGCACACAGGGGAGAAACTTTAGCTCCGAATGATGTCAAACTTGGCAAGATGCAGCGGAATGATGCATCTGTCTGATGTATCTGCAGAGAAATAAAGACACTATTACTGAAAATCTGCTCCAGGCCCTGTTCCGTTCCAACCTGCTGCCTGGCCTGCCTCGGATTGAGCCCATTCAGATTTGTTCAATTACAGGTTACAGGTCGTAGCACTTCCACCTTGGAACTGGCAGATGGGTTTTCATTTACATGTGTGCGTTTATTTGAGCATCTGTTACATAGCGATATATAAGAGCATGTGCAAGCTGTGCTAGATACTTTTTGAATTTTCTCTAGATATTGGATTATGAACTAGGAAACGACAGAAAAAGTCTACAATGTATTAACAGAAACAAAGTATTTTATTGGTACTTGTCAGAGTATGTATGACCCTGTGTTTATGTAATGAGAAGAGCACAAATGTAATCATGCATGAAGTACATCACACTAATAACAATAAAAGTAAATAGTGTTGATGGTGGTTACAGTGAAAAGAAAACCGCATATTTAGACAAAACTCTAAGAAAAATATACACAAAAACAGTGTGGATTGAATGTGAGTTATGTCTGTCTGTTTTAGTTTTTGCACTTATCACAATAAAATGTGACCAAGTCATCATAATAACAAATAATAATCATATTCAGAATTAATTTAATAAATTGACAGTAGTCAATAGTCAATATTATAGTTATACTCCTATTACATTATCACTCACAGTCTAGCCTAGAAAAACGCATATATATATATATATATATATATATATATATATATATATATATATATATATATATATATATATATATATATATATATATATATATATAAAGTGTTGAAATTAAACAGTGGTATTGCCCATCAAAATAAACAACTTTTTGAACTATTCCTTAATTGTGAAGTTCCAAATAGTAGAGTATTTTTTTGTTTTTGTTTTTTTCATGTAGGGGATATGGCTCACCACATGGTGGCAGCACAGTCTTGTAGGCAGCACAAACACTGGCAAATAAGATGGAAACTGTCAGTTGCACCTTGAACTTTTTTTTTTTCCACTTTTTTTTCTGTTAGAATGCATTGCAGTCAATGGGGTGTGTCTTGTGCACAGTAAAGGCACTGTAATAAACATGGCCAAACAAGTGAGGTATTGTTGGAGGAGCCCTTTTCAAAGTCAAGTGATCGGACAGCATCTCCCAGCATTCATAGTGCTGAAATCCAACTTACTTATGCCACATACTCGATAAACTCATCACAAGCTGCAGAGATAAAGTGGCGGTGGAGAAATCATCCTAAGAAGACACTCACGCGTTTTGTGCCTTTTGTGTAGCTCTAAAGACTAAACGAGGTTTATTGCTTTTTGCGAAAGTGGTTTTTTATCGGCGCGATGCTTGACATCTTCATCTCCCCCTTTTCTTTCTCTCCTCTTCCCTCACATGTTGTGCCCACGTATATTCTTAATTAGCTCAGTCTTGACGTATATTTCAGTATTCCATTCCTTAATTGCAGTTCATTAGTTAGTCGATTTGATTCTTGATTGTTCATTGTCTGTGGAGCAGTAGATAGATTGCATAATTAGCAGTCCGATACGGGAGTTATTGGCTGAATATTTTGACTGTAAGGGGAATCTATTTTCGTTTCTAAATTCAGATTCTTTTAAAAGAAGTTTTTGTGTATTCCGGTAAATGTGTGAAGTATTTTCTGTTCAGTAGGGTTCAATTCACAACTTCATGTGAGACTGACGAGTTTGGTTAACGATTTTGTGGAATGGTGCCCAGACTTTTTTTTCCTAAAAAAAAAAAAAAAAGAAAAAAAAAAAGAAACTTAAACTCTACTACTAATTTTATTAATAGTAAATTATTAGACATAATTATTAATAGTTACATCAAACATTGATACAATTCCTGTTGCACAACAGTATGCTGAATCTAATCTCATTTGCATGTTGCCATTTGGTGTAAAACTAATTGGGTTTAGTTTATCGCCCATTTAGTTTAACACTGAATGGCAACATGGTGTTAACTAAACACTAAATAAGTGTTAAACATATATTCCTGTCTGCTTATCTAGACAGGAATATGATCATCTTAATCTTAAGATGTAATAAGTCATTAAACCTGGAGACAAATATTTGAGGTCACTATCTGTATACATCATCATTGATTCATATCTGATGTAATAAATTAGACTGCTTTCAGCAGAATGGTCCTTGTTGGACAAATGTGTGTGAGTGGGATTGTGAGGTTTGGGAAACTTGGAGTGCAAAACAGTAACTCTTATGCACCATTCATGCTAGGGCAGCTGCAGTAAACTGGGCGTAAAAGCAAGCCTAAATCTTACAGCTGTGATGTCGGGGAAACAGTAAAGTTGGCACTTTATATCTTAAACCTCTTGAAATTGAGTTTTGTGCTCCAAAAACATTTGGGTGAATGTCGGGGCAGCAAACCATAGTACAGGGTTTTAAGAAAGATTAAGTCGTGCCAAATGACAAAGAAAAATTAAAGCACACAAACTCATTCGAACTAATGACAGACTAGATGGAAAACAACAGAAAAAGAAGAATATTCATGTTTTGGAAAGACCAGAGTCAAATATTACTTCAGCCTCAGAGCAAAACCGTGTTATGCCATACAAAATATAGTTTTAAGTCGACAGTGTTCACAAATTTGGTAAAAGAGAAAATATTTTGGTGGTTAGAAAGAATTATCTTAAATTTTATTGCGTGTTTTAGCACTTAATGGAGCCATCTAAAAACAATTGCTGCAGCTAAACAGACAACTTTTTCCCGTCCTCGACTGTGACTGATATCTGCTCAATGAAACACCAATGACTGACTGTCAAAGCTCAATGTGTAACGTTGATTTTATAATGATGACCAGGATATAATTATGATTAATGAACGTGTAATCATTATGATAATCCTCATGATTGTAAACACAAACCATTTTTATCTGTTAGTTTTTCTTACAAAACTATTCCAGCTATTTGGATAGCTTGACTGTTCTTTTTTGTAGACATGTGATAAAGAAAGTACTCCCTATCATGTGATAATGAAAGTACACCCTATTTCATCAATAAAAGTTTACATTCCAGAAAAAAATATAAGCAATATGATTACCTAAATGTTCTGGTCTTCAGGTCATCTTAAAATTAGGTAAATAATATATCGATTCTTTGTTTTTTTTTGTTTTTTTAAAAAGCAAAGCAGAAGAAACGGTCAATGTCAATATGCTATTTTCATGTGTTTGCTATATATATCCTCCTCCTGACTACCAGTAGTTCATTTTTGTCCTCTGTAGAGGACATTTCTAAACTAGAATATCTCCCACCCCCTGCATTCTACTGAATTAATTCCTTTTGGTATCTAGAGAGGACAATTAGGGCTTTTCAATGATACCACATGTGAAGGGGTGGGACTTTTGTACGTACCTTTTTCTAATTCATAAAAATGGCATTTATCAGTAATAACACATTTTATGGGAAGAGACAAAGTAAGTGCATAAAACCTTTTATTACCTTACAAAGACTGTGGGATTTTAAAAAATTGTGATTGGACAATATTTCTTTTCCTGGTAGTCAGGAGGATGTATACAAACATGTATTTCTATGAAACTTGAGTATCTGCATTGTGGTTCAATGGCTTACAAAGGTACCTAGCTTTAAATAAATTATGCTCAGGCATCAATTTTCTATGCATCTGATGCTATATTATATATAATTTAATCCCCAGGAGAACCAGGCCGAAACAATTTTCTTAGGCATTTCAAAAAATACAACAGCATGTGCATTGCAATTTAATGTCATTGGCATTGGAATAAATGCGAGTGCTAATCAAAAATATTACTGCAATAAAATAACACTTAGATTAAATAACCTTAACCTCAGAGTAGCTATGCTCTCCAAACGCTCTCTGCATGCTGAGATATCAATGGTTTGTTCAACAATCTGAGGACACGCTTAATGGACACATGAAGGAACTGATAAACATCTGATGAATCAAAGAAAGCTTAAACATTGCATTTATTTTGAAAAGCATCAGCAAAATAAGCCCTGAAAGATAAGTTGAACAATGTTTAAACTGTCACTTCATTGTTTGTTATTATAAAAGTCTCTTTTCATACAAAGATATTGAGCTTCAGTAGAAGAGAAGTCAGTCAGACTTAAATATTTGTCGAAAAGGCTCATTTTAAAGTGAACGTTTAAGTCAAATGGTTAGTCAACATATCAAAAGACAGCGACGTCAAACTCAAATCAGGCTGTGAAATTAAGATTGAAGAACGTCGTGTAGTGATTTACCCACAAGACATTCAATGTATTTGACGCATTTTGTGAATGCTATTTAAATAGCATCTAAAGGTCATACGGTGCATGAATAAGTGTTTCTTTTTTCTTTCAACTTTAATGTTAGTATGTTAATGGTTTAATGGAAAATAAAACAGCATGCACAGTCCACAAGCCTCTACCTTACATTATTATCCAACATAAAACCGAGGTTTCGTAACCCCACAATAAATAAAATGAAAATAGTTTAGTAATACGTAGAGTTAAATTCAAAGAGAGTAGACCAATTGCAAGCCTGTATAATTTGTTGTGAAAATCATAACATGTATGCCACTGACTGAAAAAAGACATGCTGAAAAACGAACTTAGACATGTTCAAACTTCTTTTGTGGTCAGAAGGAATTTATGTTAATGACACAGATGTTTTGCAGAGGTCCTTGAACTGTGTTCCTTCTATAAAAGTAAAAAAAAAAAAAAAAACTGCAACAGCAGCAGAGACGACTGTTTTTCAGATATCCGTCCTTCACAACATTGTGGCTAGAGTATTTCCATCTAGTCCTTTGTAATCTTTGCGCATGAATACACCTCCAGTATCCATTTCATTAAAGTGTCCCCTCATCATCATCATCATCAGCATCATGCTGGTGTAAATCTCCGCTCTGCTTTGTCATGGGTCAGTGACGCCCGTTCGTACTGTTCCAGGATAGCACTATTCTCAAGAAGTCTACATGATGGAGACAATGCAACATAAAGTACAGCATAAGCAGACACAGACACATTAAGACAGCACATTTCTCACGCTAAGACACAAAACAATGAGTAGTAATTGTTGGAACGACTTCATTATATGCACACATGAAGCTGCGGCCCTTTAGAGTACAATCACGCTTTACTTCATCAAACAGTTTGGACTAAATAAAACTATTAGGGATAAAAAAATTAATAAAATAACTCAACAGTTCTGTGTATTACTACTGGGTGCTTACAATTTCTTGTGTCACATTAGGGGTTTTTGCAACCTCATGCAAGCAATGTCATGGAGCATTTGCACATAAAATGTTACACACAAGCATAATAAGAAGAACTGATATGTCATGCAATTCTATAAGAGGATCCCCATGTAGGTGTAACTTGACGGCATATGGGATCTCAATGTGCTTTATTAATTAAGTGCAAAATTGTTCTTAGACTTAAAAATCTAGAACCGTGTTTGGTTTCCATTCCTGTGCTTCGATCTTAGCAAATTAAGTTTCTTTGTACTGACTATATATGAATGGTTATCTTTTTCCACGGGTCATTCCTTACCAACTTAAACTTTCCCATCTCAGACCACTGACAGCTCTGAAGAAAAAAAAAAATGTCAGTGAAAACTTTTCGGACTTTCTAAAACTAAAATATTAAGTTGTAATTTGTTCTAAATTGGTTCAAAATGGATGTTTACACTCATTTTACTTATCCATAAACAAGTTATTTAATTAACTCAGAACGCACTATTTCAATTTTTGACAAAAACATTGCATCCAGATGACCTTTTATGTGTTGTAACACAGTGACAATCCCATGTCGCCACAGAACAGGGTTTATCAAAGAGAGAATTTGGGAGTGGAAGGGTGGAAATGGCTGTTTTTGACCTCTGTCCTATTGAATACTTGCGGGATCAGCTTGGGTGTGCTGTTCGTGACACAATGAGCAGCACAAGCACGGTGGCTGACCTGTGACAGATGGTGATTGAAGAATGAATGACACCCCACCGTTGTGCGTGACCAAGCTGGTGACCAGCACAGAGAGGAGATGACAGATTGTTGTGCTTGTTTTTCAACAACCCAAACCCACTACAGAACCTGTCTGTTAAATTACAGAAATGTCATATTGCTACTCTTGGTAGTCAAACTTCAATCTTGCAATCTAAGCCAATATTAGAATAAGCTGTTTAGCATTGGCAGAGATAATTCTCGTGGTCATAATAAAAGTTTAAGTTGCATTTGGTTACACTGTAAATTCATAAAAGATAGTAACAAAAAATGCAAAGATTAATGTTTTTCTTAAATTGAGGGAAAAATGAGAGTTTGTCTTCTGAAGTCTTCAATCTACCAATGAGGAGAGTGCAAACTGGGAAGATTGTGTAAGTTGGCAAGGAATGATCTGTGATTCTACTTGGAGAAATAATAAGAGTTATAACATATTATAACATATAACATATTTTTCTTGAAAAATGCATCGGTTTCAAGAAAAATGTCTAGAAGTCCATGGTAATGCATGTGAAAGTGGTTATTAGAGAAAAGGCTTTTTAATGATGAACATACTCACTTTAAAAGCAAGATGGCTACAAGCAGGAAGACCATCTTGATAAACAGTAAGACTAAAAAATATATATACATACAAAACGGAACTGGTAAAAATAACAAAAAAGCCCATGCAAAAGTCACAGAAAAGGAAAAAAATTTTTTTTGACAAAAGTATATTTTGACAGGGGCAGATGGCAATTACACAACAAAAAAGGTGTTGAGTGTTAGATAAGCGTGCTTACCTTGGGATTGTCTCCTAGACCCTAGTTGTGTTGTACTCTGATTCATGTTTGCTCAAAGAGCCAATGAGGCAGAACCTGAAATGTTATGTCTCTTTCATTCAATAAACTCATTTTGCATAGAGGTTAGAATGCATTATGTACTACACACTGTAAATGTAATAAACTTAATTTGCCATTCGGTGGGCTCAAGAAGCCTTGCATGCACAACTGCAGTTAATCATTACAGCACAATCAGGAATATCCTGGAGTGAGTACATAGAAAGTGCATGCGAAGTTTATATAAAGTTTCTTAAATGCTCTATGATTCCTTCATACAGTAGTTTTGTAAACACACTGCAGCTTTCAAGCATTCTAGATGCCATTACAACATGTTTATTTTTGTTAATAATATAGATGCTAATGTCAAGAGAACATATTTTCCGTATCACAGTTTGGAATCAAATGCATATTTTGTAACTTGCATTATTGTAAAAAATATATGGAATTTCAACAAGGCAACAATTTAAGCCCTTTTGATTATTGTCAGATTAGAGACTAAAACAAATGGCATCAATGACAATAAAATGACAAATCTCAAAGAACAGATTGAATTAAATATAGCTGTCAAATACATATGAACAATTATAGAAAGCTAACTGGGATGTGTTACAAGTTTGAGAATGAGCATGCGAGATGAGACACACAGCATTTTAGCCCTTTGTTAGAATATGGGATGGCAGAAAACAGGCGAGTAAAGAGGGCGAACTGAAAAGTGAATGGTAAATAAACAACAAAAGGAAGACTAAGAACAATGCTCAAATAAAACAACAACAAAAAAAAAAAAACATAGGTGAATATTTGTTGCACATTTCAAACTTTGTCATTGTTAACTATGGTGCAGCTGTTCCTTCCTCATCAGAAATCTATGGATACTGACCGCTGTACTGCCTTTTCGTGGCGCGACAGTCGGTGGCTCGTCGTGGGAACTTCTTCCAGGTCATCGTCCAGGTCGCACCCGTTGTCTGCCGCCTCTTGCGAGTAGCTGTGCTTCATGACCAAGATGCTCCTGCGGTTCCCTGTGGCCGGCAGCAGCGGCCGCACCGACATGGGCGGCTGCGGAAGGTCTGCGAGCAGAGCTGCCGCGGCCCCTGAGTCACGGGCACTTAAGTTACTCCGGCTCCCTCGCCCGCTGAGCGACAGCTGCGATATGTGCGCGGATCCGGGGCAGGAAGGGGAGCCACAGTGGTGGTCGTGGATGCAGCGGGAGGAGGTCTGGCGGAGGGCGTGGTAGTTCTCGAAGTCCTCTGCCAAGTCAACCAAATCTGCAGAGGCTGCTGTGGGCGTGGCAGCACTCCGTAAAGTACATAGCTCATAGTGAGGGGGCTCGAAGACCTCCTGAAACATGGTGGGGTCAAAGTCTTCTCGTCGCAAGATGTACTTCTTACGCGGCTGCTTTATCTGAACAATTACTGAGACAATGAGGAGGATGAAGACGATGCAGCAAGTCACACCAATTATGGCCCCGTTTGTGGAATTCAGATTGTCCAGGAATTTGGTATTAGTTTTCTCTGCAATGGTAGAAACACATGAAAACCTATATGAAGGAAGAAGAATCTCATGCCAAATATCAATATTATTTTCTCAGGAATAGCAGAGCGGAGACAAAACATTGAGTGTTGTCTCAGTAATGTGAGTAGTGGGTTACATTAAAAGGAGTGAAAGGGAAAGGAATAAAAGGAATAAAACTTGACATTTTCACAATAATTCAAAACATTGTGGGACCTAATGCATTACTACAGCAGAAAAACGATGACCTCAAAATCCCACGGAGCTTCTTTTTTGTTTTGTTTTGCACGATTCAGAAGCAAACTATGCAGTCTATTCACCGGGTACAAAACAAGACTTTCTGTTCAAATTTTCTGTGTATGAAGAAAAAGATGAACTGAATTGCTAGTTTTTTAACCTGAGGACCGTTGTTGTCAAATAAAAGTGATAACTCTTGGTGTACAATTGAAGCTGTGGTGACAATGTGTGCAAAGGATGTGAAGGCTGAAAGATTGGAGGAGTTAAAGTGACTTTGCTGCAGCATTTTAAAGTGTTATCGGTCTACCTTTTCCCTTGTCATAATATGTGTGGAAAAAAGGCTTTGATAATACAGCATTATTTCAGACTTTTCATGTTAATATAAATAATTAGGTTTATTATTTTTAATTGGCAAAGAGGTACATTGCCTAACACCCAAAGCACTTGACATGCTTATTTGTACGCCTTTGTTAATAGAGAATGCTCCGGTGTAAATACTAAGAAAATATGATGCCATACTGTTGCTGGAAAAACTTGCTATATATGGCTTATAACTTCTTAGTGAGCATGCAATTAAAGGGCAATTTCACTGATTTAAAAGGAATCCACACTGTATTATATATATATATATATATATATATATATATATATATATATATATATATATATATATATATATATATATATATATATTTTTTTTTTTTTTTAAACACAAACATGTTTGCACAGCTTTCCTGCCATTTGGGAGACCTTAGATGGTTGCTGGAGTGCAGAAAAAAAGAGGCCATTCAAGAAAGAACAGCCACTACCAACATTGTAAAAGTTGGTTATTTTTCCAAATGTTCCAAAGTGATTCAAAATATCTTAAAGCAGATTAAAAGTAATGGTATTCAAGTAAGCTTCCGTAAAGCCGCTTCTCGCTCTGCAACTGTCTCAACAATTTCTAAGCTTTTTCTCAAGCTAAATGCTTTAGCAATCAAAGGCTACCTGCTCCAGAAGCTAGGTAATTGCATTGTGTGATTTATTGAAACAGCGTTAATTTACTCGCCAGGGTCAAGACCTCTGGGTTCATCCACTTCATCAAGTGAACCCGTTGTTTTGGCCTTGTCACATAAAACAGACGTCTCTTGTTAAAAACTAATGGGTCCAATCCAGAACAAACAACTATTGAACACTGCTGTCCGGTTTGATCTGGATTTTTAAATAGGCAGTGCATGATGACAACTAGGAACTATGTTTCACTACTGAAAAAGTAGCAGAACAGATATTGTCATAAATAAGTAAAAAAAAAAAAATATAAAATAATAATAAATAACATGAAAATGCTGCATAAATGCACATACAATACCTTGCAAGAATCTTGCCTTGTTAATTTTTTCGTATTTTGTACTTAAGAGTAGCACTACTTCAACATATTTTTACCTGTGTAAAAGTAAAAAGTAGCCATCCAAAAATGACTCAATTAAGAGTAAAAACAAAAAGTACAGGCCAAACAAAGAAGCATGTGTACAAACAATAAGTTTTGCTTGTAACATCTACTGTAAATGTGTGTGATTTTGGGCTAAAACACAAAAATTTTTCCACAGATACTGAAGTTAAACGGAGTAGGTACGGTATAAAGAAATTTGTCTCAAGTAAAAGTAAATCTAAGCCGAGGAAAATTACTCCTAAAAGTTTTTTGGGGTTTTTTGTGGCAAAAAATTATTTAAGTAGATGTAACTAGTGTAACTAGTTACTACCCACAGCTGTTCTTGGCATAACATAAAATGCCAAGAAAATACAATAAAGACGTTGCTTTGTCTTGTGACAAAATGCAAAAATGTTTGCAATGTTACTGTGTGCTGATCTGTTGCAGGAACCTTTGAAAACACACATCTTACACATCTGCATCTCACCTTTGCATTGATTCTCATCCCAGGGGTAGACACAGTTCTGCATGCCGTTGCACACCAGAGTGTAGTTTATGCACATGTTACTGTGACAAAAGAAGGCATCAGCATCACATGGAGCTGCACAGGAGGGGGAGGAAAAAAAGCAGAGTTACCAAACACTAAAATCCAATAATTTATTAATGAAACATTAACATTTGACCTGTCTCTTTAAATCTGATGAGGCAGATGTTCACATTTTACAAGAGTAAGTCTAAGAAATAATATTTGCTAGAGCACAAAGTTGCATTTGAAGATACAGATGGGGAGAAGTTGCGGTGTGCCAGGTTTTTGAGGGGAAAAAAAAAAAAAAGTTGGATCAGAATTACTCAGATCAGATCAGTTCCCTCTGCACACATCTGTTCTTCATGAATTTTCATCATTGCCCTCCTCTTCAAAAAAACATCTTGGGTGACAACTTGAGGATACAAATTAATTTCTCAGAACATATCCACATTATGCTTGTATGAATTATGTGACTTTTCAAAAATCCTCCAAACCTGAATAAAACCTTTCCTGGTGATTATTTCGCCGACCTTCCCGCAACTTTCATCACGAATCATTGAATATTATTATGGAGCATGCAGTCTAGTATCTGCTCTTCTGACCAGGCATGTTTAAGCTGGAGCTTTTGATTTCTTCACCTTCCTGTGATGACTGTTTGTAGCAAAGCCATCTGTCAGCAGGAAAAAGACCTGAAATCGATATGGAACTGTTGCTAACGCCATTGTCGTATGAATGTGGAGGTTCAGAATTAAAAGTCAAGGTGCCCTTGTTCTCCACAACCAATCATGCTAATGCACAAGCCAGATGAATGGTCAGTTCATAGCTCTTACCTAGCAATTCTGGAGAAAATAAAAAAGGTCAATACTTAACATATCAAGCAGGCAAATGATCCACAATTACATTACATGTTTAGACATACAGCAGTTTGTTTATTCTTCGTTTAGTCCATAAATAACAAAGGATGAAGTCAATGTAACATTCTGAAAAGGTTGAGATAATTTATAGCTTGTTTTCTTTTGATAAACCAGACATCATTTGTTAATGGGTGAAGTTTTCACCAGTATCTAGAGTTTAATTATGTCCCACGCTGCTTATTCATCAAGGACTTTGTTCACCGGAGCAGCCAAAGCTCTTGTCAGCTGCTTGCTTTATGATGGCTTGCAGTTCTGACCATATTTATTCCTTCCACTAGTAAAGTTGCAAAAAAAAAAAAAAAAAGCCTTAAAATGAATTAATATTTATTGCAGTAACATAATGTCACACGGTAGGCCTTTCATTTGAGTACATTTATTGAGTAAGGGAAAAAAATGTCTTGCTAAAAAGTCACTATATTGTGATAATAAAATCACCCTCGGCACAATTGATGGTACAACCAAACAAACCCAATAAAACTAATGGAATGCAAGCATCTTTTTGTTTATACTTTACTTTTTAAGTGTTATTGGATGTAATAGTTCCTTACTTGCTGTTTCCAAGTCAGACCTGACACAAACATACATTACTTTCAGCCCCTGGCTTTTAGTCCATGTAATATATTCATCTTGGCACCATGTAAAGTGAGCGGGATGGTAAGGGAGGTAAATCTCTAAAGCTTTCTCCTAGACACTGCAACAAAACGTGTTGTTGTGGAGTCACTAGGTTTCCACAACAACAGATGATATCTGAATGCCAAATTCAGATATCATCTGAATTTGCCAGAAATTCAGATGATATCTGAATTTATGCCAGAAAAAAAAGAAGCATTTTGTTTGTCCTATCATCACAAATCTAAACAGATGAAGTCTTCTAACCTCCACCAAGATTTTAACTGAAACTATGCAATTTGATCTGAAGAGAGCAACAACAAACATGCAAACAAAAAACAAACAAGCAACACAGGCGATTCTGGTATGAAACAAAAGATGGATGTGTTGGAAAGCACTTCGTGTTTACCATTAGGTAGAGTGGAGGATCTGTGATGCTGTGGGCCTGTTTCTCTTCCAAATTAAAACCTTGTTAGAGGGCATGGGTTACAGATTCTAAAATATCAGGATACTTTTAATAAAATCTGGTGGCCTCTACCAGTAAACAGAAAGTGGGCCAGCTGAACGTGGAGAAGAGAAGAGCTCATAGAAACCAGGACTTTAAAGGCTCTATGGAAACTGCAGAAAGCAAAATGTTCAAAGATATCTCTATGAATGTATCCTCCCACATTGCAAGATTTCATAGAAGTGTTGTCCTATTTGCAAAACGGGCTGTAGAAATGACAGCAATAATTTTAGTAATTGATGCTAAAAACGTGGGATTTCTATCATGACTTTTGCATGGACCCAAAATGGAATCTCCACTCTGCTTAATATGCATGGCCCATCTTACTGACATTTATTTGTATGTGAGGCATGTTTTAAGATGTCTTTAAATAGCGAGTGTCCCACAAGTAACTCCTGACACGCAGGGATAATGAATGGCTCTCTTTGGTCATTAGTCGTTTGTTACAGAGGAAGTGTCCTTCCCCTTCTCCTGCCCATCTCATGTTGTCTTTCCTTATCTCTTTCTTTCTTCCTCCCTCTCACATAACACTGTCACTGGCACTGAAGGAGCTTGGCAGAAGTGTGGCAGAGCTGTGGACTCTGAGACAGTGTTACCGCTGTGATGTATGGCTGTTGTTATTTCAGTTCTCATCCCGATTGAGTAATAACACACACAGAAAAAAATAAAGAGCGACTCATCTCTTTCTCATTCTCCTACGCGTCCCGCCTGGACCTTCGTCGTAACGCCCTGAATCAAACTATCCTCTCTGTGTGTATCCGAAGCGCTCTAATTTTCATTCAAAAATTCTCCGTATGCGTGTCGATCTGGTTGCCAGCGAGTGCAACGTCCTACATTATGTGCCAAACCTCTGACAGTTTGTTCCAGTTACCAGCCCCTAGAGGGAGCCCACGTCATCTCGTTTTGCCACCTCCCGTTTCTTCTATTCTCCTTGAGGTGAGACCAGACATAAAGACCGCAGTCTTCTCTTATCTTCAACGAAATTAATTTCAGGACATTTTGTAATAAATGTGCCCCTTTGCCCACAAATAAATGTTCACGGTCACTAGTGGAGAGACATAAATGAACTCCTAAATGAGTGTCTGGAAAAAGTCTTTGGGTGTCTGCAGAGCTGAAAAGGGTCTTTTGCTGCAAAGCAGAAAACCGGCTGGTTGAGAATTTTTTAACTGAAAAAATGAATGCCAATCTCTATTTAATTGCTTGCTCTTTGCATTACAAGGATTTGGTATTGGTGTTTCTATGCGATGTAAATGAAGCACGCTTCATCATTACTGGCACCCTTTATAACGATGCTCAAAACTCCTTAAAATACATTTATCTTTTATTGCAGTAGCATAATCTTACACTGACAAGAAACAAAAACAAAAACAAAACAAAACATGCATTTGTCACCACATTTGTCCAAGTCCAAATATGGTGACAAATGCACCACATTTGGTGCATTTTAGTTGTTTACACAAGGAATTAAGTGTAAAACAACTAAAACTGTGATAGACAAGCTGGGATGAGAACAGAACCAAAATTGAACGGTAAGGTAAAGTAACAACAACTCAAGAGTTGGAGATTTGCATCTTAATGTCACCATCAAGACCGTAACTGGAACTGTGCACTTGAACAAGAAGAGACCAAAACTGAAGGTTTCAGCAACTAAAATTACAGGTGGGTCTGATATTAAAACAACGGATGCCATCGTATGTGGGAAAGCACCCTCATACATCTTTGCAAGGAAAGACAACATTGCAGGACGCTGTGTAAGTGTTGTAACAAAATATACTTTGGATGGATGGATATATTTTTCTGATTCTAATATGCAAACATTTTTAAAGTAAAAAAATAAATAAAATGCAGTTGAATGCAACTGAACGGGTTCCACTAATCATTAAGCAAAAGACTCATCCAAGTACAACTTGTTGAGCAGAGACAGGCAAAATTCATAGAGTGGCATTGGAACAAAAATGTTATTCAAGTTGTTTGCTCAAAGTCTGAAGTCTGTGAAAAATTTGCTTAACATTTATTGTCGTTTTTGCCTTTCGATTACACAAACTGAGTTTGAAGCAGACTCTAATAGAATGAATGTTTTCAATTTCCTATTCTGCGTGGTCTACGTGGAGCACCGTGCTGGTGTAGCCGAGATCACTTTTCCCTGACAGCGAGAGTTTTTGCTCACCTCTTACAATGAAAATTTAATGGATGGAAAAATTATGCTTTCTTCACAAAAATAAGAAATTTTCACCTATTACTGCAGCTTCAATGCTCAATTTGCGTCCTACGAGTCATCCATCCCTTTTGTCATTAATCTTGATTCATCTGAGGTGCAGTGAAATGCTCCAGTCCAACCTGCAGTGGCTTCTTGATTGCAACAGAAGCCGGGATAACACGGCATAATGTGATCAAAACCACGCAAAGATCCCACCACTAAGACGTTTGAGTGAATTTATTTAGAAAAAAATTAGCTTGCAGTGTTGGTCTCAAATGCATCAGTGTGAACAATAAAGAAGCTTTCCAAAAAAAAAAAGAAAAAAAAAAAAAAAAGAAGTGATGTGTGTAGTGAAGCCAGAGCAAATTTCCATCTGCAACCCCAGAGACGTGTTGCAGATGAGGTGAAACAATGCTGACGGCTGAGATGTCACACAGGCACATTTATCACCTAAGACGTAATTGCTTCTTGGATGAAGGGGTTCGCTGTCTTATGGCTCACATTTGTGATTGTGGACTGCAAAGCAGGACTGTATGTGTGAGCGGACAGCAAAGGGAGGTCAGTTTGAATAAAGGAAGATATTTGCATTCATGAACACTCTGCACACAAATACATCTCACTGGAATTTGGCAGGTGTAAACAGCTCTCTAAAAGCTGTTGGTTCCACTGGGAACAAACAAACAAATATGATTTAACATCAGGATAGGCTGCGCCGTGAGCTGCAAATGCATCCCCTTCAGCCTTTTGGTTGCAATAGGTGGACTTACTTGGAGATTGTCCAATCATTAGTAATTTGCTGTTTTGTTTTTCTTCCTATCACAGCAAACAACAGTATAGATCAAAAGAGGTTGCTCTTAAATGCATATACTATCATTAGGGAGCCAGAAAGCCTAAAATCTTGATTGTGTGAAACAAGGACAAATCACAGTCTGCATTCTCTTCAAAAGCAGATACATTATTATAAACAGAGCTCTCTGAAAAACGAAAGAGTAATTTGAGTCACACCCACTGAAACAGAAGATTACTACCAGACATGAATGATGGCAGAATTTTTGTAATTGCCCTGTATGGAAATCTCTCACATTAATTTACTGCATTGCTGCATGGAATGCTTTTTAACTTAAAAAAATAAATAGATTTTAAAAGCGAATATATCAACTGGATGTGTGAACATCTTTTGGTAACACAGAAAAAACAAACAGAGAAAAGATTTGCTATGAAGTTCATTTTCTATGCAAGAAGGTATTTAAGGGGAAAAGCTGAGAAAAGGACTTAACACAGTTCATAGGATTACCGAGACAAACGGTTTGAGGGGAAAAAACAGCCAGTCTAACATCACCATCAGAGTTGATGTTTGTGAGCACAAAGTCAGGGAAGAGCATGCTTAAGTTTGTAGTGTCTTTTTTTAATGTGTCCACTGTCAGGGAAAAACATCAATTTAATCTCTCCAGTAGACATAACTGCACAAACATCAGTTTCAACTGTGACTGTTTTTATTTTTAAATCCAGTCAAAAAGCAAATACTTCTCCTGACTTCCTCCTTCTCACTGTATTTAAGATGTCATCAAACTTGAGCTGGAGGCTTTGCCATCGCTACTTTTGTTGAGTAGATATTGTGTCATCAATTATATTCAACTTTTGTCAACATTCTTAGCAGCCTTGCTTGCTTTTCTTTTTCTTTCTTACATTTCTTTTCAGCGTATTTCCTAAATTTGGCAATAAAATTGACTAAAGCTACTGCAAGACACAATGCAAGATACAACACAATTGAAAAGATTATGTCATACGCACTTAATCGACCTGATACCTTTTTCAGCGTATACGTTTTTTTTGAGTGAACTTTAATTGTTTGCAAAAAGAAACAGTCTGTAGTAAAGTTGACTAGATTATTTGCTCTACCACTTTGCTCTGCAGAGATCGAACCCATCTATGCATTCAGTGTTGGCAGAGTTGTTGTGGAACTGCTCAGCTGTGGTCGATGCTGCTCTAAATGCGAGGTCTGGCTGAAGACTGCCCGAGTGACTTGGACTGAATCGTTGCCCCGGCAACAGCCCATCATGGCTCTGCATGGTGAAAAAGGTCTTATATAGGGACTCACGCAACAAGCCACAAGTATTTCTACAGCGAGTGGTGTTACCTAGTCTTACAAAAAGCACATGACCTGCTGTGACAATTCATGTGGAAAAGTAAAAATACCTACATAGTTTGATCCTTTTATGTGGAAAAAGTGATATTTGCTTATTTCAATAACTCTCTTCTACCACAATTTGTTGAATCAGACAAGTTCAGCTGACTTTTTGCACCTTTTACTATGTTCAGAAATTATGCAGACATACATTCGTTGAACTGCCTGTTTTGCTTGTATGAATTTCCCCATTTTTCTAATGAAACCCTGAACATGACCACTTCTGCCTTTTCATTCTATGTCAGCTCCCAAAAACTTTTACTTTGATATACACACACCATGAGCAAAGTCACATGGAAGCAAGTGTGCTTTTTGTGAAATTTGCCTTACGTTCTTGGTAGGTTGTGAAAAGGATGCGGAAGCGGCTCTTGCGGCTGAGCTCGTCCGCCCACATCCGGATGACTCCCAGCGTGGACACCAGCATGATGTCGTTGGCCACCGTGGAGCAGAACTTGCTCTTCAGGTCTTCCACAGAGCTTAAACAAACACAGAAGGATATTAGGAGATGCATCCTATTGCAAAATGGACATAACGACTGCACCTCTAAATAACCCTCCCTGCTGACTTCATTTTGTTATTAACGCTTCTAGTGTGTAATTATGCAAACAATAAAATAAAGGAAATCAGGAAAGGGGCAAAAACGTCATACAACTGATTTTATTTGAAAATCCTACCTTCCTCCGTCATACACTGCTACAAAGTTGCGCTTGCATTCATTGGAGTTTGCCATTTCATAGTCCAGAAAACGCAGATAGATCTGGAACAACACAAGAGAGCAGATTGGGCAAAAACAGATTAACTGGGGAAATGGAACAATACTGTTGTAAAAAGGGAAAATAAATATAGCACATTGGAGGAGAATCATCAAAAAGCTTTGGTTTCAATCTTCTACAAGCTTGGAATTAAAACACCTGCTTAACACACCTTATCATTTTACAGTATTTCTCTTATGCTCCCTGATTGCCTTGACATCAATGCCAGTTATTTATTCATCAGGCCGAGATCGAACGGCATCATAGCTCGGCTTTGTTCTGCTGTGTACAGCCCTCACCATCACTCCGGGTTAATGAGTGGACAGCTATGACAGAGAAATGTGACACTTTTAAAACGCCCAAAGACACGCGCTGCAGATCGGCCAGGATAATGGACTCTGCAATGACAACCTGGCTTTGACAACATGACAAGTGAAATGTATCGGAGCGCAAAAACAAGCTAAATGCTTCCCCCCGGGGTCTCATATAAGGGTCAATAAGCTTTCATCGAGCCAAAAATGGTCAATGTCAGCTTCTCTGTTCTCACATCTGCACACTTGTGTGTCAGGCATACTTATATTCCAACACTTGTACGTACAATGCCTTGCAAATTCAATCAAGTTTTTTATATTTTGTGATGCTGCAACCACAAATTTTGAAACATTTCATTGAGATTTTTTGTGATAGATCAAAACAAAATAGACAATAACAGTGACGTGTACAGGAAAGATTGGTTAAGCCCTATTTACTTTGATACCACAATATAAATATAACTTTTCTTTTACAGCAAAGGTTTGTTGGAGGATGTAAGTGAAAAAAAACAACATTATGAACCCCCGTCAAAAGTAGAAAGTGGGGACTTATAAAGCAAGATTAGGTTGTACGTTGTAAAACAATATTTCACACATTAATTCTCTACATATCTGAAAATGGAAAAAGTACACCATAGCTGAAAACCATCTAAAATAACAAACCAAGTACCGTATGTTCCGCACTATAAGGCGCACCTTCAATGAACGGCCAATTTTAAAACTTTTTTCATATATAAGGTATTATAAGGCGCAAAGAATAGACGCTACAGTTAGGGTTGAATTGAACGACGAGATTTGTTCCGTACTCTACAAATGTGGATGCATAAAGACTTGGTCCCTGAGTACTTTATATAGTAGGCTGCGCCAGTCATTGTTTCACTCACGGTGTTGTGATATTGTGCCCAACTGCTTTCTGGATAACACAGACCAACCGACACTCTGCCGCTGCAGTATCTGTCCCCCCCCCCACACCCCACCCCTCCAGCTTTAAATGTATAGGGGCTGGTCCCTTGGTAGCCCTAGTCGAAGCACCCTGGATGAATGTCAAAAGCCACTTTGTTGACATAAAGAATGTCAACAAAACAGTCCTACTCCGGTCAGCGAAGAGAGCCTTCTGAGACTGGGCCGGGGCGTGGCCGGACGATGGTCACCCTTCTCCGTTCGCGCACAGCATGTTCGTGGAGAAAGTGGTACTAAATGACCTGCAGACGACCTGATTATCAGGTCGGTAGGTAGATAGGTCAGTCAAACTTTATTAACAAACTAGCGTTCTGACAACAATCCCAGCATGCACTACACGCTTCTTCTTCTACGGGCGAAAATGAAGTCGGCGGCTGCTTACCGTAGTTGCTAGACCTGTTGTGTGGCTCAATATTGGTCCATATATAAGGTGCACGGGATTATAAGGCGCACTGTCGGCTTTTGAGGAAATTGAAGGTTTTTAGGTGCGCCTTATAGTGCGGAAAACACGGTATATAATATTTATACAGTAACTAAGGAGTACTATCTTGACCATTTGAAGTGGATTTAAGTTAGCTATATAAATGTAGAGAGAGATTAATACAAATGCATTCCTTTTATTGGTCTATTACATCAAATTCTAGTGAAATTTAAAGAGGCTTTTAGCCGTGTGTCGCGACCAGGTTGTTAAGAAGACTCGGCCATGTACACACAGCAGATGTTAAGAAATTTGTTTATTATACATAATGTATTAATAGAATCCCATTTTGATGTTTACGCCTGTATTTTAATCAATTTAATGATGTCAAATCTTGAAACATTTGCTGAAAGGTCAAAGTCACTAACTGTCTGAAACATTGACAAAACAGCAGAATTATCTGACAAATAAGCTGAAAGGTAAACACAAATGAAATGAATTGAATGCTGTTTTTTTTCAGCTGCTCCTTTGATAAACCGACTGAAAAAAAAAAAATCCAAGGCCAGATGGCAAAACACACAAAAAAGAAAGATGTAATCAAAATTTGTAAGTCTGAATTATTTGCTCTCAGAGGAAAAAACACACAAAAAACTGCTGCTTCCTTAATAGCAATAGCCAATAATGGCGAAGACTCAATCGCTGACTGAAGAAGGTAATGTTCTCTCTGTGCCCAGCTAAAAGGTGCCCAGAACACAGCATGCTGCTCCTTACAGTCAGAGTGATACTTGTCTTCATAAAATATGAACAAAGTGTCGGAAAGTTCAGACAGAAATGTTGGAAAGAAATAGACACAACAAACATGTTACATGGTGGAAATAATCTGACACTCCCAAGAGCTGCCAGGTGTACTTGGACATCTGTCTAAGCAGAAATAACAAGAGGGGGAAATGTGGCTAAAAAAACAAACAAAAACACACACACACCCACGCACACGCACACACACGCACACGCACACACACACACACACACAACCAACAGACATCCTCGTATTTGCAGTCTGACGTTTTATTTTGCAGGCCTGTGTCTGATTAAATGTTCTTTCATGATGCCTTGGATACCAGTAAAAGCTCATTAATTTTGATTTTTTTTCTGCCCCTGTGGTTGCTACAAATTCTCTCTAGAAAAAAAAAAAGATGTTCAGACGACACATGCTGGTGTAAAGATCTAACATCATCATTAAAAGTGGTGCATTGCTGTCACTTCTGGCAACAACACATGGCCATTACTGCTTTCTGCAGGTGTGCCTACCCCTTACCATGACTCTTTCTCTCTCTCTTTGCCATCTGCCTTCCACACTTAATCTCCATCCCTTTTACATTTAGACCTTAGATAAAATACATTATTTAGCAACCCCGAGCCCCCGACCCTCTTCCTTTTCTGCACCCCGTTTTTCCTGCCTACTCTCTGGAGTCCGCCGGTGCAGTCTAATTAGAGCCTCCGGCGTAGGATGTCATTATCTCTCTACTGTTTCTGGCACACTGGCAACAGTGCAGCACTGTAAGAGCATAGGGGGGGTATTGAACAATTTCCCCAGATTACAGCACGGCAACATGTATGCAACATATAAAGTGAGGGGAGGTGGGATTCCCTCCTTCACTGCGGTAACATAAGCGTGTGTCTGCACTCTGACAGAAACACGAACCAGAGGTTTTATACGCTTCATGAGTTTTGCAGATAGAGCCAGTGAGAAGTTCAAAACCGTGCACCTGTAGAGATTGAATCATGCTCGAAAATGCATTCGCGTTCGTGCCTATCGGTACCACTGAGTGGAAACCTTTGGCCCTTGACTTGCCCTGGGATTTGATTTTGCAGGATGACATTTTAAACTGATTTTAACTTTATAAAATATATAACTTTCCAATGGTCACGTTATGTTTGTTTTTCATTAATCACGTCTGTAAATTACGAAACTGACTCACATTCTTTGGCATGCATGCAAATATCGCACTGTGCCAGAATAGGTTACATGCTGAATTAAAAAAAGAAAAATAAAAAGAAATAAAAATCAGTCTTGTATTGATAAGGGCTCAGCATCCCTCTGCCTTCCTTTCTTTTTTTTTTTTTTACTACTACTTATAGCACATCCCCAATTCCCCGCTGATGATTCAGAAAAAGTCTGAAGGTGGATGATGCAATCTTACAGCTCCAGTGGCCTTGACTTTTAAAGCAGCTGAATCAGAAGGGCATTTCCAACGGAAACAAAGGCATTAGTGGGAAATATGCAACCCTGAAGAGGATGCCAGATAAGAACAGCTGCTGCAGCCATGAATCATCGCCATACCATTGTTATCAGCCAGCCATATCATAAACCAGCATGCATATGCGTCAGAGGAGGCTGGAACATAAAAGAGCAGGAGGCTTTTCTCTTTTCTGAGAGCCAAAGGAAGTCCGAATCAGCAATTACTTTAGCTAAGAATCACCCACCTTATTGTCATTTAAATTACTTTATCATTAGGGAAAACATACAGCAGAAGAAAAAACAGAGTATTGTTCTGAGTGAAGCAACAGTGACATTTGCTGGAAGCAAACATAAATATGTTTTCTACCTTTAAAAACAGGTATGACTCAAGGTAAAAAAAAAAACAAAAAAACATGCACATGAATAAAATATTTCATTACCATAGTTAATAATGCAAAACAATTCAAAAATTGCATACTCCAATTGAAATAATTTTTTTTACATGTAACTAATTAAATCTACTCCATTCAATAATCAATGCTCCTCAGCAGTTTTGAGCTTGGTGGTCATAATGTTATGGCTGATTAGTGTAACTAGCACAAAGTCTTTGAAATATGTGTTTTTTTTCTGTTTGGTGCATCAGGCTCAGGAGACTTTTAATCCTCTAGCATTAATGCAGCACAGGTACCTCCCAAAGATAAGGAAGCGAGTCTACAGTGTATTAGTGGCTGGAGTGAAGGTGTGCATGTTTACGAGTGTTGGAGCATATCTGTATTTTTTTTTTATGCATGCAGGGTTGCATCCAGACACTGGCATAGAAAACAAATATGGGAAGCCTCAGGGTAAAGGGTCAAACTGCATCGTAACACCATTTCATCAGTGCTAAATCACCCTGTCTTTTTCTGCCCCGACCAAGTCTTCCTCTCTCTCATCCTCTGTGGAGAGTAAAAACTCTCCACATCCTTTCCGTGCTTTGTTCCTCTTGGCAACACTGCTACGATTAGAAAAACACGAGCACCTGACCCTAAGTAAACCCTTCTGAATGTTTGTCTTTCTGACCCTAGCGGTGGAACGTTTTCCTCCCCGCAGCGACAAAAACCTTCACAGGCAACAGAATATGTTTCTGCGTCGTCTGAGGAGACACACAACTAAATCAACTAACTTACATCGTAATCGCAGCTGGGTGAGGAATGGTTAAGTCACTGACCTTGGAACGGGGTGGAGCACGGATGTACCATTTACAGTCGACGGCCTCGGCGGCACCTGCTTTCCCATCTCTTGTGATCTGGTGGGACTCAACGATACCTTCTGGACCAACCATGTCATACTGACAGGCTGAAACACAGGTGTATCCATAAACACATACAAAAGCAATGTTCCATGTATGCAGTCACGTGAAAAGGAAATATTCTGCATGGGAAAAGTCATTGGAAACGCTAAGTACACCGCATCAATCAATAAAAACTTAAAACAATTATTTTCTCAGTTCACGGTGGAGGAATTTTGTCCCATTCTTTGTAACTTTGCTTCAGCTAATTGAGGTTTTCAATGATATGCTTGAATAGAGATTTAGTAAGACCCCACCACAGTCTTTTAGGACAGGGTAAGGTTTTATCGTTACAAGGTGTTAACTTTTAATCCTTCCCTATTTTGTGGAAAGGCACACCTCTCTGATCCAGAACAGCAAATTGCCCTCTTAAATTTGATATAAGCAGCAAAGGTATACTTAATGTGTATTCACACCAGCCCTGTTTGGTCCGCTTTAATCAGACTCTAGTTTGTCTAGAAAGTCCAGCTCTTTTGGGGAGGTGTGAATAAGCAATCAAACTCTGATGTGGACCAAAAAAAAAAAAGCAAACACTGGTCCAACTAAAAACCTTGGTCTTGGTCCGATTGACGTGAACTCTGGCGGTGTTTGAATGCATACGTGGATGCAAACAAACCACGGACCGCTCGAAAAGCAGGAAGCGAACTATGGTGCAGGGCATTCTGGGTGAATATAACCAAAAACAAGTGCAAGACTCTAACTCTAGAGGGAGAAATGGCTCGTGGTAGTTTACCAAAGACCAAAGTGAAATCTTAAAACCGCTAACATTTGACGTTACTCTATTTTTGTTTACATTTCATGAAGAAAGAAGTTGTAGTCTTCTTTGAAATGTCACAAATGTTGCAGTATTATTCTGAACTGAGTCTATCAGAGTATCAGATGTGAAAACATCCTTAGTGTTTTACCGTATTGTATTAACATTGATTGAAAGTGATAATAAATGTACATATTTTGTCCATAGTAGTGGTTTAACGTGGTGTGTAAATTGATTGATGGATGAATAAATGAATGCTATGTACATATGCAAACATTGCAACAGTGAAACACAGTTTATACAGAGCAGCATTACAAGCCTTAGGAAGAAATAACTGTGGTAAAGTAATCAGAAGTGAGGTAGAAAGAGAAAAAGGAAAAATAAAAGAAAAAAAACAGAAGTAAAAACAGAGACTGAGAGAGTATACCTACAGGGCAGAGGTGGGGGTACTCCCAAATCAGCAAAGTCGGGATCTGAGGAGATAGAAGAGGGGAAACAGAGAGGTGGGGGCATTCATTTTTAATGCCTGAAATACATTTTTTTTCTACAGATAACACAGCAGCAAAGTGCATAATGCATAAGGGGATGCTGTATACAGCATCCCCTTATGCATTATATGAAGAACTCACATGACCTATGAATTCTGGAATCCTTAAATGATGTGGTAAAAATCCATATTTTTGATGTGTTTTTATGAACAGGAGAATTATTTTGACAACTTACACCAGTGAAACAAGTACAGCGCTGGTTACATATTGTGATATTTCATCATATTGGAAAATAATTGAGCATGAATAGGTGTTTCCTTTTTTTTAAACATTTTTTTATACATATGTGACTGAGCTTGTTTAAGGCTATTACATCATCATAATTACATACCAGGCCATGCCTAATATGTGCATGGCTTGCACACTCGAAACAGTGAAAAAGTTAACAGTAGACATTTTACAGTTGCAGTATTAAGCCGTATGGTTCCATAAGATGAAAGAGATGTTTCTGCATTCATAACAGGGAAACTATCATCTCTATCAGTACTGCAGCTAGTTTTAATATGCGTATTTGTAATGTACGCAGTTCAACAGAGCATCGGAGCCACCGGTGTAAAAGCACATCAGATTTAAATGTGCATGTTTTCTCAATTCCCAGGACGTAAAGTAAAGTGCACATGTTGAGGTCTCTAAAGTTCAGGTGTGCAAAGTATTTCATACAATAAGAAGACAAAATATGATATCTCTTGTTTTAAGGTGAAGATAAAATGCATGGTTAAAGCATGAAAGCAAGCACCATCAGGAATCTTTCATGGTTCACAGGAATAATTCAAAGCTTTCAAGGACATTGCAGAAAGCACAAAAAATACCAGGTCACTGTAAGGTCAGCATTAGTACTTACAATTAAGATGACCCTAGAAGTCACAAAATATTATGTTTACCGTTTATTCATACTATTACTTATATTTACCAATGTGCGCATGAGTGCTGGGAGTGTGCTACAGCAGATTGTACTTACTATCTTTGAGTTAGCAGAGCTTCAGCATTAGCAGCTGAGACAATGGAGACACTGTTTAACACGTCGATAGGGACGAGTCTACCTGCATGTATTTTATGCAGGTTAGTAAAATTAAAAGAACCGAAAACACAGACTAAACAGAAAGAGATCCTGATGCCAAAATAAAGTGAGTCGTTACCAGTCAATAACTTTACAAAGCGAAATTTTACATCAGACTCATGAGTAAGTTGCACGAGGAAGGTAATGTTTTGAGTACTGCTGCAATACGTTGCATCAAAATGGCTGCCCGTGATGACAACATCTTGTACCTAACATCACAGTTTCTTAATCCTAAAGATTCAATGTTATGACGTCTCCAATGTTGTAACGATAGATGTCGTAGACCGTCCGATGACTTCTCTACGGACAGAAGTCATCTAAGCTTCAACTTGCTCTTTCGTCATCACTTCAGTAGAAACGTTTCTGTTTTCCAACAAAAGTTCCAAATTGGAAAGTCCACAATTTTAAATTAAGATCAAATCCAGAAATATTACAGCGTAATTGAGTAATTCTGATTTAGCACGTTACTTTTTACTATAAAATGTAAATAGAGTAGATATCGTATTCCACTTGACTTCATTTGATCCCAGTAACAAAGCTTTTGTGCCTTTAAAGATCTGCAGTCAGTTATGATCTTCTGACTGCCTTCATCTGAGTACGCACAAAATCCACTTGAGGATAAATGGTGACATGGCTACCACTGACTGAGCTGAGTGTGGAAAATGAGCTTTGATTGCACAGCATGAACTCCTTTCCTAAATGCCACTGACTTTTTTTTGTCTGTGTATACGCTCTAAATTCTTGGTCTAGGCATGAGTCAGTGACTATTTGCTTGAGCTCAGCAGACATGAAAAAAAGAAATCGAAAATAGCTTGCAATGAACACCTGGTGACGGAACAAAATTTGCACAAAAATGTAAATCAAACCTCAGATAAGGATAAAATTACCACCGAAAGGTAAAGTTAGGTTTTTTTCAACTAACTGCAGCTGTGTTCAAAGTCAAAACGTAATTTCAGTCAGCTTTCTAAAGGACAGTCTTTTGATAACCATTAAAAAAAAACTAGAAGGACGACATAAAATGATTTATAATTAGTGTATCAAAACCTCTTACAAATGATCAGGGATAAGAGTCAATAAGAGATATGATTGAAGTGATATGCTCTTTTGAGGCTTTGATTACTCTCCACACCTGTTGCTCTCAACATGATTTAAAGTCTATCTTTGCAAAGTTGAGCAGCAATTAGTATACGCCTAGCTGGCTTTAGATTGTTCAGTGATACTGCACGACTCGTTTTCTTGTTTGTTTTTATCTTTTAAGGAAAGAAAGTTACAACTGAACAACCCTGATTTTGCTCAAGAGAATGTCCCTGCTTTCTGCAGAATATGAGGTGATTATTCATCTTTATGTTAGATATATTGAAAAAGCCCTAAAACTTTTGGCCGTTACTTAAAAAATATTTTATGACCAACTTTGAAGGCGTCCGTCCTCTCCACGTCTGTGTTATTGCTTATGTCTGTGAGAAATGAAAAAAACAGAGTAGAAGACCTCAAGGTCATCTTTGCTGCCTTTTTGAGATGATTTCTCATTTGCTTAAAGTGTCCATGATCCACATAACGATCACAAGGCCAGCAAGAATGAGAGCAGCCCGACAGCACACCTTTAATAAAGGCTGTTCTTAGCATAGCAACAGAGATCTCACCTCAGGACTACAGTGCCTATAAATTCCTCCATGGCGACCCTTGACCTTTCTAAACTTGAGCAGTTGAATGTTAATGAGACATCCTCCGCGCCTCCATTGATCAGCCCCCTTCCTTTCCTGTCTGTCACCACTGATTAATAGATCCAATCAATTAGCTGGATTGATGAAATGAATGACGGACTAAATGTTTACTCTCTGTATGAGTGATGATGTAACGTATTTACAATCTCAGCAAGATTCATAATCTCAGCCACGTCGGTGACACTGCATCACAGTGTGAACATGATATTTCCAAAGCTCTGCTGAGTTTCATCACAGCATGCCAACGTTATTAATTTGTTTGTTTTGTGCTGTCATTGTCATTAACTTCCCCCTATGAGGTCCCCAATTTACACACTGTGGAAACAGCTTTGTATTAGCAGAAGACATTTAGTGCAAAATGCCACACATTTTTCTCTGTTAAAAGTCCAAATTCTTGTACTCAGCTCTGACAAGAACATGCTCACTTGAAAGCCCAAAACATAGAGTTGGATTTTAAATCTTTAAAATGGATTGTCTGTTGAGGTTGCTTTCGAAGCAAAATGCCCCTAAGATGCAACATTTTAATGTTAACTGGTACAACAATAGAACAAAGTATTTAGTGGCTCAGAACTCTGCAGCTGGGAACTGACCTCAGACCGACAGAACCCTGTCACCGGACTGTCCATGTCTGAAGAACTGATATTTAACAAATACCTTGAGTCCATGTTCACTAAGAGGACGACTACGACTCTGTTCCAGGTACAGAAGCTTTGCTGGTCTTTTTAAGTTGCTTTTCAACATTAGTGTTGCAGACCTAGCTTGTAGCATTAGCACAGCTAATCAACCAGATTCTTTCAAATTACATAAACTGGACAAAAAAAAAACTGTACAAAAAAGGCAATGTGAATACTATGCAAGCCTCGACTACAAGCAAACATTTTTATAAAATGTTCTGTCCCTTCATATGAAAGGCTGGTAAATTGGACATTCCTGATGTAGACATTAGTGAATTGCTGTAATGTCTTAAGTGTAGATTAACACAGTTCAGATGTGTAGTACAAAGTGTTCCCCATATGTCCTTTAGGCACTCACAAATGAAACAGAGCTGAAGATGTGAACTTCTAATGACTACAATCCCATAAGTGTTGCATTACTTTTCATAATACAGACATGAACAGAATGTTTTATTAATAAGGTACAATATATTGCATTTATAGTTAAATCGCATACTTCACTGCTACACTTGCTGCACATCCCTTCGCTGTTAACTCTTGCCCCTAATGTATGCATAACTAATGAGCAAGCTCATGACTGTGAGTGTGGAACAATGTTTCAGGAATTAAACATGAGAAGAGGAATAGAGAAAGCAAAGGCACCGACAAGCAGCCCACACACTAAACTCCATTTCCCAATGGCCTCATTTCCTCCCAACCACTTGGTGGTGACATTTAAATAAGCATCTGATTAATAATCTCTGTTTATGTGGTTGATCGAGTTAATGAATAGCCACCATTAATCACACCAACCACAGATGTGGATAAAGTTCCACCAGAGGACCAAAACGGAGCTGCAGGCGGAAAGAGAGCGTGCGAACAGGGGTGACCGTCTCTCATGTTCTTATAGTTCAACTAACATCCAGATCTCACATCAAACCAACACAAATACACGCTGGACTGTTTGTTTGAGAAAACATGTGTCAATGTGAAAATCTCTTCTAATGAAACACTGCTTTAGAGATTAGCCACGTATCTGATGTGGCTCGGCGGGACTTTGTCGTCGCTTCGTATGACAAACCATCTGCACTTTGAAAAATTTTATGTCGAACGTGGATGCTGTAGGACCTGCAAAGGACTGATAGGATTTACCGCAGCCTGGGTGTCATGGTCAGTGAGCTGGGTCTGTGCCCTGAATGGCGATTAGCGCCGATGTGTACCGCGACGCCATGTCACGAGCGTCAACATCTACACAGTAGCAGTCCTACTAGAAACTGCACCACACAGCAAAGAAGGAAAAAAAAAAAAAACACGTCTTGCTTACGGCGAAGAAAAAAAGATATGACGAATATATTTTCCCTCTGAACCTCAGTTCACTTTGTTTTACATTCATACAGACAGCTGCCCTTGACCTCGTAATATACGGTCTGTAACCCTGCAGGAAGAGCTTGTCGCTGGCAAAACTCTCCTGAGTAATTTCCAATCCTACCACAACTATCTATGGTTCAAGTGCCCTTGATTAAAAGCACTTAACCCCCAGGATGTTCTGATGGAGGATTCCAATATCCAGGAATATCTGTTCAAAGAGAAAGATCCTCTGTCAGCACCTGGAGGACAAACCGTTACGTTTTTAGAGGCATATAGATTACAAAAAGGGTGTGATCTCTGTCCTTGCGTTTGAACTAACTATTCATACGATACATTATTGATCTCCATAAGGAAAGCAGCGAATGGAGAAGCGCCGAGAGCAGAAAGAAGGGATAAAGTGTCTTTCTCAAGGACGCCACGGCACAACAAGAATACCGGCACATATGCATTGTCATCATGGTGTTGTTAAAAGACTTAAAGGTGCCCAAAGCACAATTTTCTGCAAAGGTTTATAGAGAGAACACTAAAAGTTTGCTCTTGCTCCATCAGCACAATGTGGTCGAGCACTTAAAGGGTCAAAGAACAAACCAAAATGGCTGTAGCTTTGAACAGATCTGTAAAAGAGACAAATAAAAATCTTTATCCCCAGTGGAACCTCTCAAAGCACAAAGGAATCCATTCACCGCCTTGCACATGTAAGCACATTCTGCTCATGAGAGACAGCTGGTCAACTAAGTGAGACGTATTAGACAGTTGGGAAAACAAAGCATGATTCCAAATGACCAATATGCACCATTTTCACAAAATAGTTCTGTCACACAGCTGCACAAAATGCCTATTTAATTTGCCTTCCAGTTGCTGGCAGTTGGCATTTACTTGCTTCATGGAAGCTCAAGGAAATATGAACTCTGAACTCGAATGCCACATTGGCTTTTCAAAAGTTGTTTTTCCTGTTTTGTTTTCGAAAGTCAATTCATTCCTTCGCCTAAAGTGTTTCCAGCTTGCACAGGTAAACCGAGTGAAGTAAAAAGAAACAAAGCATCAAAATTGCTCAGAAAATATTTGATAAAAAACATTGTAAAATTTAAGAAATTTTTTTGGAGCTTTTAGGAAGCCTTCAAAATAAGGTTTAGAACCTAAATTAACTTCTATCTATGATGGGAAGACAGAGAGAGACGGAATTGAAAACAGCTTTGAGCCATTGGTTTCTGTAAAACGGAAAAATGTGCCGTGTTTGAATAAATGAGCTGTTTGTCAACACACAGATCTGGCTTCATCTAATTTATGCATGCATCTGCTTACAACATCCTTTTTCTTAAAGGGCTGAAAGGAAAATGCAGCCATTTATTCGAGCTGCCATTTCCATACAATAAGTCAAGAAGTGCAGCCTTATCTCCTCACTGTGCGGCAAACTTTCGCGTCAATTTTCCTCGTAGCTGACAAACAAACTTTTGTCAATCCCACCGACTACTGTGCTGAAGTGAGTGCAGCAGTGTAAGCAGTGTGTCAGCAATTTGAGCAATACTTTTTTAGCAAATCACTTTAAAAAAAAAAAAAAGAATAATTACAATTAACATGTTGAAGTCCCAGTCCTAGTCAAAATACAAATGTCAAAAACTGATGTTTGGCAAAAACCTACAACATTAGAAGTTTTGCCTTGCCAAAGGTTTGCAGTTTGAGTGTGCGGTCTTCTCAGTAATTCATCTAAGACTTACTTGCTGTATATTGAAATCTATTTTCATCATTCCTTTCAGCCGGGAGTTCTGTAATGTAGTTTGAAATATTCCATCATTACAGCGTGTCCAACATATCTAAGCTTTTGGCATGTTCGAGCTAATTCAAAGCACTGTAAAAGCACTATCAAAGATTCAAGTGCCCTTTGTTCTCTAAACCACTCTAATGAGTACTTTGTTTTTATACAATTATGTACTGTGGGATTTTTGAGGACATGTTTCTCATTTTCAGTTAATAACTTTTTCTTGTCAAAGCTTTTCAGAAAAAAAATCACCCTTTTTTTTCTTTAATTAAAGATACATTTCATTTCAGTTAAGTCAAAAGGGGTTTGTGTCAAACTTGCTGGATCTGATGCAACACGTGACTGCTAGGCATCATGCGGTATGCTATATAACACGAACCGGGTTTTTCTGTCTTCGAGCCATTTTTCACGCCTCAAATGTATCTTCTTTAAAAATGTGTTATCTGTAGTTTTTTTTTTTTTTTTTTTTTTAGCTGACAACTCACTCTCCACTGGTGCCTGTTCTGGCCCCTATCTGCTCCATAAAACACACTGTCCACTCGAGAGTACTTCACATAAGCCCACTTCAAATAGATTTCAATAATATTTTGACCAGGATGTTTTCCTATGCAACTTTTTTTTTTTTGTCAGCAAAGCTCTACAGATTTTACTTAGTGTCTGGCACAAACTGAAGTCACCTGCAGTTGCCCTCACAATAGTTGAGTAAATATGTCCATCAAGACTTTCATTTTGAGAAGACGGCACAGAATTTCAATCACCCAGGTGGAGTTCTTTTGTTTCCCAATCCGCACTTACTCTGAGTAATGCGAATGCTGTCCCTGTCCTCATTTCAGTGTTTCAGGGAAACGGTGACAAGCACAAAAAAAAAAAAAAAGATAAGACATCACAATGCTATCACCTTGTGAAGAGTTTCTTCTGCCCTGTGTGAATACAACACTGTGTCTCTGTGTTAAGCATGCTGAAGTGATCCAAAGATGAAGTATAGTCTCACTATGCTTTTGCAGTCATCTTTTTCAGTTTTGGTAGTGATATAATAGTTCAGTCATCTTCTTTCAGTTCTAAGAAATTCTATAAGATAAAATGGATCTGGTCTTTACCAACTGTAAATTATTAAAGTTACGATGCATCGTAGTGTCCATTAAACAAAAATGGAGCCAAATAAAAAAAATCTGTGCATGGAAACTTGCTGCATTGAGAGGATTTAATAAGGGAAGTAGGAGCTAATCAATGCACAGCGCAGCTTATGGCTTGTTCAGAAACTGTTTCCAGCCTTACCTCTAATCAGCTGAGAACGGTAATAACGAGGGGAGATGTTGTGCGTAGATACTCATTTTTGGCTATTAAGTAAAATAAAGAAAATATATAATTAATCTGTCTAACCCATTATGGAGAGATAGTTTCAAAAAAAGTGACTAAAAATGACTCGACCGATACCCCACAGGAAACCCTCACCCCAAATCATGACATCGGAATACAGCAGAAAAAAACGTATCCTAACATCGTAAGCAAATGAGAGGCGATGTGACATATTGAAAAGCTGTCTAAAATGGCTAGAAATCATTTTGGCTTCAATAATAATAATAATAATAATAAAAAAAGTCTACAAAACAAAAGAAAAGAAAAAAACCACAGCACATAGCAGCTAAAAAGTATTCCTGTCACTTTGCTACAAACACTAGTAACTTACAGATTGTGCACTGGCATTGCAGACATGCCTTCTGTTGATTTAAACAACTCGAGTTTGCTTGGTGGAGGGTGATAAAATGTGGGAACAGTTTATAATCCCAGCTTTCTCCACTGAAAGTTAGCAAACCTAAAGGATCAAAACCATGGGCATTGGGGATGATTCCTAATGATTGGTTGTAGAAAATATAGACACATAACCATAACACATAACCAGTTTCTAGCATCAGTATTATAATATTGATTGTTTTAACAACTATGTTTTAAGTTTCCGTGGAGTGGCATGCATTTCACAAAATTATTCTGGCGAGCGGTTTTACTAATCTAATGTAAGCCTTGCAATTCACAAAACAAGAATTAAAATCGCAGCTTCTGTTATTATCTACAAACTCACCAAGGAGGAAGTTGAAACCTACATTGTTAGTTGCAGAAAGCTCTCTCTATTAATAACTTATTATAAACAAGAGCATCAGAGCTACTAAAATAGCCCCACTCAGCCTCAAGTCTTTGATGTTACAATTTCAGAGAACTCTGAATCATTTTTGAGAGAAAATCTCAAAGAATGAAAAACCTGTTGAAAAAGGCTTCTTCTTCTCCCATGCCCCAAACCCGAATGAGCTTTGTAAGGAAGAACCAAGCAAGAACCTCCCCCCCCCCCCCCCAAAAAAACCAAACAAAAAAAAAACAATTGTTTGGACAGTTTTGACATAACAGGAAGATCCCATTTGAGATTTTTTTTCTATCTGGCACAAAGGAGGAGCTTCATTGTGATCTTGGTAGTTTGTTTTTCTTTTGTGGAACAATGTAGCTTTAGGTGCACAGAGAGTCAAACCATGGGATAACCAAGTGTGTAGTTATCCCTTTTGACAGAGGCCCTGTCAAAATAGTGATTTTACAATCAGAAAGTCCTGCAGCTGCTAATGTTAGCATAACAAAAAGAAAAAGAAAAAAAAATATCTTGAAGGTGAAAAAAGATCATTCTGAATGTTCCCCTGACCTAAATCCCAGAATTTCTTTTTTTGGTGGGTGACAAGGAAGTTTACAAAAATGAAACCAACTTCCAGACTGTAATTAGTTACCATAAAAAAATTATATAAATAAAAAAAACAAACAAAAAAAACCTTTGCATCAGTTGCAGCAACAGTTTCCGTTCTGTTTGTTTTTGTGAAGTCATGCTCTCAAACATCCATTATGTTAAAGGTTAAATGTTGTTTTCAATAAATTGCTCACTCTATTTTTTTTCCCACTTGCAATTTACAACCTGACCAGCATGATATGCAAATACTTTAATCAAAAGCTGAAAAAGGTCAGGCTGCAAATGCGACACAACAACATATTCAGCAAGTGGCTATCATGCCATAATGATCCGTTTACTTTCAAAAACACAATAATCTTGGTAACATTTATTGAGCAAACATGCTATTAGAAAGACTTAATTTTATTTATGTAAAGAAAAATAGTGATTATATAGTATTTCAACAAATGTGTAGCGTGTTCTGCTGAGCATGTATGATACTTCACAGCGTGGTCTAAAATTAGAAATAAAGGAGGTCAAAACTAGAACTTCCTTCACTGATGTCTCTTGAATAGAATCTTTAAATCTAGAAATGCTGAGTTGTATTGTGGAAAAATAACTAAAAATACCCTCGAATTGATGAACATTGATACCTTTTCCCATCTAATGTGTCCTTAACAAGAGTTTTACTTTTACAACAGTAAGGGATTGAGTTCTATTTAAAACACAATAGATTAAGAATAGGTTAGTTGAGAGAACAGACAGGTATTCCCTTGCTTCACGAAATTGATACTACATCATTTAACAAACTGAAAACAGACTGCAAATGTTATTTTGTCATTTGCATGTGTGCTTGTGTTAGTGCGTGTGTGCGTGTGTGTGTGTGTGTGTGTGAGAGAGAGAGTGCTGGTTGGAGATGGGGGAGCCATTACTAATACAACAGTTAGTTGTCCCAAGGCATCACAGGTGTTTCTATCTGAGGGACGCCACAATGACAGACACTTTCCATCTAGGTTCCATTTGGCCAGCCATGCAATAAATCAACACAACATCCCTACTCTGCCACTCATTACTGCAAACAGTGACTGAAAGGCATGGAGCAGGGCTGTGTGTGCAAGAGAGAAAGAGAGAGAGAGAAGGGATAGATCTGCTGATCTGCAAACAATGCTCCACTAAGAAAGGTAATTGAAGATTCTGATTGCTTTTTTTTTTTTCCCAGGGAAGGCGTTTTATTTTCTTGTCATGGAATTATTAGAGGTGGCAAATCTCTGTTTCAATTGTCACTGCTGCTCTGCAGTTGTTTTAGAAGACCCAGGGGGGAATCAACGGCTCAAAAAGACTTCTTTTCTGCCAACAACAGGCTACAATTTAGCCCAGTGGGGTAATGAACTGCAGGCAAACACACTGATGCTTACAACCAACACAAGCGCGAGTGGGTTAAAATGAAGAATGTTAAACGCATTCTCTCTTGCATCTGCACCACAGCAATTTTTTCAACAGTTTAAAATGAGCAAACATGTAAGATCTAAGATTTAAAAAAATTTGTATTCAAATATAACCTTATAAAATGATGAAACAGTGAGGACAGTGACTTATCCAACAAGGATGACAAAGCGTATTTAAAACTGCCTAGAGCAATACTACAGCGATGTTTTTACTTGAATACAATTCAAATTGTGGGGTTACTCCCAAAGCCTGTTGGCTACTTCATTTATTCAGTGATTATATAAAAAAATGCACCATCAAAAGTCTCAGCATTTAGAATTTGTCAAAAATACTTAAGAAAATTAAGAAAAAGAAGGTGAAAGAAAAAAAAAAAGCAAACGGAGTGTGACCCACCTGCTGAAATGACAGGAATTCCCTTAGCAACTGAAATATGGTGGTGTGCATTTGAATACATCGATGTTTCTAAGAACTGTTCCAGGTAGCGTTGTGAAAAGGAAAATCAAATTAATAGTGTGTACTTAACAATACCCTGATTCACAGAGAATTGCAAAAATTGTTTTGCTTACTGGATTTTATGAGTGAAAATTTGATCTAATTGCATTCTTAAAACTCTGCAGACTTTTTCATCATAATGAAGTTTTTCCTCCCAAATACTATTTTAAACGCAGACTTCAATTATGATCCGGCAGGATTTTTTTGTACCAGGTAAATTAAAGGAGTAGGTAAAGGAGAATATTGTTAAAATTCTCACAAAACTCAATATCATGTACAGTCTCATCTCTTGAGATGAGACAGTATGAATGCACAAATAAAATACAAATGAATGTTTGTATTCATTATTTTTGATTTGATTCAGATTTTGATTATTCACACTACAGGGTTGTACTCTACATAGTTTTTACTTTTACTTGTAGAAACAGAGAAAGCCTATGGTATTTTACTGTTTCCTTAACATAATCAGTTTTTTCTTTTCATGCAATGTAACAAGATGGAGTAAAATCTCATCGTACAGTACTGGTTTATAGAAATTTCCTTTGTGAATCAAAGTTTGGCCACTTAAGAACTTGATTCATTTCACCTACATTTACTGATCTTTTTAGTATTACTTTGGATCAAATCAAGTAAGTTTCTTGTGCCTTTTTTTTTGCAGTCTAGTTGAACAGAGTTTGTAGCTGTGGCAAAACAAAGCAACAAAGACTCTCATAAAGGGATTTTTTTCCTTCACCAGCGACTAATAACCAATGTCCCCCTCACACATTATTTCCAGCTGCAGTAACAGAGGGTAGCTGTTACTACCCTCTGTTGTCACCAGAGACAGGCTGCCCCTGATTAACAACCCAATGGCTTCTCAAACAAGTTAGTCAGAAAATCATGAAAAGAGATGACGACGAAAATACAGACGAGCAAAAGCACAGAAGTTTCCTTCAACTTTAATTGAACCCTTGTCTGAGGGGATAGCCGTGTGTGTTAAAAAGGCTTATTCACAATGCAAACAGACAATTCTGCTGGGCATCAGCTTCTCTCATATGGCTCGAAAGATAATGCATGCAGAGCTGCTGTCTTCAGCTTGTATTGGAAACAGCAGATGCAGGAGGACACAAAGCCATTTCTACCCTTTCATTCTTTCCTTTTGTCATCTGATCAAACTAAACAGGATTAACCCTCCTCCCCTGGCACAGTGTAGGTACATTTCATTTTCATTAATAATAAAGGCAGGTAAAATCAGTCTGAATTTGATTCGGTTGGATTCATTTCCTTTGTACAAAGCCATAAGCTTATAAGAAAAGTAATAATCCACATGTGATGTTCGTGGGATAACCGATGCAACAGCGTCTGACTGTTTATTGCCTTGTCCCAATGCAAACTATTGCAGGTCATGTAGTTTTTTTTTTTTCACTAATGGGATAAATGTAGTAATAGACAATGTATTTAAAGTATTAAAACGTTGGCCAAGAAAAATATTCATGTGTACATTATCACTGTTACAAAGGACTGCTGAGATGCAATATGTGTTGACTAATTTATGGAGATGCAAAAACCTAATTTAAACCCCTGCCTACATTATGAGATTTACAAAACCTCAACGCTTCTAAATTCGGCAGGGTCACCTGCAGACGGAAGCACAGAGTGCAAAACAAATTCAGATAGAGCAACTTTCCTGTAACATGTTCAGTTTTTCTGTTACTGGCTGAAAGTCTTGCTCTCACTTGGAGCCTGAATAAACTGCAGGCATTTCTTAGCAAGTAAACACACACACACGCACACTCACCCACCTACATAGACACATGGTTTTGGAGGGGCTGGTGCCTGTTTCTAGTGATCATTGGGTGACAGGTGGTGTACACTCTGGGCAGGTTGACAATACATCGCAAGGCAACACTGAGGCAAGCCAGCTAAACCATGTTTAGACACACAAATAAAGGGCAATTTCAAGAAACATTCAAACTCCATGCAAAATCAAACCATGGTCAGGATTTTAAGCTAGGACCTATTTACAGTAGAAAACGGTACTACCAAAATTGCTGCCATGCATGTCTTGACAAGTTGTAGAAAATTTGTTTTCCTCTTGGATAGCTTCCTCTGACTTCACATCCGTCGACTGAAAAGCGCCAACGTTAAGTCCTCTCTAACAATGTTCATACTGAATAGCATTGTTGCTAGTATGTCCTAGCAGTAGCTGCTAAGTATTCATTGATTGGATATTTGAGTTTCAGTTTGTCTGGTCAACAGTCATGGTTGATCAAGCTGAAAGTCATCCAGTGGTAGTCTCTCTGCAAATTGTGTTTTCATAATTCATTAAATTTACAGCTTGATGGGGTCTACCCACTGCCGTTACATGTGACGATGCCCAAAATGGCAAAGTTGGAAGCACTGTGACACAGATGAGAAGGAGAAGAGGAGGAAAACACAGTTACTACACCTGATATTATTAGGACATTTAACAATATTATTACAATTTCTTTCTAAATACATTGCAGCTCCAGTCAGCAAGTAAAATAGCAGGAAATTGTCAAATCACATTTCGCTCTCAGCAGAAAACTCATTTCGGTGGATGTCCTGTTAGAGAAAAAGAAATAAACACATCACATATTGGATCTTAAAATGTCATGTCAGGTATGAAATGAAGTGAAATTGCCAGATGGGTCGTCACCAAGAAATGATAACACCTAACAATGACAAATATTCACTTTAAGTGCTTTCGTTGATTGGTGAATTATTTTCAGGCCACAACTACTCTGTATCAATGGGTGAATGCAATCAGCAGTGAGAGAGAGAGAGAGAGGCCAGCTCTGTAGCCTCTGTAGGTACACACTAATAGAAATCAAATTCCTTGGTGCAGAGTGAAACCTCAGGTTTTACTGTTTCAGCTGTTACCAACAACTCCCAACAGAGTGGAGAACAAGGTAATGGAGGGTGACCGCCGAGTTGGACTTCATTTTGCCGGCAAATTAGAAACAGTGAAAGAGCTTGAAGTGCCTGAAATGTGAACTCATAGTGGTCTCACCTTACAAATTCATTAAGGTACTTTAAGCCATTTATTACTTGTATTTGAGCCCTTTTTTTTTAAGGAATATTTAAGTGTTAGGATAACACAGCCTGAATATGTAACTTGAACACTTCAGGTTGTTACAGAAGTAATTTGAGAATATTCTTGAATTGTTTTAGTAATGTATAAATGTATTAATCTGCCTTTATGCATTGTTTCAGTTTTGTTTACCCAAATATTGTACTTTTTTAACCTGGTGCCTCTTCCGTTAAAACATATTTATTTGGTTTCTTCTGAGATTTCTTTGAATTGCACTATTATGTATACATTGATGTATAAATTATCCTTCTTTTCTCTCAACCTGCTCTTTCTGTCCCTACAGCACCTCACACACTTATAGTCAATCCTGGTTAAAATATGCAAAGAAACAATAAACAAACCTTTTCTTTTTATAGCATGCTCTAAGGCCTTAAGAAAAGTAGATTTGTGATTTAAATGTCTGCGCAGTGGGGAAAACAAAAAACATGTTAGGAAATTACTGTTTCAACAAAATTGGTGGTGGCACATGTATTCCTCCACATGTATTCATAACTACTTGAAAAGTGAAAAAAAATAGACATTTCAAAAGCATGGCAGGTCTTGGTGGTCCACAAAATCTGATTCTTTCTCATTTAGACACACATAAAGCATGTTTTTCAAAGCGCTAGCTTGGCAGCATGACGAGAAGCCATTAACCACCTGCAGTCTGTTAGCTTAGGATAGCATGAAAAATATAACAGTCTGCACCAGAAAGACAGCAAAGTACTGGCTTTACTGAAAATCAAGTGAATAACAATATTTTCAAAAATGTCAAACTCTTCTTTTAAACCAACACCCTTTGCATTAAAGAAAGACTTTATACATTTACAGATGAAGCAGAGTGGAGAATAATTCAATATAATATATAGATTTTAATTTGCTCATTCCAGTAACAATGCAGTTAAGACTCTTTTGGCACAGCAACAAATATCTGCATGCACAATGACTACGGATTAACCACAGACTTACGGCCTCACCCCTTTTGCTGTGATTCTTCGTTGTCCTTTCACCCCCTCATGCCATCAGCATGCAACAGGGGAAAGGCGGTGGAGTGTCACACACTCGACTTCATTACACCCTCATTTCAGTGCATCACTGATCACTGTCAGCGCTGATGGATTTCACCCAGAGGAGGGTGAGCTATGAGGTTGTCATGGTGCTGTGGTCAAAGCGATCCTGCAGGACCTCATGTCACAAGTAAATGTGATTCATATGGTAACACAGCCGCGTGTGCGGGGTGACAATTTGCATGTGTATTCTCTACTCCGGAGTATCTATAAACGGCCCATTCTGTTTTACTGCATGCTGCCGTCGGTTTTATGAGCGCTCTGACATGAGAGTCAGTGAAGGACACTGATGGGGACTCTAATAGGACTGGAGAGCTGGCAGAGTTTGCCCCATTGATGTACAATCACATTCATCTTTGTTTACCGTCAACATCCTCACTGTCTCATAATGAACAGATATGATGAAAGAAAAACAATTATATATTTATTTATGTGGCCTGCGGTTCTGTTTAGCAGCCTAAAAGTGTCCTGCTGATCGGCAAGTCTATTCAAATAAGTATGTATTAGCTGAAGTGCAGTTTCTGTTGGCATAAGTACTGCGCAAAGCATTTTTTATTTTTTTTTAGAAAGCTTGCCTCACTTCTGACCCTGTAATCTGATGTTTTCTTTGTTACACAGTGAAGAATCTTAACTTATATTTGACCCCAGTGGTACCCATCATGGTGATATGATGACATTGGCCCAAAAGTGAAACAGACATTGGTTAACTAAGCTTGAAATCTTGGCATAGCTATAAGTACTGCAATTTTTTGTTAAGAGAAATTTTGAAGTAAAGAAGTAAAGTTGCGGAGAAGTTCAGAGCAAGGTTATGCTAAAAAAAAAAAAACAACTGCAGCCCTATTAAGACATGGCTAAAAAGCAAGGGCACTATTAATAGGTAAATTAGCAAAGAGGCCTATAAAAACTCTACAGGAGTGACAGAGATCCACAAGAATAAGAATCTGGCGTTTATGAAAGAGTAGCATGAAGAAAGCTTAGGAAAAAAACCCTAAAAAGATCCATTTCCTGTTTGCCACAAGATGTCTTGCACACACAGCAAATCCATGTGGAAGAAACTGGTCTGGTCCGGTAAGACCGAAATTATTCATTTTGGCCCACATGCAAAATGCTATGCAATATATATTGCAATGCAAATATGTCCAACCTTCTTGATTTCAATTTTACTTATTGGAAAGCTGTAATTACAGCATAACGTAGTTTTACAGAGACTGAACATAAATTCGTAGCCACAAATTTCTAATTTGCATTTGTAAACACATTTTAAAAACCACGTATAATTTTCTTTCTCATTCACAATGATCCACTTCTTTGTGTGAGACACGCAAAATCCCAATAGAAGGCTTTGTATTTTATGCTACAGAGTATATGTATGAATGATTTTGCAAGGCACTGCATAGATGTTATTGGTAATAGTACGACACAAATCATGATTATCAAAGAAATATAGAAATGAGATGCCCAGACACACAGTTACTCATATTCTGTTTCATTTTTGTCATTCTTTAGTATCTTCTGCTTCTGTTGTAAGCTATTACACTCAGCCCTAAGGATCCTTGCAGAAATATCAGATTCTTGGAGAGATAAAGGAAAAAAAACTGTTTCAAAAGACACTGACACAGTTCTCTCCTTTTATTTTTATATCTAGTAAGATTGCAGAAGTTTTACCACAGCCTCATTGATGTAAGGAGTTATGGGACAATATTATAATCTAATTTTAAATTCCTTTCCCCCATCATAGCATGCTTGTGTAACTGTCCGTATAATTCTTAAAGTAGAATGACACAACGAGTTCTGTGCGTTTTTAGATTTAGCAACTTTTTCTTTTGTAAGCTTCTGTAATAGGTTTTTGTATAACTGTTAAAATATTTTCGCTTCTTAGCACAATGCTTTTGCTTTCTTAAAAAGAAAGTGACGTACATGAATTATTGCTTGAAACAAATAGGAGATGAGACTGTTATTTGATGAACCCACACCGACCGAATCTTTTAAATTAAAACCCCGTCAGTTCAGTTTTCATTTGCAGCACCTATGGATCCTGTATGTTTGTGTGTGAGAGAGCTGCTGTCAACATGTCAACCGTTTCCTTCCCCATCTCATCAGGATCTCTCCGGTTGTGCTTCCTCTCCCTCGGCGCATAATAGAGAAAGGTGAGGAATGTCTTGCGACCCCTCCCTCTTCTCTTTCATCGCTCTGTGTTTGTGTGTCATTTCTTGAGCTAAAATGTCAAAAAAAAAAAAAAAAAAAGAAACCCAATGTGATATACAGTCGACATTCAGCATCCAACGTAGGCTTTGTTTTGGTCACTCTTTGACATCAGAGCTCCATAACATTGAGTTGCTGTGTTTTAACGTTAAGGCTCATACTTGTTTGTTGTCTTTGTAATTTGCTGTTAAAGTCAAAAGCCATCATCTATGAGTTCGTTGTAATAAAAGCACAGAAAAAAAAAAACATCATACTCAGAGGTGTGCATCATCTCAACATGTCACACCCACTCCTGTATCACTTTCCATTGGGGATGGAGTGTGCTAGTGTGCAAACCACATCTGTGTCAAAACAATCACTTCTTCCCTTCACTCGAATTTCAACGTTTTACAAGCTGCAGATGAACAACATGGACCACAGCTAAAATAAAACTAAATGTGAACACATGTCGAGGTGTTTTTGTAAACGTAAAGGTATCCAGATCTGTCGTTAATTACTGTAGTATCATATGCAGAGCTTTGCAAAACTAAACACTCCCATCTGACATTTTACATAGTTTTGCCAACTAGAGATGTGAGCAGCTTGGCTGTAAACGTTTAGTGAAAGTCATAAACCCATAGACTAACAGGACTTAACCAAAGCCTTGGCACTGCACATGCAGCTCTTTTTCGACTTGGTGTTTAAATTAATAAACAGAGAATAAGCTCTTACATGGAAATAGCTGATTTGCATTGTGCTCCATTTCAGGCATATATATATGCCTGAAAAAAAAAAAGTATATATATATATATATATTTTATTTATTTATTTATTTTTCCCTCCAAACATGACCAAAAAGAATATTCCTAATCAAAACACTCATTAATTTGGAAAGTGTTCAGAGCATTCTTGAAAAAAGAAGTGAAACGTTGTAGAGTGAGAGCTCATCCAAGCAAGTGTTGGCACTGGGGTGACAACTGGCTTCTACGGGAAGTTAGAAAAATAGGTGGTGAAAACTCCACTAAATCACTGGCTTTAAAACTAAGGCAGGCTGTGGTAATCATGAAAAAGATAATTACTGCAGAGCGTACTCACTGGTGTTCCTAACAACGGTGCATTAAAACAGACTATTAATAATCTCTCTGATAAATGTCCCTTTAACAGTGAGTAATACACTTGCCATTGTCAGATAAATCACAATGTCTGTGAAAAGTCACTCAGTTCAAACTCTCACACTTATTAGGCAATGAAGCACATGCACACCTGTGTGCAGGGTGACAAAGAATTACACGAGTTTGTTCAGAAAACCTTGTTTGGAGAGTATTTATGTGATTTATTAGTGATTTACTGGTATGTTTATTTTAAACAAAGCTATAAATAATGGCGCTAAATAAGACTACACCCTGCTTCTGTTTCCATGTGGAGAAGATCACTTAAGGGTACGGAAAACACTAGCATTTTTACTCATTTTTTACTTTTGTTTTATGTATTTTTTTAAAGATTGGATGATAATTCAAAAGGCATTTCACCAAGGATCCAGCTGACTATGCACAAACTAATTTTAAAGAATAAAGTTGTCCTGATTCTTCATCTTATCACTCTAATTGGAAAGCAGAGGAGGCCACTTGACATTTGGAAGACGCAGCAACTAGCACAGTCATTTCTTTTACTGCGAGTCAAATTATAAAGGGTATAAAACCTGCAGGGTACATTGTGCTACTTCACAAGCTGTGCAGTAAAAGTAGACTTTTTTTTTTACTCACTGTAAATTCTTACAACAAAACAGGTATTGGAAAAGTGGGATCAGCCAGGAGATTCTGTTTCATCAGCTAAAGAAAATGTTGTGACAAGCAATTTGGGACATCCTTCATCGATTGTTTCTATGTAAAAAGTTAATCTTTTGTATCAGTTGACAACATTTTCTTTCTAAAAACAATGAATGCCTTTGTGAGAAACTGCCATAGCTCTGAGTTGATGTAAATGACGAGCAAAAGTAAATCAAAGCTGGAGAGCAGATTATGTAGACAACACGGTTCCTTAATGACATCCAGACACTTAAACGTCTGTGATCAGCCTTCATAAATGTTTATCTGAGTGTCAGTGAAATACAGTCCCACTTTGACAAACTATGCACAGAAACTATACCGTGCACTCTATGAGACAGATAAAGACCGATAGGAAACAGAATCGTTTTCACTTTTTTGTGAGGTATTTGCAGTCTGCAGGAGTCGGGGTCTAAGGAAGGGACAGTGGTAAACAAAGACCAATGTAATGTAGGAAAAGGCTGAATAATGGGGGGGAGTTACTTACGGTTCATGTCGCCAAATCCAACAGATAAGTTACTTTTAGTTCAGATGACAAAATAAGTTAATGATTCTCCACAAGCACATATTAGTCAAGGTGTTTATGCTGGTTATAATGTTGTGCTTGATCGATGGAAATAATAATAATAAAAAAAAAATCATTAGCAAATACATAATTTTGCCGCGAGAATTACACCAATTGTAAAGACTATGTCTAATCATATTTGTAAAATACACAGACAGTATTTAGTTATGTAACTAGCAGTAAACAAACAAAAAAGAAAAGATGATTGTTTTTGGTGTTATTGAAAGTTTATTGTTGTGGTGGTCATTGTTTTCAACACTACAGGGTAAATGATGCAATATTGCCTATCCCTATTGTCAGCAGTCATAGTCTGTGTTTTCAGTTTGCTGGATGGTTATGGCTGAAAACACACAATTAAAATGTGCACTTATTGAAAAATCGTATAAAAAGGGCTGCACTGCCACTTCTTTAATTCACCCTTCCATTTTTACCAATAAAGATAAGGGAGTTAGAATTTCATTCAGCCTCATTTAACATTATAGCACTCAAAAAATCCCCCACATAAGTGCTGCTTTGAGGAAGACTAAGGCCTAGTTGGCAGTAACGCTGCCTTCCCTGCCACCAGCACAATAAGAAGGCAACAGGAAGCTAGCCAAGCACTAGCTCTTAGCAGAAGCCATAAGGATCTACAGTAAGCAACAGAACTACAGCAAAGAAGCACTGCAACATAGTTTTTCCCTATATCTGCCAAATCTGAACATGAATAAATAAATACAGCAAGATCTGTCCAATTTTCCCTCAGCCCCGAGGCATTAGACCAAAAATACTTTTGACACCTGCTATGATCATTAATCCTTTTCAAGCATTTTGCATTATTTCACACAGGGCCAAATCAGAATTTGTACACTTGTGATAAATTCAAATGGATGAGAGAAATGTAGCCAGATTGACACAGACACTTGTGCCAGATGAGGAGATTACTGTGGGTTAAGCTGTTCCAACTGCAGTTCCTACAACCAAATTACTCAACAGGTCAGATTTCACTTTGGTGAAAACTAAATAGTCTGCTGAGAGCAACAAGGACCCCCAACAAAAAAAAACATATTTACAACTGAAGTACTGCTTAAGGTTAGTAAATCATTTTTATTATTGCATTTTAACGAAGTGAGAGCCTTAGGAAGAAAGGAATGACAGTTCACACATTAGTTCAGCGAAATATTAAACTTTGAAAGTGGCTTGAAACAGCATGAAGGATATTTTCCTTTCCTCTGAAAGCAGCCTTTGTGCAATATGCATGTATGATAATTATTTTTCAAGATTGCCGTTTTGTTGAGCTTATTTGATAAAAACTGTACCAAGAAATAACCCTTACAAACACTCTAAGAAATAATCCTGTAAATTTACAGTAAAATACTGGCAGCTATAGACGCCAAAAGTTTACTGTAAATGTACAGTAGATGTACCGTCATTAATCCTGACAGTAATTTACCGTCAATGCAAGTACGGTATAGATACTGTGAAAGAACGGTAAACTTCTGGTGTCTATAGCTGCCAGTACTTTACTGTTCTTGCGAAAGAAAGTTTTACAAGTACTGTGCATGCAAGAAAATACAAATAAATTACAAAATTAAGCCTTATAATTTGGATTTGCAAACCTGATATTCTGGTTTGCAGGTAGACTGCTTCTACAAATAGAATGGGGAACTTTCAGGAGATCCGTGAATTCAAACTTTGTACTGTTATTTCTCTACTAAATATCCAACCATACATTTTTTTACAGTCACTTGCCATGTCACGGGTGCCTATCTCTAGAGGACAATGGGCAGGAGGTAGGATGCAAATAGCACAAGGTGTTCAAGCAAGCGAGACAGCCTGCCAGTCCATCACAGGTCAACACAGAGGCATGCAGGACAAACAACCAGGAAAGTACACAAAATACCTAAGGACAATTTAGAGTGGTCAGTTAACCTAAGTGGCGTGCATGTTTTTAAAACCTGGAAGGAAACCACACTAACCAGAGAGCAGCCATGCCTGCACAGGGAAAATATGCAAACTCTATGCAGATTCCCACCTGAAATTTGAACAAAGTATCTTTTAATGGAAGTTAACAGTGCTACCAACTGTGCTGCCATGCAGCACCAGTATTAAATGTCTTTCAATGATAGAAACAATTTGGCCTCAACATCAATTTAGCCATTGTGCCAAAAAGCATAAAAAGAAAAAAATATATATAATACATATTTTTGAACATATGTAATTAAAATTATTAAAAAAAATAAATTAAATAATAAATGTAACAATAAAGAAATTAAAAATACTAAATGTATCAGTTTTGTGTGTGCGCATGTATAGGTTAGCATATACATGCGCACACATGTATATGCTAACCTGCACTGCCACTTCTTTAATTCACCCTTCCAATTAAAGGGCGAATTATTGACAGCATAATAAATAATAATAATAATAATAATAATAATAATAATAATAATAATGGGTCCTGTCCTTTTCTTAGTAAAGTAAAGTAAGATCAACGGCATGACACTTTGTCATCAAAATGAGCAAGTTCCACTTAGATTTCACTCTGTGAGACAAAAAAAAAGTAAACAAATTAACATCTGATCAAACTTTTTATCACATTATGGCTCTCTTTCAGTGAAACCCTTGAAAAGAAGTAAACCAATTTCTGAAACATAGCAATACATTTAAAAATGTGTTTTTAAAAGTTTCATTGGACAAATAAATAATGAACGGCAGTCAAATGATTTAACATAAAAACAAATAATGCCATCTTGCCAATAAACAATCTGATTCGTGAAAGTCAGCCGGTCAACCTGCATGGCACTCAGAGCCGCTGAACTTGTCCGCAGCAAATTGACATGAATAACAGCCTGACACACATAAAGACACTAACACAGGGGAGTAAAATCTGTCCTAACTGTCAAGAAAAGGAAAGAGGCAAGGATGTGAGAGAGTTCCGAAGCAGAAAGAGGTGAAGGGAACTGAAGATTGGGGGAAAAATGACAGCGGTTGGAGAGTAAGAGGGAAGTGCAACTGTACAGACCACTAAATAGGATCAAAGAAATGAACAGGGTGGTGATGGAAAACAACTGCACCCGATGGGAGCAGAATGACAGGGAAGAAGACAAATTTAATACATAGAACATGGACACATTCAGCAAAAAAAAAAAGTGCAAGGGGTGTAGCAGTGAAGTGAAGACTTCAGGTAAAGTTGAGAGAGTGTTTGGATGAATGGTTGTGTGTCTGCTGATGAAGGATAGATTTCTTGCAAGAAACCAGCAACCTGCCAAGCGCTCTAGAGCCAACTTGAGAGAAAAAGCATCTGTCTCAGCAAAACAGGGAGGAGCAATCAATAACTATACAGTTAAGGTGTTGGTGTACATGTGCAGATTTTATCAGCGTTTCTCCTGTAGGCTCTAGACCCCAGAAGTTGTGCTTACACTACATGGACAGTAGATATATTTTTTACTTAAGCATGTAGCATCATATGCAAAAAATAATAATAAAAAAGGAAATGAGCATATTAAGCTGTAATGATATGAACTAACGAGAATCTTGACTCTTGAGTGCTGCACTGTTGGACTGAGTGCATTTTTCTGAAGTTGATGCTTTGATTTGATGCGGAGGTGTCAAACACTTTTTAATTAAAAGTAAAGTAAATGAGAATATAAGTCCCTTTACCCTTACATAATTGCTGTTCTATCAACATGCGGATTTGGGGAAGGATTTTAGCCAAGGCATTTTCTGGCGGTGCAGCATGAGGATGCCAGAAATGCTTTTAAGAGCTACTTAGTCCCGGTATACTCAAGTGAAGAGCTGTCAATGTTCTCAGCTCAAAGTCAAGTTTATTTGCGGAGCAAGTTGGACTTTCTCTCTGGGCTGTTTACTTGTTGCTAAGCCTGTTCTTGGTGTTTATTGACAGAATCTCAGTCACGGTTTGGAGATGCAGATGTATGGCTTAGAAACCTGTGGGTGTTATTTTTGGATTTGGCAAATGCTGCAGTTTTGTTGGCATCTTTAGAACATAAGCTTCAGCCAGCATGCACTGAAGTGGTTTGCTGCCAAGAGTGAAGTGGCTGGGATGGGGAAGATGACCAGGAAGAGTCAGCTGAGGGCACAGATGTTAACTGGAAAAAGATAGACTGCTCCAACCACAGTATCTTGTTCAAAAGTGACAGTAGAACAAGCTGTAGACATGTAGATATATTGGGGGTCTTGTCTGCAGTAATGTGTGTGCTGTTCCAGTCTATCATTGTGAAGACAGAACTAAGAAAAAAAAATAAATAATGGTTTTGATTTTATAATGTGTTAAATAGATTCCAATCAATGTTCAGGGGAAGTTGATCATGACAGAAAAAGTAAGGCACAAGTGACTAAAATAATTCTTTATCCAGGGGGAGCTCAAAGTAGAGCCACTGCTTCTCCTCATCAAAAGGAGTCAAGTGGCTCAGGAATCTGATAACGATGTCTCCTGGACGTCTCCGTTTGGAGATTTTTCAGACATAAGCAAATAGAATAAAATTCTGAGGCAGACCCAGAATTCACTTGAAGCATTATTCTTCTAAGCTGGAAATGCCATGGGGTCTGCCAGAATTTACTGAGGTGTGTCACTGTAGGGAGGAACATGTGTAATTCTGTCCTGAACCCACGTAACCGAGTCTCAGATATGGATGTAGATGGAACAGGTAAGTGGAATGGGACATTGATAGTGGATGGTATTTGAATAATTATAAATCTATTTTATTAAGATTTCAATGAGACAGGTGATGAAAAGAAAATTAATTTTGCATTCTTGTAGACACTTCACTAATAAGATTCCTAGCTGATTATTATTTTTTTTTAGTTGAATAAAAAAAGCCACTGAACGCGTGCATGCGCATGACGACCGTATGCAACGTGTTGATCGGTGTGACAGAGACACTTGCTGGAGGAAGCATGAGATCAAAGCTGATGATATTTTTGAAGACCCCTCCAAAGCAAATGTAATGCAATGTGATGTAGTTTCTATGATTAAACTTCTCTTTGGGATTAATAAAGAATATTCATTCATCCATCCATAAAGGCAGAAGGATCGGCCCACTACAGATTTTTTTCTTCAAAAGGTTCTCCATTGAGAACAATAAAGTATGTGCAATTAGTTAAAATCCTATCTGTGAATAACGCTAACAAACTGATTAAAACCGCATTACTTGCTTCCTGCCCCCTTTGATTCCAAGCCGCAGTGCACAGTCAATATGATCCTTTTGTCTTAGTTTTACCCCTCCACCCCCAACCGCTCTGGACATCATTACACCCATAAATACATCCAAGAAATGAGACCGTAATCTCCCTGAGCAGCAGCATAATAACAAAATCCATTTCTATTTGCTGCCCAGTCTTAACAAGAAATATCCATTTATGAGACACAAAATAGCACTGCTCCAGTGATAACAGGCTACTATGCAAGAGATGCATGAGCAATTTTATGCAAATATATGTTTTTGTTCTGTGACCTACAGTGAACACAAAGTGCAAATTGCATAATGGATTTCCATGATTTACCTGGAAATCCAAATCCGATTTATATACATAATTGCAATGAGAGCATACAAATATTACTCTGCAAGAGCTATCAAGCAGGACGAGTATACGGAGAATCGTCCGCACAAACACACAGATCCATGATGGATAAAAGTGTGGCCACAGTTATCAGGGGGATGAATTATACATACTGTACATGCATTCAATTTATCTCTCTATGTAACCTTTGAAGTATAATAAAAATGGGAAGAAACACTCTGATCTCCTTGGGAGAATAACCCTGTTGGTCAGATTCGCAGCATTCAAAAAGACTGTCTATTTCTCAATGTGTGTCAGAGGGAATTAGGAGCCCTGAATGAGAAATTATATCACACAGCATTTCCTTTCATCTTCTCTTGAATCAATAGCATGCCATAAAATATCAAACTACACCTTCCCCACATCCTGACATTTTCTGCAAATTAAGACGGCTTCTTTCTGATTTTTATTTTTTATTTTTTAGTTTCCAACTGTGATGAACTTCTTGCAACACCACCTGCCACATAATTCGTTTAGATGTCAGGTTTATTCATAGTCACTGGTTATAACTGGTTGAAATAGGACCGTCATCAGCATGGCTGTCCTTACAATACACATATTTCCACCATCCAATTTAGTCAATTGGGGCTTCTCCCTGTTTCAGTGCTACATGACGTCAGACGGGTATTTTGAGTTTCCTTTTACTAGCTTCTTATACTAGCATGCTGGAATTTTTCCCAATTTCTCCCCACAGAACTGGTGTTACTGGTTTCGTAAGCCGTCTTGGTCGTACACACATTTTGAAATCACTCCGCAACACAGACTTTGTTGTCCAGGAGCCATTTTGTAGTTTATTTAGTAGCATCCTCCTTACAGCTCATACATTTTATTTCAATGTGTCAAAAGTGTAAATAGAGAATGATCAACTAAAGATCTTCCTCCAATATAATAAAATGCTACCCAGTCTAATCAGTCTACAAGTAATTATGTTGCAACAATGTTACAACATATTTTGTCCCTGGACTGTTAAGAACCTTTTACTGAATAAGAAGGGATTGCTGTTTTACATGTTTTGCACTCATGTACAATTAGTTGATTTTTTTTTTTTGTTTGTCTTTTAACTCGGTATCTAATGTTGCTCTAAGTTTCACATCTTTCAGCTTTGGTGGAAAAGCTGCAATAATTTCTATTGCTTCTCACATCTAAGCCCTCAGCAAACTGTTGCCTTTAGTCCATGAAATACCCATCACATTTAATAACAGAAAGAAATTCCTCCATAGTGTTGCACTGAGAACATCTAATGGGATTTTGAAGAGCATAGTGCAAATACAAGCTGTGCCAAAAACAATTACAGTGTATTTTTTTAAAGACGCTGTCATTTCTGAATACTGTCAGCCGACATGCATTTTAGCACGAAAACGTTTTTTTTTCTTCATAAGCAACTTCATTACGTCTGAACATTTAACATAAGTAAATAAGAATGTTTGTAATATTGTACCATCCCAGTCCAAAATGTTCTGTAGTTTTTCTATGGCCGATTGTTTAACATAAGATGGAATTTGTCTCACTATATTACTTTCCAGATATCTACACACGCATTTTGACAAGACACAACTACTTTTTGACTATCCTGATTTGAGATATCCGCATTTACATTCTGACAAATAAGAGCAAGAATTCAAGATATCTTCAATCACATGTTGATGGCTCAAACGCCTTTTCAGATACCTTAATGTGTTTGTCATGTGAAGGGTCACACATCTGTAATTACAATTCAAGATATACTGTATGAAACATAACTATGAATAGTCAATATATATATTTTTTCAAAATATCTGACTTAATAAACTGATGGTGACAGTGGAGCAAAAATATCAAAGTTTTTACAATACATTCTTCTACCCTATTGACCACTGAGAGGCAGGCTGTAATTTTATTACTTTAATTGCAGATCTTCATAGGATCTTTGAACCTGATTGTGGCACTTGGAGATATTTTTGTTTAATTACTAGTTCAACAAAGACAGCAATAAAAAAAACATCAGCATGGGACCAAAGAACAAAATTAGTTTGCCTATTTGTCATGTTCTCTATGTCATACATGAGATTAGTCTATTTGTCCTAATTACTGCTTGTTATTGTAGGCTGCAATATCTAAATGGTTTTGAAAATAATAGGCTGCATTTAGTTTTGGGTTATGCGTTTGTTTCTCACACTGCAGTGTAACAAACAGACACATTTATATGACAACTTCTAAAAGTGGTACAATAAAAAACTTGGGGGGGAAGCACAAAAGATTACTATTGCAGTCAGTGTGATCTGCAGCCAGGAAAAAAAAAGTAATCTATTAGACAACAAAAGATGAGAAAATCATAAACGTGATTTATTGTTTATTATAAAGAGATTTATCAACATGAGTGACTTCTCCCTAAAAAGAAAATAGCTGAAAAGCTTTTCTATACTTTCATTTAGTATCTCTCTGCAGGAATTGTTGAAAGATTGAATTAAACTTGTACAGTGAAAGCAATGCTCTCAAAAGAAAAAAAAAAGAAGGAAAAGCAGAGCTGTTCCGGCATTCTTCTGAGTTGCTGCTAACTTATATGCCAACACACAACCAGGGAATGGAGGATTTTCAGTCCAGTGAGATTCATGTACAAATGATGAGAGCCTGCTTGCCTAAAAGTGCAAGGACTTTCAGAAAGCACAAAAGCTTTTTGGACCACAGCATTAAGCAACCAAGATAAAGATTTATGTCTTCAAAGATAGTCTGCAGTTGAAAGAGGGTAGCTTGTCACTTCCAGTTTGGAAATTAGCTGGCACCCAAAGTAAAGTTGCATAGGGGTCTCGCCGAGAGTTGAGTTAAAAGGTAGTGTCCGATTTAAAGACAGATGATGGCAGATGCTGTACCAGTTTGTCATGGTAAAGAAAGAACATAGTTGAAAGGTAGAGCCTTAGGCGCTGTTTGGCTCAGTTGGTAGAGCATGTACACCATGTGTAGAAGCTTTAGTACTTGACGTGGTTGTGCTGGGTTCAGTTCCCAGTCAAAGGGCATTTGCAGCCTGTGATCTTACATATTTCCTGCCTATAAGCTATTTTCAATAAAGGCCATTAGAACCTAAAAGAATTTGCCAGCCAGTCTTTGTCCATCACCTAAATTTATAATCTGTGGGTGAGGACTGAAAGAATCAGATTTCCAAAAGACGTAAATTAGCTGTTTGTTTAAATAGATGGGAAGAAAGGTGAGGTAGTTCAGGCTTTTGATGAGGATACCTTCCTTAGGAGACATTTCATGTCCCAGTGGAAAAACTAGCTGGTAAGATTACATCTTCTGGGTTCCATGGGACCAGCCAAAGTTATTAGAAACTCCGATCCTTTTTGACTTTGTGAACTCAGCCGATGTGGCAATAAAGGCTCTTGCATCCTACCTGCAGTCTAACAAGTTAACAGTTGAGCTTCCAAGAGTTTGAAAGGGGATGGCATTTGCATAAAAAGCTAATTACATTTTTAGTACTGTAATGCCAGTGGCTTGATTAAGCTTTAAAAGAAGCTAGAGCAGTCTCAAGCCGTTCTTAAAATATTTCCGTCATGCTGCTGCAGACACCCCTTTTTTTTTTTCTTTTTTCCTTTAGTCATCATATCCCGTGGAGGTTTGAGCTTTCATAACTTATTGTTTTGTCTTATTTGTTAAATAGAAGCACTGCTCATTGTTTAATGTTTAACAACAAAAGATTGCAATTGCTATTCGAAACAAGTTATGTTCTCCTTATGTTTATAAGAAGACGGATGTTTGACGAATGGTGTGTCAAGAGATCCACCGCTGGGGCATAAAGAGCTAAAGCCTCCACAATTAGAGCCACCATCAAATGAAAGTTTAAGCCACGTCAAAGCCCTTCCTTCTAGCCTATCTCAAATGGAGCATTTTTCACTCAAACCACAATTTAGAGTTTCCACAAAGCCTTGCACTTCAGAGCACGATAAAAATCGATGCCTCAAAAGACCCTCCTGATCAGTCAGTCCCTCCCTATGAGCAAGAAACACACGATCTCGTATCTGGCAGAGTTTAAATCTAATCTCTCCTCTCATCTCCCAGCTTTTCTTTATTTCTCTGTCTGATTTTCAACCCTGTGATTATGTTTCAGGTCTTTCTTACCTCGCTCTGTTCTGTGCTGTTGTGAATCCACCAGAATTACTGTGATGTGCATTTCACTGATGTGTGTTAAGAGATAAAGGAAATTATGCTCTATCTATAGTGGGGAAAAAAAAAACTCGTCACAATTTGATTGTATTAAACCCTACAAGAACATGTGAAGGTTTTCACTTTACATTTACAGACAATTTCCAGATAACTAGAGAACAAAAGGCACAACTTTTTAAAACACTTAGAAAACTTTCTTGCCTTCTGGGCCACAAAATTCAGAACCACGTTCCACCAGCTCAACTTCTACGTTTTTAATTTAGAAGAAAGAAAATGATGTCTTTGTAGCGCACAGTTATCTAAAAGTAGATAGTCTTTTCAATCTCACTAGAATTCCACATCCTACCAGAGCAAGCTTCAAATAGATTATGCCTGAATAGTACAGGAGGCTGGTCCTATTTCTTAAAAATACATTTTGACAAAGTAAAGCAGCATTTCACAAGAGTATTCCAGAAAAAGAAAAAAAAAAAAAAAAAAGCTCCAATACCCAGCAAGGTCACCTTATCCTTTGCCTGTTCACTGCAGGAAAACGGACGTTTCGACTGCCAGCACACAAACATAGAATCAACATCGCTCCATGAAACAAACTGGAAGTACAAAATGAAAAGGATTTTTTGATCTGAGAGCCGAGATGTAGCTGCAGTGTGGAGGTCCAGAGTGTGTGGCTGTGTTTGTGTGAGGGGATTAGGAGCAGCATACAGATTTAAGTAGTCTCCTTCCAGCTAAAGTCCAGCCAGACTCCAATCTTTGGTAAGAAATGCCCTTGCTGTAGACATAAGACTAAAAAAAAATATTACGATGAAATGATAGCTGTTGAAAAGGAACTCTATACATTTATTGATCACACAGAGAGCAATCAGAGAGTGCCGAGTCAGTTGATTTTCCAAATAGAACTGTTTGGCTTAGTAATGCAACAAAAGACGCCCTTCGTCCTGTGAAATTATATCCTGTAAACATGATTGTCCAGAATGAAAATAAATCTTATTTTGAATGCAGAAAATGGGATGCTAATAGGAAGAAGTGATAAAAACAGCTTTGGGTGGAAGTTGTTTGAATTGAATGACTACATATAAATGTAAATAAATTGGAACCGTTTGTTCATTGTGAATTAGTACCATGTCAAAAAACTTAATTGAATTGAATGTCAGCTGTTTATTCAAGTTATTGCTTCACTGAAACTGGCAGTCACCAGATGGCAGGGAAAAAATATGCACATTACAGCAAAACTGTTGATTTATTGATTTATCCTTTTTGAATAATCCAATTCTATCTGCTATGAAAAATGCTGAATTTGTGAAAGTTGGCAGTCTTTTGGAAATCCCTCATCGAAGGTTCTGACACACAAATGTGAAACAGATAAGCAAACATTTGAAAACTCACTCCTGGTTGCCATAAGGGGGACAGCATGGCAAGAGGAACCGAGCCCAGGCATGAACACGGCAGCAAAATTGCCTCCTAACAGCGAGGAGGGTACTTGAAAAATCCTGAATCAGGAATTGGCATTAAAATCTCTAACATGTGCTCTGGTCTAATTATTAAAAACACTTGATTAATGAAGAGAAAGTCTGCTTTTGCACTAAAGTTTCTTTTCCCAGTATTTGTTCTAGCCCTCTGCGGCAGATCAAATATTCTACTGAACAGAAGGGATAAACGATCAGACGACATGCATGAAAGAAGATAACGTCAGCATGTCTCATTCTCAATCGTAGACATAAACAGTCAAGAGGCAGTTAGAAAAACATTAAATCTAGTGACATTTTTGTGATGCAGAGCCATGTAAACACAGCAGATAAAGCTTTTTTTTTCTTTTTTTTCTTTTTTAGTATTTTAACCTGTTTGATACCGCTTTTTTAGAAAACGAGGAAGCAAATATTTGTTCCTAAGTATCACTCATCTTGATGAGTGATTTGTGTGCATGTTAGGCATAGAGGCTTATTAGAAGCCACTAGGTAAAAGCCACTTGGCATCCTTTCATGGACGATGGGGAGAAAAGCCAGTGTCAGCTCAATGAATATGCAGATAGAAGCAGCGCCTCGAGGGGACGTGGAACAGTCCCGGTCTTTTATCAGTCCTCCTCACAGCTTAGCCATAACCCACTCGCTTCAACCCACATCTTTCCGGGTATCACTGAATCCCTCTTTCTTTTCCCCCTGCTCCGTCTCCTGTCCTGTTTGGCCCGTTACTTTTATCCCTCATTTGTTCAGAATCTGCAGTGCCAGAATGTTCCCCTTGCTCTTTCTCTGCCTCAGTTGCCCCTAGCTGTACATTTCCCCGCGTGGGGGAATAATGAGAGCCAGTAACGGTGGGTGGCCATGTGCGTTGCATTATATAGGAGTGCTGTGATTAATCGAGCTTGCCAAATGGAAAATGAAATGCCAGCGAGGCCGTGCTGTTCGTAAGGCTATTGGTGTTTGTTTGGGGGGGCTGGGGGGGAACAGAGATGAACTCACATGATCGACTTCCTGACTCTTCCAGGTCCTTGCTCTGGGCAGTCTGCCAAAAATACTCTACTCTGTCATTGGGAGAAGATGGTCCTAATTGACTAGGTGGACTCAACTGATGTACAGTCGGTGGTCTATGGACCTCATGGACCCTCTGCACCATAACAACCACAGGCAATAGCACTTTCAAAGCTGTAAAAATAAAGAGTGTTTACCAATAATATCATAACAACAGACCTTGAGTACTTATGCCCTCATTTCACAACTGTGTATCTACCTCTCAGTTCAATGGCTCAGGCAGACAAAATCATAACAGAATTAGGCTACAAATCTGACACTCCAGCATATACAATTTGATCGCCACTGTTTGGTTGTCACTGCAACACTTGCACGTCTGATACAAAGTCGACTTAAGAGCGACTCAGTAATTGCGAGAATGAACCAAAACTATCATCGCGTTGTCGCATACTACTCTATGATGACGCTTCCCTCAAACGCTACATACTTGAAACTAAAAATCAACACGACAGCATAAGGCACATTCAGAATTAATTATCTATTATTTATCTGAGGCACTTAGCTAATTGAAATTCCCTTAATAGGGGGTTTGTTGAACGTTTTGTATGAGCAAGCTGTTACAGAATGGCTATGCCATGGCCAAAGAAATGTGTACAATCTTAATGCATTTGAAACCATTATAATCCATACTTTAGATCAAAATACGTACATGCACTATTCTAAATGGTAGTGCATCAAAAGAGACACACATACTGTACTTCAAAGTGTCAAGGTACTTGATCAGCTCCAGACTCCCGACGTGCTGTGGAGATTAACTGTGTGGCATCATGGGATTCATGTTCGACTTGAGTCTGAAGCTGGCTAAAGTACCACAACTGTGGGAGACCTCTGTGGTACCAGTGCCAAAGATCAAACATCCAAAGACCCTCAAGAGGGTCTCGGTCATCTGCTCCTCCTGGTGAGGTAATAATGGACTCTGCAATCCTTACATCCGAACCGAGGCCATGAAAACTGGACTGCCTTCTAATAGGTCAATGTTTCTTTGCTGTCACTACAATGACTGAGGCATCTCAGATAAAACAATAACAGGATGACTTTAGCTTTGTAATTATTTGTTCATATTATGTAATTTCTTATTTTTCTTAGAAAGTGCTTTGTGATATGTGCTATGAATTGACACACTGAGTGAGCTGAATTGAATTGAATTTATACAAAGAACATTCAAACATGAATACTTTTTTCTCGATTCACCTGTTGCTCAAACAAAATGTTCAAATGTTTAGATTGTTAACTTTTTTGAAAAGGTTAATCTAGACATTGATAGAAATATTTCAACAAAATTACCTGTAATTTCTATAACATAAAAAAAAGCTACAAGTCAAAGATAAGTTCAGTTACACTTATGATAACAATAATTCTTATTTTTAAATGATGATTACTTGCTTATTTATGGAAAATAATCAAAACTGACCGGGAGACAAATTCACAGTCAAGTTTGATCTGTATAACCTCATATGACAAAAATTAAATGCATTAAACCATTAGCACACTTCTTCGTGATCTTTTAACGTGACTCCCACGGCCCAAAATGTGCTGATATTTCATAAAAACATATCGTCTGCTCTTTCCATTTGTATTTTGTGTAAAGGGGCATAATATATGCACTTCCTTAGCTGTCTGGTTAAATCCATGACTGTTTTGTAATTCTAAAGTGTTGTGAGGATTACCGACATCCAATATTTCATAATCCCATCATGGTCTTGCCCTCCTTCATTGCTGGATGTTGACTTGATTCTCCTGGCAGCAAAACAAACCCTTTCCATTACCTATTAGATTACACTGATGCCAAATGTAATTTAGCTCCCTCTGGAATCAAACATTTGCTCTTAGATGATAAGCTGGGAATGTAGAACTTGAGCCAATGCCAACTAGCATGTAAGAAAATCGTGGAGCAAAGCCTGGAATCCAAAAACAGATAATTCATACTCTGAATATTTGCTTGTTTTGGCCAATGCCAATGCTTTTTAAACAAGAAAAACGTCATCTACAAAAAAACCCCAAAAAGGAACCACTTGCTCTGTTCTCAAGTAAAAACAGCTTTAAGTTATTGCTGATGGGCTGGTCCCCTAATGTACAGATGGATAAATCACACAACTTAGTCCGACTGCTAATGGTAAAAGTCGGGCTCTCAGCATGACAGCCAAGGATCTGTCACAGTGATACGCTAATGAAAAACAGCCCTTAGCAGAATAAAGGGGAAAAAGAAAAAATGTTTAAAGAAATAGACATTTTGAGCTTATTGCAATGCAACTCAGACAAAAACGCCATATAGATCGTCTATACAATATATTGTAGCTAACACCTTTTAAACATAATGAAACATAATGAAGTACTGTAGAGTACTTCATTATGAGTACTTCTTAATTAAAGTTTGAAAAGGAAAGATTAAAAAAAAGGTAGAGTGAAGGGGTAAATGTCATACAGAATCACACAAGCTTCCAGGAAATAAAGATGATGCATGTAGGTGAGCATAGCAAATACACATCTGGAGGGTTTTACAAACACAGTATTCCAATCCAAGTGACCGTTCCCCTATGGTTTATGTTACAGCTGATTCCCAGATAGCAATATCCTGCCCTGATTCCCACAGCATCTGCAGCTGAACAGCAGGCCTGGCTAACAATCTGCCACAGAGGACCAAGGCGGCAGGCAGGCCGAGCTACCGACTGATCTTAAGGGTAACTGGCTGGAAGCTACTAAAACAGCAAGAGAAGCAAATATTAGCCACCCTCCCAGCAACATACTTTGGTTGTTTCCAGAGTGAAGACTCCGATACGCTAACAAACACACTGTCAGGGCTGTTTGGCTGAGTTAGAAGAACAGCAATTTATATCAAAGTAAAAGATGTAAAAGATAGTGGTCTAAGCCTAAAAGTCAAATAACACAAAGATCCCATGATAGAAGCAATGCAAAACTTTGTAATGTATGCATGTTTTTACTAGCTTTATAGTGTGTTGTCAGGTCTAGCTGCATAATGTCTAGCTGCATAACGTCTGTCACAAAACCTTTGTGACGATATGCTTGTAAGTAAACTTCAGGATTTAGAAATGTAAAAGTAAATGTAAAAATGTCCACGCTAACAAGAAATAAAGGTAATTTCCTACACAGTGGATGAGATCTGTCTCTATAGGCGATTAATCAGGTCAGAGACTCATGATTCTTGACTTCAGTGTGGTGGCAGAAGTATTCATAGCCTTTCACAAGTTCAGAAGTGCCCACGCTGTTTTACAAATAATCTTCTGTGAAAATGTTTATCCTTTTGTTCATAAAGGATAAAACTGTCTTGCAGCGGTAAATGATAAAGATTAACATCAGAAGCAACAACATACATATTTTGCATTAATGCAAACAGAAGATGTTGAACAAGGTGTGACAATTACAATTTGATATATTCACTTAACATTTACACTGCAAATGATAAAGACTACTTTGTTGCTTTAAAAATGACTATGCACTGGCAGACATTTCTTAGGTTCCTTTCCATAATTTTAACATGAATGGTACTTAAGACCTGAAATGAAGTTCAGTTAATTAATTAATGGATTAGAGATTCTATAACTGCCTCACTTTAATATGTTTTTGTAAAACAACTTTTCATTTTCATTTGGGCACAGCCTCTCCATAGAGTCTAAATAATTTCCTCGTTTGCGCTTTTCTTGAATCTGTCATCATTGGCAGATATGGTTGAAATTAATATCCTGAAACAAACCTTAAAAAAAAAAAATTCTGAATGCACAGCAAATGTATATCCTGAAACTCTCTTTCACTACTAGAACACAGGAGAAGCCATATCCTGCTCTATTGAGGATTGAAAACATCTGATCAGCATTTCTCTTAGCTGTGAGTTAAACAAAAGTGTAAGCAAATACTTTGGAGCACTTCAGCATTTAGACGTCATTCATATGGTTTCAATCCCTAGAAACTACAGAAACTTCTAAATCCTTCAGCAGAAAGTAACATGTATTTTATTTTTTTCAGAATGAGCTGGAATTTTGCAACAGGGATGGATGGATGGATGGACGGACTGATGGTTGAACATATGGATGAATGCTTGGTGTATGGTTTAATAAACCCACCCAACATGCAATCAAACCAACTAATCAACCACCTGAACCAATTCAATTACAGATTTTCCTCTCCACTGTCACTACATACATGCTCTGTATGAGGGATTGCTGTACAGGCAACTACACAATGCAAGTGATTTCTGCTGTCACTACCTGCTTGTTCAGGAAGAGTGAACACTGCCAGTTAATCACTTGATACAATCTGCTGGGTTTCCTTAGAAACCTTTTAAACTATTCTGAATAAAGAGCTTACTGTACTGTTTGACAACCAGGATCAGTTCTCATGAATATGTGATTGAATCGACATGTTTTACTGAATTGAATAAAACAAGCCAACTGAAACAATCAACTGAACAATGGATCTAACCTGTAAGGTCATGCTATCATCCAGCCAACCAAACTAACCGGGCAGTCAGTCAATCAAAAACAAACCAAGCAACCTGTTAAACAAATTATTTACCAACTAAACAAAAGTTTGTCCCTTTAATAAATTACATTTGAGAAATTATAAAAAGAAATTGCAGAGCCAACCTACAAATCAATCATCATGAGTGATGTCAGTGTAACTTCTAAGATAACATGATAATTGTCAGTAGCGCTGGAACAGGGGGGCCCCGAGGGCCATTGGCCCCCCAACTTTACAGCCCTGCCTGTCAGCTGATCCCACCAAACATGTACACAGGCTGGACCCAACACTGACAAGCAGAGACTGACATCTATCTCTGAGTCTATACACAGGTAGAGGCACAGACAAAACCTACAGCATTCTGATGCGGGCCAAATCCGTTAAGGCTCCAGATCCGCATAGCAGTCACCAGAGGGTTTATGAACATGCGCCAGCTCCGGGTCGAGCTGGGATCATGAGGCTGCCTGACACCTGCAAAAAAAAAGGCTTTGGCTCTGATCCGGTCCGGGTCTGGACCAAATCTGCCTGAAAATGAAAGAAGAATTCTGTATTTGTGCTACCTCTGGCCCGAATGCAGTATTTATAGCCCCAGTGGGCCAAATAAAAAAACTAAATAAATAAAAAAGAAGAAAGAAAAAAAAACACTCCTATGGTGGTGAGAGAAGAAAAGGAGTACTGTTATCTGAAAAAGAAAGAGCAAAGGGATGGGTCAGGAGAGAGCGGGTAAAGCTGACCTCTTCCACAGCTGCAAGACGTGTGATTGCAATGCTAACTTGCTCCTATCTAACTCTTTTTGCAATAACACAAGGGAGAGAAAGGAGAGCTCAAATGTTAACACCTGTTATTCCTTGCTTTATGCATAAGAGAATAGGACATTCTTCTAAGACTGAGGCTGACAGAATTCTAAAACAAAAAAAGCTTAAAGAGAGTGCATAAAAAGTCAAATGGGAAAGCGTGTACTCTTTGAAAACAGCTCGAGTTTTTTTCTGGTAGCATAGAAAGTTAAAGACACTCCCTTAGAAAAAGGCATGCCACTCTGAACAATCTGGAAAAAAACAACTCCCATCTACCATAATGATAGAAAGAATGGTAGTAATTATTGGAAAGAGAGATGTTTTATAGTGCTCCTGTTCTGGGACTTAACGAGACTGACTACATTGATCCAGCTCATTCAGAGAAGTTCCAAACTATAAAGCGAATCCTCTCCCTTCCAATTTTTACCAGTAGATTTGAGTGTAAATGAACCGCACTGGAGCACGACTGAGATCAAATAAACCAAATCAATATATTTACTTTTGTTTTGATGGACTGAGATAGCTGAATGTTTTACACTTGTGGTAGCACCCCATGTTTGGCTGGCCGTTTTGCAAGGGCGTCCAAGGATATCGTGCAGGAATGTGCAAACAAGGTGGACACCGTCTACTTCACAAAGATGTCCTACACTGGCACCTGAAGAAAACTAACATCCCAGAAAGGCTTGGGGGAGCAACAAAGCACAAAATAACAATAGAACTGCACTTTAGCTTCTAACATACAAACTAAGCAGGGTCTGCTGGTTAAGAGAATTCATGAGCCTTAAGAATCAGGTTTGTGGGTCACCAAATGACCTCCTCTGACTAAAACAAGATAAACAATCACATTCTTAAGGATGGATTGCCTTACTGTCTGAAGATTCCTGTCATAATAGCACTGCGTAAGACATTTTTCCTCATATTTTCTTATAAAACAAATAAATCACATGAATCCCTAAGTTTCTCACTTCATTTCTCTTTCTCTCTGTCTTTTACAGTCTGGTAAAGGTCCTTATCCACTGGGAATGTCAGACAGTTTGTTCAGAACAATTAAAACAAAATGAAACACAAACAATAAAATGTCACATGTCACAAAATGCCTCTGGCAAACGCCTTTGGAAGGAGATGTGAAAACCAGAAGTTGCCTGACTTTTTATCCGGCCACAGCGATGGTGCTGCGGAAGTGGGTTACTTCCAAGAGGGATGAGTCAATCTCCATGGTTCAATTTCCAATTTCCCAGTTTGAGCCCATCTAGGCTCAATATCATGATGCTGGCTTCTTGATGATAGGCCCACATATCCTATTCTAGCCATAATCCTAAATGCCACTTGACTCATTTTATGTCGAAGTACAGCTGGAGCTTGGATTGACTTTTTCTCTTGCATAAGTCAGTCACCTTAATTACGAGTCGTGATCAGGTTTTTAATTATTAGGAATCATTCCATAACATCGTAAGGGTGTTGATAAGTTTCAGTAATACTTCTTCTGACATGTTTTTCCATATAAATGAAAATGTTTGATTTTTATATACATATATATATATATATATATATATATCTTTTAATCACCCATTTAAATACAACTTTTAAAGGTGGATTTAAATTTTTGAGAGACAAAAACTTTTTAACCATGTAGAATTTAGGACATCATATTTAACAAAGTACCAGGGACAGACACTGTATATCACCCCAAATCCTTCACAAAGTGCTCATTGGAGGTATAGTTAGTATAGTGGCAATGTTTGACTCTGCAAATATGGCTTAAGGTGCTGGAACATATTACTAAATACAACATCCACAGGATTCTCTGGTAAAAGTGCTCTAGAACAACCTAAAAAGCACTATGCTTTTCAAATGTTCAAATAGCCCTAGGATCGCACATGTACACTTGCATACACTTGCTCCACCACAGTTCCCGTGTTCTGTAGTTTCTCTGCTGAGCATACTGTATCCAAGTCTTGCACTTGCAAAAGTGCCTGAGACAATGTAACACATTTGTTTTCCTGTGAAGTTGAAGTCTGTCAAGAAAAACATAACCTTAACTAAGACTAACTCAAACGAATAGTCTGATGTGTTATTCCGCTTCCTAATTGCTAAGAGTTGGTTAAATTAAGTTAGTGGTTAAATCAAGTTAGTGCTGTAAAAAGTTAAAGGCTGTTAGTACAAATTATAGGCAGTGGCGCAAAAAGTGTGGGGGGGGTGGATTTATGTTTTTGCATCCACCTAAATAATATGTACCCTGATTATAGGTATAATGTTTGACTTCTTATAACTGATGTTTTGAATTTTGAAGAATTCTTTCAGCACTGAACAAAGGAATGTTTATGGCAGAATGGGCAAAAATGTACATTTTAATTATGCAAAATGTGGCTTAAATCTGGGCCTCCCTTCTGGAGCTGCTGCCCCCAAATGAATGAATGAATGAATGAATGAATGAATGAATGAATGAATGAATGGATGGATGGATGGATGGATGGATGGATGGATGGCTTAAATCAGAGTCCCTAAAACATGCCAGTTCGCTCAAATCATTTGTCTCCTGGGCCAAGGAGAAAAAAAAACTGGAATCTTGTTCAGTGGTCCAAAGTCCTCTTTTCACAGAGAAGTAAAGTTTGCATGTCTTTTGCCAAGTCAAGGCACCAGAGTTTGGAAGAAGAGTGGAGAGGGACACAATCCACATGGAGAAGCTTCCACAGTCAGTGATGACTTGGGGTGCCATGTCATCTGCAGGTGTTGGTCCACTGTGCTTTCTGAAGTCCACACTCAACAGAGTCATTGACCATGACATTTTAAGCACTTCATGCTTCTTTATGGAAATGTTTATTTCGTTTTCCAGCAGGAATAGGCTGCCCACACTGGCAAAGATACCGAAACATGCAACCGTGTTGATGCAGTAATTCAGGGGAAAGGAGGCTAAACCAAGTATTGAGAACAGAGAAATGAGAATACTTTTCAGAAGCCTGACATTTCTGGTTAAATTTAAATTTGTTACTGCTATCATATAATATTAAAAATTTTCAGACAATGTGTCTATGTTATTTAGTGGAAACTAAATAATATAAGGATACATTCTCCAATGCATCTCATCTCAAGTTACATGTTTGCAGGGAAGAACACAGCGAAATAAATATTCCAGAAAACGTTGTCAGTGAGATTCTAATTGGTGGATGGGTAGAGCACTACAGGGTTGGAGACCCAAAGAACTTTAAGAAACCGTTGCATTTTAAAACACAGCCCACTGTGAGCACTTGGTATTTAAAGTCATTACGGGCGTGTAGCTTTGAAAAATCAGAAAATAAAGAAAAAGGAGGAAAACGGGGGAAAAAGAATCCCTTTGTTCCTAAAATTTCTGAGGAAAGAAACTAAGAGGTACAGATTCATGTGGCCTTCCTTTGCCGCTACATTCCCATTCATCACAGGGCTGTTTGAAAAGGCGTTGCTAAGAGAGCAGCAGCAGATGCAAGACGCTATTCATATTCCTAGATTTTAGAGTATCAAGTCGAGTGAATTCAAGACTTTTATCTTCTTTAATTATGCAAATTATACGCCGCAGATATTTTCGATCAAGACGAGAGGCCTTTTTCTTTTCTCTCAGCATTTTTTTTTTCAATGAGCCGACCAAGTGAAGCAGAGGGAAAAAGCAATCCTTGAAATGCACATTGCAGGAAAAAAAAAGTGCTATGGCTTATTTATCACAGCTGTTAATGAACTAGAAAATAGATGGCTTTTTATTAATTTCATTAAACTGAACTTAAGTTTTCTTCGCCTCCCTGCTGAATCACATTTGTAAACATAACACAAAAGAGTGCAACACCGTGACTTTTATTGGGGCTGCATGAAACGGATGGATTTCATTGTGACTAGCTGCGCCACTTCATAGTAATTTGCCACACAGGACTCAGGCATTCTGATTTCTCAATAACAGCCGTCATTACCAATAAATCTTTAGCCTCTGTTCTGCTCAGCCGCTTTCTCCTCAATAGCCAGAAGGTGATTCCATGTTTATTGAACAAAAGGTCTTTGTACTCCAAGCATGTTCATCACATAAACGATTGACAAACCCTTAATGCCCAATGGCATTATGCCCATGAAGGGGCAGAAGAGACATAAAATGACAACCTTGGGATTTTTGGCACTTTGCCTCTCAAGAATGAAAATTTTATTTTTAATTTGTTTTTTAAACTCAGTAAAATGCAGGTGAAGGAATATAATAATTACGAAACTGTCCGCTAAACACGTTCTATGATTCTGACTGATGTGGATAGTAATGAGCTGGCAATGACATTCCCATATACCAAGTTTTTGATAAAAGACAGTCCAAAACCACAGTTTTTTTTCAGTGTACTTTCTTCAGTCACACTAGTGTGGAGTAACTTCTCCAGAATTTCTTATCGGCTTCATAATGCAGTAGAGAACTGCTTTCACTTCATGTTGCCCTGTCCATGGGTTTAAAGAAGGCTAGGAAACCTTGCCTTCACTCACAAGAAAGACAAAATATAAGTTCTTGTCACAAAAAATAAAATAAAATAGAGAATCTGCCTGAAAATCCCAAATGAGTCCCACCTATCACTACAATTAAGATAAAACTGTCGTCCTGGACTTTTTGTTTTTCTCTCTCCTTGTTTACCTCAGACCACATACTTTGTCGAGTGAGAAAAGCTAAGCAAAAGTGGAACATGCAACCAAAGTGCAAATGGAGAATAAAGTTTATGCAGGTGATTCTTATAAACTGGAGAATAGTAATGTTTCTCTCCATCAGTGCCAGAAATAACAAATACGAAAGTAACAGGAAAAATCTGTTGCAAGCTTACCAATGACTTAAGTTGTGCAAGGGTTGAAAAGTATTAAAAGTCTCACAAAAGATCAAGAAAAGCAACAAAGGCACCGAGGTCTGTGGGATGTTTTTTTTCTTTTGTTTTCTGTTTTGGAGTCTATAAACAAAAGGGAAATAAAAGCAGCTAAACAATTATGAAAAACAGCAGTGTTTTAAAAAAGAAAAAAAAAAAACACACACACATACCTGCTGTGAAGTTGTAACTTGCTGAAAATCCCACCCCTTCCAGTTCTCCATCTGTCACAAATTTTATCCACAGGTATCGGCCACTACTCCTGATATCTGGTGGGCTGTGCTGACCGCAGTACCGCCCAAGTATCGGGGAGAAGCCAAACGGTCCATCGCGAACCTCAATGTTGTCAAATTTACATTCCCAAGAGGACTCAATTGAATAATTGTCCTCGAAGTGTAGATCAATGCACTGTCTTGGGGGTGCTGGAAAATAAATTGAAAAGTATTAAGCACAAAGTATCATTTCATAGAGTACAGTCAATATTTTTCATTGATATTGATAAAAAAAAAATCGAACTGTTTAAGTAGCTTGGAGGTAATGAGATTTTCTATGAGCTTTTGTGACATTCAAACACAATTATGTTTCTCATCAAAGCAAAAGCTTTCTCATGAATCAGTATTCAAATTAAGTTATTTGTGTTGAATATAGACCTGAGTATTTAACATTAACAACTTGCATGTTTGAGATCCTTTAGTAGTTCTTGCTGCATCTCAGCTACAAAAGCACTGAAGAAATGCTCAGCACTCTTATATTGTTTATGTGGCATCATTTTGGGCACTTGGTAGAGAGAAGGACATTTGTAAACAAAATGAATATATTCAACTGGCTAACTGCTAGCACTGAAATTTCACACTTATTTTAGAAAGCTGGTCTAGATTAGATCATTAAAATCCAAACGCCTACACTGATCAAACTTGAAATCGATACATCTATGCCATATATATATTTTTTGAATCAGTATTTGACATTTGAAAATGAGAGAAATACAAATTGACTTAAACCTATAATTATTTGACACAGATTGAAGCTTTTGTGATTAAGGAAACATGTATATGAAAACAGATCACATCTATACATGTGGGAACAGAAAAAATGGTTTTGAAAATATTTCAGGGTTCATTTCAACCCAGCATGTTTTCATCATCTTGTTACAGAAAGTGATTGCATCGCAACACCCTTATTCAAATTCAATATGGCTCTTCAGGCGTGACTGAAGTTAAATGGAGGTTATTGCGTATCTTCCTCAAACATAGTGGCAACATTTTACAGTACAATCAAGTAGCTATGTTATCCTCAGTTGTTATAAAAATGCTATTAAAAATAACTTGACATCGTAATTTGACACATCGAAAATGGCCTGTGTCTCTTTAAGAAGCTTGTACTCTTTCCGGTGCTCTGCCTTCAGCACGTGATTCAAACATTGCTCCTCTGTGATGCTGTTTACAACCATTTTAAGGAGCATTGGACTGAGAAGTAGTTTGTATGATGAGCTCAGCAGACACACGGTTCCACCAGATGTTTGTCAAATGCTGCTGCTACTGCTACTAGTCTGGGGAAACTGTGTGTGGGAGGCGTGCCCTGAGGGGTGGAAGCTCAGCTGGGGACTGCAGCTGCAAGGAGGAGCTTTGTGAGAGCGAGTGCTTAGGCATCCCCAATTGGCTGCCATGAGAGATTAAAGGATTTCTCAAACATGCATGAAAGAATCAAAAGCAACACTCCACCAGGTATGTTTTTCATTTAAAAAAATAACATTATAACATGACATAAAGCTCAAAAAGTCAATTTTAACATAACACCCCACTGGTCCCACCGTAAATGGCATCTCTGTTTGGTAAAACATCTTTCTACGTCTTGCTAGACGTTAACTCAAAATAAAAACTATAGCAGTGCTCTATTTGGTGGGGGGAAATCACATTTAAAACACCTGGTCTTTTTTTCTGTTTCCGCTACTGTGTGTGTCATGATCATATTCACCTTCAAGGATATAAACGCACTCTGTGTTGGGGGGGTATTTGTTTGGGTAATTGGGGGAGGTGAAGAGTCCTCCTTCTGCTTCTTTTACCCACGCTCCACACTGACCTGCAGGCTTTACTCCAGAATTGTTTTTCACTAAAACAAGATTCATACACAAAAAGATTTAAAAAATAATCAAATAAAAGCCAGCGATAAATGAAGCTTTGCAAGGATCACATATATGGGGTATAAAAATATAGATTTTTGATGTTGAAATTACCTGTAGCCGTATCCTTTTTTGTTGCCCCAGACAACCCGAGTATGAGTAGACTTGCCACAACTGTAAGATCAGAAAGAACAATACATTTTTTTTTTTTTTTGAGGTTTGAGATAGTACAGTTCAGATTCCTGATACTGGCTCACGTCAGCAATGTGAACAATTCATTCTTTTTTTTCCCCCCCACACTAAAGATGATTTTTCAAAACATAACCAAAAGACAGGTTTGAGACATGCTCAATAATATAACAGAAGTACTTCTCTTTTGAACTTGTTTGATTTAAATTTCAAATATTGAAAAGAACATGCAGCGAGGAGTTATGTTATGACCTTCACTGGTAAATATTTGCATTATTTTTGCTAAGAAACGATTTCAGCGTGATTTGTTGCTCGGATACTTAGTGTTCCCTTTCAAATGACTTAAGGTTATGAAGAAAAAAAAAAAGACATACGGAGCAAGTGTGCTTCAGTTATAGTGTCTTACCGTGAAGGAAGCTGTGCCCATGTACCATGTCTGTTTCTTTCACAAACGGCTTCACACTCAACTAATTCCATTTAGATTTAGAAATACTTGAAGAAAAAAAAAAAGTCAAAAATGAGAAGGATTTGTCTTGGTAAATCACACTTTTATAAAACCTCTTACCGGAAAAAGAAGAAAAAAAACCCTCCTTAAATCTATTAAGTTGAAGTGAAGAAAAAAAAAACTCATAAGAATTAATCACCAGTTTCATATAAAACCAAAAACAGTTCCGATTTCCATCCAAACGCTTCTAATGCCCCTTGGTGCTTTTGATGCACTGAAAGGATTAATAGTCCCTTCATCAGCCCTTCTCTAATCGCTCCACATTTGCGATCTTCTTTAGGGAGAGAAAAAAAAAAAGCCTCGTTTTGTCCTCTTTGGTCCCTATATCAGGAGCGGGAATCCTTCAGAAGAACGCCAGACCGCGCAACACTCATCTCTGCGGCGTTTTCTTTTAGTCTTCTGGGGTGCGTAAAATTGTCCACAGGAAAGAAAAAAAAGACAAACGAGTTGTGTAGCCTACATAGTGGGTGAGATTTCATGCGGCGTCTTTTCTTTTTTTCTTTCTCAGAAGGTTGTCTGTGGTGATCTGAGTGCGCCTCTCTGCATTGGCTTCTGTCAAATGGAGAGTCAGCAGGGGTAAATGCGTGATCTCCCTCCTCCTTTCGATTCTTTCCTTTTCTGCGTTTGGCACCGACTGTTTAAAGGTCCAATGCGCCACGATCACCACGCTGCCTTTCACGCGCGCTTTGTGAACTTCTACCACAGCACGCTGCGGGATCAGCTGCACGCGCGAGAAACAAGTGATAAACAAAACAAAAACAACAAATAAATGCGAAAGTGAGCTATGTACCCCACGGAAATGCACGTATATATTGTGTATATACTGTATTGTTTATCATTGAAAAACCATTTAACAACTATTCCTTGTTCAAATCAAAGCTGAACGTGATGGCGCATTTTTAAGGTTAATTGTAACAATAAAGTAATGCAGATAAATTTCAGGAAATCAGAATATCATAAAATTTAACAAAAAACAAAACGTCTCATACATAAACATACGTCACAGTGTTTAAATTTACACCTTTTATTTCAGTTAATGCTGATAATTATAGCTTACAGGCAGTGTCTCCGAACATTTTAATATTTTATAAGAACTAGTGTAAAAAAAAAAGATTAACTCCTGAACTACTGCGGTGTGACATGGAGGCAGTGGAGCCTCTTGGCTGTGTTGAGGTGTTGAAGATGACCAGGTTGCAGTGATTGTGCGTCAGCATGTCTGCACTGCTGGTCAGGCAAGCACAGTGTTAACCAGAAAGTGGCTTTGTTTGTGTGACAGGTGCCAGGTCCTACTGAAAAATAAAAGCAACAGTCAGCAGAGGTGGCTTGTCAGCAGAGGAAAGCATGAAGTGCTTCTAAATTTCCTGGTGGATGTCTGCACTTTGGGTTTGATGATACATAGTGGAGCGATGGCAGCGGATGCAATGGCTCCCTATATATCATCACTGACTGGGAAAACTTCAAGTGTGATTCATCTAAAAAAAAAAAAAACATATTTGAAACACTGAGCAAATCTAGTCCTTTTACTTATTTGTCCCATTAATATGTATTGAAACACTACCCCTGTTTTAGGTGTGTGTTCAGGCAAGGAATGCTACTTTTGTGGCCATGTTTTGGATATATCTTTGTGTGTGGTGTCTCATAAAGCTCTGACTCTTGCCAGGCTTCACAATTGTTCCTGCTGCTTGTGTATATTCATATCACACTTTTTTCTTCCACTCAACTTTAAATTATTTTGCTTGGAAGAGTGCTTTTGTTACATTCAGAAAGTTGTGGGTTCAATTCCAGCTTCCTTCACTTCCACAAGTAATAAGATGTAAACTAATCTGATTGACACTACTAGGGACAATACATTTTACAATGGCATGGATTTATGTCTACATAACCTCCTTTATCTAAGATTTGCCACACCAGAAGTCAAATATTTATCCAACCGGTTGCAAGATTTCATGAGGTCTAAGATTTCATAGTGGTAATTCAACAATAACAAGTCTGTTTGGTCCCTATCAGAGCTGGTGTTGACTCCTGCCAAGAGTTGAATCTACTAAATCTGTTGTTGAAATAGCTCGGAAAGTCAAACTCTGAAACTGCATACTTAACACTACAAAATGTGGGGAATGTCATTTTGGGTTTCACAAGACGCATGACACGTTTAACCATTCATTTTTGGCATTTTAGTTTTCTGAAGAAAGTACTATGTCCACAGGCAACAATGGAAAAAAAAGCAATCTCAACTGACTACCCGATATTTTGACAAACACAATATTTTGCACTGCTGTCCTTAAAACATTTGTATTAAACGTAGGCTAATCCGGTCCAGATTTGGCAAATCTATACACAGATCTTGAGAGAAAGAGTTGGTCTAAACTGATTGAGATGCCAATCAGTTATTTCTGTAAAACTAAAAAGTAAAACGTCTGGAAAAGTACAGAGTTTTGAAAGGAAAATTTTGTGGAAACCTCATAAGAGTTTTTATTATTATTATTATTATTATTATTATTATTATTATTATTATTATTATTATTATTATTATTATTATTATTATTATTATTATTATTATTATCTGCATGGTCAAACATGGGAAAAGCAATAGAAATAAATTGCTTTTTGAGGTTCAGCTCCCATAAACAAGCAAGAGCTACAAGATATTTAATTTATCAGAGCAGTGCGAATATGTCAGTTTCATTTGTCAATACAGCCTCTCTGGGACGCATCATAAAACATTTAACTGTTCTTGAGCTTTGCTGCAACTCGGCTCTTGGTTTGCATGAATAGTGCACTTTCCACATTTCTAAACTCTACATTAAAAAGTGGAAGATTAATGTTGTTGGATGAGAAACATTACTTTTTACATTTTTTTTTTCTTTTATCTCACACTTGCGAGATTACTTTCCCAAGACAATCATGTCAGAATGTAGCTATACGCTCCTTCACTGAGTGCAGCGGCTCTCGCACCTGATGACAAAGCTGATCAGAGGGTGCTCAGGGACAAGTCAGGGGCTCGGGAGCCCAAAAATAGTCTTGGCACTCAGGAGACAATATCCATCTTCTGATACTCCTGCTGCAGACGCAGCATTGGCTTCAGTCTCTCTTTTGCACATACTGGTTGGTTTTACTTCACCAGTTTTGATCAGTGGAGATTTTTGCGCACAATCACTTTGTCCTTTTAACCCTTGTTGTATTTTTTTTCTGGTAAAATATAAACTTAATAGCAAAATTTATACCCAGGAGATTTGGTTTTTACATTGTATCATTAAATTGATTCAGTTTGGCAGCAATAATGCACACTTTGCAGGTGCCACACTGACTTAAATATACATATGGGGAATCTCAGAGCTCTTTTAATTTGTTATGAACAGTGATTTAAAAAGACTTGGGATTTAGGCACTCCTTCACACACCACATACACGCATACATGCATACACAACAAGAACAACAGTTTCTACCGACTTCCCTTTTCTTTACTTTAATAAATTCAGATAAATCTGCTGGGTACTCAAGATTGTTAGTCATCATTTGGCTGAATATAACTGGGATGCATCTACCTCTCAAAACTACATGTTTTACTTGCATCCAGCACACGAGGGAACCATTACACATCCTGTGCCCCATCACTCGTTTCAAAATATTTGTCTCCTTCACGCCGGATATGTTGGATTTGCTCAAGCCCCCTTAGACATCAGAACTGATGAAGATCACCTAGATCCCACAGTAACAAGTTGGCTAATGTGTTATGTTTTCAGAAAAGCAAAAATATTTGTCGTTGTGTCTATTTAGTTGGACCAAGGTCTGACGAGTAAATTAAGTATGCACCTTTAGTGTGACGCTGCCAGTTTTCCTTTGTCAATGTAACAGGGGACACCCCTAAAGCGGATAAACGCTTAGGCTAATGCCTCCTGGCCAATGGGACTTGAATTAACCCTATTAGTGACGCATCAAGCAATGTGTCGACCTAAAAAAGAAAAAACAAAAGAAGAGAGGAAAAAGTATTTGTCATTCAAGGTACCTTGTTAATTAAGTAGAACCCAGCACCAAGAAATGTTTTTTTTTTGTTATGTTTTTTTTTTTTGCGGCCATGAAACAAAGTGTCTGCTGCTCTTTATGCTGCGTTAGTTGTCTGGGTCTGTGATGATAGACTGCGTTTATCCTGGCTGTGCACCTGGAGCACCAGCAGGAAAAAATGCCATCAGATGATAGTCACATAAACTACCTGTGGCATCATTTTTGCTGAGCCGCTTTTGTTGGTTTGAAATTCCAAATCCAATTTCAAATCCCTTGGTGCTCTCTCTCTCTCTATACCTCTCTCTCTCTCTCTCTGTCTCTTTCTCTCTATCTATGTCTCTCCTCTTGCCGTCTCTCACTTTCTCTCCTGTTTTTTTTCTTTTTCTTGAATGCTCTCAAAAAACCATTAAAGTGTTTTGCATAAACACTCTTAATCATACCGGCAAAGGGAAATATTTTTTTTTTCATAAATGTAAGGAAAAAAATGTGCTGTGCCTTTTCAAGCACATTAGCATAATTATTTTGTGAAGGACAATAATGTAAATGTAATCACTAATCAGACATACAGTAAAAAGCAATTTCCTATTTGTAATGCTTATGCTGGATTTTTGAAATGATCAATAATTTAATAAGGTAATTTGATTTTAAAAACTAGAGAAAAAATCCTTATTACAGCATCCTTTTGTGATAATCTACGGGTGTTTGAACTTTTAGTTTCATTTGGCTTTCACTTTCCATTGTCTTTATTGTTTATTTACTTAGATCTTGTACTTTAGTTTATTCCATTGTGTTAGTACTTTCATGCTTTGACTCTTATCTGTGCATTTGGAGTTCTCTCTTTAGATTATCGTTCCTTTTGTTTCTTTTGTCAGTTTAAGTTTTTTCCCTTAATTTCTCTGCTTTCTTTATCTTTCATCTTTCTCTCAGCCTGCTTCCTCGCTCCCTTCTTAGCTGTTTCCCATCTTTTAATTTCCCTCTGTCTGCACTTTCACTCAGCTGTTTGGTTTCTTCGTCACTTTCACCTCTCCCTCAGAATTAAGCTCTTTGGTTTGTTCCACTCCTCAATATCTCTTTTTGTTAAATGACCCGTTCTGTCATCTGTTTCGTCACTCTGCTGTTTGTTCTGTCAGTGTTTTCTCCTTTTCACCAAGTCAAATATTGCCATGTTTGCGGTTTGGTCTTGCCTTTTAATCAACAAAATATAACACCTGTATAACATAACACATGTGATAATTTAACATAAACTGTCCAAACCAAAGCTTGCAGCGTTTCAAAAACGTGTTCACGCTCCTTAAACTTTTTCACAATTTGTAATATGACCGCCACAAACTTAAATGTATTTCATTGAGATAAAACTGGTTAAAGCAACACAAAGTAGTTGATAATTGTGAGGTAAATAAAAATAGCTTTGATGTTTCTTTAAAAAAAAAAAAAAAAACTTAAAGTGTGCTGTGCATGCAACTCTAGCTGTATGTTAAAGATTGTTTTCTGCTGGATGGTGAATCTCCTACCATTTAGATTTGATCGTTTTCTACCAATGCCTATTGAGAAATCATTGCTCCCTGGAGGCGCGGAATCCGTCAAGGTTTTAATTTGTATCCAATTGCTAACATTTGCCATTGATGTATGTAACGCGCCAACTTGAGGCTAAGAAGTTTCTCCACTGTGAAGAGAGAAGTGCTGAGCCGAACGAGGTTGATAATTCAACATTTTGAAAGTGTGACCGACGCAGACTGAACGTCTGCTGCCATTGCTAAAACTCCAGGCAGACTACACTGCTAAAACACTGCAGAAAATCCACATCATCATTCACAACTTCTCCTCCTGTTCGCCGATTGGCCTAACTGCACAGGAAGGCAATGGCTCGGCTACTCTATGCATGTATGTAGAAACATTCGATATTTTGCTTTGGAACACCGTCCTATATGGTTTGTGGTAAACTATAAGGAGGACATCTGATACATCAAGCCACAGCAACAAGTCCACATTTGTAAAACTCAGAACTAAAACTGTTTTGTCTTTCTATTGATTATGGATATCTGCTGTGTGTCCATAATCTGTGTCTTTGATGCTTCTCTGATTAGTATTTTCCTTGACAAGCCTCCAAGTTTAGGTGAAGCGAGGTCATGATGGACTCGGGTTGTAAACCCTTCATTAATAGATGAGAGTTGACAATGTATATTTTCAGACTGCTTCCCTGGCGAAGCATTTAATCAACAAGCAGCTCAGAGTATTCACTCAAAATGTATGTTAATTTGGAAAAGAAAAAGGTTAATTAATGTGTGTGTGTGTTTATATTAATTAATCCATTATATTAACCAAGAAACATAACAGAAAATCTGTTTTTTTTAAAGCTTTGTATTTTGCATACTCTGTATATAAAACATTGTATGGTAGTTTAAGGAGAGGGATCTGCATGTTAATCTTTTATGCATTGCTTTTCATACTGGGCAAATTAGCTAGGGTTAAAAAAAACAACAAAAAGCTACTCATTCCTGGAAACCAACACTTCACCAGCTGTTCTCACTGTCAGGTTGTTGCTTCCTTTGTTTGTCTGATTAACTTCCAGTGTTTCTTTTGAGAAAATCTTTTGAAACGATCAAACCCACTTACTCATTTTTTCCCCCTCTAAGCTGCTTCTCATTTAGCTTTCTTTTTGTGGTGCAGCTCAACTGTCAATCACAGAGGTATTATCCATCCAGCAATTACTTCCTCTAAAGAAGGGCAGCTGCGCCGTCCATGAGCCTAAGTATCTGCTAAATTGGCACGCTTGATTTCTGCTCTAGCTATAGCTCTGGGTGGAATTTAGTGTGCCATTGTACACCCATTTTTCAGCACCCTATCCGATATCAGCATGAAGCAAGCAATGACTTTTCACTCTATTTGGGCTAACATGCCCTCTGCAATCTGTTCGCTGTAGGAAGTCCCATTCCCCTTGGTTAAACCAACTGTGTAATTTGTCATTTGACCTCATTAGCCGTTTAGGCAGGGTGCCATGGACACCATGCAGTGGCACTTTGTAAGCACCAACAACAGCGGATAAGGCATGTACATAAGGGAAGTGCCTTCGCTATTGTCCCATTTGTGATGCAGGTAGGAGGTAGAGAAAAAGTGATATTTGACAAAGATTTTTGAGCGGAAATCTTCCAGGTGAGTGAAGTCTGTCAGTATAAACATCTGATTGTTTGTCTGTCTGAAGGCTAATAGTTTGATGTTTTGTTTTATGGAATATTTGTTGATCTTTAACCATTTTTGCTTCTCTGGTAGTTTATTATAACCTCACAACCTTTTAAAATGTCTAGTATGGCGTTTTTTTTAGTTTTTTTTTAATGTGGTTACTTCGGTCAGGTGGTGTCAGAAAATCATACGAACATTTCTGGATTCAATTTGAAAAGCACGGTTTCAGATTGATGGCAGGGATCATCCTCCGCTCTTGTTACGCAACACTGATTTATTGTTTCTGGTGGCTTCTTGCTCATTCTAGCACAGCGCTATCATCAAATTAATCAAAACCGCACCAGTTTTTTTTTTTGTTTAGTTTTGTTTTACAAGCAGTAAGTGGAGTCAATATAAAAAATTGGGAGGTTCCTGCACCTCCTCAGTTTGTTTTAATTAATCGCAAGTTTGATAGAGATAGCATTCTCTACCATAAGGTAAATGATCAGGTGCAAAATATTAGCGCCTGAACATTTTGTGCCTGATATTGAAAAATAAAACTTCATACATGCTGATGCTAGAACTGTTGTTTGAAGTATGAGTGTAAATGTTTCAGCAGAGATTCAATTAATAAGGTATTCTCATATAACTTGCTACCAGCTGTAGGTGATTATTTTCTTTTTTCTTTGAATTTTCACTCACAGTCTGATGCTGAGTTTGTGCACATCCTGGAAAGCTGGCGTGCAAGGAGCTCATTTTTGCTGCTATGCTTGCTGGGCTCTGTGCAGCATGAGAATATGACCTTTCATATTTACCCCAGCGTCTGAAGATAAACAACGGTTGCACAGATCCTTTCACACTTAAACATCCCTGTGCGGCACCTCACTGTGAGAGCATGGTACATTTCTCTCGGTTACGAGGCACTGATTTCTACCACTGTTGAAAATGTCACAGTAAGGTGTACATTTCCTCTGAGGTAGCAGGTCAAGATGAGTTCAGAAACTCTTGCTTTCTTGCTTTACAGAATAAATGTCAGGTGAAAGTGAGAAATAATAAAAAAATATATATATATTTAACAGTGTCAGCAATCAGTCTTATGACTTTTTCATCATTTAAAATGTGTCCAAGAATTTCATTGTGAAACTTTAAAAAATACTCTTAGCATGACAGAAAACTCATTTGTAATCTGTGTGTGCCAGACTCGTCTCTTGCTGCTTAAATGATATCAGTTATTAATTAGTGATCAATATTCAGCTTATAATACAAAAGTCACACGACAAAAAAAAAAGCAACATTATTGCTGCATTTACCATTATGCTGTGTTTATGAGAAAATGTTATGATTTACAGTTGAGATCAGAAGTTTACTAATTTTGGGCATGACTTATTAATTTGGGGGCTTTTAATCTTGTTTAAGATTTGTTATTCTTCTAGGGAAAAAGAATCAAAAACGCATAATTTTTAACTTTCGGAAATGCACTTGCCACATCCACACCTGATCACACCTGCAATCAAGAAAACACTTAAAACAGAACCTGTTGGAACACCATGAACATGAAGTAGGCAACATAATTTCAAGAAACCTGTCAAATGCCACCTGGAACAGATGAGGCGCCCTGATAAGTTTTATTAATCTCCTCTCAAGTTTATGTGTTATGTTTGTACACTGTGAGAATGTGAAACAGAAGTTCTTGTTCACGCTCATATACTTGGCCATTAAAGCTGTAGTATGTAACTCCTATAAAAAACCATTATTTTTCACGTATACATATGTTAAAATATGACTTAACATCTTCAGACAGCAGTAGAAGCTCGTGGAGGATGTAGAGGAGCTCGAGCTTTTCACAGATTATCTGGCTCAAAAGTTAAATACCCCAGGTTAAAGCTTGTTCTGTATTATCAAACGGTCAATTCTGGATGAATATTGGTCTATAAAACAAACAAATCTACTGATTTCTTACAAGGGGATATGATGGCATATGGGTCTATGAGGGAGTCAGAGTCAAGACCAAATTTTACAATAAGGCAGCTGAATAATTCATCTGCGAATGTGAGTCTTGCCATATTGCCCATGTTTCATGTCAGGATGGCAAATGAGATGCTTATTTTTTTTTGTTTTTTTCCCTATTTTTTGTAAATATTTTAAAATCTACAGTAGCTATTCAGATTCCAATTTCCTGTACCTTCTGTACTTTTTGGAATTGTGAATACATCGTTCAGACTTATCTTACATCAGTCTAACATGTAAAATCCACCTGAGAAAAAAGCATGCCTGTGTGTGCTTTCACTAAAACAAAGACACAATTGTCTGGAGCCTCATTATTCACTCGTTAATTTTATGCAGTTGATTCAAAATTCAATTGGGTTGCATTCTTGCCATTAGGCCCTTCTGGTCTTATCTCATCACTGCAGCACTTACACAAAACGCCCGAGAACACGGCGGCAGTAGAGTAGATGCAGAGTGGAGCAGGGAAATAACAGAGAAAATGTGGGAAAAGAGGTGTGGGGGAGCGCAGCAGAGTAGAGGAGAAAGGAGGAAAGGTAAGGAGAAAAGAGAGATGATTAATGACAGCAGCGGGAAAGATGGCCGAGGTGGTTTGTGAAATTAACAGAGCCTTAGCCAACAGGAGCCCACAGGGAACAGAAGGCACTCAGGCTCATACCTACACAGACCAAGCTACTGTATGATTACCTGTTGTAGACTCACCAGCAGCTGGCTAGGAAGAATAACAGGGTATTTTAGAATATAAATTTAAAACAAATATAAAAATAAAAAAACTCTATAAAATAAGAACAAATCTGACACATTTAAAAGCAACAAACTCGTATGATTAACAAAGAAAAAAAAGTGTTTCACACTGGACCTCAAGGCACACTGCTCTGCATGTTTTAAATATTTCACTGCTTCGACACACCTGATTAAGATGATTGCAGTTCAGCAAAAGCCTGTTAATCAGCCATCAGTTGAAGTGCTTGTGTAAATATTGTAAGCAGTGCATATATCGAAGAGAGTTTAGGACGAAAGTAAGCAAGTCGTTTCTTGCATATTTTGCGCGTTTGCAGCGCGTTTAACCCGGAGATAAATGCAACATTAAAGCTCATGCTGCTTTGCACATAAGACATTCCTGCTATTTCCTTGTTCACAAAATAGTTTAACGTTTGTTTTTCTACACGAATAATGCTTTGTAAGACTCAGTTTGTATTAAACTATAAACTTGTAATCAAGAAATTATAGAAATAAAAAAAAAACACCTATGCTTGGCTTAGCAATGTTGATTGGAAATCCAAATACTCTCTATTGTAGACAGTATTTATATTTAGCCAAAGTCAGTTATTTACCAAAATAAATATATCTACTAGATATTATTTACATATTATTCTGATGAATAATAGTCAAAATTCACACTTGTGCAAATATTCATAGTAGTCCAGTGTACCCTCAAACTCACATCTCTGCTGTATAAGGTTTTAACGGCTATTATCGCTGTAAAAAAGAAAATTCCACTGCACACAACATTTCTACCAACAAATGACAGTTTATTTTGCAAAGCTGACATCATATCAAAACTCTCTTTTTTCCTAAGGGGTTTCTTTAATAACTTGGGTGTACTGTAATACTAACTTTCACTGTAGAGGAGTCCTCACACAACAGGAATTCCCTTTTACCGCCGCAGAAATCAATACGTCCAACTGTGCTACAAGGCAAGTAATTCTTGTGTTTAATCAATCTTTTCAGCATTCAATAAAAGCTCATGATGAAATCAGCTGGAACCCATTATTCTGAAGGAGGATAATGCTGTGCCAGTGGGACATTTGTGCTCACAAAATGGATTCATTATTTGCAAATAAAGCACTGTCATTCCTAAAAAAATGGCTGTGCTTTACTGTTTTACCATCCAAAAAAAAAACAGATAACTTATGGACATGTACGAACTAGCAGTAACCTTGTTTTTATATCACACAACAAATATAGTTTAATTTTAAAACTATCTAATATTACAGAATGCCTGTGTCAAAACTAGAGCATTATATCTGGGTGGATGCAATTTAAATATATTGTATCTTTCAGGTTTGAGTAAAATAAAAGTGAGATTCATGCACAAATTCCCCTCTAAATATTCTACTACTTCACAGTTCTTACTATTCTTTTAATGCTGGTGCACAAGTGATCCAGCGGCAGGTTTTACTCATGAGAACAGAGCAGTGTGAAGGTTTTACAAATTACATTTGATTTAGGATTTTGCTCCAATTTAATGGGAAAGGTTATATGTTAATTTTGATTAAGTTCAACTTCTTTTCCTCCATCCTTCATTCTGACAACTCGGAGCCCATGAGAAAACTGTAGTCTTTGTGGCATATGAGCCGTTTGCCGATGTCAATTAGGAATTAAATTAAAAACGAACATGGCGAGTGCTGAAGGCTGATAGACGGGCCGGGCCACAGGTGGGATGGTATGGCTGTTTGGAGGTCTGATGTCAAAAGTTTCTAATTACGCATTCAGTCATAGACAACCTGTTACTGCTAACTTGCCCAGTTCAATGGTGAAGGCAGACGGAGGGAACAAGCCCAGAGAATTGCCAGCTGCTTACTCCCGGCCTTGTCTGTTCGCAGCCACTGGCTCCAGCACAAGTAGCAGGTAGAGCAGAATGCAGCAGAATGTGGGGGGATCAGCACAAAAGCAGAATAATTTACACACATTATCCAAACTTGATATTTTTTAGCAAATATAGCCCAACTAAGAAAACCAACCATGGCTAAGTGAAAGCACAATCAACGAACAATGTTACCTTCGATTGTTATTAAGAGTCTGCATATTTCAAACATGACCTAAAAGAAATTAGACTTTGTAACGTAATGCCTTAAAATTGGGTCTCTGTCTCTTTAAGAAAATTCTACTCTTTCCGGCACTGCTCCTTCAGCACATCATCCCAAAAACATTATGCTGCGGGTCTGAAGGTGGTGGAACCCGGTGTCAGGAACCACGTTCCCTGCAGTGGGGACACCAGAGGAGGACGCTGGGACAGACTGGGCGACTCGATCTCGCTACCAACATTGTTTGCTAATTAATGCTGCAGGTCCTCAGCTTCTTGTAAAACTAAACACAGCAACCAAAGTCTGTAACAAGAAGCTACAACCATCCAAACAAATCTCCAGGAAGCCTTGCCTAATACTGGAGAGTCTTTTTTTTTAAATTTTTTTTTTAATCTTGCTGTTGTGATCCATAGTGCGTTTGAACTCTGAGTGTTATTTGGGTTTATGCTTTGATCGTTTCTTTGTTGTTTTCCTGCCGTATCAGTTCATTTGTTTGTGTGAGTTTCATTCCTTTTGCTTGGATTCGGCTCTCTAAGGATTGCGTTGTTCCTTTTTCCTTGTTCTATAGTTTTCTTGTTTTCCACTCCTACGTATGTCACGATCCTTCTCTTAGCCCATCAGCTTGCTCACAACTGCCGCCAATCACCTGATTTTCATCACCTAAAACCAACGCCGTTCTCCATAATTCCACAATGTATTTATAGCTTAGTGGTTTCATCCCTGTTGCATTTGTTTTATGGTGACCCAAGTATGAGGAAATGAAGCACATTGTATAGTTCTGTCATGTATATGCATCAAGGGTATTGCTTTTCTTGCACCCCTGCTTTGAATCATGCATGTGTATTAGACGAAGGGCATCAACAGTGGGGGCGTGTTCTGCAGGTGGAGCTAATTAATAGCAGGTAGAGCTGTTAACTATCTACCTGCTCTTAACTTTTGACTTTTCCTAAACATAGAATATACTCCTACATCAGCTCGTCTATGTCTTTTTCTGCATCTGCTTTGTCTTCTCAAACCTCGGTTTGTGAAAGTCATCCGGTAAACTTTTATAACATTTCAACATTATTTCAGAAATCCTGAAGTGTCCCTTTAAGCTTTCTTTCCCCCCTGCACTCTTCTTTTCTCAAGCTTTCAGCTAAATATGTCTTTCTTAGTTTCCATACTTTTTATGAAACTTTAAAAAAATGCAACCTTTGTTCCTGTTGGTTTGCCAGCAGCCTCTTTTTATGGGATTCTTTTAATCTGTCCGTGGCAGGTCTGACACAAAACATCACGCCCGTCCTGCCATGCCAGCTCTCCTTTTTACGGAAAACAGTTTGGCTCTGTGACAACCTCTCCTCGGGAACAAGAGCAACAGCACTTGCTCAGCACACAGAGCCATGTTCTACATGGAGTGATGAGGTGCAATGACAGTGCGACGCGCCTACGTAACTAACGCATGCTGGAAAATTAGGGAAGCACTATACGTTTCTCCCACCTCAACTGCCACTTTCACTATTGTATGCAGACTGTCATCTTATTCAAACATCAGTAGAAGAATAGAACAAGTATTTTATCTTTAAGGAAGGCGTAGTGTAAGAGACTGCATTTTTTATTAAGACATAAACCTTAGCAACTGGACAGATTGTCCTAATTTGAAACAACTTATCCCTCGTAGCAGCTGGTGTTTTTCAAGTGATTTTAACATAAAATAAACTTTTAAAGCTGGTATTTTTTCTGGTTCTTAAAAGCCAAAATTTATCCACACTCTACCTTTACTGAAGTGCAATTAAAGGTGAAAAAAAAGAGCATCCCTTACAGACGGAGGCTGGTTCCATTTCCGGCCGGAATATGTTTATTCACTTCTGGGGACTCTTTGGCTGTAATCAGCCTGCATAAATCTCTTTGATGATAGCCACAAGAACATCTGCTGGGGCAATATAAAAATTGAGGGAGGTAATAAAATGTCTGGCTGAACATATGCTAATGGAAATGTGAGTTCTTCTGTGAAGTTTGCTACAGTCCCAAAGTTGCTGCGGTGGTGTCACTGCATCAGTATAAAATTCAAGCTCGGGTTTATTGAACGTAACAAAGCTGATGCTGTTATTCCGGCTCCTGCAGAATTATACACACGTCCCAGATAAGGTGAGCTTTGTAAGTTGTGAGGCGGTGAAGGTTTCTTTTACTGCTGAGACAGCTTTGCCCTTCACTAGTTTTCCTTTACACCGTGTTTACAGTGACAGGCACACAGGCATGCACAATTCTGCTGCAGGATCCACAATGGATGCTGTATATCTCTGCCTACAAAAGTAGGGTTGTAAGAGATAACTTGTTGTCACTGGTGATTCTCTCTCTGCTGCTCATCAATATTTAACAAGTAGGTAGTCACATGGCTGTAGTGACTGTATAATCACCAAAAGACAAACTGCAAGGGCTTTTTTTGCCGTTTATTTGAACTACGTTATATTTTGCGTACCCACGATGCAAACTTTACAATAACTATCTCTTTTTTTTGCTCTTTCTTGCCAACTTTTAGTGAGATCATGCAGTTTAGAGAAACTTAAACTCTCTAATCCATCCAGATATTAACCAAACTAACAGTGGATGCAATGAAGGCAATTTTTAGTATTCCAATTGTACTGATTAACTTTCTGCATTGTAATGTTGAAGTTATCTCAGATTTGGAGCAGCCGTAGGCTCACTCTGCTCTGACGGAACCGGAGTGAGGGTAAAACCAAAAAGAAAGCAACTTTTATTTTTGGCGAGTGAGGAAAGGGCATGCATTGAGATCGATTTTGTGGCGGAGGAAACTGTTCCCAAATCATCCAGTACTCTTGTCGTGTGTCTGGTTGAGTTAATTGGGTGAGAGCAATGTGGATGGGTTTCTGTGACTAGATAATTGATCCATTTTGTGGGTGTGAAAACCACCCATAGAGCAGGGCGCAGATAGTAGAAAGCGTACACAATGCTGTAATCTCCTCCTCTGGTTGCTGCAGAGCTGTGGAATTTCAGCAGCGGCAGAAGTCCTGCAGAGGGCTTAGGAACAATTTGGACGCAGAGCTTTTCCATTTTAGCCCCACTTCACTGGGGAAATCCCACAGTATATTTCAGTCTCGACAAACACAATACAAAACCCTGCACAGTTTGTCAACACTTTTTTTTACAGATGATTCAGGTTAAACCTGGTAATTGCGTTATTGTTTTTTGAATATCATTAATATGGGTTTCGTCGATACAATAACAGCTCTTGTAACAATGGGTAGCTTTTGAAAGGACATTTATTTATTTTACTGTCTTTTTTTTTTCTACCCAAATGAGTTTTAGCAACATGAGTATGAAACAATGCTGCTCAGGCACAGCGCCAATCCTAAGTTTGACTCACACAGGATTTATTGCTTGCAAGTGTTTAAATTCCGTGCAATGGCATACTCTTATATTGGAACTACTGGTGTGTTTCTCTCTTCCTGTTCAGAATACAGGTGAGACAGATTGACAGATACAAAAGTACTGTAGAAAGATTGAAGATTTTAATACAGGCTTAGATATGAAGGGTGTCATCTTGAAGAATCTGGCCTCACAGCACAAAGTAATGGGTGTGTAGAGTAAGTAAAATGCACATGCAAGTAAGTTATGGCTGTGTTGTCATGGTGAGCTGAGGACAGCAGCATAATGAATGGTTGTTTAGGGAGGCGGGAGGGGAGACGTCAGATTACTCAGCGACACGGAGTGACATAAAACTAAGTATTATGTATGATGTAGCAACATGCAAAAAGTCAAGTGGACGGGAAAGAATACGTTTTAAAATCTAAAAAGTGTGGCAGGCATTTTTATTCAGCCAACTCTGCTACGATGGTCGTTATTTAAAACGCTATGTAAGCAACTGCATTCAGAAGTGACCTAATTAATAAGGAGTTGCACTGGATTGTTTTTGTGGTAGCAGAATAAAATGGACTAAATATAAATGCAAATCATGCTTTTCAGATTATTCTTTTGGAAAAAAACAATTCCTTCCACTTTAAGTCATGATAAACTGATGCTTGTAATTTTAATGTGACAACGCATAAAAAGGTTTCAGGCATTTTAATATTTTGCAATGCACTTTAAGCTGGAAAACTGAATTTGATTCAGTAAATTACAGATGTTCTCTGCACAAGTCAATTTTGTTCAATAGTTTTAGCTTACCATGACAAAGAATATGGTTTAGTAATCTATTATGGCAAACTTACAAGCAATGCGAAAATCTCAGATTTTTGCTGCCACTCATATTCATTCACACTGGAGCAAACTTTGCCGTTGTGTGTTTAGGTGACTTCTAGAAGAGCGAATGTGTGCGCATGCATGCATTGGTGAGCCGGGTCCATTTGCATGGTGCTCTCAAGGCCACGTTGTTGGAGTAAGAAGGCTGTAATTAGTGAGCCCATGCATATTAAACAGCATCCATTCATCCTGAATAACAACGCTCTGCTGTCACTTGGAGCTGATAAGCCACAGATAATGTGCAGAAGGTTGCACATGTCACTCTGAAGCACCCATCTTACAGGTTCAGTAATACAGTTTCCCCCTCACCTCCCTAACCTTTAATGTGTGATGTGGAATGTATAATTATGATGAAATTATAAGGATGGGAAGAAAGAAGTTTGACAGCTTCACCAGGCATGACTAAATGAAAGCCAATATCAGTGAGTGAAGTTTTGCCCAGGGTATATTCAATATGTTCAGATTTTTGTCTCTGGCTCTTTTTAAGAGTAGAAGAGCCATCATGTTTTTAGTTATGTTTATGCACAAAAACAAATAAAAAGTAAGTACATAAAAACATGAAAAGGTGTTTTTGCTGTTTCCATGGTAGAATATGTTGAAGATTTCCACATTTTATTTTATTTTTTACCATTGGATCTAATGGGGAAGATCTAATAGAGATATATGGAAGACCAACTTTACTTGTGCATAATTGCCAATATTAGCAAAGGCACTTTGCACTGAGATTATGGTCTGTCACTTACTTATAGCATCATACTTTTAGCCATCATCAGGTTCATAAAAGAAAGTCCAATATGAAAAGAAGATACTGTGATTGCCTGCTTGTGTAAAGTGGTTCGATATGACAAAACAACCAACATTCAATGGTGGCGTAAAGGACACAAAAACCAAACAGCACAGAGAAGCAATGCCTGCTGTTGGTACAGCACTATCCATTTTTTGCACAGAATCTCTCCTTGTCTGTCTTTTCTTCACCTTCCATGTTTAAGACATTCCTGCTGAACTCTTCAAATATTTTGTCACATTAGAAGCTGTCGTGTTGTGAATACCTTTCATCTTACCAAGTTAACGAGAAATCTTTAAATTCCAAAAATTCTAAGAATTTTCTTTTATGAAATGACCACACTGGGAACAACATAAAGTCTCCCTTGACATTATGAGTCCCGATCAAGATGCTGGGACCACTATGGGTATGGAAGCTCTCTTACCATTTTCATTCAGTTTTTATACCAGGATTCTGTATCTCAATTTGCTGTTCTCTAACCCTTTTCCCTGCCCCAGCAAGTTCAAGTTGACATTTGTTCTTGGGTTTGTCTTTTTTCATTTGCACTGCAGTCCCACTTGTCCTTTTCACTAAAGGAGCTTTTTAGTTTGGCAGACCTATCTCTCATCCATTTTTCTCATTCAGCAACAGCCGTAGAGACTCTAGCCTGTCTCTGTTCTGCTGCTTGAGTGTGGCACTTTTTGTTCAAATGTGGTTGAGCTGCGCTTCTTTTCCACAGCGAGAGAAAATAGGGAGGCGAGATGAGCTTCCCGTTTACGTCGAGAAAGGCAACCTGTACATGCTGAGTTGAAAAGCTTCCCTCACATGTTTTTTTTTTCAGAATTTTCTTTTCTCTACAGGCAATAACAAGATCATTAAAAAAATCATAAAAACTATTGCTTTGACATGCTTATAGTAACAAACCATCCATTAGTTTGTCATAATGTCACACAATTTATTGTTATAAGTGATAATACGAACTAGGTTAGCTTAGCACAATAAAAGTGCTAGTCTTGGAACTCATTAATCATTGATGGAGGTTTACAGGTTGTCACACTTGTCCTTTGACAGAATTTCCAATATACTTTATATATATTTCTATTTTACTATATTTAAATATGCAATATTTAAATTTAACCTTTCTATGAACTCGGTGTGAAGGCAAAAAAAAAAAGAAGAATTTTGCCTAGTGTGGGGTTGTTTGTCTTGTTTGTAAGTAATTGGTTGCCCTCTTTCTCAACTGGCAGATGAAATGTATAAGCTTATGGGCAAAAGCACTGATGTTGTTCTGGAAAACTGAGTTTGAGCCTGAGCAAATCTGAAGAAAAAAAGGGAAACGCTGAGAAAGCTCTAAATGACATAAACATATTTCTTCCCTCTAAGGGCTCTTTTCTAAATAGCAAAACCAGCTGCTGCAAAATCAATGAATCAATGATCGCTAATCAAATGGGCAGGGAACAATATAACAGTCTATGGCTGCAGCAGGAAGGTAAATGCTTGCTGAATAATTAACATCCCATTGAAAAATGTAAAAGGGGGAAAGACCTGAAACCATCACTGCTGTGCATAATGCAAGTTTCCAATAACATTCAAGACAGATTGTAAGAGCAAGGGTGACAAAATGTATATGGAAATGCTTAGTCAGAACAATGATTTTTCAAAATATGAGACGTATTACTTAAAGTGCAGCTGGTGTGTCATTAGTAATAGTCTGGTTTAGTTATAACTCAAACTTGAATGGCAAAATCAGAAAGTCCCAAAAGACATAAAACTGCATTGGTTTTGGTGTCTTATGTAAATCCTGCAATTATCCTTATGTTTTTTTTCTTATTCTTAAAATGCTTGTGACTGACATTTGCTTTCATATGTAGTGGCATTTGCATAAACATGAAGAAAAAGTCATTGTTCATGTATGTAGCATGTTCGTTGCCTATGATTCACCTCCATTTTGTACACTCTTTGTGTTGAGGTGACTGGTGTGAATTACAGTCGATGTTATTGGGAAAAAGAGCGACTTACTTTTGCCAGGACTGGTGATGGTTTGAGGTTGAAATTCAGCAGGAGTTTGGTGTGGAGACGCCTTTTATTCAGTCACACAACGGACGAAAGTGGGACCATAATTCTAAAACAAAAGTATAAAGTTTAGACTGTTTTCAGTAGTAAGTGGATATTTTTCCTTGAGTAGTCAAACGTGTGAGAAATAATCAGTAAATAATCAGGACTGAAATCCATTTTTCTTACTCCAACTGTGCCTGCAGTATCAGCGCAGTGTAGAAGACAATATGAAATTAATATCAGGTCATTTGGTGAAACATTGGAGTAGAATTTACATAAATTCAATAGCAGTGGTGCATATGTGTGGTATATGAGGTTTTTAAAAGTTGCATTTTTTTTGTTTACAAAACATCTACATAGTTACTGTGTAAAATCTGACTAAAGGGATTTTTTATAATTAGTTGTAGCCTACATGATGAATTATGCATTAATTATAAATATTTATTTTCGCCAAAAATACATATTTTTAATGGATTTTCGATTTAGGAATGTGAATACTTTCATACACAGTTTTTAAAATAATTTTTCATCGGCTGTCATATCTAATGTGTGTAGTCAGTCATATGCTGCAGAAGGCAAGCCTTTCTGAATACTTTATGCGAGAACAATTTATTGATCTGCTGGTTAATAGCTGAAAATGGGAATCAGAAAGAAGTAAAAAGCTCAAATCAAAAGAAATGTTGAGTCTCTCAAAGATATGGTGATGAGGACTGACTGGCAATCAGTGCCTCACATCAGCCTCTTGAGCTGCAGGAGAGAGCCAACATGCCATTTAAATGACGAAGATAGTTACTGACTGATGGTTGTGTTCAATGGAGAAAGCAAGTCAAAAGGAAAAGCGGATTTGTTTTGACCTCCTGTAGTAGAACAACTGCCTCTAAAATACAAACACAATTTCTAGTGCATTAGAGTCACAAGTGTTACAGTTTGCTCCCTCAGTTTTCATCCAATTCCTAAAACGCAGTAACCTCCCCAAGCCGCACTTTGTTTTCGCTTTGCAGATGCTAAATTTCTTAGAGTTGTTCCTGTTGTTTTTCCTTTGCCAGACATGTATTAGGAAGCCAAGGTAGTCTTAGAAATGCAGAATATTAAAGATTCCGCATTTCTAATCATCACTGGTTTTAGATGTAAAAGCTTAATCTTTGAGATGTGGTTTCTCTTGTGTCTTTTTCACCCACTCCATTTCCTTACAGGTAAGGTAAGGTGATTTTATTTATATAGCACATTTTCAGCAACAAGGCAATTCAAAGTGCTTACATTGACTTGTTGAAAGATGTTCATTGCTTTTTCTCTCCTCCAGCATTATATTTTACCTTACTATAAAAACACTAACTTATAGTGCAGAAATAAACAAACGGGATTGGTTGATACCTGCAGAAAGTTAACCAGCTCTGCTTCATCAACCTTTGCATACTGTACTTTTCATAAATGTCTAATTTTACATTGCGTGTCGCTAATGCATCAGGCGCTCTGACCATCAACAGCAGGCAAGTCGTCGGGTGAAGTGTCTTGCCCAAAGACAACAACTGAGACAAACAGAGCGGGATTTCAAACCTGCAACTAATCAGTTACAGGACGAAATCCAACCACCTGATCCACGGTTGCCCCAGGTGAGTTCAAACTACCTCTAAGTAAATGAAGTAGTTGTCCTCCACGGCACTGAACCCCCAGTAATATGCACTGAATGAATGTATCTACCCAGCTATTGTCCACTTCATACAGAGAACAGCTGCCATACTTCTCACAGGCCCATCAGACGAGCTCCATTATTCGTCATAACGGATCACAGACAGAACGTCTGGGTAGAGAAAGTTAGTTTAAAGTCTATTTGAAACACTAAAATATTTTTAAAATGGTACATCGTAATTGTGATGCCTTTATTAAATGTGATAAATTCTTGGCTTGTCCTTTATATGACCAGCTGACACTGGATAAATGGTTCCAAAACAGTATGTATGTATAAAGGAGGGTGTCAACAGTGTGACAGGTTCTCTATTTTAAAAAACTCCCCTTTCCTTAACTAACAGTCGTGGATTAACCTTCAATTATGGTTATCTAGTGGCAAAGGCCAATGGAGCAAAAAGTCATTTGTCTAATAACCGACCCTATCTTAGAAGGACAGACAAAAAAAGTCAATCAGAAACCACTGGGAGTGAGCATAGGTCTCCTTAATTAATGCAAAGGTTGACTGCACTTGTTTATTCTTTGGTACTGTTGAGGAAAAAATGATTATTTTTAGTGTTTAACACAGTTAATCTTACGGCGTGTGTAAAAGGTATATTGAGCATGGTCATTTTGAACAAATTTCTTAATTTAGAACAGGTTTGTGTTGATGATTTAAAACTAAACTATTAATGGGTAAGTATTCAACTTAAGGGAAGGAAAATAAACATCTGCAGGAGAACTCTCACCAAGACTCCTGTTGTGTTATCAGAGAGGACAGGAGGCCATAAAATTAGCATCAGGAAGGCAGTATTACTTGGATGAGCGTGGGAGAGAGAAGTTTGCTCGGTTCACGGAAGATCAAAAGTCTTCTGTGAACATTTGGGATGGTGTAAAAACTAAATACAACATAGAATGTTTAAAACCACTACCATTTAATTTGTAAGACATTTTTCTTAGTTATTAATAGCATGCTCTGACTGAAAATTGTATTATCTAGTTTTAGAATTATTAATTTAGTCAATGATGAATGTCTTTTGAAATTGTATTATCTGTTACTATATCAGAATCAAACCGAAATTGTGTGAATGGAAATGTTTTGTTTAGTATTAGAAAATTGCTCAGGTTTATGGTGAATGGGGTTTTGGAAAATGAATGTGTCAACTTTTATACTTAGGATTGATTATATTTGATAGGTTAGAAAAATGAATTTTACTCCATCCTGTTCTGTTGATTTTATGTATTACTTTTGGTTTATGGCAGGACTCAATCTTTTGAAGTGCTGAATGCAAAAGAACAAAATTGGGTTTGTGGAGATAACCTTTCCTTGAACTAATACAAGATTGAAGTTTGTTTCTGAGGAATCTGTATGGGGAGAAAGCGGGAGAGATTCCAGATTTCACACCTATCTGTGAAATATCTTTCTCTGCCCAGACAGCCTTAAAACAGCAGGAGTTCAGGACAAGCTCTCCTCTCCGTTTGTTAAACGAAGGGGCAAACGGCCTTTGATCTTGAAGTAAATTGGAGGGAGTTCTAAGTTTCTCAGAGTGTTCAAGGTAGCTTCCAGTTGGTCAAGCAGAGGTACGCCTTATTTGAATATAAAGAGGAAAAACACGCCTATACTATAAAAGTTTGTGCGCAGGAGTAACAGATTCAGATTGCTGCCTGTTTTTCCTTCTGCATCCAGCACTCTCCAAAGACGCGTCTTTGCCTTTTTTCTATCCTCTTTGTCTCTGGTAAATGAATGTATTTCTCTGTTGTTCTGCAGTTTCTGTTGTAATTTCATACGTTGTCTCCTATTGGATTAAACTCTGCATTTCTGTGACGTCAACACGCATTGTTGTTTTTCTCTGGGGCTACACGCGGCCCACCGGGGGACCTGGGATCTAAGGGGAGGATAGAGCCAGACTTTTCCAAAATTAACTAATTCAGAAAAATCTTCCTCAACAGTACAAAGAAATACAGCTTTTCTTTTTCAATGAACGTATTTTATACACATAAAATACGTGTACACATTAAATAATATTGTGTTCAAGTCAATGCGCACATCAAGGAACGAAACTTTAACAACGTGGTCCTAAAGGTACTTTTTGAATGTCACACGGGATGGGCACTTGAAGCAATGTACTTGTTTCCTCAATCATAATCCGTTGCTAGGTTTCAAGATTTGGACTGTCACCTCACTAAGCTAGACTTACAAAGCAGAGTTTTGTCTGGCGGCTGCTAAAAAGCATATATTGTAGCCAGTGTTTGTCAAAGACAGACAGAGACATTAGTCATCATCCCAATCTGCTTTAGATGCCTGATGAATTGGCAAGCCACAGTGAAGATGACAAGCATGCAGCCACAGTGCAGCAATTATCAATCACGCATGCTTTGCTCATATTTTATGCAACCATTGTCAAACGGGATCACAAGATCTTAATTTTTTTCTATTTTTATGGTTTTTAGGATGCTGACACACATTGTCATTTATTGCAATATCTGTTGATGTATCTAAAGAAAAGCTTTTTATGTGGGTCCAAACATAAAAAATAAAGCCGGGTTTGTGAAACATCTGATCCTGTCAGTTACATGGAGTGTGCTACATTTATAATGGCCCCGTTTTATACGCTTTGCCTGTACGCTTTAGTGTGTCACTGAGTCAAGACAGAATAAGTTTGTACTATGGCGCTATGACCTTTTTCTTCCTTGTTTTTATATTAATAATTGCCTGATGATCTTGGGATGAAAGTTCATTGTTCTAAACACAATCTGTGAGTGCCCCCATAAGATCAAATGATTATTAGCTGAAAAATAACTATTAGTCCCCCTAAATTTATTTAGTCAAAAAAGCCAAATTCTATTGCTCGTGATTGATTTGTAAAAGTAATTATAGTCCGGAGACCTTTTGTAGTCTGTGGTGTTTGTGAAGCTTAGAACCAGAATCCAGAACCAGAAATCAGGTGGCGCAAGGAAAATGGCATATAGAGCGACTGTCATCCAATAAGGAAGGCCAGTGCAGAAGCTGGAGAAGGCTTTAATCACATTTAGGAATCGCATTAGTTCGAACAAAATGTATTTTTCAGAAAACATATATCTCATACTATAGCTACACTTACCAGGTTTAGTTTCTGCTTACTGACGAGATGTGAAGTGGGACCATCTGTCCTTTGTAAACGTGATGTTTTGTCTTTCTCACAGAGACATCTATTTAACTCAATACCATTGTGTATTCAAAAAATTATAGAAAAGGTTTACGTTGGCAAAATCAAATGTAGTTTGAAAAACTGAACATGATGGGAATCTTCCATCCATGCTCTGTATGACAAGCTGGAACTCTGTATCCCTAGCTGTTGTCTCAACAATCTCTCAACTTTTCATCTGACACAGGCAACAAAGCAGACACAATGCTATCTAACATGATACTGAACATCCTCTGTAGTTGAACTCACACCATTGTCTGTGTGTGTGTGTTCTGGAAAGTGCATCAGCAAGAATCATATGTTTTCCTGGAGAATAGGTCAGCATAAAGTCATACCTCTGCATCTTCACCATCAGCCTCTGAATCCATGTCGACATCTCATTTAGATTGTTTTAAATGAGGGCAACCTATGGTTGGTGATCTATACAACAAAAAAAAATCCATACACATATTAAACCAGTTTAGTTCATAAACCAGCCCCAAGCATTCTTTTTCTATCTGGACTCTCTCTTTATGAAGAGACAGTCTCTTTCCGACACTCCACCTTCAGCACATTAATCTCAACAATGCTTCTCCATTAAGCCTTTAAAAATGTTTTTAGGAGCGTTTGCACTGAGAAGTAGCTCATATAATGAGCTCAGCAGATGCACAGTTTCAACAGGTGTTTGCTAATTGCTGCTGGTGCTGGTCTGAAGTAGCTGGGTGGTGGTGGACGGGCATTGGAAAGGTTTGAGACTGCAGCTCCGAGGAGGAGCTGTGTGGAAAAGGCAGCGCTCAGTGAGACCAAGCATTTAGGCACCTCCAAATGGCTGCCACATGAGATAAAATAATTTCTAAAACATTCATGAAATAATCAAGGCATATCTGTGATGAAGGAATAACATTATAACATGGTGTAAAGCTTAAAAAAAAAGTAATTTTCAAATGGAACCACCATTGTAAGTGGAATCAGTAGTGTTGTTTTGGTCCACACCCTAAAGCAATTATGTTCACATTGACGCAAACATGAACCGCACCAATGGGGAGGAGGGGGGGCACCAAACCAGTTTGGTTTAAATAAATCAAACACCCGAGCTTTGAAAACCCACTCTTAAAATTGACAACCCTAATTCACATGACAACTAGATCTACGAGTTTCTCCAGATGAAAGTGTGCATCAATGCTCTGTCCACTTACATCAGATGACATAAAAACTCATTGGATTAGACATGGAAATAGTTCTAGTGATGAAAGCTTTTTCTTCATACAGACTGTGTACAAATTGCTATGTTACTGTTGCACTAATGAACTGGCTTTGAAAAATCGCTCTTGTTGCTAGGGGAACCACTTATTCATTCAGTTCCAATTTCTGCTTTATCCTGTTAAGCGTTACAAGAGGGCTCGATCCCTTTGCAGCTGCCATCAGATGAGAGGTGGGGTGTAATCTGGACTGATCAGTGGGCTATAACTAAAAACAAAAATGGCAAAGACCAACACCTATGGGTTCTCTTTCTGACTCAGAAATCAATTGACCAATTACCCAAAATGCATGTGAAAGGAAATGAAGTAATGGGAATTTTTGCCTGTGCCATTGTTGTGAAACAGTGATATGACAGGCCCTGAAAAATGAGAATGAAGCTCCAACTTAAAAACCACTGAGTTAATTTGTTGCATGTAATTGAATTGAGTTTGTCAAACTGAACTTAGCTGTGTTTGTTGAACACAACTTAAGCTTAATATATTTACTTGGATGAACTTCATTTGATTTCTTGTAACAAATTAACTAAGTTGGATCAAGTTGTTTTTTTCAGTGCACCCAATGAAAAAAGTGGATGCACTGAACTACTGTACAGTTATGATCAGCATAAAGTTACCACTTAGCACCACATTTGTATCTAGGGCTACATTTTCAGCTAAAATTGACTCTTTGTTGTATTTAATCTGTTATAAAAATGCTTGAAGGATAAAATAAAGAAATAAATGAGAGGGCAATTTAATCATACAGAACTGGATTTGATAATACACTGGATGCCAAATGTGCATGACTGTATTCTTACAAGGGTTATTTCACTAAGTAATGGTACGGTTTATTTTTGTTTTGTACAATCAAAATGCCCCCATTGTGACTTTGCTGTTTATTCAAATGGTTTAATTTATTTCTGCATAAATGTAGTAACTGGAAGCAATTTTTAAACAGCACTAATCCCAATATATGACTTAAGTTCACTTTAAAGGAAACAGTCTTAGAACCACCACATTTTCACAAAGAAGTTGGAAAAAAAAAAACTCTCCGTAAATTTACCTACCCTTCAAGACCAAAAGCAAATCGCTTTTGCATTTGCCAGCATGTCATAATACACAAAGAAGCATACACAGACGAAATAGGGAGGAAATAATTGCCCCTAGATTAAATATGTTTTGCAATGCTATCTGATTTAAGATTACCTTGGCGTTTTAGCTGTATTGTAAAACAGATTATGAAGTTTCTCCTCCCTCCCTCCTATCTTCCTTCTGTTATCACTGACACTGCCTTGAGGCTAGCGCAGTTTGGAATGGCACTGAGCCATCTCCCACATTAAGATTAAATCATCCATTTGATTGCAAATGATTCAAATTAAAATGATTTTAATATGTGTTTCCAAACGAACAATTGGATGCAATAAAGCCACAGGCAGCTGGCAAAAAACATGCTGAGAAAGTAGGCAGAGAAAATGAGAAGAGGGAGAAAAGATTGTTTTTTTTTGTGGGGCCAGGGCCAGCCAAGCAGTGATTGCTCTGCACAGTTGAGGAGTAGAGATAAGCCACAAAGCAGATGCCTGCATAACAAGTGCTTGCCTTAGTTGCCACATTTGCAGAAACTGACTCACAGCTCTGATTTGCCACAGGACATGGACCCATGGCTGTACAATAATTAGTTTGTTTTTGCCCTTTGTACATATGTGGAAGTTGGATTATGTCGCACTTGAAGCTGTTCGCAACAAATATAAACATTTTTGATTGTGTTATAAACTAGACATTAGCTTGTCTTAGTTTTGTAATAGAAGCAGAGAAGGCATTGACTTGTTATTCCGGAGATATTGACATTATATTTGCCTGATTCAACTAAAGAAACTTAGTTCAAACTAATGATGATCAAAAAATAAATAAAATTATCCTAATTATCAATAATTACATAAGCCAAACATTGATTCAAATTTTGATTCCCAACAATACAATGATGTACGCTACACTTTTTTTGAAAGCTGACAAGATATAAGTGACTCAGTTGTGGAGTCACTTTTTTCAATATACCAAATACCAAATCCAAGTATTGGCTGTTCCAGGCAGCAGTGAGAAAGGTCCTGGACAATAAATTGTTTTACAAGAAAAGGAAAACTTGGAGGATTCGGCACTTGGAAGAGAACAGAAACAGGACAGCTCAACCAGGTAAAGGTTCTCTACAGCAGAGAACAAAATATATCAGATTTACATTAGATCACAGTGTTATTGCTGAATGGGACTTCAGAGAGCCGAACAATGGCTCAGTGATTTTTCTGTTGCTAATTAGGCAAACGACAAGATGAATATGTTGTGAGGAAAAACGACTCATTGATTTTACCTATCATGACCTAAACTCTCAGAGGGACTATTGAACCTCTTCTGGTGAGCTGAAGCTGCAGAAACACATTGGTTGTTAAAGGTCATTGGAGATGATGCATGTTTTGTCAAATCTGCATTCAGATATTTTTAAGAATTACCCAGTTTAGCAAATTTCAAGGCTTAGAACCATGTAACATAAGCACAAGAATAACTTAAATGATTGTTAAATGTTTCTCTGTTAAATGACTTGTTCATTTATGAATCAATATGAAAAATTAGGCAGATATTGAAACCAGATATTATTATTGCTATTATGCCTGGTGACCATTATAGAAATATTTAATAACTATATTTACCAAGATTTTAATGTTCACCTTGGAAAAAAAAACAACCATACTGCTGACATTGCTGCTTGAAACTTCCCACAATCATGTGCTGCATTACTATCACATGACCAAAACAAATATGACATTTCACCATCAATTGAAGGCCAAACGAGCTGAAAAATCCTTAAAAATAAATGAAAAAATCTTTGCTACAGTGCATTTCTGTAAAATCCTGGGCCTAAAAAGGAGGTTTTCTTGCTGATTGAATGTAAACTAAAAACCTCAATGAACAGCTAAAACAATAGCCTATACCCCAAAAAAATCCAAATGCTTTTTCTAAAGTTCTTAATCTTTTTTACCTTAAATTTCAAATGCCAGTTTATACATTTGAAATGTATTGCAACTCTGTCAACACCAATTAATGTAGAAATTCTTTTAGTTGTAAACTCATGCCTTTACCAATGGCTCCATTGGAAAGTGATGCTAACTAATATTGAGGCAGAGTTGATTTATTGCTGTAAACATACATATCAATCAAGCAGGCATCTGTGTGTATTTAAATCTAAGCCTCTCATTCATCTTTGTTTAAATTATCAAAAATGCTGATTTGTTTTTTTATGTCTATACACCACTGATATATTTTTAAAAAATGAGCTTAAGTATACATACATATACAGTTCAAACTCATATCTTATATTAGCTTCATACTGTGTATTTTTAGAAACAAATAACTTTAGGAAATGTCAGAATTATCTTCAGAAAAGTGTCAGACTGATAGAAATTTCACAACAGCATGTGTCCTTTTCCAATGCTTAATAAAGTTTGAGATATATGATGTAGCACATGCTGTATGTCACTTTGACATTATTTCCTACATTGATTTATTTGCACATCAACAAGCAGGCGATTTGTGAACAAGTGAAGGCTGCATGGATTTTGCCTTTTGATCTGACAAGATTATTAAATGTATAACTCTGGGAAGATTTTTGCTTGGCAGAGAGGTTTGTAGACAAACTGATAAATGATCACAGAGCTGGGTAGTGGCAACATCCAGAAGCGGAAAATGAACAGCGTTACAAAATCAACTACACAAATCATAAACCGTAGAGTGTATCTGTGAGATTTCTGAAGCTGTCTTAAGATCTGCTCACCCAATGAGAAAAAAAAACAAAACAAAGATTTTGTTGATCTTTAAGACAGAGGATTAAGAAAAAACACATTTTCTTAGGTTTAAGATTAGGTTTGATCCCTTATGTGTAATGCCATTTTGTATCAAGTCAGAGATTAACACCCACACCACGAAAATACATTTAAAGAAAGAAAAAAAAAAACGATCAAAAGGAAGCATAAGAACAAGGTGCTATGAATAAACAGGACAAGTAAGCATTCAAACATTTATTTTTGTAGACTGACTGAAAATCAGTCCACAGTTATATTTATATATATTTGCTGCACTGATTATTTTGAATTGAATATATATTCCATGTTTTTGTTTGACTGCACAATAATTGGTTACTGATTTTTTTTTGTTTTGTTGCCATATTACATACGTTGCAATGTGGCTTTTCTCTGTAAACACAGTTTGTTTAAGTGTATGTTCATCTACAACGCTGACTTTTTTTAAATTTTGTTTTCCTTTGTGGTATTTATTTTTGCCTCATGTGAAATGAACTACGTTGTTACAATGATACAGCACGGTAAGAAAGCAATTCTCAAATGTTATTTCCTTATGCTGACAATCCACTGATCTCTTTTTCATGACCTCCGTTGCAGCTTCGATGTGGATCCAATCTTAAACGACAAGCACCGCTGTTTTGCATGCAGAGCAGCAACATTAAAGACTGAGTTAATCCTCTCTGATTCCCTGCTCCTGTCACTCACACGGTCTTAGTGAAAGCCACTAAATGTTTCAGGATCAAATGGCATGGCACCGTTCTTGAAAATATGAATGAATTTTGTTTTCTTTTTTTTTTTCAAATTGCACAAATAGTCTGAAGATGAATGAAATTTAGCTTTGACATCAAGGCTAAAATTCATTGCCTAAAATGCTGTCTTACCGTGGACAAAAACTGACGTTAGTTTTTGCGTATCAAGAGAGATAAATCTAATTTTATATATATAAAGTTAATGTTATTGACAGTGTGTTACTGACGGTTCAGAATTAGGTTTTATATGTGAAGAAAATAACTTAAAAAAAAAAAAAAGTAAATAAGAAGTGGACCATTTGTATTCCAGCACTTTGCTGAGCTGTATACTAAGTAACACATTTCAGTATTTCACTAGATTATGTTGAACATTAATCAGGTGATTCATCATTTAAAAACCTAAAGAGTGGATCAATCTTTAGGTGAATTTGCCAGTAGCACTGTGTTGTTTCTGACTAAATAAAGCTGTCAAGGAACAAGCTAACACGTCTCTATAAATGCCACACAGCCCCAGTAAGAGCTGCCTTTTCCACAAAGCTCCTCCTCGAAGCTGACGTCTACAAACCACAGCTCACAGAGCAGTCCTCCGTTGTGTCTTCTCCACTCAGCTCCTTCAGAAAAGCGCCTGCTTTTCATCTGGTGGAACTGCGCATCTCCAAGCAATTCAGTCAACTGCAACTCTGAGTGAGGAGTCAGACAGTCCTACCTTTGTGAGGAGGTGTGGTTGAGGTTTTGACCTCATTGGTTGGTGTAAACATGTACCCTAAGGACATTAATTGGTTCTTGTTCTATCTCTTTCTTGGAAGTAGAAGACAACAACTTAATTGAGAATTACCGCCACCAACTGGCAGACATGTCATAAATGAATAATAAAAAAAAAGGTCAAATCAAATCATAAACATGACAGCGTCTTAAAAAATAGACTATAAACTGGTAGCTTTCACTTGTTGAATCTTTCTAAAATAAATGTTTTGACTGTAATTGGGTGACAAACAAAATAAGACAAGACATGAAAAAACTAAATTAGGCAATTGATAGAAATGAACCCATCATGCAATCTAAATTAGATTAAGAAAAGTGTGTCGTAATGATGGAACTATTGAATTAATTGCCACACGGCATCAACATGATTGATTGCATTTTACACCCTCATCATTATTGCAATTTGTCATGGCTTCTTGCCATGCTAGTCATTTTACTATGTGACTAGCATGTGATTATTTTAAAATTAATGTAGACGCTCAGCTGAGCATAGAAGCAGTGGCTACTGTTGGCGCAGCTCTATCCGCTTTGCAAAAGAAGTCTACACCGTCCAGAGATGATTTCAGCGTTTTGAGGTTTCTGTTTTCTGCAGGTTTCTGTTTTCTCAACTATTGGATTAAACTTAAAGATAATTACTTTTTGGGAGTTTTTTAAAAAAAAAAAACATAAATAATTAATTTATAAATGTATTTGCCAATATGATAATGTATTCAATTTGAATTTTTGTTTCCATAAAGAACCTGATCAGTAAATCATCTGTTATATTTTGTTGAGTTTGCCTTCGTCAGCGTCAGTCAGTGGCTGGCTGAGTAAACAAAAACGTGGATTAGTACTAACATTTGGGCTGTGGTGTCCAACAGACTCATATTTGCTGCCAATGAGTGCGGGCATATATTAGAAAGCAAACAAAAAAGGTAGATTGCTTTTCCGTATTGTTTTTTATTTCCTACGCTCTCTATATCAACGTTTATTTGGAACACATTTGCACAACAAATTATTTGTCTGTTGTCCACAGATTCTGTTAAGTCAGATGCAAATATTTGTGGATTTTACTCCCACATAAACTTCTCAGTGGAAATCTGTTAAAATCACATTAAAGGCAGGGGGTTGGTGGCAACTGGCTCCCTGCTGAAAAGCCTGGCTCCCCCAGCGCTTTCACACCCAAATTTTATGTCCTTAAAATTAGACTTTTAAAATCTAATTGTTTGTTTGCTCAGAAGCTCCTGATAGTCTTCAATTTACCAAAAATAATGGTAAAGATAACCTTAGGTCACTGAACAACTAGCTCCACCCCTGCACACGCTGGTATGGCTGGTATGGTATTGGCACATCGGGAGGTAGACTGTCTACAGACTGGAGCCACGAAGCCACCAACTTTCTCCAGGTGATGTTTTAGCACAATTAAGTTGGCAACGTATGAAATGTCTGCAGATGGCTGCAGTTTAATACAGCCATTAATTGCTTAACGACAGTGACTCGCTTGTGATTTGTGAGAGCATTAACATATTTTCCAAGTCAGTTTTGCTTACAATAAACAGAAGTTTATGAATTGACTAAATATGGAAGAAAACATTTAGGTCTCACGGTTTCCACTGTTAAAGTTTGACCAATGACTCTATAAGATCAACATCAAAACAGAACCAGGCGTCACAAATAAAAAACAACATTTATATCATATATTTTCATAAGGATTGGCTGTGCTGTGTGTTCTTCGGTGATTTGCCACACAGCACCTGAGAAAGACAAGGTAAATCAGTTTGAAATGTTGGCACATTAATTAAAAACACAGAGTAAATTAATAGTGTAATGGAGCAGTTGCTCATACAAGCAGCTGAAAGAGATTTACGATTGGTAACGCTAAAGTCAGTTAAGTAATTCAAAAATAATCGATCATTATTGTGTGTGTGCTGCAACACACCCTTGTTTTACCACAGTGGATGTGTGAGAGCTTTCCTGGAAGTAACACAAACAGATCTCAGGATAGGGAATTTAGCAGCATCTCTGCTCTCAGTCATCATCTCCAGAACCAACTCCCCCCCTCTCTCCCAAAAAATACGGTTGATTTCATGCAGCGCTTGAATCCTGACACTCATCTCCAGGGCTTCATAAAATGCTGCAAAAACTCCCAGTTGCCTGCAATAACCGAATGATGCACGGTGAGCTCCCAGGGCAACAGGTTGCAGGGTGTCAAGTCGTGTGAAATTTGTAGTGCATTAACTACACGCTGAATGTTTATTAAAAAAAATCTGCATCCAGCAAGCCGGACAAATATGTGCATTGTTATTATCCGAGGCTTTGGTAAAGTGCTCTCAGCAGTGACAGTGCTGCAGTGATTTCTGTAATCACTTTGAGGTAATTATGCTGGAATGCGCTGAATGTGCTCCTTGGGGTGGGGAGCAGAAGACTTTCTGTAGTGCGACTGTGTGATCACAGATCCCCAGTGGCACCCAACAAGCTCTGCAGCAGCTCTCTGTCAAAGAAAAGCTCCAACTCGACATTAAATATAGGCAATGCAGGGTGTTCTGCATACAATATTACACTCTTTAGAGTTTGTTTTTTTTATGCTTGTGTCCCTAACTCTGATCTTTGATGTCTGAAGTTTGATTTCGAGCAGTTGTTAAAGCATGAGGTTTGACTTCTAATCCGATTAAACATACAATGTTGATCTTAGTGATCCTAACGGGAGCAAACAATCAGCCACTATAATTTTACAAGCATTGAAAGTAGGAGGGTGTGTTTTGCTTTAGGCAAAAATAAATAAGTAAAACCATCCGTGTCATTTTTTATGGTAGAAACAATAAAATAAGAGTTGTCCTGAAACAGCCTGGAACTTTTTAAATTGTTGCCATTTCCAGTCAAAGTTGCGGATCTTCTCCATTCTGCTGTGGTAGTAATAAGTTGCCATGCGTTCCTTTCACACTTGCATTTTATTGGTCAAATCCAATAACAAAAGAGTGTGAATATTAAAACAAAGCTGGTATTTTACTCAGCTGTGGGATTCTGTGGTTCAGACATTTGTGTTTTTGGGACATGACTGATTGATCCCATGCTAAACTGCACTGATGCAGTAATTAATACAAATGCAGCGTTAAATTGTGGAATGCAAAAATCAAAATATTTGTCAGTAGGTCCATGTTACTGCACTACTAAAATGAGCAATTATCCATCTCATCTAGATGCACCTGTGCACAATCCCTTATAAATGTTATGGGTAAACGGCCATAGGTATAAATGTTAAAAACCTTTGTACACAAGAACTATTAAGATATCAACAAACAAATCCAGCACATCGAGCAAAGGGATTAGTAAATATCCAAAACTAAACGTGAAACACGGGATTCACCCTGCGTTACAACAGCTACGTTGCCAAAATGAATCATGATATAATAACCATAATGGATGCTTGCTGACAGAGCTTGATGGCACATTTCAAGCGCATGTGACAAATGGTTTCCACTCAGTAAGCAGAGGTGATTTAGAGATGAGGGCTTAGACTGTTCCACTCAAGCTGTCACATGGAAGCTGGAAGCATCAGTTCCACTGACACATCTGAAATTGGCTTCGCTCTACCTGTGTGCGAGCATCAAGATCCAGGGCGACCTTTGGCGGCCTAATCAGCGAGAAGAAAGGGCAAAGTAGTAAAGGACACGGAGGGAGAAATGGCGACGGCTAAAGGGGCACATTTGCCACAGCACCACAGCATGAAAGAGGTCCTATAGTCATTTATCGATTATGTCATTTCGATCAGGAGGAATATTTGCGCTGACGAAGAGAGGCGATCAGGCTGACGCGCTTTGGTTGGTATCTACATGTAACAGCATGGGCTTCTCGTCCTCAAGCATTTTGTATGTATGCGTTGCAATCTTCCATCTTTTTCTCTCATGTGCTTTCAACAAAATCCCCATGGAGCTCATCTGCATATGCTGGAAGGCTGCCTTGAATACCTTAGTCACAGTTAAGCTCCCACTGTTTATCACGGTTCAAACACTTTCAGTCCTCTTTTATTTTTTCCCCACACATATTCATTTAAGATTTCCTCCTACAAAAGCCCCTAATTGGCAGTGATAGCGCTCACTAGCAAAAATTCAGATAATAAATCAGATGCCTTGAAGTGCATATATATATATATATATATGGCTGCCATCACTCTTGCAGAGGCTTAAGTGTTTGAGCTTCTCCAATCAAAAGCCTTTAAAGCAGCTAATGTGATTTTCCCTGTGTGTTGGCTGCAGCTCATACGCCATTCCTTGAGAAAGTGTGATAACAATGAATTTTGCTGCTGGACTACTGTTGTTCTTAAAAAATGTTCTAAATAACATGCAGCTCCTGAAGGTGTACTTTTGTGTTCTTCATCTATATAATGATATAAGTGATAAAATGGCGCCAAAGTAATTCGACAGTGACGTGACCACTCTTTTTTTTATGCATAAGAACTTTCTGTGTCAAGCAAAAAAATATTTCAACATCTTAACTTTTATAATTGAGATCACTTCAGTGAAATGTAGTAAGCTTTTCTTCACGTGAACAAAGAGGAGAGGTGCAGAATATGTACAAAGAACGTCCAAGGCAGATTAAAACAGAGTCCATCCCCTTCAATGTGACTTGTCAGGAGTCTAACCACAGACTGCCTCCCAGTGTCTTTTGAAGCCACATGCTCCGCCCAGGAAGACCAAACAAGCAAAAGAAAAAAAAAAAAAAAAAAAAAAAAAAAAAAAAAAATAAAATAAATAAATAAAAAAAATATATATATATATATATATATATATATATATATATATATATATATATATATATATATATATATATATATATATATATATATATATATATTACTTCTAACTCAAGTCAACTCTTAAAGTATACAAAGTAAACTAATAATAATATTTAGGGTAAAAAAAAAAGAAAAAATATAAATAAATAAACTTGTGTTCAGAAATACAATAAACTCAATACGTTCTGATGACATCACTACGTCATGTGACTCCCTTTCCGTCGCGCCACAATCCGGAAACAGCCCTGCTTGAAAATAGAACCGGGAACATGTTAGAAACTGGAAACAGGTAAGAATGGATATGACAGCTGAAGCAGGAACGCCGCGCGTGCACCCACGATGAACCGCGTCAGTTTAAGCTGCAACAAAAATGAAGTTAGCGGTCGCGGGCGTGCTCACATGCTGACGCGGACTGCATTACTAAGTCCCAGCTCGTGACGGCTCCTTCGTCACAGATATGCTCTACAAAAAAAAAAAAAAAGTATGAATATGCATGTTTTATGTGAATAATTTGGAATTAAATTCAACAGAAAAATCTGTGAACATTGGACTGAAGATATGCGTGGCCTTCTGGATGTTTTCTTTCTTCCATTTCACAATTATGTAGATATTGTCCATAAAATAATGGTAGACATTAATGAAAATAGCACAAAGAATTTCATATGCAAATTTAGATTTTATTCCCAACTAATATTGAGCCATTTCATTGATCACGTCCTATCGCACGTTACTGGACAGGTGGCATTGCTCAGTAGAAAACCCGTTAAAGGAAAACACACACACATTTGTGTTTGTTTTTCTTCAGCAAAGAATACAGATGCAATCTCCTTGAAAGAGATGCATATCGTGTGTTGCTGAAGGATCGCATTTCAAACGAGGCAGCCGGCGGTGCGGCTAGAACAACTGAAATGGACTCTGGGCATCCAAAGAAAGAAATGCACCGCCGGCAAAAAGCAGGAGGACATTGATGAATGTTGTCCTCTGAGTGTTGGGTAATACTCTCTGATGAGATGCAGTGTGTGTCGTGGCTCCCAAGGTTGATAGTACTGCAAAAAGTGATGACGTGATGATTTGGAAGTAAGCCAACATGGAGTAGCATCATAGGATTGACTGATTGGAGCAAATGGACACAACCTGACCTTATCCAAGTGGACAAGACACAAGTTTCTCTGCATATTAATAGAGAACGTGTTTTTTTTTTAATCTTAATTTGTTAATAAGGAGAACACCTGTTTTTCTTGTCTTAAAGACCTATTGTATTATGAGATCAGGACACTGGGTATACTCTTGGTTTCCCTCCTACATTTGGACAGCAAAACGGTACAATTTTGAATTCCAGTAGAAAGAGAAATCCTATCAATTATAAAAAAAAATTTCTTTAGAATCTGAAGAAGAAATTTAGAAAATATGCTAGATATCATGATATCTTCACCTGATGATGAGTCAAGCCACAAGTCACCATTTTTCCCTCCTTGCTACTTTGTCTGATAATCATGTTCTAGTTCACTCTACGTAATTCCGGTGCAAAAAATGAAGACGTGGCTTCACCAGTGGTTTTGTGCAGTTTTGCACAGTGGTATTCAGTGTGCAAAAACACACTCACTGACTTGTGTCTGTTAAGGAAAACATATACATACAAAATGTGTCTGTTTGAATATGTTAATAAAGTTGAGTGAATTAGTTTTGATCCAAAGGTAGTGGACTGAGAGGAGCAAAAATATTAGACAATCTGTGTACCAGCACAGAACAATCAGTAGTTTTGTCTGTGAGCGACAAGTAAACGCACATGAGAAAATTCTGTGTAAAATTTTATACTTCTGACAAATATATGTTCAGCACATCTAAGAACGGTTGTCAATGGCGTCATCCAAGAAGTACTGTTGTGATGACATGCTGAAGAGGAAGAGTTGGAAAATTCTTAGAGACAGACATCAAATTCAAGGCACTACATACCACTGCGATGCAAAGTTTCTGCTAGATGTGGCATTCTCATCACAACTGAGGGTAACATAGTTACTTTATTGTGGAAAAGTCCAAGATTTTTAGCCAATTATTCTGAAACGTCATGAAATCAAGAGCCTTGTTGACATTGCTCTTCCCTGTGCCAGATGTGAAAAATCACAAGGTGTTTTAGTGCCTTCTTGTGGTCACTGTAAACTTTCTTTGGGTTACTGCAGCCTGGAAGATGACTGTGTACACACAGCAGGCAACATAGATCACAATGCATGTGACAAAAACATTTAAAACGATAAACATGCCGATCCAGTGATTTCCTTTCTGACAATTTATAATTAAATGCAAAACATCGTACTAAAATGAGAAGTTTAGAGAAATGCATGGATATTCTCACCATGTCATGTATTAAAAAACATGGAAAATAACTCTATGGCAGCATGACACTTTCCACTCGTTGACGCTTAAATGAGTGAGAAAATTCATCCTGCTAAGAAAAAAAAAAAAAAAAGTAATCATGTGAAAACAGTATGGACTTAATAGCATAAGACATAATCGTACCTGCAAATAAAGATCTCTCTTTGCAACCGCATCACCGAGGTGTTCCAGCTGATCTTCTGCAACCTGCGTCCATTAGTCATGAGAGTTGGTCATTATTTCACGAAAAACCTCTGGGATTGTTGCTCAGGGAAACAACATCCATCAGCACTGGGTAGATCGGACACATTCAATCACGGAGTGGGCGAGATAATAAAAGAAATCCATTTGATTAAGATAGCAGAGTAATGAAGTGAGGTGCAAAATACTTGACCTTTCAGAATTCATTCCAGTTTAATAGAGACTTGAATTAATCATGTTGCCACATAAGTTACTGCTGCACACCGTCGCACTGGTGCCTTCTGTGCCTCGAAAACTTTCATTACTTTTACAAAAAAGGATCGACTGCATTCACACACACACACGCACACACACACACACACGCACACACACACACACACACACACACACACACACACACAAATTTACAGAAACCAAGCTCTTGCTTTTGGTGGAAAATATTTCACTTTGGCATAAAATAGCAAGATTTTCCTAAAAGAAAACACAGTTTACATTTCTGTTCACTACTGAGCCTCATTTAATGACACCGGACGTAAAAACTGTCTCATGAAGTTCAATCATGAACATTTTCATTTGAATGTGCTTGTGTGCGACGCTAATGCTTATAGCTAGCAATATTTGTTTTGCACCTGGAAAAAAATTATGCCCTTCATTTATGCTTCTGTGAACTTTGTGCCCTCTTTTCCCTACAGCAATGAGCAAAGCCACTTTTTTTTTTTTTTTTCTATTAATCTACAGGAACACTCCAGTCTGGTGGCAACCAGTGACGGAGGACATGTAAAAAATTTCCAAGCAGGAGGCAAAAAAAGCCTGCAGGAAATCCAGGAACAGATGGATTTTCAAACGGCTTGGAAGAGCTTGTTAGGCTTTAGCTTGTCGCTGTATTGGAAAGAAATTTTGCTCTCAAAGGTTTTATTTTACCTTCATGTTTTGCTGGTGTTGCTACAGTGCTTCTGGAGCATTTCTGTTGAATTATCTTTGCAGCAGCTCTTGGAAAGTCCTCAATGTCTGGTTTACCGATTTGAATCCTGAGTTACCTTTATGCCCATCAGATTTCGGTGGCAGTGAGTGAAATTAAACACCATAAACACGTGACTTAATCTAGTTGTAGATATAAAAAAAAAATAAAATAAAAAATTCTTCAAAGCACATGCGCTAGTGTGTTTTGATCTACTAATTATTTGATGACTAATTACTTATTATTAGTATTGAAATGCTTTCTTTTCATTGTAAGAGAAGAATTTCACCCATTAAAATATAAACGGACAGTTTTCAGGTGCCTTCTCAAAATGGTACACTGCAGTAATGATCAAAGCTGAGATACACCTGTAAATAAAAGTGGTTCGAGTTAGATGCTTTTGACAAGTATTGAAGCGGACTGCCTTATGTCATATCCTTTTTGTTGCTGCAACCACTGCATGAGCATTTAAATATCGTCCTGGCCACAGTGACTGCCTTCTGCTTTAATAGGTGCCAAGCACCGGTGGCCCTGCAGCAGAGATCTGATTAAAACGTAATCATCCAGTACCACATTGGCTTGTTTTCTGCCCGTGCAAAAGATGACTCTTATTGTTCTCCAGGGGACATCCAGATAAACCCTTTTAACAAATGAGCTGCTGAAAAGAGAAAAATAAACGTGAATAAATACATATTTATTAAGTGGATCTTACTGATTTCCAACAGGACATGCAATGTCTTTAGAAAGACTTTTCTCCTCAGTTTTCTTCTGTTTTGGCTTCTTTCGCACTTACATTAAGTTTCAGATGATGAAATACAAGTTTATCTCAGACAAAGGTTACAGAGAATAAATGTTTTCGTATTTAAATTCCATCTATTAAAGGAATAAAACGATGCAAAATACCTACTTTTGACGAGTTATGTGTGTATTTCACCTTAACTGGCAATTGCTGTGGAGGAAATCTGACACATTCTTCTTTGCATAATTGTTTTAATTAGCCACTCTGGAGGATTTTCATGGATTTGTTGGGGATATTTAGAGGGGGACTTGTCCATCTACATAGCTTGACCCAGTTCTATCAATTAAAGCAAATCTACCAGGTCTTGAAAAAGCAAAGTACTGTAACCCCAAACCATCACACTATCCCCACCATCTGTGTGAGGCTCAATTTCTGAAATGCTGTTGAGGTAAAAAAAAAAAAAAAAATCACCTTATATTTTCTCCTGGGAAAAACACATTTAATGTCAAAATGAATTGTAGATTTTATAAAGCATGATTCTGTGTAATCAAGTGGTACATTCTAAAATATGTTAGAGTTCTATTACAATACTAGACATACCTGTTTACCATATTTACTGAACCCACAGATAACGAATGAGGCTTTCTTTTCTTTCCGGTCTGTACCTCTTTCTCTGCCTCTCGTTCTTTCCTCTGGCTTCCTTCTTAATAGTGGTTCAGATCAATAGCATTTGCCTCAGGCACAGACCTTTGCACTGATGCCAATTGTTCCAAGAACTCGCAGAGCCCAGACCGTTTTATGTGAAGCCCACAGAAGACACCACATTTAACATTTGATTTAGGCTGGTAGAAAACATGTTTATTCTGCTCAGTGTCACGGTGTTGTCATGGATATACTATGCCTGGAATAAAAAACAAGGCAGGCATGGAAAGATTAGCAAAAAAAATAGATTTTGTGATTTATGCTAAAAATATAGTACATGAATTATGTTTACCAGAATAAGCTCTTACAAATGGTGCAAGACAGGTAAAATGTACAACATTTACAGATACATGCAGGACCATTATGATTCTTCTGGACAGTGAAGTGAAATGGTTAAAAGTACAAATTAATGCCACTAATTAGCATTTGAAGCATTGAATAATGTCTCTGTTTTACATAGCTGTCAAGACACATATTTTTCTTAAACTTGGTGTTTTTGAAGGTTTTTTGTGGTTTCAGCTTCCTGTGGTTGTTACAGTGAAGTAGTTTGTAGAAAATCACATGTTTTGATCTGCATTTTTCAAGTGACTGGTTTGCGGTTTAGCTGAATTTCTTCCTTTTTTTTGTTGTTGTCCATTTCAATAATCGCACACTTCCAGAGATGTACTGTCTACGGCTGTAACTAATCAGATTAAGCTGAACCTGCATCCTCAGCAGGTACTGTTAACCTCAAGGCTTATGGATGCCCTGAAAGGCAAGAGAAAATGAAGGGAAGATCTCTCCTGTTGAAATTTAAAGCGTCAATTGACAACCCTCCATCTCTCTATTTGTCTTATTCCACATTGAAGTTCCTCTGCTTTGACTTCAGATATAATTTTTTAAGCATTGTGAAACTTTGTGAAGATTTTTTTTTATCAAAGTACAGAGAATTTTTCTGGTTAACCTGAAAGCAGAGAAGGTATCCTACTTGAACTTTTTTTTTTTTTTTTTTGTAGCATCACCTTGTTTGCGCAGCTATAAAAATGCCCTTGATTGTAACTTACAACCTAATCAACTCCTTTGAGAAAACACATTTAGTCCAGGCTGTTTCCGTTCGTTCTTTTGCATACCGACAAATATGTGACCTTTTTAACCAACGCTCGGCAGCAACTTGACAAAAGAAAATAGTTACACTTTACCTGTCCAACAAATGAATGCTCTGAGACCTGGGAGACACAGGATGTTATTGCGAGAATAAAAACCAGCCAACCATTAAATTACAGGAAGTGCTTCAACAATGTACTACATGCCATCTCTTTTCCCCTTTTACAGCCCCACTGCAACGTGTGAGGCAAGAGGGGATGACACCAGTGTTGAGTTATTTGCTCTAGATACTCTGATCTCGTCTATATAGTTTTAATTTGCAGATAATATAAAGAAGAGAAACCACATTTCCGAATGACTGCCAAGCAAATCTATAGGCAAGTGGTTATACATTTAATTACTGTAATGAGAAAATGAACAAATATACCTCA